>NC_044032.1:231572237-232258219 GCF_901765095.1 Microcaecilia unicolor | reverse complement strand
GACAGCCTTTAGTTGTTCGCTTCATGAGAGGCTTGCTTTTGTCAAAGCCCCCTGTCAAGCCTCCTACAGTGTCATGGGATCTCAATGTCGTTCTTACCCAGCTGATGAAACCTCCTTTCGAGCCACTGAATTCCTGCCATCTGAAGTACTTGACTTGGAAGGTCATTTTCTTGGTGGCAGTTACTTCAGCTCGTAGAGTCAGTGAGCTTCAGGCCCTGGTAGCCCAGGCTCCTTACACCAAATTTCATCATAACAGAGTAGTCCTCCGCACTCACCCTAAGTTCCTGCCAAAGGTCGTGTCGGAGTTCCATCTGAACCAGTCAATTGTCTTGCCAACATTCTTTCCCCGTCCTCATTCCTGCCCTGCTGAACGTCAGCTGCACACATTGGACTGCAAGAGAGCATTGGCCTTCTACCTGGAGCGGACACAGCCCCACAGACAGTCCACCCAATTGTTTGTTTCTTTTGATCCCAATAGGAGGGGAGTGGCTGTAGGGAAACGCACCATATCCAATTGGCTAGCAGATTGCATTTCCTTCACTTACGCCCAGGCGGGGCTGGCTCTTGAGGGTCATGTCACGGCTCATAATGTTAGAGCCATGGCTGCGTCGGTAGCCCACTTGAAGTCAGCCTCCATTGAAGAAATTTGCAAAGCTGCGACGTGGTCATCTGTCCACACATTCACATCTCATTACTGCCTGCAGCAGGATACCCGACGCGACAGTCGGTTCGGGCAGTCAGTTCTTCAGAACCTGTTTGGGCTTTAGGATCCAACTCCACCCCCCGAGGGCCCTGTTTGTTCTGTTCCAGGCTGCACTCTCAGTTAGTTGGTAAATTTTTTAGGTCAATCTCAGTTTGTCCTCGCCGTTGCGAGGCCCAATTGACCATGGTTGTTGTTTTGATTGAGCCTGGGGGCTAGGGATACCCCATCAGTGAGAACAAGCAGCCTGCTTGTCCTCGGAGAAAGCGAATGCTACATACCTGTAGAAGGTATTCTCCGAGGACAGCAGGCTGATTGTTCTCACAAACCCGCCCGCCTCCCCTTTGGAGTTGAGTCTTCCCTTGAAGTGTATTGTCTTGCTACATACTGGACTGGCCGGCTCGAGCCGGTTTCGGGCGGGAAGACGGCCGCGCATGCGCGGTGCGCATGGGCGCGCGAGGACTAGCAAAGGCCTTTGCTAGTAAACTTTCCGATGGAGGGGGCTGCCGAGGACGTCAACCCATCAGTGAGAACAATCAGCCTGCTGTCCTCGGAGAATACCTTCTACAGGTATGTAGCATTCGCTTTATGGCCAAATCATAAAAATCTGGAAATATTTCTTCCGGACCCAAAAAGTTCTTCAACATCGGTAAAAGATACATACCATATCTTAGGAGTAGTTTAGTTTTATGGCAGAGTCCTGGGCTTGAAGGAGTGCAGCAAATTCATAGTATCAGAAGAATGCAGAAGCAAAGGCAAGCAAAGTGATTTTATAATGGATTTTGAAAGTTAGCCATGAATAGTAGTGCCTAAAATTATGCTTAGACTTTCTACTAAGGAGGAAATTAGTTTGCAATGGACTTTGTCATAAAACATATGGGAATAGATCTCAATATGTATATTTTGGAAGAAAGGTGGGAGAGGGGAGATATGATGGAGACATTTAAATAGCTGTGGCATAAATGCACAGTAGGCAAGTCTTATTCAGTTGAAAAGAAGCTCTGGAATGGATGGGCATAGGATGAATGTGAAAGGGGATAGACTCAGGAGTAATCTAAGGAAATATTTCTTTATGTAAAAGGTGGTGGATGCCTGGTGGAGATGAAGACTGTATCTGAATTTAAGAATGCATGGGAGAGGCACATAGAGTCTTTAAGGGGGAGAGTAAGGCATAGTAAATGAAATGGATGGGCAGACTGGATAAACCATATGGTCTTTAGTGTTGTTTTTTGTTTCTAGGAAATTAAGACTTGCAGAAGTTATAAAGGTTTGCAATAGTCAAAGGTCATCAAGGCATGTAAGAATTAAACCTTGATGAATTCTGGGCCAAAAAAGGAGAAATTTTCTTACCTGATAATTTTCTTTTCTTAAGTCAGCATCATTGTTCTGAATCAGTGGGTGTTATCCCTTTCCACCAGCAGATGGAGGTAGAGAAAACTGATTTCTACCATTGACATCACCGGTTATAATCTGTGGTGCTCTCGGAAATAATCCAGTATGCATTTGCCCAAGCAGCAGAAGGTCCCTTTTTGTAATGCACCTAGCTCCATCAACCACTGCAGCTGCAATGCCGCAGAGTGGCACTTGCTTCTTTGTATATACAAGGGAATAGCCATGTCATGAGAACTTTGTATGGCTGCCAATTGGAATTAGATTGTTTTCTTCAATTACTTCTAATAAGAAAGGCAAAGCATGGCCAGAACCCCAGACTGAGGTCTTCCAAGGGCAGGATTTCAGAACAGTGATGCTGTCTAAAGAAAAGAAAATTATCAGGTAAGACATAATTTCTCCTTCCATATCATCAAGCTGATCAATCCATAGACTGGTGGGTTGTGTCCATCTACCAGCAGGTGGAGATAGAGAGCAAACTTTTGCCTCCCTATATGTGGTCATGTGCTGCCGGAAACTCTTCAGTATGTTCTCTATCTCAGCAGGTGGTGGTCACACACAGCAGCAGCTCTGGCTAGGCCTCCAAGCCTAATCCTTAGGTTTTGTTGAGGCCTGGGGTTGAGGGCTCTTTTGAGCAAGTGCAAACCTGGTGGTGCCAGGTCCCTCCTTTTCTCCCCCCTCCCGCTGGCTCCGTTTAAAAAAAAAAAAAAAAAAAAATATTTTTAAACGTCTTTAAAGGCGTTTAATTCGACGTTTCTTTAAACGTTCATTGCAGCTACTCACTGGGACACCAGTTCGTTACAGCTCGGAGCGGCAAGCAGGTAATTTTACCTTTTTATAGCGGGCAGGGGGTTCCCCGATTCTTCTCCTCGTGGCAATGGCGTCGGAGGGCGAGGGCGCAAAGGGTCGCTCCCCGGATCGCTGGAGCGCTTCTGGAGGGGATGCGGGGGTTTTACAACCTGATTCGCCCTTGATGGGTGATAGTTTAGTGACCGATGTCTGTCCCGGTCGTTCCTCCGGCGTGGCGGTTTTTTCCCGCCATAAACGCCCATCCCCCGCTCCTCGCCTCCGCCATCTTGGCCGGCCACGCGGCTCGGACGGCTTCTTCGGGGCCGCCCTTGAGGTTGGAGACATTAATGCCATGAACGCCCTTAATTTGGGCGATGGCACAAAAGCGGCTAAAGTTAAGCGCCGTTCTTCCCGCGCGGCTCCTTCACGGAGTTTCGCGCCAGACGCCATTTTGGATGCGCAGCATGTCTCTCCCCCGCTATTGCGAGCGCCGGTTGAGAGTGCGTCTAGGGCTGTTGCCCAGGCTGCGGAAGTGCACAGTCTGGGGGGTTTCTCCCCCGAGTTTGTTTTGCTGCTGCATCAGGCTTTCCTCATGCAAAACGCTGCCCTGCTCCCTCTTCTGATAAAGAGGTTGAGGTTCCCAGAGGTAAACGCCCTCGGGTTGATTTCCAGGCCTTGGAGGATTTTGTCTCCTCCGATGTAGATGAGGGCAGCGTGTCTGAGGTCTCCCAACGATCCTTTGCGGATTCCTTGGAGGAGATAGATCCCCGCTCGGATGGAGCGGATGACCCCTCTGCAGCGCGGCTTTTTAGCCCAGAGGATTTGCCCAACCTGTTGTTACAGGCCATGGACACTTTGAAGATTTCCTCTCCGGAGGACGTCTCTCCCTCAGCCCCTGTTGGCTCTGCCATTATGCTGGGGACGAAGCGCCCGCCTAGAACCTTCCACGTGCATGATGCCATGCACACCTTAATTGCGGCTCAATGGGATGTCCCGGAAACGAGCCTTAAAGTGGCTAGGGCTATGTCCCGCCTCTATCCTTTGGCTGTGAGTGAACGTGAGGCCTATCTGTGGCCTACCGTGGATTCTTTAATCACTGCGGTGACTAAGAAAACGGCGTTGCCGGTGGAAGGTGGCACGGCCCTAAAGGACGCCCAAGACAGAAGATTGGAGGCGGCCTTAAGGTCGTCCTTTGAGGCAGCTGCTTTAAGTTTGCAGGCCTCAGTTTGCGGCTCCTATGTGGCCAGGGCGTGCCGGACTATGGTGCAGCGGGCTTCCCCCTCGGATCATTCCTTGAGGGCTGATTGGCCGGCCCTGGAATCGGGCTTAGCCTATTTGGCAGACTTGCTGTATGATGTCTGGAGAGCCTCAGCTAAAGGCATGGCTCAGACAGTCTCTGCGCGGCGGTGGCTTTGGCTGAAACATTGGTCTGCTGACCACGCCTCTAAATCCCGCCTGGCTAGATTGCCTTTTAAAGGCAAGCTGCTCTTTGGGGTCGAGCTGGACAAAATCGTGACCGATCTCGGCACGTCTAAGGGCAAGAAATTACCAGAGGTCAGGGCTCGGGTTAGTACTCGTCCCGATACCTCCAGAGGACGGTTGCAGGAAGCCCATCGGTACCGCCCGGGCAAGTCGGGTTCCTCTGCCCCCTCTTCCTTCAAGAGGAATTTCTCCCCCAAGCAGCATTCCTTTCGCAGAGACCGCCGTCCCGGAGGTGCTCCCTCCGGTCCTCCCCCAGGGTCTCGTACCCAATGACGGGGCCTTGGTCCACGCCCCAGTGCAGATTGGAGGACGGCTGTCCTCGTTTCTGGGCGAGTGGACCACTATAACTTCAGACGCGTGGGTGCTGGAAGTCATCAGAGACGGCTACAAGCTAGAGTTCTGCCAACCCTTAAGAGACGGGTTTGTACTCTCTCCCTGCAAGTCTCCGGTCAAGCTGTGGTAGTGCAGCAGACCTTGGACAACCTGATCCGCCTGGGTGCGGTCGTTCCGGTGCCAAAAAATCAGATTGGCAAGGGACGTTACTCCATTTACTTTGTGGTTCCAAAGAAAGGAGGTTCTGTCCGGCCTATCCTCGACCTCAAAGGGGTCAATCGGGCCTGGAAAGTGAGGCACTTTCGCATGGAGACTCTCCGCTCTGTTATAGCGGCAGTGAAGGCAGGAGAGTTCTTGGCTTCCTTGGACATCAAGGAAGCGTACCTGCATATTCCCATCTGGCCTCCTCTCCAACGCTTTCTGCGTTTTACAGTCCTGAGACGACACTTCCAGTTCAGAGCCCTCCCTTTCGGGTTGGCTACTGCTCCGCGGACCTTTTCCAAAGTAATGGGGGTCATAGCGGCCTTCCTGCTAAAGGAAGGAGTACAAGTCCATCCTTATCTGGACGACTGGTTGATCCGAGCCCCCTCTTATGCAGAGTGCGGCAAAGCTATGGACCGGGTAGTTGCTCTTTTGAGCTCCCTGGGATGGATCATCAACTGGAAGAAGAGCCAGCTGCGCCCGACTCAGTCCTTGGTGTATCTGGGAGTTCGATTCGACACCCAAGTGGGCAGAGTGTTCCTGCCAGACAATCGGATTGTCAAGCTTCAGGCTCAGGTGGACTAGTTCCTAGTAGCCTCTCCTATTCGGGCTTGGGACTACGTGCAGCTGTTGGGCTCTATGACGGCCACGATGGAAGTAGTGCCCTGGGCCAGGGCTCATATGAGACCACTACAGCTATCTCTGCTGCTGCGCTGGACTCCGATGTCGGAGGATTATGCTGTGCGCCTTCCCGTGGACCCAGCAGTGCGCAAGGCGCTGAGCTGGTGGACGCAGACAGACAAGTTGTCTGCAGGATTGCCTCTGGTGACCCCGGAGTGGATTGTCGTCACGACAGACGCCTCTTTGATGGGCTGGGGAGCCCACTGCTTGGGAAGGACAGCGCAGGGGCTCTAGTCTCCTGCAGAGGCAAGTGGTCTATCAACCTCCTGGAACTCAGAGCCATTCGGTTGGTGTTATTGGAGTTCATCCCGGTGCTGGTGTTGAAGCCTGTACGGGTCCTGTCGGACAATGCCACGGCTGTGGCCTATATCAACCACCAGGGAGGTACCAAGAGCGCCCCTCTAGCCAAGGAGGCTATGAGTCTTTGCCAGTGGGCGGAAGCGAACCTGGAGCAGCTTTCAGCGGCCCACATTGCCGGAGTCATGAATGTCAAGGCGGACTTTCTCAGTCGCCATACCTTGGAGCCCGGAGAGTGGCAACTATCTGCTCAGGCGTTCTTGGACATCACGAAGCGCTTGGGCCAGCCGAGCCTAGATCTGATGGCGTCATCGGCCAATGGCCAAGTGCCGCGCTTTTTCAGCAGAGGACGGGACCCTCGATCCCTGGGAGTAGATGCTCTTCTCCAACAGTGGCCGACACAAGAGCTCCTCTATGTGTTCCCGCCCTGGCCCATGTTGGGCAGGGTGCTAGACCGGGTGGCAAAGCATCCCGGCAGGGTAATCCTGGTGGGTCCGGATTGGCCCAGACGTCCCTGGTATGCGGACTTGTTCAGGCTCTCAGTCGACGATCCTCTGCGGCTGTCAGTGGAGCAGGGCCTGTTACATCAGGGTCCCGTGGTGATGGAGGATCCCTCTCCCTTTGGTCTTACGGCCTGGCTATTGAGCGGCAGCGTCTGAGGAAGAAGGGCTTCTCAGACAAGGTCATCACCACTATGCTGAGAGCGAGGAAGCGCTCTACTTCTACTGCTTACGCCAGGGTTTGGCGTATCTTTGCAGCATGGTGTGAAGCAGGCTCACTTTCTCCCTTCACTGCTCCAATTTCTTCAGTGTTGGCGTTCCTGCAAGAAGGTCTGGAGAAAGGCCTGTCGCTCAGTTCCCTTAAAGTCCAGGTAGCGGCTCTGGCTTGCTTCAGGGGCCGCCTGAAGGGTGCTTCCCTGGCTTCGCAGCCAGATGTGGTGCGCTTTCTCAAGGGAGTTAATCACCTGCGCCCTCCTCTGCACTCAGTGGTGCCTGCGTGGAATCTCAACCTGGTGCTAAGAGCATTGCAGAAGCCGCCTTTGGAACCCTTGTCGAGGGCATCTCTGAAAGACCTGACGTTGAAAGCAGTCTTTTTGGTGGCTAGCACTTCAGCCAGAAGAGTTTCCGAGCTCCAGGCGCTCTCATGTCGAGAGCCTTTTCTGCAGTTCACTGAGGCAGGAGTGACTATTCGCACAGTGCCTTCCTTCCTGCCCAATATTGGTTCTCGCTTCCATGTGAATCAGCAGCTCTGTCTCCCTTCCTTTCGTAGGGAGGACTACCCAGAGGAGTACTCCGCTCTTGAATATCTGGATGTGAGACGAGTCATCATCAGATACTTGGAAGTGACCAATGATTTCCGGAAATCGGATCATCTGTTTGTCCTGTTTGCAGGTCCTCGTAAGGGTCTGCAGGCTGCTAAGCCTACAGTGGCAAGATGGGTCAAGGAAGCCATTGCAGCGGCTTATGTGGCCGCGGGGAAGGTGCCGCCTATCCAGCTGAAGGCTCACTCCACGAGAGCTCAGGCGGCCTCGATGGCAGAGGCCGGATCCGTCTCCTTGGAAGAGATATGCAAGGCGGCAACGTGGGCTTCGGCTCATACATTCTCCAAGCATTACCGTTTGACTGTGGCTGCACGGGCGGAGGCCCGGTTTGGAGCTTCAGTGTTGAGGTCAGGGATTTCTATGTCCCGCCCTGGGTGAGTACTGCTTCGGTACATCCCACCAGTCTATGGATTGATCAGCTTGATGATATGGAAGGTAAAATTATGTATAATCATACCTGATAATTTTCTTTCCATTAATCATAGCTGATCAATCCATAGCCCCTCCCTTATATCTGTACTGTTATATTCTGGTTGAATTTTAGGTTCAAGTTTAGCCTTCAGTTACTTCAGGAGGACTTCGTGTTCAAGTTCTTCTTTCACTTGGATTCTTCAAGAGTTGAGACGAGTTTGTGTTACAGTGAGCTGCTGCATTCCTCTCCCCTCCGTTTTACGGGGCTGGATTGAGACATAAATTCTGCCGGCACTCCCTCCCGCTTCGTGCGGCTGTAGGGCAGCTTTGTACCCCTCCCGCTTCGGCGGTGTTAGGGTCAGTCAGCTCCTCCCGCGGTTGCGGTTGCAGGATAAGCCAGATCCCCCCGCATCGGCGGGTGTGGTGTCCCTCCCCCGCTCCGCGGGGATGAGCTGGACGGATTCCCCTCCCCCACTTGTGTGGGGATGAGCTGGGTTAATTCCCCTCCCCCGTTTCGGCGGTGGTGAGCTGGGCAGAGTGTCCCTTCGTGGGTGTAATTCTCTAAGTGCTGAGTCCTGCGGATGGAGCTTTGATATCGACATACTGAGGAGTTTCCGGCAGCACATGACCACATATAGGGAGGCAAAAGTTTGCTCTCTATCTCCACCTGCTGGTAGATGGACACAACCCACCAGTCTATGGATTGATCAGCTATGATTAATGGAAAGAAAATTATCAGGTATGATTATACATAATTTTACCTTTCTTAGCGTTGGCTTACGCTGTTCTGAACTAGAGGGATTTACTGAAGCAGATCTAATGGGCAGGGGAAGACCAGGCCCCCTGAATGACCAGTTTGTCAAAGCCTGAATGGACCCTGGCCAGAACATTCAACTGGTAGTGTTTTGCAAAGGAGTGGAGCGAGGACCATGTTCCTGCCCTGCAAATCTCCTAACATTGTAGTATAGTAAATGACTATGTACAGTCCATCCTGTCTTCCCAACAAGATAAACTCATTTTACATGTTGTGCAATACTTTATATATGTATACACGGGTTTGATTTGTCCTTGCCATCCTCAAGCGATACAGCCCGGGCCTGTGTCCAGGATTCACCAGAGCCCTGGTTGAGTGGGCTTTAAGTCCTTGAGGCACCGGAATACCCATACCATATAGACAGTCTTAATAGCTATTTTAATCCGCCTTTGCTGCTGCCTGTCCCTTCTGAGGGCTGTGAAAGAGCACAAAGAGGTGATCAGAGAGACAAAACTCATTCATTCCTTTCAGGTACTGGAGAAGTGTCCTGCAACATCCACTTTGTCGAGCTAACACATCTCCTGATTCACATGGAACAGATACACTATCTTTGGCAGAAAGAATGGGACCACGCACAAAGACACTGAATCCTTTGCAAAGGACAGATAGGGCTCCTGGCACTATAGGGCCTGAATTTCTGAGACCCTCTTAGTAGAGGTGATCGATACCAGAAATACCATCTTAAGTGTGAGGTCCTTGTTGGAAGCCAAGCGCAAGGGCTTGGATAGAGCCCCTGAAAACACCTGGAGAACCAAATTGAGTAAAATACCTATGGGGGGGCGGGCAGTGAGCTTCTCCAGCAGCAGATCCCCCTCAGCGGGTCCACTGCTGGAGTCCAACGCATAGAAAGGGCACTGGTAACCTTGTCAGTAAGACGGGACAGTTTCTGTCACCGAAAGAGATGGATCACACGGGGCCGCTCTTCCTTAGCTTCTCGAGAGGGAGAGCCTCAGAGTCCCCTGTGGACTGAGAGTCGTAGAAAGCCTCGGAGTCTTCCCCTGCCTCCTGTGATGGAATTGGCACCTCTGGCACCCTTTCCTTGATCCTATGCTTCTTAGACTTCAAACTGGGGCCTCTCCTGGGCCCCACCAGAGGGGGGGGGGTACCCTGTCCAACAGAGCAGTGCGTCCCATAGGGCATCATCCCTGGTCACGTGTCAGACAGACATGGACCTTGACATGCTGCCTGAATCTGCCTTGGCCCGGGGATCTGACTGTTCTGTCCCTGGCTCTCAGCTTTGCCTCTTTATGAAAAACAAAACTACAGGAGCAGCTAAAGCCTTATTCCCTAAAACAGGGAAAAAGATTTCCCAGGGTAACTTGGGGGAAATTTGGGCACCTGGGAGCTGCAGAGGGAGCCAGTGGGGGACATACCCAAATGGGATGAATGGGCAAGAAGGGTGAGAGGATGGGGATTTGCACCCCTCAGGTGAGATGCCTTGGCACCAAGCCAACATCTCACCAGGTATGGTCCTGAGACTGTGATCTGGGAGTAGCTGTTGGGTTCAACCATGCTGTGCAGCTGCGGCCAGCAGATCAGGGAGCTAGGACAGGGACAGCACAACAGCACAGCCTTCCACCTGCTTGGAAGGTAGAGAAAAATACTTGATTGTTCCAGAGAGCACCACAGATTATAACCAGTGATGTCACTAGTACAATTCAGTCTTCTCAACCTCCATCTGCTGGTGGAAAGGGTTAAGTAGTGGTAGTAGTAGTAGTTAACACTTGCTGGTTCAGAACAGTGTAAGCTGATGCTAAGAAACTGAAATTTCTGTAAAACAGCATGCAGAATGGCATTATGTACAAACTGAAAGAGTGAAACAGTAGCTGATACAGTGACTAGGTAGCTACAGTTATTGATTGCCACTTGTATCCTGAAAGTCAGAACAAAATTGTCTGCAAAATTTAAGCACCCCCCCCCCCACCCAGTTGAATTGTATACTTTAATGAATCCCTAATTGAATAGATGCTGATGCAGCCTCTACATGGAACAAAATTAAACACATTTTGCTGTAAGCTTTAATACACAATTCTTAATTGCCAGTTTTTAACGAATTGAAAATAATAAAAATGGCAAATATAAGAGTTTGGACACTTTTAGTTGCTTCATTATTACTTTTTATTTAAAGTTGCTAATAAGACATGGGACATGCTGTGCGAGAATATAGATGGAATGAAGCTTGGGTAATCAAAATCAGTAAGGGAGTTTGCTGTGTTGTAGTTGCTCTACCTCTCTGTTAACATCATCAAGGTCTACCAAGAGATGTTTAAGAATATTACTGCTGCACTGTGTGCCCAAAATAGAATGTACTATCTGTGGCTGTGGGGTCCACGAACGTTGCCGGCAGTGGGAAGGAGAAGAATAAAGGAAAGACAATGAAGGAGTCTAATTCTGGAAGCATCCAAGGCCCTGTGGACAGACATTTAATAGTAGTCATTTGAGAAGCAAACCAGTTGGGTACTGTGATTGGGGTAGCATTTAATAAAAAAAACAAAAAAAACTTCTGGGGGTGTCCCTGAGTCCTGGGGTGAAAACTTCACCTCTGCCTCCAACTCTGTGGAAAGACTCTGGTAGTGCAGGGTTGCTATCTTCTTCTTGTCTTGATGGGAAAGTCTTCTTAATTGCCTACTTTTGTGGGGGTTTCTGTTCCCAAGGCAATCACAGTTCCAGGTTGAACTGCAGGAGAGTCTGGGCATTTATTACCCCCTAAGGTGGAAAATGTTTCTGTCCATATTGTCCTTCCCACTATTCCAGAACTTATGGGATAGCCATGTCTATGGACCAGCAGGTGGAGATAGAGAATACAGAGCTGAGCTGGGACATATTACCCCTGTGAGACACCTTAGCATCTCAGTATTTTCTATCTCCAGCAGGTGGATGGACATGCCTCCTGGTCCAGTTGGTCAGATGGTCCCCAATTGAGCAGGCCAGGCACCTCTCCATTCTGAGCGCATACTGGGCAGTCTCTTGATCTCTTGCTGCTTGGGCCTACGGCCTCCCCCCACATGTTTGCTTCTCTCTCAAGCAACCTTAAATTAAAAAAAGAAAAGAAAAAAGGGACCTTTGCTTGAGCAGAAGTGGTACATCGTCAGGCTTTGGAGCAGTGCCTTTGGGTCTAGAGAGGGAGAGCAGCCTCCTATGGGAACAGTGATTCTCTGCTGCATTCCTGTGAGCTCAGTGGGGAACTATAGCCAGAGCACTTCGGGGGTGAACCAGTCAGCAGGGATCTGACTTCCTTTGTTCTGGGCAGTGGCAGCAGGGTTGGAAGGTCTATCCTAGAGAGAGGGAGCCTTGGCCATTGGAGCAGCGGTGGAAGCAGCACATAGTGGCTCCTGCGGAGGTGGCAAAGCTGTGCTCCCATTGTAGAGCTCGCTGTTGTGTGGTTTGCAAGCCAACGAAACCATGCTAACCAGCAGAAGAGGCTGGGGAAAATGTCTTTAAAGAGCAGGTGCCAGTTGTGCTTTTAACTGTTAACCTTTGGGTTGCCCAGCTACACAGTTATTCTCGATGTCCCAATAAGCTGCATTAATGGCAGTCATCTTGCTGCCTCAGCGTGACAGTGAAGCACAGGCAGGAGCACTTCCCCCACAGCACTCTGGTGCCATTTTGTATTCTCAGGACCTGGTAGGAGGGGATGGGGCCTTGGGTTCTCCATTTTCCCTGGAGTTTGTCCTTTTGCTACATCAGGCTTATGTTTTGAAACGGGGACAGGAGAGTTCTTTGCAGGGCCCCTCTTTCTCCCTGCTCAGCATTTTTCCTGTGCCTGAACGATCACATTTGGATCTGCAGAAACGGGGGTGGCAGTTTCTCCCACTCCTCTCCCCTTTTGGATGTGGCATCATGGTGGGTTCGCTGGAACCCTGTATTGGAGAGTGTCGGGAGGAAGGGGACCTGCCTCCAGAAGAAGGGGATGACCCTAAAGTGCTCAGGATCTTTCATAAGGAGGAATTGGGATCCCTGATGGCAGATTTCCTTGGCTATTCTGTCTATTGAAGACCATTTGGTGTCAGTCTAAGGGCTCTTCTATCATGAAAGGCATTGGGGGTCCTCCTAGGACATTTCCCATGCTTCCGGACATCCAGGATGTGATTACAGCTGAATGGGTGCCACCGGATATGGGACTTAAAGTTGATAGGGCCATGGCTCATTTTACCATTTGGTGCCAGAGGAGAAGGAGGAGAAATTCCGGCTGCCCAGGGTGAATTCGCTAGTGACAGTGGTAACCAAAAAGACTACTCTTTTGGTGGAAGGGAGCATTGCTCTGAAGGATCTTCAGGACAGGAGGCTTGCGAGTGCCTTGAAACAGTCTTTGAGGTGGTGTCTCTGGGTCTGCAAGTGACAATCTGCTGCTCCTTTGTGGCGAGTGTGTGCCTAAAATGCCATCAGCAATCTGGTTCCCAGAAGGGACTTTATGCACCTCTGAGGCGGGATTGGCTTATTTGACTGATGCTATATATGACATGCTTAATATGACCAGGGTCATGGCAGTAGCGGTGACAGTGTAGCATCTGCTTTGGTTATGAAATAGAGAAGTGGCTGCAGCTTCTAAATCTTGGCTGGTTAAGCTGCCCTTTTAGGGTAAGTGGCTGTTTGGCGAGGATCCCAGCAACCTGGTTAAGGAGCTAGGGGAAACTAAGCTGTAGCATCTCCCTGATGATATGCCCTTATTGTCTTCCCGGTCAGCCTCAAGCACAACTTGCAGTAGGTTTCAGAAGAGTTGGCATTAAAGGCCGGGCCATCAGCAGTGCAGTCAAAGATCTCGCTACCAGATCAAACGATTTTCCTTTTGGGTGATGAGAAGTTGCGCCCCCCCCCCCCCCCCCCCCCCCCCCCCCCCCCCCCCCCCCCCCCCCCGCCAGTCTGGGAGAATCTCCAATGCTTGCTGTGGTTCACAATATGAGGCAGGTCCACTCTTCTACCGTAGCGGTGGGCAGACGTCTTCAGTTGTTCAAGGAAGATTGGGTCAAGATCACATCGGACCAGTGGGTCCTAGAAGTGCTCAGAGAAGCTACAAGCTGGAATTCTGTTGTCTCATCGTACCTCTCTTGAACAAGGAATCTGCAGTCAGGGGCATGGGCAAGGGAGGTACTCCATTTATTTATTAGGATTTATTTACCGCCTTTCTGAAGGAATTCACTCAAGGTGGTGTACAATAAGAATAGATCAAACATGAGCAATAAGCAGTTACAGCATAAAAATATAAAATTAATACAAAGTATGGCATTGTATACTAACAATGTCAACACAATACGTAATAGAACATTTTAATTGATAGTGAAGGGTAAAGCAAAGATGGAACATATAGATATGTAAGAGAATAAGAAGAGTTAGAAAGTAAGGTGACCGATTTAAAGAAAGTTGTACATGAGGTCTGAGTGTGATATCACTATTTGGAGAAGAAGAATAAAATTTTCTTCAGTCTTTCAAAGGAGGAAAACATTTCTCTCTGTAATCTTAGAAATCATACTGAAATTGTGATCAAGCCAGCAGGCAAAGGTGGCAGTATCATTATCATGAATACCTGTGATTACATTCAGGAGATTAAATGACAATTATCAGATGATTTTTATCCCCCCCCCCCCCCCCCCCCCCCCCCCTTGATGGTGACCCCAGAGGCAATTAAAATGAGGCAGATACCTTGTGTGATATCACTATTTGGAGAAGAAGAATCAAATTTTCTTCAGTCTTTCAAAGGAGGAAAACATTACTCTCTGTAATCTTAGAAATACTGAAATTGTGATCAAGCCAGCAGGCAAAGGTGGCAGTATCGTTATCATGAATACTTGTGATTACATTCAGGAGATTAAACGACAATTACCAGATAATTTTTATTTCCTCCCCCTTGATGGTGACCCCAGAGGAAATTAAAATGAGGCAGATTTTCTTATCCAGTTTGGTTAAGAGGTAGGTTTCCTCACCTTAAAAGAAAAAAATGACTTATGGTTTATAAACCTGTTGTCCCTACGATTTATATTTAACCAAATATATGTAAATCTTTTTCTCATCCACTAGGCACTCATCCACTTAGTTTCGGCTATTGGGTCAGTGTGACCTTTTGTTCTGCACATTGGATCTTATGTGCATGACTCCAGCCATATTAATTTACTGAATGATTTTGATGCAAACACAACCGATATTATAGGAACGTAAGTACATAACCATTGCCATACTGGGACAGACCGAAGGTCCATCAAGACCAGTATCCTGTTTCCAACAGTAGCCAATCCAGGTCACAAGTACTTAGAAAGATCACATAAGTACATAAGTAATGCAATACTGGGAAAGACCAAAGGTCCATCAAGCCCAGCATCCTGTTTCCAACAGTGGCCAATCCAGATCACAAATACCTGTCAAGATCCCAAAAAAGTGCAAAACATTCCATACTGTCTAGCCCAGAAATAGTGGATTCTCCCCAAGTCCATTTAATAATGGTCTATGGACTTTTCCTTTAGGAAGCTGTCCAAACCTTTTCTAAACTCCGCTAAGCTAACCGCCTTTACCACATTCTCTGGCAACAAATTCCAGAGTTTAATTACATGTTGAGTGAAGAAACATTTTCTCAGATTAATTTTCAATTTACTACATTGTAGCTTCATCGCATGCCCCCTAGTCCTAGTATTTTTGGAAAGCGTAAACAGACGCTTCACATCTACCCGTTCCACTGCACTCATTATTTTATAGACCTCTATCATATCTCCTCTCAGCCGCCTTTTCTCCAAGATGAAGAGCCTAGCCGCTTTAGCCTTTCCTCATAGGGAAGTTGTCCCATCCCCTTTATCATTTTGTCGCCCTTCTCTGCACCTTTTCTAATTCCATTATATCTTTTTTTGAGATATGGCGACCAGAATTGAACACAATATTCGAGGTGCGGTTGCACCATGGTGCGATACAAAGGCATTATAACATCCTCATTTTTGTTTTCCATTCCTTTTCTAATACCTAACATTCTCCGAGGACAAGCAGGCTGCTTGTTCTCACTGATGGGTGATGACCACGGCAGCCCCTCCAATCGGAACACTTTCTAGCAAAGTCCTTTGCTAGTCCTCGCTCGCCGATGCGCACCGCGCATGCGCGGCCGTCTTCCCGCCCGAACTGGCTCGTACCGGCCAGTCTTTTGTCCGCGCTTGGTACGGTCGTGTTTCGCCGTTCGTGCCCCAAAGTTGACCTCGCGCGTCGTTTTATCGACTTCGTTCAAAAAAAAAAAAAAAAGGTGTCGGAAGGAGACCTTTATGGTTTTCTCCGTTCCCGTACTTCCAGTCTTTGCCCCGGTAAGTTTTCTTTCGTCGTCGGGGTAGGCCCTATTTAGGCCTCGGTCGAAGTTTTTCTTCCCCCTATTTTTGCGGTGCCATTTTCGCCATTTCGAGTTTTGATCTCGCCGGCGCGATTTTTTCCGCCCATGACATCGAAGTCTCCCAGCGGCTTCAAGAAGTGCACCCAGTGCGCCCGGGTAATCTCGCTCACTGACAGGCACGCGTCGTGTCTTCAGTGTCTGGGGGATGGGCACCGCCCTCAGGCCTGTAGTCTGTGTTCCCTTTTACAAAAGCGGACTCAGGTAGCGAGGTTAGCCCAGTGGAACATTTTGTTCTCGGGCTCTTCGTCGGCATCGGCACCGGGAGTATCGACTGCTTCGACGTCGTCGGTGCCTGGACCTTCATCTTCGCCCCCGATTGCATCGAGTGCATCGAGGCATCGGCCCTCTGCATCGGGGCGACATCGGAAGGCTGCGTCGGCGTCGGTATCGAGACCTCCTCGGCTGCTGATGTCGTCGGACGGTGGTGCTTCGTCTGGAGTGCAGGTGAGGGCTGTCCATTCCCCTGCTGGTGGCGGTGAGCCTTCGGGTGGGTCTCCCCCCATTCCGAGGGCTCCTGCGGTACAGCCCCCCCGAGACCGACCTCCTTCGGTCTCGGCCCCGAGGAAGCGACGGCTGGATACTACGTCCTCCTCATCGGTGCCGGGAAGCTCCGGTGACATGCTTCGTCCCAAGAAGTCGAAGAAGCATCGTCACCGGTCCCCTTCCCATGTCGGCACCGAGAGCTCTGGGTCACCGAGGGAGTCGGCACCCAGTAGGCATCGGCACCGAGAGGACCGCTCGCCCTCTGTTCAAGAGGTGTCGATGCGCTCCCCTTTGGACAGCCCGGAACAGCCTCCACACCCGGAACAGACTCTGACATCGACGCCTGCATCGGCTTCCATGCCTTTTTCTACAGCCGCTCTGAACGAGAGTCTCCGGGCCGTTCTCCCAGAGATCCTGGGAGAGCTGTTGCGCCCTACCCCTCCGGTACCGGGGGTGCTTGCGCCACCGGTACCGTCGAGCTAGGCGCCGGCTGGCCCATTGTCCGGGGTGAGGTCTCCGACATCGGTGCTGCTTGCGGTACCGACTGCGGTAGCCTCCCAGGAAGGCTCCCCGACTACGTAGGCGGAGGGAGCTTCGCCGGTGCGGGCGAGGGAGTCTACCTCTCGACGCTCCCACCGTGGCCGTGGTTCCACGGAGTCGAGCCGGGCACGGTTGCAGACACAGGTCCGTGAACTTGTGTCTGACACCGATGGTGAGGCCTCGTGGGAAGAGGAAGAAGACCCCAGATATTTCTCTGACGAGGAGTCTGAAGGTCTTCCTTCCGATCCCACTCCCTCTCCTGAGAGACAGCTTTCCCCTCCTGAGAGCCTGTCTTTCGCTTCCTTTGACCGGGAGATGTCTACGGCCATCCCCTTCCCGGTGGTTGTGGAGGACGAGCCCAGGGCTGAAATGTTTGAGCTCCTGGACTATCCTTCTCCACCTAAGGAAGCGTCCACAGTACCCATGCATCATGTCCCAAAAAGACATTGCTGGCGAACTGGACCAAGCCATTAACTAATCCCCACATTCCCAAGAAGATCGAGTCCCAGTACCGGATCCATGGGGACCCACAGCTGATGCGCACTCAGTTGCCTCATGACTCTGGAGTTGTGGATTTGGCCCTAAAGAAGGCCAAGAGTTCTAGAGAACATGCTTCGGCGCCCCCGGGCAAGGACTCTAGAACCTTGGACTCCTTTGGGAGGAAGGCCTACCATTCTTCTATGCTCGTGGCCAAGATTCAGTCCTACCAGCTCTACACGAGCATATACATGCGGAACAATGTGCGGCAGTTGGCAGGCTTGGTGGACACGCTCCCCCCTGAGCAAGCCAAGCCATTTCAGGAGGTGGTCAGGCAGCTGAAGGTGTGCAGAAAATTCCTGGCCAGAGGGGTGTATGACACCTTTGATGTTGCGTCCAGGGCCGCTGCTCAAGGTGTGGTGATGCGCAGACTCTCATGGCTGCGTGCCTCCGACCTGGAGAATAGAATCCAGCAGCGGATTGCGGACTCGCCTTGCCGTGCGGATAACATTTTTGGAGGAAAAAGTCGAGCAGGTGGTAGAGCAGCTCACCAGCGGGACACCGCATTCGACAAGTTCTCCCGCCGGCAGCCTTCAGCCTCTACCTCTACAGGTAGAAGATTTTTCGGTGGAAGGAAGACTGTTCCCTACTCTTCTGGCAAGCGTAGGTACAATCCTCCTTCTCGACAGCCTGCGGCCCAGGCTAAGCCCCAGCGCGCTCGCTCTCGTCAGCAGCGTGTGCCTCAGCAAGGCCCCTCGGCTCCCCAGCAAAAGCAAGGGACGAGCTTTTGACTGGCTCCAGCAGAGCATAGCCGACATCCAAGTGTCAGTGCCGGGCGACCTGCCAGTCGGAGGGAGGTTGAAAGCTTTTCACCAAAGGTGGCCTATCATAACCTCCGATCAGTGGGTTCTCCAAATAGTCCGGCAGGGATACACCCTCAATTTGGCCTCAAAACCTCCAAATTGTCCACCGGGAGCTCAGTCTTACAGCTTCCAGCACAAGCAGGTACTTGCAGAGGAACTCTCCGCCCTTCTCAGCGCCAATGCGGTCGAGCCCGTGCCATCCGGGCAAGAAGGGCTGGGATTCTATTCCAGGTACTTCCTTGTGGAAAAGAAAACAGGGGGGATGCGTCCCATCCTAGACCTAAGGGCCCTGAACAAATATCTGGTCAAAGAAAAGTTCAGGATGCTTTCTCTGGGCACCCTTCTCCCCATGATTCAGGAAAACGATTGGCTATGCTCTCTGGACTTGAAGGACGCCTACACGCATATCCCGATACTGCCAGCTCACAGACAGTATCTGCGATTTCAGCTGGGCACACGTCACTTCCAGTACTGTGTGCTACCCTTTGGGCTCGTCTCTGCGCCCAGAGTGTTCACCAAGTGCTTGGCTGTAGTAGCAGCGGCACTTTGCAGACTTGGGGGTACACGTGTTCCCTTATCTCGACGATTGGCTGGTGAAGAAACATCCGAGGCAGGAGCCCTGCAGTCCATGCAGATGACTATTCGCCTCCTGGAGCTACTGGGGTTTGTGATAAATTACCCAAAGTCCCATCTTCTCCCAGTGCAGAAACTCGAATTCATAGGAGCTCTGCTGGATTCTCGGACGGCTCGCGCCTATCTCCCAGAGACGAGAGCCAACAACTTGTTGTCCCTCGTCTCACGGGTGCGAGCGTCCCAGCAGATCACAGCTCGGCAGATGTTGAGATTGCTGGGCCACATGGCCTCCACAGTTCATGTGACTCCCATGGCCCGCCTTCACATGAGATCTGCTCAATGGACCCTAGCTTCCCAGTGGTTTCAGGCTGCTGGGGATCTAGAAGACGTGATCCACCTGTCCACGAGTTTTCTCAATTCCCTGTATTGGTGGACGATTTGGTCCAATTTGACTCTGGGACGTCCTTTCCAAATTCCTCAGCCACAAAAAGTGCTGACCACGGATGCGTCTCTCCTGGGATGGGGAGCTCATGTCGATGGGCTTCACACCCAAGGAAGCTGGTCCCTCCAGGAACGCGAATTGCAGATCAATCTTCTGGAGTTACGAGCGATCTGGAACGCTCTGAAGGCTTTCAGAGATCGGCTGTCCCACCAAATTATCCAAATTCAGACAGACAACCAGGTTGCCATGTATTACGTCAACAAGCAGGGGGGCACCGTATCTCGCCCCCTGTGTCAGGAAGCCGTCAGCATGTGGCTCTGGGCTCGCCGTCACGGCATGGTGCTCCAAGCCACATATCTGGCAGGCGTAAACAACAGTCTGGCCGACAGGTTGAGCAGGATTATGCAACCTCACGAGTGGTCGCTCAATTCCCGTGTGGTGCGACAGATCTTCCAGGTGTGGGGCACCCCCTTGGTAGATCTCTTCGCATCTCGAGCCAACCACAAAGTCCCTCAGTTCTGTTCCAGGCTTCAGGCCCACGGCATACTGGCATCGGATGCCTTCCTCCTGGACTGGGGGGAGGGTCTGCTGTATGCTTATCCTCCCATACCTCTGGTGGGGAAGACTTTGTTGAAACTCAAGCAAGACCGAGGCACCATGATTCTGATTGCTCCCTTTTGGCCGCGTCAGATCTGGTTCCCTCTCCTTCTGGAGTTGTCCTCCGAAGAACCGTGGAGATTGGAGTGTTTTCCGACCCTCATCACACAGGACGAAGGGGCGCTTCTGCATCCCAACCTCCAGTCCCTGGCTCTCACGGCCTGGATGTTGAGAGCGTAGACTTTGCCTCTTTGGGTCTGTCAGAGGGTGTCTCCCGCATCTTGCTTGCTTCCAGGAAAGATTCCACTAAGAGAAGTTACTTCTTCCATTGGAGGAGGTTTGCCGTCTGGTGTGACAGCAAGGCCCTAGATCCTCGCTCTTGTCCTACACAGACCCTGCTTGAATACCTTCTGCACTTGTCTGAGTCCGGTCTCAAGACCAACTCTGTAAGGGTTCACCTTAGTGCAATCAGTGCATACCATTACCGTGTGGAAGGTAAGCCGATCTCAGGACAGCCTTTAGTTGTTCGCTTCATGAGAGGTTTGCTTTTGTCAAAGCCCCTGTCAAGCCTCCTACAGTGTCATGGGATCTCAATGTCGTTCTCACCCAGCTGATGAAACCTCCTTTTGAGCCACTGAATTCCTGCCATCTGAAGTACTTGACCTGGAAGGTCATTTTCTTGGTGGCAGTTACTTCAGCTCGTAGAGTCAGTGAGCTTCAGGCCCTGGTAGCACAGGCCCCTTACACCAAATTTCATCATAACAGAGTAGTCCTCCGCACTCACCCTAAGTTCTTGCCAAAGGTTGTGTCGGAGTTCCATCTGAACCAGTCAATTGTCTTGCCAACATTCTTTCCCCGTCCTCATTCCTGCCCTGCTGAACGTCAGCTGCACACATTGGACTGCAAGAGAGCATTGGCCTTCTACCTGGAGCGGACGCAGCCCAACAGACAGTCCGCCCAATTGTTTGTTTCTTTTGATCCCAACAGGAGGGGAGTGGCTGTGGGAAAACGCACCATATCCAATTGGCTAGCAGATTGCATTTCCTTCACTTACGCCCAGGCTGGGCTGGCTCTTGAGGGTCATGTCACGGCTCATAATGTTAGAGCCATGGCAGCGTCGGTAGCCCACTTGAAGTCAGCCACTATTGAAGAAATTTGCAAAGCTGCGACGTGGTCATCTGTCCACACATTCACATCTCATTACTGCCTGCAGCAGGATACCCGACGCGACAGTCGGTTCGGGCAGTCAGTGCGTCAGAATCTGTTCGGGGTTTAGAATCCAACTCCACCCCCCTAGGCCCATGTTTGTTCTGTTCCAGGCTGCACTCTCAGTTAGTTGGTAAATTTTTTAGGTCAATCTCAGTTATGTCCTCGCCGTTGCGAGGCCCAATTGACCATGGTTGTTGTTTTGAGTGAGCCTGGGGGCTAGGGATACCCCATCAGTGAGAACAAGCAGCCTGCTTGTCCTCGGAGAAAGCGAATGCTACATACCTGTAGAAGGTATTCTCCGAGGACAGCAGGCTGATTGTTCTCACAAACCCGCCCGCCTCCCCTTTGGAGTTGTGTCTTCCCTTCTCTTTGTCTTGCTACATGTGAGACTGGCTGGCACGAGCCGGTTCGGGCGGGAAGACGGCCGCGCAGCGCATCGGCGCGCGAGGACTAGCAAAGGACTTTGCTAGAAAGTGTTCCGATTGGAGGGGCTGCCGTGGATGTCACCCATCAGTGAGAACAATCAGCCTGCTGTCCTCGGAGAATACCTTCTACAGGTATGTAGCATTCGCTTTACCTGTTTTCTCCTATTTAGGAATCTTGGACTCCTGTTGTGGACTTTAAATGAAGCTATAATACTTAATTTTAAAGTGCAAGTTCATTTTTTAATTCTATAAGTACTCTGGGATGTATGCCATCTGGTCCAGGTAATTTGGTACTCTTCAGTTTGTCAAATTGCTCCTTTACATCTTCCATGTTTTACAGAGATTTGTTTCAGTTTTTCTGATTCATCAACATCAACATTGAATATAATTTCGAGCACCAGTCTCCCACATCTTCCTCAGTGAAGACTGAAGCAAAGAATTAATTTAATCTCTCCGCTGTGTCCTTGTCTTCCCTGATTGCCCCCTTTATCCCTCTGTCATCTAGCGGTCCAACTGATTCTTTTGCCGGCTTCTTGCTTTTAATATACCTAAGTAGTTATTCTGTGTTTTTGCCTCCAGTGCAATCTTCTTTTCAGAGTCTTTCTTTGCCTTCTTTATCAGCACTTTGCATTTGACTTTCCATTCCTTATGCTGTTTCCTATTATTTTCAGTTGGATCCTTCTTCCATTTTCTGAAGGATTTTCTTCTAGCTCTAATTGCTTCCTTCACCTCACTTTTAACTGTGTCAGCTATCATTGTCCTTCTTTCCTTCCTTTTTTAATACATAGTAGACAACTTTCTTTAAATAAAGAGCAGGCAGTTTTTCAAGAATCCAAATTAACAAGGTCAACTGCTGAGCAAGTTGTGAATAGGAACGACACTGTGCCCTATTCATTAAACTATAATTTTTAGTGCTTACTAATGCTAGAGACACCCATAGGAATATATGGGCTTTCGGGGTGGTATTTTTGAACAGCGTCCTTTCCTGACGTAAATTTTTGACCTTTGCTGTTGCTTCTCTTAAGGGGGTTTTTTTTTGTTCAATTTTTTGAACCTTCTGATTTTATCATAGTCTCCTTTTGAAAGTTAAATGTTAACATATTGGATTTCCTTTGTATACTTACTCCAGAGCTAATGTCAAATCTGATCATATGATAATGGTTATCAAGCAGCCTCAGCAGCATTACCTCCTTCACCAGATCATGTGCTCTACTAAGGACTAGATCTAGAAATTTTCCCTCTCTTGCTGGTTCCTGTACCAGCTGCTCCATAAGCCAGTTATTGATTTCATCAAGGAATTTTACCTTCCTAGCATGCCCTGATGTTACATTTACCCAGTCAGTATCAAGGTAATTGAAATCGCCCATTATTATTGTGTTGTCCAGTTTGTTATAGCCTCCATAGTTTCTTAAGTATTGCCATACTGGGACAGACTGAAGGTCCATGAAGTCCAGCATCCTGTTTTCAGCAGTGGCCAATCCAGTTACAAGTACCTGGCAAGATCCCAAAACAGTACAATACATTGCTTATCCTAGAAATAACTAGTGGATTTTCCCCAAGTCCATATATTTTTTTTAAAAATATCTTTATTGAATCAGAGAATCATAAAAATGTTTACAACAAAGTGCATCAAAAGCATTACAACAAAACACATTGCATATCATAGCAGAATACACAAAGACAAAATTCAAACTGAACAGACTCATCCCAATCTTCCTAGGTGCCAAGACGAACGTCAACTCCCTCTGATTCACAATTTTTGGTTTTATCCCCCCACCTCCTCTACCCCTCCCCCTCCCCCTACCCTCCCCCTCCTTCCACACGAACACTCAAGGAAGTGTATCCACCACAGCAGTCTCTGATACATATAAAGAAACATATCTGCTCCATGTATCTCAGTACTGATGGTGCCCCACTGATGTCGAAAACTGAAGAGAAATAAGCAGCCAACTTGCGTTTCCCACATAAAACCATGCCAGGCAGCTATTGGAGGAGGAGCCGTTTCAGCCCAGGACTGTAAAATGCATTTTTTGATAAGGAAGGTCACCAGTAACACAAATTTGCACCCTCTCCAAGGCCCTTCTGTAACAAGGGAGCTGCACTACCCATCAGCACTGCTGAGTAAGACCAATCAACTGTACAACACAAAGTGTCTTCCATGACTCTCATTGCTCCCATCCAAGACGAAGACGGCACCGGCACTCCATAAAGGAATGCAGGAAGGTGCCAACACTCGCTTTGCATTTATCACACAAATCACTCTCCCACAGCCCCATGGCCTTCCCCCTCTGTTTGGTGATGTGTACTCTATGTAACACCCTGAACTGAATATCTTGCAATGCCTTGCCAACACTGTCAAATGCAGCCCCCAGCTGAGCCTCTGAAACACAATCCACCACATCCTGGCTTCACTCTCTAGCTAATTTTGCCAAATAATGGGCCTTACTGGAATCCCGAATAAACTGGTACCACTGGGAAAGCCCGTTTGACTTGGATGGCAGGTTTAGAAAAAACAAGTCCGCACGTTGGAAAGTCACGGTCGTCCCGCAGCGTCGCTCAAGAGTCAGAGCATAGTCCCGCACCTGGAGATACGTGAAAAAATGAGGATTCAGGACACTTCAAGCACACCAGATTCGATCAAAAGATGGAAAGCCTTTGCCCCCCTCTTGCCTCAGATGCCCCAGATATCGACATCCACTCTCAGCCCAGTGCTTGAACATGGGGGAACCACAACCAGCAGGAAATTTGGGATTACCCACCAAGGTGAGGAAAGGGCTGCCTCTTGCTCCAGTTCGAGCTCGCCACAGAGCACCCAAATAAGGGTTTCCCTACAAACCTCCAGACTCCGTGGCTGATGAGAACCTAGCACTGCAAAGGGATGATAAGGGGCACTCCAGCTTTCCCAAACGTCAGTCAGGGCAAAGAAATTGACTCCCAAATGGATCTCATGCACCCAACGCATAAGCGCCGAAACATTATACATTCTCAGATCAGGAAGCCTACCCCCCCCCCCCCCCCCGGCCCTGCCAAACGTTTTTATTGAAAGATAATCTAGGTCACTTGGCATGCCAAATAAAGGTACTAACGATGCTTCGGAATAGACGATCCTCTGGCCCATGTACCCAGAGTGGAAGCATTTGTAGAGGATACAATATTTTAGGCAGGAGAACCTTTTTGACTAATGCAGCACGACCCAAAAAATTTACAGGGAGGTCTTTCCAGCAGTGACACAGTTGTTTTATCCTATCTAGCTTTTCCAAGTCATTTTTCTTGTAGACCCAGGCCTGATCCGCCCCCAAGTGTACCCCAAGGTATTTAAGGCCCACCCTATAAGGCCCACCCTAGCCCAGGACAAAAGGAAGCCGGGCAGAGAAGCGCTTACACAAGGACGATTGATAGGCAGCACCTCCGATTTACCAAAGTTTGTGCACCGAACTCATGTATAATAGCCATAACCTGTGGCAAGCCATTGGACGCGTTGTCTAGCACTAGAAGCATATCATCCGCAAACTGATTAATTCGGTACTCCCTACCCCCCATGGACAGCCCTTTCAAGGCAGAGTCCTGACGAATCCGCACCGTGAGGGGCTCCAGGGTCAATATAAATAAAAGTGGGGATGTTGGGCATCCCTGCCTGGTTCCTCCATGCAGCGAAAACTTCTCAGAGTGTCATTGATAATAATCTGAGCTGAGGGGTTGCTATAGAGTGCACGAATCCAGCCTAGAAATGTTCCCCGGATGCCAAATCGCTGTAATACCCAGAACAGATACTCCCAAATCACCTTATCGAAAGCCTTTTCCGCATCCAGACTGGCAGTAACATACTTAGCGAAACTCAAACAACCCTGATAAAATCAACCAACTCGGAATAAAAGAAACATAAAGTCCAGCATGTCCTTCAGGCTCACCGAAGCTCGAGGCCGAGGTCCAGGCTTCTAAATGACATCAGGCTCCTCAGCAGTAGTAGAGCGCGTGAAACATAAACCAAACCCTGATCAGCACAGGTGTGGCACAGTAGAGCAAAGTCGCGAACCTCTGCTAATCATTGCAACTTGTTCACAATCGAGCCCAAATCTCCAGGCTCCGTAAAGAAGAGAGTTTTGTTGTCATGCACCACACGCACCTTCGCCGCATAAAATAGTGCAAACCTTATCCCTTTGTCAAAAAGGTGCTTACAATGCCGGCCCATCTGCTCCCTCTAATCAGCAACACGTGCTGAGTAATCTTGGAACAACAACAGCTTATGTCCGTTGTAGTCAATCGATTTCTTTCCTCTTTATGCCTGTAGTACTCGATCTTTATCTGCATAATTAAGTATTCTGGCCAGCACAGGTCTCGGACGCTGCTCCCCCTCACGCAAAGCCCCAACTCGGTGGATCCTCTCGACTCTCATCACCTTATGTGGAAACTGTATGTTTAAATGTTCCGGCAGCCACCTCTCGATTAAGTTCCAGTGATCCTATTCTTTTACTGACTCTGGTAAACCTATGATTCTGAGATTATTTTGCCGTCCTCTATTCTCTTGATCATTGACTTGCTGCATTAAAAGTGCGCACTGCTTCTCAAGCGCCAGAATCTTCATGTCCGCCGTCTCAGCACGATCCTCCTGGTTTGTTTTTGTTTTTGTTACATTTGTACCCCGCGCTTTCCCACTCATGGCAGGCTCAATGCGGCTTACATATTGTATACAGGTACTACTACTACTACTATTTAGCATTTCTATAGCGCTACAAGGCATACGCAGCGCTGCACAAACATAGAAGAAAGACAGTCCCTGCTCAAAGAGCTTACAATCTAATAGACAAAAAATAAATAAAGTAATCAAATCAATTAATGTGAACGGGAAGGAGAGAGGAGGGTAGGTGGAGGCGAGTGGTTACAAGTGGTTACGAGTCAAAAGCAATGTTAAAGAGGTGGGCTTTCAGTCTAGATTTAAAGGTGGCCAAGGATGGTGCAAGACATAGGGCTCAGGAAGTTTATTCCAGGCGTAGGGTGCAGCGAGACAGAAGGCGCGAAGTCTGGAGTTGGCAGTAGTGGAGAAGGGAACAGATAAGAAGGATTTATCCATGGAGCGGAGTGCAAGGGAAGGGGTGTAGGGAAGGACGAGTGTGGAGAGATACTGGGGAGCAGCAGAGTTGAATACATTTATAGGTTAGTAGAAGAAGTTTGAACAGGATGCGAAAACGGATAGGGAGCCAGTGAAGTGACTAAGTGGAGGCCAGCAAGAAGCAGATTGCAGTAGTCTAAACGAGAGGTGACGAGTGTGGATGAGGGTTTTGGTAGAGTGCTCGGAAAGAAAGGGGCGGATTTGTACTTATTTGTACCTGGGGCAATGGAGAGTTAAGTGATTGCCCAGAGTCACATGGTGCGAGATACGGTCTTCCGCCTGCTGGATTTGTGCGCCCTGTCGCTCCAAAGAGTCTCGGATTTGATCCACCGATGATTGCAGCTTAGACAATTTGTCCTCAAGCACTACCGATATCTGCTGCACTGGACTTATCCTTTAGGAAGCTTTCCAAACCTTTTTTAAACCCTGCTAAGCTAACTACATTCTCTTGCAACAAATTCCAGATTTTAATTACATGTTGAGTGAAGAAATATTTTTTTTCTGATTTGTTTTAAACTTACTACTGTGTAGCTTCATAGCGTGCCCCCTAGTCCTAGTGTTTTTGGAAAGAGTAACAAGCGATTCACGTCTTCCTGTTCCATTCCACTCAGACCTCTATCATATCTCTCCTCAGCCGTCTTTTCTTCAAGCTGAAGAGCCCTAGCTGCTTTAGCCTTTCCTCATAGGGAAGCCATCCCATCCTGTTTATTATTTTAGTCTTCCTTCTTGGTACCTTTTCTAATTCCGCTTTATCTTTTTTGAGATGGGATGACCAGAATTGCACGCAGTATTCGAGATGCAGTCTCACCATGGAGCGATACAAAGGTGTTTTAACGTCTTCATTTTTGTTTTCCATTCCTTTCCTTATAATACCTAACATCCTATTGGTTTCTTAGCCTCCTCTGCTGCACACTGAGCAGAGGTTTTCAATGTATCATCAATGATGACACCTAGATCCCTTTCCTGGTCAGTGACTCCTAATGTGGAACCTTGCATTACGTAACTATGGTTGTGTTCCTCTTTCCCACATACATCACTTCGGACTTGCTTACTTTAATCGTCATCTGCCATTTTGATGCCTGGTCTCTCAGTCTTGTAGGGTCCTCTTGTAATTTTTTACAATCCTCTTTTGATTTAACAACTTTGATTAACTTTTGTGTTTCAGCAAATTGAATTACCTCACTAGTTACTCCCATCTCTAGATCATTTATAAATGTTAAAAAGCACAGATCTCTGGGGAACCCCACTATCTACCCTTCTCCATTGAGAATACTGACTGTTTAAACCTACTCTCTGTTTTCTATCTTTTAACTAGTTTTTAATCCACAACAGAACACTACCTCCTTATCCCATGATAACATTTCTCCATCAGTCTGTTCATCCTGGCCAGGTGAACGGTAGTGAACGGTAGTACACTCCTATCACTATCCTTTTCCCCTTTACACATGAAATTTCTATCCATAGAGATTCTAAGATGTGTTTTGTTTCCTGCAGAATTTTTAGTCTATTTTATTCAAGGCCCTCTTAACATGTAATCCTACTCCTCCACCAATTCGATCCACCTATCACTGAAATATAATTTGTACCCTGGTATGACAGTGTCCTACTGGTTGTCTTTCTTTCACCAGATCTCGGAGATGCCTATTATATCTATCTTTTCATTTAGTGCAATATATTCTAACGCTCCCATCTTATTTCTTAAACTTCTGGCATTTGCATATTAACATTTCGAACAATGAACCCTGTTACTAAGGCATTCAAGCGTTTTTAGTGTGCGCTAAAATTTAGCGCACGCTAATACCAGACACCCATATATTCCTATGGGGGTGTCTAGCATTAGTTCGCACTAAAAATGATAGTTTAATAAATAGGGCCCAGGGTTGTTCCTATTCACAACTTGTTCAGCAGTTGACTGTTAATTTGGATTGTTGAAAATCTGTCTCTACTTTATTTAAAGACAGTGGTCTACTATGGTTTCAATTGCAGTATCGCTATCGGGATGCCCTACCTTCCCTGTTTTGGTGATACATTTTAAAGATACCTCTTTCCAAACCATTTGTCTTTTGAGTGACTGTCGGCCTTCCTTTCTCACTTTTGATATCTTTTGATATTGATTCACTTTACACCAGTATTCTACAGGTTGAGGTATTGTTAATTCTTCAAAACACATTGAGCAACAGAAACAGTAGTTTAAGGGTGTCCACTTCTTTTTTTTTTTTTTTAATCTAATTGTCTAAGCTGGCCCTTAAAGAGAATTATTTTTGTTTGAGGTAAATTCTTCAAGCACATCAATTGAACAGCAGTGGGTGCCACACTGGTCTACACAGAAGTGACTCCCTCAAAATGTGCCTTCAACTGAAAAAGAAGTGTTTCTTCTTTGTCTGTTGAAGGCACATTTTGAGGGGGCCATGTATGTGACGTTGACCTCCCTCAGCAGGCCTTCTTTCCTTCAGGAGTGAGGGAGTTGTCTGAAGGGTCTTTCCGCTCCTTGTGATTCGCTTGGGGGGGGGGGGCGTGGGTTCCCGAGCCCTGTCTCTTGACACCTAATGGGCTTTCTTAGGGTCCTCAGCTTTTGAGTTCCAGGGAGGAGCAGGTGCTCTAGGTCTGACTGTGCTTCCTCAGCAGGGGCTGGATGTGGGGGTCCCCCTTTGTCTTTCTTTTTTCCAATGAAGGGCCGTCCGTGGGTTCTCAGCTCCCTCTGCATATGTCTGGATGTGGCATATGTTTGAGGGCTGGTGCACGGAGCAGAGTTTTTCTCTCTTCTTTCACTCAGATCTGGGTGTTTCTTTGTCGTGGATCTGGAAAGGTGTGTCCTTAGATTCCTTGCTAATCCAGTGGCTCCCTCACCTTGTTCTTGGGGCTGTTTGTGGCATTCTTCCTTGACTTTCCATACGGAGGGAGGTCCCTTCTGGAAAAGGTGGATCACCTTCGAACCCCTATCGGGCTTCGTGTTCGGTATGGTTTCTCTACCTTGTGCTGTGGACTCTGCTTCATCTGTCCTTTGGCCCTCTCCGGAAGGCCAACGCAATGGTTCACTTGTTGCGGAAGGTGTTTCTGATGTTTCTTACCTCAGTGCTCTGAAGTGCAGCGTTCCGCGCATGGTAGTTCTGGGACCTGTTCCTCTGTTGCCGTCGATTGGGGTCTCGGTTCTGTCAGTCCCTCTCCACCTTGGTTGGTTTCAGTGTTCCAAGTCAGTTTGTCGTCGTGTCATCTAGCACCGTTTCATCTCCACCACCTCCCCGCGGGAGGGCATTCCAAGCATCCACCACTCTTTCTGTGGAAAAAATACTTCCTGACATTTTTCTTGAGTCTGCCCCCCTTCAATTTCATTTCATGTCCTATAGTTCTACTGCCTTCCCATCTCTGGAAAAGGTTCGTTTGCGGATTAATACCTTTCAAATATTTGAACGTCTGTATCGTATCACCCCTGTTTCTTCCAGGGTATACATGTTCAGGTCAGCAAGTCTCTCTTCATACGTCTTGTAAAATCCCATACCTTTTTTGTAGCTTTTCTTTGCACTGCTTCAATTCTTTTTACATGCTTAGCAAGATACGGCCTCCAAAGCTGAACACAATACTCCAGGTGGGGCCTTGCCAACGACTTATACAGGGGCATCAACACTTCCTTTCTTCTGCTGGTCACACCTCTCTCTATACAGCCTAACAACCTTCTAGCTACAGCCACCGCCTTGTCACACTGTTTCGTCACCTTTAGATCCTCAGATACTATCACCCCAAAATCCCTCTCCACGTCCTGTAATGATTAGATCTGCCTCACCCGTTTGGACAGCGGAAACCATGGGCTCTCCGTACTATCCTGGAAATAACTGCATATCCCCTCTAGATACTGAATTACCCCAACCTTGTATCTGCACATGACAGTGTTACATGGTCAAGGCAGTATAAACCTATGTAATTAGAAAGGAACCCAGTATTTGATAGGTAAAGAAATATAGTTTATTAACATTGATATCTCACCCAAATGTAGTACAAGCAGATCAGGCAGTCATATGGTGGAACAGCAGTACACGACACGTCCTCTCTCTGGCCTTTTGGAGTCTTCTGCATCTAATATCCCTCAGACTGTTGTTTATATACAATTTTGACTCCATTGGTTCCAATGGACCCTAGCTTTCTCACTAGGGCTCTTGGCCCTTATCAATTGATCAGAATGACTTCACATATTCTCAAGCTCTAAGTATAAACAAGATAAGTCCAGAGCGCATCTTGTGAGGTGACTTCATAGGTCATTCTGCTCTCTTCAGCTCCCCCCTCCCTTTACTTGCAGCTAACCCTCTACTATCTTTCATTTTAATCAAAACATCTTAGCTCATGACTTCTTGCAGGTGCCAGTCTCAGGATTGTGGACAAGAGCAAATGCCCCCTCCCTTGCCAGCTCAGCACTTGCTACAGTGAAATATAACTGTGTCAAAGGTGATCTCTGATTTTTACAAGCCTAGCTCTCTGGGAACTCATTTCAGCTTGAGCTGCAGTGAAATATATTTTGTATCAGAGATGATTTTTGGATTTTAAGAGGCCTAGCTCTTTAGCCTGAGCCATTGGGCCTGTATTTTACTGAGAGCAAGGGCTAGCAAGGCTAACATATTTCTTCAGTCCGTACATATCAGACTCTCACCGCCTAACACGTCTCCAGTGGATTTCTATTCCCTAAGTGCATCACTTTGCATTTCTTCGCATTGAATTTTAATTGCCAAACCTTAGATCATTCTTCTAGCTTCTGCAGATCCTTTTTCATGTTTTCTACTCCCTCCCGGGTGTCCACTCTGTTACAAATCTTAGTATTGTCCGCAAAAAGGCAAACTTTACCTTCTAACCCTTCGGCAATGTCACTCACAAATATATTGAACAGAATCAGCCCCAGCACCGATCCCTGAGGCACTCCGCTACTCACCTTTCCCTTATCCGATCAAATTCTATTTACCACCACCCTCTGGTGTCTGTCCATCAACCAGTTCCTAATCCAGTTCACCACATTGGGTCCTGTCTTCAGCTGTCAAGTTATTCAAGAGCCTCCTCTGGGGAACGTGTCAAAAGCTACTACTACTACTACTACTACTATTTAGCATTTCTATAGCGCTACAAGGCATACGCAGCGCTGTACAAACATAGAAGAAAGACAGTCCCTGCTCAAAGAGCTTACAATCTAATAGACAAAAAATAAATAAAGTAAGCAAATCAAATCAATTAATGTGAACGGGAAGGAAGAGAGGAGGGTAGGTGGAGGCGAGTGGTTACAAGTGGTTACGAGTCAAAAGCAATGTTAAAGAGGTGGGTTTTCAGTCTAGATTTAAAGGTGGCCAAGGATGGGGCAAGACGTAGGGGCTCAGGAAGTTTATTCCAGGCGTAGGTGCAGCGAGATAGAAGGCGCGAAGTCTGGAGTGGCAGTAGTGGAGAAGGGAACAGCTAAGAAGGATTTATCCATGGAGCGGAGTGCACGGGGAAGGGGTGTAGGGAAGGACGAGTGTGGAGAGATACTGGGGAGCAGCAGAGTGAATACATTTATAGGTTAGTAGAAGAAGTTTGAACAGGATGCGAAAACTGGATAGGGAGCCAGTGAAGGGTCTTGAGGAGAGGGGGTAGTATGAGTAAAGCGACCTGGCGGAAGATGAGACGGCAGCAGAGTTTTGAACCGACTGGAGAGGGGAGAGGTGACTAAGTGGGAGGCCAGCAAGAAGCAGATTGCAGTAGTCTAAACGAGAGGTGACAAGGTGTGGATGAGGGTTTTGGTAGAGTGCTCGGAAGAAAGGGGCGGATTTTACGGATGTTGTAAAGAAAGAACCGACAGGTCTTGGCGGTCTGCTGGATATGAGCAGAGAAGGAGAGAGAAGAGTCAAAGATGACCCCAAGGTTTCGAGCTGAGGAGACAGGGAGAATGAGAGAGCCATCAACAGAAATAGAAAACGGGGGGAGCGGGGAGGTGGGTTTGGGGGGGAAAATGAGAAGCTCGGTTTTGGTCATATTTAATTTCAGGTGGCGTTGAGACATCCAGGCAGCAATGTCAGACAAGCACGCTGAAACTTTGGTTTGGATGCAAGGTGAGATATCAGGGGTAGAAAGGTAGATTTGGGAGTCATCAGCATAGAGGTGGTAGGAAAAGCCATGGGATGAGATTAATGAACCAAGGGAAGAAGTGTAGATAGAAAAGAGGAGGGGACCAAGAACAGAACCCTGAGGTACACCGACAGGCAGAGGGATAGAAGTAGAAGAGGATCCACCAGAGTGAACACTAAAGGTGCGGAGGGAGAGGTAGGAAGAGAACCAGGAAAGGACAGAGCCCTGGAATCCAAGTGAGGACAGGGTATCGAGAAGTATGCTGTGATCGACAGTGTCAAAAGCAGCGGAAAGATCAAGAAGAATGAGGATGGAATATTGACCTCTGGATTTAGCCAGTAATAGGTCATTGGAGACTTTAGTAAGCGCAGTTTCAGTGAGTGGAGAGAGCTTTGCTGAAATCTAAGTAGATACGTCTACAGCACGTCCATGATTCAGTTCTCCGGTCACCCAGTCAAGAATTCAGTGAGATTCATTGGCACGATTTACCTCTGGTAAAACCATGTTGTCTCGGATCTTGCAACTTATTGGCTTCGAGGAAATTCACTATCCTTCCTTCAGCATCGCTTCCATTACTTTTCCAGTAACCGAAGTGAGGCTTACCGGCCTGTAGTTCCCAGCTTCTTTCCTATCACCACTTTTGTGAAGAGGGACCACATCCGCTCTTCTCCAATCACTTGGAACCTTTCCCGTCTCCAAGGATTTATTAAAAAGAAATCTTTAAGAGGACCTGCCTGAACCTCTCTGAGCTCCATCAATATCCTGGGGTGGATCCCGTCCGGTCCCATGGCCTTTGTCCACCTTTAGATTTTCAAGTTGTTCATACACACTCTCTTCCCGTGAACGGTGCTATATCAACTCCATTCTCATATGTTCTGTTGCCAGTCAATCGTGGTCCTTCTCCAGGATTTTCTTCAGTGAAACAGAACAAAAGTATGTTTTTTATTATTTTTATTTTGTTACATTTGTACCCCGCGCTTTCCCACTCATGGCAGGCTCAATGTGGCTTACATGGGGCAATGGAGGGTTAAGTGACTTGCCCAGAGTCACAAGGAGCTGCCTGTGACTGAAGTGGGAATTGTTTAGCATATTTGCTTTTTCTTCATCATTATCTACATAGCGGTTTGCAGCATCTTTCAGTCTCACAATTCCCTTTTTAGCCTTCCTCCTTTCATTAATATACCTGAAGAAATTTTTGTCACCCCTCCTTACCTTTCTAGCCATTTGTTCTTCTGCTTGCACTTTCGCCAGACGTATCTCTCTCTTGGCGTCTTTCAGTTTCATCCGGTATTCCTCTTCATGTTCCTCCTCTTGAGTTTTCTGTATTTCAGGAATGCCAATTCTTTAGCTTATTTTCTCAGCCATTTGCGTGGAGACCATATCTGTTTCCTTTTTCTCTTGCTTTATTTACTCTCCTTACATAAAGGTTGTGGGCCCTATTTATAGCTTCTTTCAGCCTGGACCACTGTCCTTACACTTCTCGTTCGTTCTCCCAGCCCATCAGCTCCTTCCTCAGGTATTTTCCCATTTTACTAAAATCAGCATGCTTGAAATCCAGGACTTTGAGTTTTGAGTGGCCGCCCTCCACTTCAGCTGTCATATCAAACCTAACTGTTTGATGGTCACTGCTGCCCAGGTGGGCACCCACTCGGACATTTGACACACTATCCCCATTTGTGAGCACCAGATCCAGCATCGCTCCCTCCCTCGTGGGTTCGTCACCATTTGTCTGAGCAGCAGCACTTTGGAAAGCATCCACGATCTCTCTACTTCTTTCCGATTCCGCAGATGGAACCTTCTAATCTACATCCGGCAGATTGAAATCTCCCAGCAACAGCACCTCTCTCTTCTTTCTCAACTTTTGAATATCTGCGATCAGATCTTTATCTAGTTCCTCCTATTGTGTTGGGGGTCTGTAGACAATACCCACGTGGACAGAGGTTCTATCATCTCTTTTTAAGGTGATCCATATTGCTTTTTCCTTTCCCCAGGTCCCTGTCATTTCAGTCGCTGTGATACCATTTCTCACATACATTGCTACTCCTCCACCTTTACGACCATCTCTATCCTTCCTAAATAGATTATAGCCTGGTATGTTTGCATCCCATTCATGGGAACCATTGAGCCACGTCTCAGTGATTGTAACAACATCTAAGTCTGCCTCCAACATCAGGGCTTGAAGGTCATGAACTTTATTGCTTAGACTGCGAGCATTGTGGTCTTCGCTTCCATCTAACATTCCTGGTATGTGTTTCAACATTAGTGATTTGGGGGTGCCTTTTTTTTCTTTGGGTACCTTCATATCTTTTTGTTCCTCCTTCATTGCTTTTTCTTTTTCTTCCGCCTCAGTTCTATTTTCAGGAACATCACAGTGCTGTAATGGAGCAAAAGAATTCTGTAGGGGCAACACTTGTGAGGACAGATGCTTCTGTGTCACATAACGAAGGTCGGCCTGAGCCTTACCGTAACCATCTATTCTTAGCTGTTGTATCCTTTGAGGCAATTGTGAGAATTTGATATGATCTGTGCAGTCCTAGATAGCTGTCTTTAAGTGCATGAGGTTAATAGAATGAGGGGAAACTGTTCAGTCTCACGGGATCTCTTTCCAGCTATCCTGTATCTCTTTCAAGAGCCGCTTTAAGGTGAAGGCAGATTAGGTTAGGAAGAGGAAGGAAATGTCTATTTTATTTATAGCAGACATCACTTTTACTGAAAATCATTATAATTGGCAACTCGTTAAAACACAGTAGAAGGAACATCAGCTGTTTAAGCAGCTGGATATCATGGATGGCTGCACAACCGTTAATTATGCAGGTGGTTTTGATAACACATTATTAACTCTTTAAGAAATACTTTATTAAATGTTCCCAACCAAGCCCTGGTCAAAATGTGTGAGGATTTTGGAAAAGGCAACGCGCAGACATACTTTTATTTTTGAAGGATGGGTATACCAACAATCTCAATATTTACCGACTCTTCTCGAAGGGTGATCTCGTTTCATTTAAACCATAGAAAAGTAAAAGTATGTCTGCGCGTTGCCTTTTCCAAAATCCTCACACATTTTGACCAGGGCTTGGTTGGGAACATTTAATAAAGTATTTCTTTATTAATGTTCCCAACCAAGGCCCTGGTCAAAATGTGTGAGGATTTTGGAAAAGGCAACGCGCAGACATACTTTACTTTTCTATGGTTTAAAATGAAATGAGATCACCCTTCGAGAAGAGTCGGTAATATTGAGATTGTTGGTATACCCATCCTTCAAAAATAAAATAGGGAAGATGATGATTTTGTATTCTAAACCTTAATTTTAGCAGCAAGAGAACTCTTTTTACTACTAGATTGTAGAGGACATTTAATAGTTTATATGTTCCCCTTTCCACGTGTGATGAAAACTGTACAGAATGGCATGAGAAAACAAGCAGTATTGGAGAGGAGGATATGGAAGTCTAGAGAAAAAAGTCTTCTATTGTTGAGAATGTAGGGTTAATATTCTCTACTTCACTTCCCAGTAATGTGCAAATGTGCCTGTAGCCAGAAAAGCTGGAATCTTTCTTCATGGGCAACCAATTGCTAAGAAAGGTTTCATGGTATAGAAGAAACATGAAAATTTTCCTAACTTATTTAAATATTAGAGTTGTTTCATAGGAAAGTGTTTAACAGTGGAAAGGTTCCTTATTTTTTTTACATAGTGAGGTTTTTAACCTTTATGTGAATAACTTACATTTTTTATTTCTCTGGTCATTTTTTAAATTGATAGGTCGGGCTTATTCGTATCTTGCTTTGTTTCTACAGCAACTTCAGAACTTAATCTGAATAATTTTCTGAAGCTGGCTGCTACAAAATGGGTTGGTGTCAGTATACTTGTGTATATAAAAATATACAATGCATTTTCTTTAAATAATTTCTCGTTCCCTGCAAGTTCTAGTCATAATATTAAACGTTAGGCTTCCTTTTCTTAGAACTGTTTGTACCAGACAATATACAATTCTTTGTCAGGGTCTTTTGACCATTTTGTTTTTTTTAGCGAGCTGAAACCCTAACAGTTTTTTTTTCTTGTTGATGAATATTGTTCTGTGCATGTAATTTGTACCCAGTAAAAATTTTTTTTTCTAACCTAGCAGAAGGTGGTTTAAAAAAAATATATGTGTATATATATATATATATATATATATATATATATATACACACACAATACACAAAAATAGTATTTGTCTGGGGGCAAAATAGCTCTCTGAAAATTAAACAGAATGGGATGACATGAGGAAAAACTGGTGGAAAGGCACCAGATTGGGCCAGTTCAGCCTGCTGGGTCCAGAGAAATAACCTCTCCCCTTAAAAAAAAAATGGCAGCATTTCTTTTATGGGAGAAGCAGTTCTAGCTTTTGCATCATGGAAACACTAAAACAACAGTTAGGGAATTTCTCCTTTCAAACTGCCACCCCACTATTCTCTCTCCATGCCACAAACTTCCCTTGCCCCTGAAAAGCTACTCTTAACTGCTCTACCATCTACCAAACAACCCCTGCCTCCAAAAGTACACCCCCCTGCATCTGCCACACCACCCCTAAACTGCCCTGACCCCATAAACTACCCCACCACAACTGTCATCTACAAACTGTTCCAATCCTGAAATCCATTCGACCCAAACTGCCCCAACCCCCTGAAACTACCCCTGCAATTATGCTACCACTCAAACCTGGCCCATCCTTCTAAATTTTCCTTCACAACTATTTTTAACTGGCCCAACTACCCCATCCCACCAGACACGAGCGAGAGAGAGAGATTGTATGTGGGGGAGGATAGGGACATGGACAGAGGGGGGAGATGGACAGGGCATTTAAGGGGAAGATGGATGGTGGATATGGAGAGAAGAAATGTCAAATGGACCAGAGACCCTACAAAGACAGGAAAAAAAAACCAGAAAAGCTGAAGAGATACACTGGGACCAAAGTGAATGCAAAAATAAAATGGTCAGAGAACATGGGTAGGAAAACGTATTTTATTGTGAATTTATTAATTGGAATGTCAGCTTTTGTAAATTCACAACTCTGATGTCCTGTCTGACCTTCTGAGGTTTCCAGTTCAGTTTTTTGTCTTCATATCTCTTACTGACCTGTGGTGCCTTGTTTCATATTTGTAGAGGATCTTGCATGTGTGACCAAAATGTGGTATTCTGCTAGCATGTAGTTTCTATGTGGAGATCTTGTAGCAATCCTATATGTTCTGTTTTCTCAATAGCTGCTATGTTAGTGCTTTAGGGCTTGATTTAATATTTACAGTGCTATCTCTTAACATATAAGGTTGCTTGCTGTCTGTGTCCTGGGAGGTAAGGTTCCAACTCCGTTTTGCGTAAGTTTGTGCATCGTGTTTTGCAGTGAAGGGACTGTGTTGGTCTTACTTATTTTCAGTTTCTTATTTATGAATTTCTTGACATGAAATATGGATGAAATTAACAAAGGAAAAAATACCACAATGGTAAAAAAAAAAAAAAAAAAATATATATATGTATATATATATATGTATATAAATATAACATACACCCCAAGTCAAAGCCCAAAATATCACAGGGGTAAACACTAGTGCCACCAAGAAAGCATTAATCAAGAAGAAAAGGAAAAAGACTGACTTTCTACCATGTATGCACTAATTATAGGCCAAATAACACTCAAGAACAAGGTAGACCAATTAGCATAGAGTTAAAGCTTCTAATGGTAATTTATCAGATAGAAGAAAAAGCCAATTGAGAGGCTTCAAGGAAAACATATATTTCACATCCCTAAACTTTAGAACGCATTAGCATGGAGTTAAAGCTTAAATGGTAACTTATCGGAAAAAAGAAATTGAGAAGCTTCAAAGAAGACATATTTCACATCCCTAAACTTTAGAACGCATTTGAAGGATATTTCAGTAGGAAAGGTGCTCCTATTGAGATTACTTTTGGACGCAATAGAAGAAATGGTTGCTTCCTCTTTTGTCTTGCTCAAGCAACATCTGGAAAAATCTGAACCTTTAATCCACAGAAGGAATCATCTCTACATTAAACTTTCTAAATATAATATCTCTCAAGATCTGATACTAAAGTCACAATCATAGTTGTTGGTGTTGCCTGTTTCTCAATAAAAGGAAAAAATAGTCAAGCCAGTAGCCTGATAGTTTTAAGGAATGCACCAAAGCCTCTGACTGCACAGGCATTTTAGATTTAACAGGAATATAAAAAAAAACCTTGATAACAGGTGGGATAGATCCTTCAGAAAACTTCAGTATTTCCATTGTGTGCTTTCTATACAAATCATTTGCTGATATATTTTTAACTTTGGGAAAGTGAATAAAATGAAGATTCTTCTTCTTAGCCACATTTTCCAGAATTTCAATTTTTCTATGAAGCAGCGCAGCTATATGTCATTAATGCTGCCCGTGGTGTGAGGCCGATTCCACAGCTATTTCCAACTTTCCCACATTAGTTTCAAGAGTCTGAAACCTTTTAATCTTGGGAATCCAGTCTAGTGGTTAAGGAAACGGTCCTGTTTTGATAAGAGAATTGTGTTTTTGTTTTTGTTACATTTGTTACCCGCGCTTTCCACTCATGGCAGGCTCAATGCGGCTTACATATTGGTATACAGGTACTTATTTGTACTGGGGCAATGGAGGGTTAAGTGACTTGCCCAGAGTCACAAGGAGCTGCCTATGCCTGAAGTGGGAATTGAACTCAGTTCCTCAGTTCCCCAGGACCAAAGTCCACCACCCTAACCACTAGGCCACTCCTCCACTGTCAGTTTTACCCAACTCCTCTATTGGCGCTCCAAATAGAATCCAGGGAAATATTGCAGGTCCTTGGAGGAAAAAATAAATCCTGTAGAAGTAACTTCCATGTCAGTCTGGACTGCTGACGTTCCAGGAACTTCACTCTCTGCCGCTGCTCTAGGCACTGTCGAATCCTTAACTGCCAGTGATGGTCCTCCACTTGAAAGCTCTCATTGTGGTTGTATAGAAGGAGCTTGCTCTTCAACTAGGCTTAGAGATGTTTCTGAGCCAAGGAGAGTGTGTCTTCTGCAGCATCGCAGACGCTCCCAATAGAGTAGCCATCGGGACATTTATAGATGATGGGGTGCTGGACATGATGGTCCAGTGGACCTGACTGATGGAGTGGCCCCCGACCGAAAAACCGGTGTTGCTACTGCCTTTCCTTTTCTTCCCCATAAAAGTGAGAAGAAAGGAAAAAGGTGAGATCCTCTGCAAGAGGAAGAACACCCAGCTGCTACTGATGTTGAGCAGCATCAGCCATCCTGCTCCGCCTCCTGTGTTGGCCTTACTGAGAGGATACCAAAACTTTAATATAATTTTTAATTTGTCATAACATCGGAGAGGGTATTATACATGCAAGAATCTGTTGCTTTTACAACTCTCAATCTCCGAGTCGGGAAAATCAACAAGCTCTTGAGAATGAGGGGTAGACTGGCTGAGGTCAGGTGGGATGTGAGAGAGGGGGGGCAGACTGGTATGTGCATAGAAAGGTCCCTTGGTTCATTGGTTCCTATTTATACATAACAATTTAAGAAAACAAAAGTAGAGAACATTTTTTATAAACAGGCCCCATCTAAGTCTCATTGTTCATTTTTACTCAGTTTGTAAGAATAACAGACCACCTGTCAACTGTGACTTGGCTGTATGCCAGTTGCAGTGGACCTGTATTTATGTATGTTATCTAGCTAATTAACTGTTTAACAATAAAATGTCCATTTTAAAATCTCCACTGGTCAGAATTCAGGGGTACTCCAGCTGAAATGTGTTCAACTTAAGGGATACTTGGCTTGAAGAAGTTGGAAACACTGTACTAGTATGTAGGATAATGTGTAGCCTATTCAAATTCACTATGCAAAAAGTGACTCTGTATATACACACACAAAAAATACTATAATCAATCGGGTATTGCCTCCGTGGTAAACTCCCCAACCTGGAAGATCATTTCCAATCATAGGGCTACAGAAATTTTAATCACAGATTAACCCATCAACTAAAACAGTGGAGAAAAAAAGCTTACATATCATAAAAAAAACTCCACCAACTGTTAAGGGCTACATAAATTTTAATCTCAGATTAACTCGTCAGCTAAAACAGTGGAGAAAAAAATATTACACAGCATAAAAAAAACACCACCTACTGTTAAGGGCTACCAAAAGTTTAATCACAGATTAACCTGTCAACTAAAGCAGTACAGAAAAAGCTTACACAGCATAAAAAACCTCCACCAATTGTTAGTACCAGCAATCACAGAGCAGAGTGGCAAGGTCCAAAGAAAAAAAATACAACCACCACAAAATATAAGCAGCAACTGAGGGAACTCGCTGGTCTGCCCTAAGTAGTACATAAAGGAAATCGCAAGCAAAGACTTATCTTTAAAGGTATTGTGACACCCCGAGTGAGTGGTTGGGCGTGGCCAGTGAATTAATACAGCCGGACAAAAGGACGAAACAAAATAATGGGATTATTATTTAATGGGATTCTTGGGTCTGTTCCTTCGCAGGTTCTGAGACATAGGGTGGAAAGCCCTCTGCGGTTTAGCATACAGGGTCTTAGGCAAGCCTCTGGCAGCAGCTCTAGCCAGACCTCAAAGCAAACCTTGCACAGTTCAAATCAATAGAAATAATGGCTTACCTAAGCCAGGTTACAATTATGGAATGGGCACTACAGTGGACATTCACGTTTCCCTTCCTGGGCCTCCTAAACCTCAGGTAAGCCCTGCCTTATATATTTTCTGGTTTTAGGCTCCAACCCTCCTCTTGGCTCACTATCTCCTGGGTGGGACTAGTGCTCTTAAGGTTGTTCAAGCTTTCTAAGGGTCTTTTCTTAAGGGTGAGGGGCAGAGTTCTATAACCCCCCTCACTTATGCTCCCCCTCAGCTCAACTGTACCAGGTTGAGCACCTGCCATATCAGGGTCCACCTCCCAGGACAAAAAGTCTGCATTTGCATGTTCTCGGCCCGCCTGGTGTCTCATCCAATAGCTAAAGGGCTGTGAAGGCTAAGGAACTAGTGCATTACACATGTATTGGAATCTTTATGTTGAACTATCCATTGAAGAGGTTAGGGGTCAATGACCAACAGGAAGTGTCGCCCCAACAGATAGCACTGGATGGTTTCCAGGGCCCACTTGACAGCTAGGGCCTCCGTTTCAATCACTGCATAGTTCTGTTCTCTTGGGAACAATTTCCGGCTAATGGATGCCACTGGGTGGTCTTCCCTATTCACTTCCTGGGCTAGATCAGCTCCCAGCTCAACCTCTGAGGCATCAGTCTGTACGATAAAGGGTTGGTTAAAATCCGGGCTGACTAACACCGGTTCTGCGCAAATAGCTGTCTTCAGAGCTTGGAAGGCAACATCCAACTCTTCTATCCAGTGTATCTTCTCGGGGGGCTGCCTTCTGCAGGAGACGGGGGTTAGCGGTTCTGCTGTCTCAGCAAACTCAGGAATAAACTGGTGGTAATACTTCCAAGGAAGATTCGTACTTCTTCATCTGGGTACTGGCACTCAGGTGATCAGGAATTTGGAGTTGGGGAGTTTGGGGGAGAAGAGTACAGATTTCCTTCTCCAGATGAGTTGCCTCCTGGGGATGACCCTTCTGTGATGAGGGTCTTTCATAAGGATGATTTACAAGACTTTATTGATTTGGTATCTTCAACTCTAAACTTTGAAGAGGAGCAGAAGGCTCCGGTGGAGCGCAGAGTGGATCCCTTGGTTAAGGGGATTTGTAGATCTGACAGATCCTTTTCTATGCTTAAGGACATAAAGGACACTGTCCAAGTGCAGTGGGGACGTTCCAGATACTCCTTTCTGGTTGGCTCAGTCCACGATTAGGATTTATCCTGTACTAGAGCAGGATAAGGAATTGTTCAAACCTCCAGTGGTAGACTCAGTGGTTTCTGCTTTGACCAAGACGACAATAGTGCCAGTAGAAGGTGGCACGGCTCTCAGAGACCCTTGAGATCGTTGTATGGAGACACTCTTGAAGCACGATTTGATGTTTCGGCCTTGGCAGTGCAGGCGGCCATCTCTGGTGGTCTGAGAGGGTATTGGATAGGGACTCGGATGATTTTTCCCTAGTGGATTGAGAGGTGGCTAAGATTGAAATGGGATCAGCTTTCTTATCTGATGCTCTTTATGACTTGCTTCGGGCATCTGCTAAGTCTATGGGGTTACGTGTGGCAGCTTGTAGGCTTCTCTGCTTTCAGGGCTGGTCGGCAGATGCGGCTTCTAAGTCCAAGCTGAGTAAATTTCACTTTAGATGGTTGTTGTTTAGAGATGTGTTGGATAAGCTGGTAAAGAGTTTGGGAAAGTCTAAGGTGCTTTGAATTCCAGAGGATTGGTCCAAATCTTTCGACCATGAATTTGCGGCTGGTAGAGGTTGCAGACATTATTCCAGTTGTTACCAAGCAGGCAGAGGCTCTGGCTTCCGAATGTCCCGTTTCTTTCAGGGTATGCAGCCCTTTTGTGGTAGCAGGCATGGAGGCAGGGACAGAGGTTTTGCCTCCCAAGCTCAGAGCCGTCCAGCACAACGAAGGCATTAGGGCCCATCCTTCAATTCCAGTGGGCACAAGGTTGAGAGATTTCTTTTGGATATGGGCCCAAATTAATTTGGACCAATGAGTCCTCGAGATAATTTGCAGCAGGTACGCTCTCAAGTTCACTCACTCTGCCAGACACTTTTTTAATAGTCTCCCCGCCACTTGCAGGTAAAGGCACGGGTGATCAGGGACACCCTGGACAGGCTGATCTGTGCGCAGTTTGCCTGGATCTTGAGAGGGGCACCAGCAGGTATTTGATCTATTTTGTGGTTCCAAGAAGGAAGACTCGTCCCATTCTGGACCTCAAATGGGTCAATCGCGCTCTTGGGTCTATTCATTTCGCATAGAGGCGCGATTGGTCATTGTGGCTATGCGTTCAGGGGAGTTTCTCATGGCTCTGGATTTGATGGAGGCCTATCTGCACATTCCCATTGGGCAGATGCACCAGCATTTCCTTCGATTTTGCTTTGTCGGGGCACCACTTTCAGTTTTGTGCGATGCCGTTTGGACTGGTGACAGCTTCGTGGACATTTACCAAGATTATGGTGGTAGTGGTGGCTGCCCTTTGCAAGCAGGGCATTCTGGTTCATACATATCTAGACGACTGGTTGATTTGCACAAAGTTGTATCAGGAGAACTGTCAGGTGACTGCTCTGGTGGTTCAGTTCTTGTAGTCTTTAGGTTGGGTGATCAATCTGCCCAAGAGCATTTGGTTCCCATGCATTCATTGGAATATCTGGGGGTCCCCTTTGACACTCTTCAGGGCAGAGTGTTTTTTCCATTGCCACACATTTTCAAGCTGCTGAGTCGGCCAGTTCGTGTGCCTGGGACTATCTTCAGGATCTGGGATCAATGGCAGTGGCCATACAGGCGATCTAGTGGGCCAGAGCTCACATGAGGCATCTCCAACAGTCTCTCAGATGGACTCCTTGGATGTCAAGTTTCCATTGCCTGCACTGGTGCGTTGAGATCTCGGTTGGTGGCTGCGAATGGCCAACTTGTCAAGAGGATAAACATGATTGCAAGGTTGATATCCAGTTGGTTTTGAGATTTTTTTTTTTCACTATTTTGAAGTTTATATTTTGTCACAATTATCCTACAATAGAACAATTTTTTTTTTTATTTTCTAGTTTTTGTTTTGCTCAGTTCCCAGAATTAGTGGTGTCAGTTACCCCAATATTGACTGGGTAAATGTCATGTCAGAAAATGTTAGGGATGTGAAGTTCCTAGGTGGAATAAATATTTAATGGAACAGCTGGTATAGGAAGCAAGAAGAGAAGGAACTATTTTAGATCTAGTTCTTAGTGGAATGCAGGACTTGCTGAGAGATTTAACAGATTTGAGGCTGCTTCACATATCGATCATAATATCACATTTGAGGTAATAACTGGAGGGAGGACACTAAAGAAATCTGCAACAGTATTAAAAAGAAAAAAAAAAGCTAAAAGGAGCAGCTACAAAAGTCAAGAGTTTAAATCAGGCATAGATGTTTAAAAATACTATCTTGGAAGCCCCAGACCCAGATGTATTCTGTGTTATCTCCTTTGAGCAGGGACTGTCCTTCTATGTTAAATTGTACAGCACTGCGTAACCCTAGTAGCGCTTTAGAAATGTCAAGTAGTAGTAATAGTAGTAGTTATCAAAAAGGGTAGAAGGAAGGCCAAAAGCATTGTTAAAAAGTGAGGTGAAGGAATCTATTAGAGCCAAAAGAACATCTTTCTTAAAACAGGAAGCAGCATAAGCACTGGAAAGTTAAATGCAAGGTATCGATAAAGAAGGCTATAAGGGAAAAAACTGTTATAGAGGCAAAAGCTCATAGCAAAAACATTTTCAGGTACGTTAGAAGAGAAAGCCTGTGAGGGAGTTACTTGCCACCTTATAATTGAAAGAGAAAAACGCCTAGATTTTGACCCAAATCGGGAGATAGACGTTTATCTCACAAAAACGAATAAATCGGTATAATGGAAAGCCGATTTTGGACGTTTTCAACTGCACTCCATCGCAGAAGCGTGCAAAGTTGACGGGGGCGTGTCGGAGGTGTGGCGAAGGTGGAACTGGGGCGTGGTTATCGGCCGAGGAGAGATGGGCGCCTTTCGCCGATAATGGAAAAAAAGTATGTGTTTGTAGCTAGAATTTAGGGCACTTTTCCTGGACCCTGTTTTTTTCACGAATAAGGCCCCAAAAAGTGCCCTAAATGACCAGATTACCCCCAGAGGGAATCGGGGATGACCTCCCCTGACTCCCCCAGTGGTCACTAACCCCCTCCCACCACAAAAAATGTTTCACAACTTTTATTTTCACCCTCAAATGTCATACCTACCTCCCTGGCAGCAGTATGCAGGTCCCTGGAGCAGTTGTTAGGGGGTGCAGTGGACTTCAGGCAGGTGGACCCAGGCCCATCCCCCCCCTACCTGTTACAATTGTGCTGCTTAATGCTTAGTCGTCCAAACCCCCCAACCCACTGTACCCACATGTAGGTGCCCCCCTTCATCCTTAGGGCTATAGTAATGGTGTAGACTTGTGGGCAGTGGTTTTGAGGGGGATTTGGGGGGCTCAACACACAAGGGAAGGGTGCTATGCACCTGGGAGCTCTTTACCTTTTTTTGTTTTCGTAAAAGTGCCCCTAGGGTGCCTTGTTGGTGTCCTGGCATGTGAGGGGGACCAGTGCACTACGATCCTGACCCCTCCCACGAACAAATGCCTTGGATTTATTCGTTTTTGAGCTGGGCGCTTTCATTTTCCATTATCACTGAAAAACAAAAACGCCCAGCTCACAAATTGTCGAATAAACATGGACGTCTATTTTTTTCGAAAATATGGTTCGGTCCGCCCCTTCACGGACCCGTTCTCGGAGATAAACGCCCATGGAGATAGACGTTTTCGTTCAATTATGCCCCTCTTGGACTGTTAGATCATCAAGGAGTAATAGGTACACTCAGGGAGGACAAATCCAGAGTGGAGAAGCTAAATGCATGTTTTGCTCCAGTCTTTACTGAGGGAAGATAAAAGGGAGTTTACCTGTGTCAGAAATGGTATTTAAGGGTGACGATATGGAAAAAAAACTAAAGAGCAGCAAATCTCCAGAACTGGATAGTTTACAACCTAGTGTACTGAAAGAGCTAAAAAATGAAATTGCTGGTCTACTTTTGGTAATATATTACCTGTCATTAAAATCATTTATGGAACCTTTCCAATTGCTTTAAAAAGGGTTCCTGAGGGTGATAAAGCTACAAACTGATAAGCCTGATGTTGTTGTTGGGCGTAATGGTAGAAACTAATCTAATGAACAAAATTATTGCATGCATAGATAAACATGGTTTAATGTGACAGTTGATGTGGATTCAGCCAAGAGAAATCTTTTACCTCACTAATTTGCTACATTATTTTGATGGCGTGGATAAAGGTGAGTCAGTTGATGTAGTATATATAACATTTTAGAAAGATTTTGACAAAGTCCCTCACGAGAGATTGCTGAGAAAATTAAAAAGCCATGGGATAGGTGGCAGTGTTGTGTTCCTGACGCAGAAACACAGTGACTGTGACCATGTCGGGTCTCAATAAAGGCTGTTTGGATTTGCACATTCCTCTTTTGTATTGTTACTCCACCCCTGTTTGGTGGTGTTGTTTTCCTGTGGAGTTTGTCTTCCTTCTGGTTTTTGACAGATGAATAGAGACAGGGATCTAAGAGTAGTAGTAGGTGGGTACACCTGCATATTCCTCTTGCATTTTGCATTTAACTGTATTTTTTTGCAGTACTCGCAGTGGAGCTCCTTACCAGCTAACTCAGTGCTGCCATTTTGCCCGAAGATATTGGTCATTTTTGTGCCATTTTTTATTTTATATCCAGTGCTGGCAATGTTTGTATCTTATTTGTTCCCATAATGTTCTGCTGCAAATTATCAAACTGAATATTTTATTAATTGAAACATGTAGTTGGCAACATAAACTGATCACTTGTAATTTTGCTTAGGGTTTTTTTTTTTTTAAACACTTGCTCTAGTTTTCTAAGAAATGTGCATCTCTTGTTCACCTCAGCGTTATTTCATGATAGAACCTTGATACTAGGATTTATAACAATCCTGCTTATTTTTTCAGTTATCCAGAAAATGGTCTAGTAGAAATGCATTCCAGTAACCTACGACCTCGAGCAAGGACTATTTTGAAATGGAATGAACTTAAAGTGGGTGATGTGGTAATGGTTAACTATAACGTAGAAACTCCTGAAGAACGAGGATTCTGGTATGATGCAGAAATCACTGCACTGAAGGAAATTTCAAGAACAAACAAAGAAATTCATGCAAAAGTTTTTTTGGGGTAAGACATTTAATGGTTCTAAAAACATCTTTTCTTTAGCAAATTGTTGCAAATATTTTCATTAATATCAGGCTCTTCTCTACTGTTCTTTCACTGATTGTAATTTAGTTTTATTTTCCATCTAATTCGTTTTTTTAAGGTTACAAAAATTTTCTTATTGGTGTTTTCACACCAGTGGTGCTGTTGCTGGTTATGCATGTTGTGTCATTAAAAGTTGTCAGTACAAAAATGAATGGAGGGTACAATACACACCAGTGGAGGGGTGGGGGGTGAAGAAATACTAAGAGAAATGTTTTTTTCTTCTTCGATTTTTATCTGGTAAGCACCTATTTTATTTTAGTTTTTTGCATTGGGGTGTTTTGTTGGTGTTTATCAGTTAAAACCAGTGTTTCCCAAACCTGGTCCTGGAGGCATCCCAGCCAGTCAGGTTTTCAGGATATCCTGCTGGGGGAGGGTGGAATGGCCTTGAAGGATGTGCAGGATGGGACATTGGGGTCTTCTTGACCTGCTCCTGTTCCTGGCCTAGCTCCCCACTCTGCTGGCCATGGCTACACAGCATGGTCGAGCCTAACGGCTGCTCCCAGGTCACAGTCTCAGGACCATATTTGGTTGAGCTCAGAACTTGGCTCCGCGGCCCTCAGTCAGACTTCTTATGCTACTGTGTTTTGGCTTTGGCTCGGTCCTGCGTGGCCTTGCTTCTAAAAGTGCTCCCTTCAGAAGCACATATCCCAGATAATAATGACAATAATAATTCAATTGGCCTGGCTAGCTTCATGCCCTTTGACGGGGACTATTGCTATTGTAATGTACACAGTAGAGAATTTCCCTCTAGACACACCCAGGCCTAGGTAGGCTGGGGCAGTCAGGCCAGTGTGTATCTGCCAGGGTGGGGCATGCTGATGGCACACTGCGTGGTTTCAGAGCCAACATCTGAGCAGGGGTACTGGATTATTTTTCTAGTGTTTACATGTGGCTCATTCAATCTGACTGCCTTTTTCTTCTCAGTGATCATTGATCATTTTACAGGTGGTGTCCCCTTCAGCACAAAAATGGATACATTGCTGCCACACATACTGTGCCTTCCAGGACAAATTAGCAGTTAGAATCCTCTCTCCTCTTTCAATTCACCCAGACAAATAATTAAATAATAAAACAAAATACATTTCTTGCTGGTAGTAAGGCATAACACTCAACCCTCACTGAAGCAGGCCCCATCTAGAATCAGATTTCCCCCTCCCTTTCAGCAGACCTGTTCCTGGAGCGGTGCTTCTGGGGATGTATCCGGCAGTTCTGGACCTCAAGGTGGCCTACTTGCTACTTCCCCTTTAGCCCCCACACTGGCATATTCTTCACCTTGCAAGTTAGGGCATCTCTTTCAGTTTCATGTTGATGTGGTTAGGTTAGCTACAGTGCCCAGAACCTTTCTAAAGTTTTGGTGGTGGTAACTTCCTTCCTGAGAAATGAGAGAATCGGAGTGCATCCTTTCTGGATGACTGGCTACTTAGGGCCCGTTAGAGTAGGCGAGTTGTCAAGTGACTACACAGGTCATGGCGCTTTTGCAGTCCTCGAGGCTGGGTTGTCAATCTGCACAAGAGTCATCTTGGTCCCAACACGTAGGTGGAATATCCGGGAGTATGATTTAATATGACCTGCGGCCAAGTATCTTTCTCAAAACGTAGAGGACAACAAGTTTCAAGAGCAATTCCACTGCTTGTTGTGAATTCCAAATCCCTGTGCTTGAGATTATGTTCAGGGTGCTAAATGCTTGGTGGTGTCTTGGCCAGAGCTCATATGCATCTGCTTCATCTGTCTTGTGTTTTGTTTTTGTTTTCTCAATAAATATTATTGAGGAGTTTTTGGATTTGGAAAACAATTTAAACAGATTAGATTGTTGTTTGAACGGTAACAATTGGGCCCTACCCCCTTCCTATCCCCCCCTATAACTCACATCCCACCAAATGTTCCCGTCTACCCATACCTAACCTCCCCCCACCCAGCCCTTAACTGAGTGGTTTTAAACAGGGAACAGAAATGCGTCCACACCACCATAGTCGGATCATCAGTCAAGATGGCCAACTCTCATAGGTGGGCCACCTCGCGTCAGCCATTCCATTCAGTAGTCCAGAAGTCAGTTTCCAGTGGGTTGCAATGACTCCCCTTCACTGTCGCAAGATAGACCCGCTTTAGGCGAACCTGCCAGCGGAAGCCCGCGGTATTATTCAGACCCAACAAGCAAGCCCTAGGGGTTAGCGGAAATGGTTTACTCAAGATTCAGGTCAATCCCTGAACCACTAGAGTCTAATTTTGTTGAATAAGACCACATTACCACCATTGCCACCAAATATGAAAAAAGGTGCCCTTGACCCGTAAACACCTCTAGCATACATTGCTTTTAATTTTTCAGGCATATAATACCAACAAGTTATCACCTTATATGCATTTTCCTTAATCAGCATACAAATGGAAGATTTTTGAACTTCCTTAAACACTTGTTCCATTTATTCTAGGTGATTTCCATACGCAAATCTGATCCTATGGATCCATGAACCCACATGTTTTAAAAGACCAGCCATGAAAAAAATATATAAAACAGAGAAAGAGGTCTAGGCCAGGTTGCCATACCCTGCCACAAATTTTCAAAATGCTCAGTATCATCTGGGTCAGAGGAAAGCCACACCTGTCTCGTCATATAATGTTTGGCCTGCAAATAGGAGAACACATCCCCAGCTTGTAACTCGTATTTTTTTAAAACTTCAAAAGGAATAAGCTCTCCCATATCTAACAGTTGGCGAAAGTATGTAAGACTCTTCTTCTCTCACCGAAGAAATACCCCACTATTGTGCCCCACCTGAAAGCCTGGTTCATATCGAAATGGAGCCAAGGATGAGCTCTGAGTCGTAATTCTGAACTTCCTCTTTACCTGCTCCCATAATCCCAGAAGATGTCACATAAAAGGATTGATGAGCTTTCTTTTGTATTCCAAAAGCATCCGGGATAGCCACAATAACAATGCAGGGGTAAAAGAGAGAAAGTGTTCCTGTTCAAGTACTATATGCCCCTTGTTTGGAGACCCCTCCAATCTCATAATTGCCTAAGTTGTTCCACACAATAATATATTTGGGACTGCCCTACCTCCCCACTCCTGTCCCTGCCACAAAACCTTTTAGCTAATCTCCAGTTGTCTTTCTTGTGCTGGTGGTCGCCAGTTTCTCAGGCTGCCATTAGCATTTCATGTGGGGACCTCTGGGAAGTGCAGTAGGTCAGGGTGGCTTCAACCAAACAAGCTCCTCCAAGGGGTGTCTCTGGTGTCTCCTCTTGGATAGCTGTAGTCACAGATACCAGCCTGACAGGTTAGGGAGCCCACTGTCTTCAACACCTGCTCGAGGTCTACAGAGCCACACAGTAGCACTGTGACAGTCCAGTTGGTGTAGGCTCAGAGCACTGCACGTCGCTCTTCAAACCTTTCAATCTATTCTGGAGGGCAAACTGGCTTGGGTTCTCTTAGTCAACATGATGGCAGAGGATTCCATCAACAGGCAGGAATGTACTCGCTCTCTGGCAACGGAAATCGTGCCTTCTATTCACTGGGTGGAAGGCATTTGCTGCAACTTTCAGCCTCCCACCTAGTGGAAACTCTCAATGGTCAAGCAGGTTTCGCAGCAGGGCCTCCTTGAACCCAAAGGAATGGAACATGGAGCTGAACACCTTCCAGCTGGTAACTCGGAGTTAGGGCATTCTCTTAACAGATCTCATGGTGACACGTTACACTGTCAGTTTCCAGGTTCTTCAGCAGATGACAGAGGTCAGTTCAGAAGGCATAGATGCCCTTCTTCAGCCTTGGCCAGAGTCTGCCCTGCTTTGTGTTCCCGCCGTGGCCTTTATAGGACGAGTTCTTCACAGTCCGTTGTCGGGGGTTGGTTATTCGGTTTGCTCCGGATTGGCCCAGGAGGCCGGGGCATGTGGGCTTGATTCGAAGTCTGGTAGGTAACTGTTGCCTTCCTGAGTCACGGACTCCTCCGTCAGGGTTCCATTCGGATGGAGGATCCCTCCCGTTGTGGTCTTATGGCCTGGGTCTCGAGAGGCCGAAATTGGGAAGGAAAGGATATGCTAACGATATCATTGTGACTTTACTTCTGGCAAGAAAATGCTCAGCTTTAGCTGTGTATGCTCGCGTCTGGTGAATTTTGAAGCGTGGTTCTCCGAATGAGCATGGTCTCTGTTTCGGGCCTCTTTGCCACACATTAGCCTTCTTGCAGATTGGTCTTACCAAGGGCTTGCTTACAACTCTTTAAGGTTTAGGTGGCAACTCATGCCTGTTTTGGGGTTAGATTCCGGATTCCTCATTCACTTCTCATTCAGATATGGTTCATTTTTTGAAAGAGGCTTGTTGTCTTAGGCCTCCTCTTCATTGTCCTTGTTCTGAGTGGAACCTTATTGTGGTTCTGCGGGCTCTTAATAAAATTAAATTTAAAAATGCTCCTTTTGAACCTCTGAAGCAGGCTACTTTGAAGGATCTTCCTCTCAAATCTCTTTTTTTAGTGGTTGTTGCCTTGGCTTGTGGAGTTTGTTACAACCGTGGTCGGGCAGAAATCTGTTCTTTACTTTCTTAGATTCAGAAGTGACTATTTGTACCTTTCCTTCTTGTCTTCCCAGGGTGGTTTTGGCTTTTTATATTAGCCAGCCTCTTTTTCTGCCCCCTCTTAAGGAAGGGGATTGCAAGATGGATTTTCACTTGCTCCATTGCCTTGATGCTTTTCGAGTGCTTCTCCAGTATTTGCAAGCTACCAATGTTCTCAGGCGGTCCGATCATCTTTTTTGTTCTCTTTCTGGGCCTGAATTGGGGTCACGTAGCATCTAAGGTGACTATTTCTCGCTGGATTAGGGCTACTATTGCCTCTGCATACCTTCTTTGCAGTAAGCAGCTGCTGGCTTCTCTTTGAGTATGGTCTGCTAGGGCCCTAGCGATGCCTTGGGCGGAATCACAAAATTTCTTTTCCCTCTGAGTATGCAAAGAAACTGCTTGGTCCTCATTGCATCCTTTTCCCAAGCATTTTCATCTGGATGTTATGGCTTGAGCAGACTCTTCTTTTGGCTATTTGGTGCTGTCCGTGGGAGTTTCGAATTCCCACTCTATGTGAGGACTGCTTTGCTACATCCCACAGGTCTCTGGATTCCTCTGCAGGTGCTAAGGAGGGAGAAATTGTCTTACCTGATGATGATTTTCTTTCCTTTAACTGCAGCAGATGCATCCAGACTTCACCCTTCTTCAGTTCTGTGTTCTCATGGTTTGTTTATTTCTTTGTTTAGGGTAACGGCTCATTTTGGAGTTGTTTTGCTGTTTTCTACTGTTCATGTTGCTCCTCTGTGAGGAAGAGGATCTATTATGATTCTTTATTCCTTTTGCTTTGTTATGAGAAATACTGATTAACCAAGGAGCATACCAACCTATAAGACAAAGTTCAGTGCTCTCCACCTGCTGGTAGATAGTCACAACCCACAAGTCTCTGAATTAATTTGCTGTCGTTATAGGAAAGAAAATGATCAAGTAAAGACATAATTTTCCCTTATTCCTGTTTTGAAGTTTTATTCTCCTTCCTTCCCTTTTCTCCCTTCCAGTTTCTTTAATGTCTCTGGATGCTTGCATAACTTTTCTATGATATTTTAGTTCCTTTCCATTATATGTTTAGCCTTTACATCGTTTAGCACTGCTTTTAAGTTTTGAGTGGTATAGCAAATGAGAATGGAAATATATGGCCAAGGAATGAAACCATGGTCATGCTGGTGGCCTAACCTCACTGAATAGGTCCTTAGCCTCCCTAGCACCTTTATCTGTCCATCTGTCTAATTAGATATACCATTTTCAACTGCAAGGTCCTTCAGTGGTTTAGAATTAGAATACAAAGCAGATAATGTACAGCAATATCATAAAATAATAGTTCAGCATAAATATATTAACATTCCTTGTCATCAGCAGCAGATGAATCCATTACGAATGGGTTGTGTCCACCTACCAGCAGGGGGAGATAGAGAACACTGAAAACCATAGTGCCTCTAGGACGGCTAGCTCCATCTGCCTCTCAGTATTTCTCTGTCTCCCAGCAGTTTTGGACGCAGCTTGTTCAGCTCCTTGCAGATTCTGCCTGGGGTGGCTCCTGTGCTTTTGTCAGTTGTAGCAGGGGTGTTGTGGCTAAGTGGAGCTCACTTTAAAGGCACATAGGTTCGCCCTTTCCCTGCCTTTCCCACCCTCTTCTGCCTCCGGAGTGCCTCTGTAGCTGTTTGCCTCCAACTTTCCTCATAGCGTTACAAAAAAAAAAAAAAACGCTTTTAAGCGCTGCTATTTCTGAGGCGTTTCCTGACTGTGCAGCGTGACCGGAGCTCATGGACTCGGTTCTTTGAGGTAAGAGCGGTACTCAGCTCCTCCGGGGAGGGCCCGCGGACGGTGTTCCGATTGGGGTGATTTTGGCGCGAAGCTGCCATTTTGAATTTTATTCCGCCATTTTTCAGCAATGGCTGCTGAGGGAGTTAAGTGCTGTTCCCGTTGTGGCAAGCGCAGATCAGCAGCGGGGCTCTGTAAAACGTGATGTTTAGATGGTAGAGCCAGTATGAGCATGGAGAACGATGATTCTTCCTGCTCGATGGAGCTGGCAGCGGGCGCCATCTTGGAAGCACCGCATGGCTCGACCCCCACGGTTGCAGAGGAGTATGAGGGCAGAGGGGTGCCTCGGGCCGAGGCTACCAGAGGAGCTCCATTCCCCGTGGCTCCTAATTCGGAGACGGGAGGTCAGGGTGAGTTTTTCTCCCCCGAGTTTGTGCTTATTTTACATAAAGCCTTTCATGCTGAAAAGAGCTCTGCCGCAGGTGTCTGACACTGCGTTGCTACCTGGTTCCCCTCCGACTGATGATGGGCCGGGGCTGATGCCAGACGTGGATGCCCCTGATCGTTGGATGCACGCTAAGCATAGACGGGTAAATTCCCGTCGGAGAGTGGCGCTCCCCCCTTTTCCCCCCCGTGGTCGGGCTGTGGGGACTCTGAGGGATCTGGCAGGCCTTCGTGGTCTGAAGAGCCAGAGGAAGGAGCCAGTTTGCCACTGGATCTGGATGATCCCACTGCGGTTCGGATTTTCCACCGCGATGAGCTGCCAGCACTTATCTCTGATGCCTTACAGGCCCTCTCTATTGATGACCCTGTTGAAGGCGAGGCCTCCTCTGGCAATCCGAGGATGGCGAGTACTAAGAAGCCTGCTCGTGCCTTTCCTTTGCATGACTCCATCCAAGAGCTTCATGACTCCATCCAAGAGCTTATTTCTGCTCAATGGGCTGACCCTGAGGGGCCCTTGAAAGTTGCCAGGGCGATGGGGCATCTTTACCCTCTGAGTGAGGAGAACAGGAAAAAAAATGTGGTATTAACCTGATTATCCCCAGATATTAGTTATCTAATTCATTACTTTACATTGATCATCTGGTTGGCTTCTTCAAGGCTAATACGGTGTATATTCAAGTCACTTCATTGAAAACATACAATATTAGTTAGAATGTAATCAGATATATTATTTCTTTCTCTTTTAAAAACCAGACTTTATTTAACAATACATATACTTAAGTCTCTAATTCAAATCCCACTGATTAAAGTAATCCCAGTTTTCACAGGCTTCACTCCTTTTAAAGTAATAATTGAGGAAATATTTCTGAGGAAAGCTTTAGGAGTCATACCCGGAAGTCTGGGAAAAACAATAATCTCGATATTAATCATCTATAATAATATTCATTTTATTATTCAAAGTTTCTGGTCTATTATCATTTTCAAAATCATAACCACTTCTTGCTCATGTAGAATCATTTGTTATATCAAATTTTCACTCTCAAAGGGTTCAGTTAAATTGTCCATGTAACTCTCTAATAAAATTATATCTGAAACAAAATTATTGACTGCCACCATTAGGTCCTGAAGCGCCTTCCAGATGGTATTCAATGTATCCTCCACGGGAGCCAAAAACTCCAAGTTGATTTCTCTTAGGTGTTTAGTGGTTCCGCCGATTCAGGTTCTGCTGTAAACGTCCTCCATTTCAGCATATGCCTCTAACTCACGCCTCCACTCCTTTGGAGATGGCGGTTGAATAATTCGGGAGCGATGGAGTTGTTTTTCCCAGGTCCAAGAGTGTCGACGCTCCTTCGCCGGCACTAATCAAAGGACTCGCCAACCGTTTCAACTGTGGGCAGTTCGTTGTGCAGCAGTCCCGCACTTGCTGCTCAGGGGACAAAACGCTGGCCATCGGTGGCTGACCGCCGGTTGTCCCCTTCCTCTCAGTTAAGGTAACTGCAATTGCAGAGAGGAAATTTACGTAAAGAAGACGAAACTTCAGAGGGCAGCTGGGCCGTTGGGCATACGAACTTCAGGTCGCCATCTTACCACTCTCCCAGTTTGGGACACTCTTTGTCTGGTTTCTCCTCAGAGGCCTGTCTGATATGGGTAACCCTTCAGCATAGTCCTCTGAGTCATTGAAGCACAGAAGCCCCTCCACCACTACAAGGTGGTGTCCCTTCGGAGGGGAATATTTCTTTTAAGCTTATCTCCTTGTTTCATTTATGTCTTCTAGTTCTATATCTTCCCTTTCAAGTATTTAATGTTTGTATCATATCATCCCGTCTCTCCTCTCGGATATACGTATTCTCTGAGGACAAGTAGGATGTGATATTCTGACTGAATAATGATGTCACCGATGGAGCTCCTAGCATAGAGATTCTCCCCAGAATTCTAATTTTCTAGAAGCAGCTTGCTTTATATGCATGCATCTTTTTACCCATTGGTGTCAGGTGGGAACAGGTCAGTCTGTCTTTTTTGGCAAAACAATCAAGGTGCGAATTTCTGTTTCCCCTTTCAGCTTGCGTCTGTTGGCGATTTGTCTTCTTCATTTTATCTTTATTTGGAGCCAGAGCCCTTTCCCCTTTATTACCTTAGGTTTTTAGCAGTTTTTAAAGTTTCCTTTATTTTTCTACGGCTCGGCAGGCTCCCTAAGGCCTAGAGCTTTCCAGTTGGGTTTCTTTGCCTTGGCCTGTTTTACAGACATGTCACTTAAAACTTCCAGTGGTTTTAAGAAGCGCACCGAGGCATGTCCCTCACAGACATGCATTATTGGTGCCTGCAGTGCCGGAGAGGAGAGACGGGATGATATGATACACTCTGGCCTGACCATAATCCCTCTCTTGGTAAACTCAGAGATGTGGCTTTGTCTTCCCTGATTGCCCCTTTTACCCCTCGGTCATCTAGCGGTTCAAACGATTCTTTTGCCGGCTTCTTGCTTTTAATATACCTAAAAAAATTTTTTACTATGTGTTTTTGCCTCCAACACAATCTTTTTTTTCAATCTCTTTGCCTTGCCTTCCTTATCAGGGCTTTACATTTGATTAGCCATTCCTTATGCTGTTTCTTATTGTTCTCAGTCGGTTCCGTCTTCCATTTTCTAAAGGATTTTCTTTTAGCTTTAATAGCTTCCTTCACCTCATTTTTTAACAATACTGGCTGTTGTTCGATCTTCCTTCCTCCTTTTTTAATACACGGAATATATTTGGCCTGGGCTTCCAGGATGGTATTTTTGAAAAGCATCCAAGCCCGATGTAAATTTTTGACCTTCGTAGCTGTTCCTGTAAATTACCCCCCCCCCCCCCCTTTCACCGTTCTTCTCATTTTATCTTAGTCTCCTTTTTTAAAGTTAAATGCTAACGTATTGGATTTCCTGTGTGTACTTATTCCAAAGCCGATATCAAATCTGATCATATTATGATCACTGTTATCAAACGGCCTAGAATCCAACTCCACCTCCTCTTGGCCCATTTGTTTCAGTTCAGGCTGTTTCCAAAAATAAAACCAAATCCAAAAACAGAAAACCCCCCAAAACTATTTTACAAAAATTAGTTGTAGTTCCTGTTGTTCCTTAGGCTCTGCGGTTGCAGGCCATACCCCCCCCCCCCCCCCCCCCCCCCCAACCACACACACACACTTTTTTTTCTTCTTTTCTGATAGTATGATAGCAAGGGATTATTGTCAGGTAGAATATTACATCCTGCTTGTCCTTGGAGAAAATTAACTTGTTTAGCACTAAGGACAGCAGGATATTTATTCTGACTGCCCTGTTAACCTCCCTTTCCTTGTCATCAAGCAGATGAATCCATTACAAATGGGTTGTGTCCACCTACCAGCAGGGGGAGATAGAGAGCACTGTAAACCATAGTGCCTCTTGGCCAGCTAGCTCCATCTGCCTCTCAGTATTCTCTATCTCCCCAGCAGGGTTGGATACAGCTTATTCAGCTCCTTCAAAAATCTGCCTGGGGTGGCTCCTGTGCTTTTGCCAGGTGTAGCAGGGGTGTTGTGGCTATTGCAGCTTCACTTTAAAGGCACATAGGTTAGCCCTTTCCCTGCCTTACCCTTCCCCCTATGTGGATGCAGGTTTGCCCTGTCCCTACCTTTCCCACACTCTTCTATGTGGATGCAGGCACATTCCCACACTCTTCTATGTGGATGCAGGCACGTTGGTATGTCCTTTCCCTGCCTTTCCCACACTCTTCTATGTGGATGCAGGCACATTGGCTCATCCTTTCCCACTGTCACACAGGCCGGTAAGCATGGAGGACGCCTGCCGCTTTGGTCTTACGGCATGGCTATTGAGAGGGCGCAATTGAGAGACAAGGGCTATTCCAACAAGGTCATCTCCACTCTCCTTCAGGCTCGCAAGCGTTCCACTTCCGTTGCCTATGCTCGGATTTGGCGCCAGTTTAATGCTTGGTGTGCTGCTAAAGCGATTACACCCATGCGGGCTTCTGTCTCGCCGATATTTGACTTTTTGCAGGATGGTTTACATAAAGGCTTGGCCTATAATTCCCTGCGTGTTCAAGTTGCAGCCTTACCATGTTTTGGGGGAAGGTGGGTAGCCTCTCCCTGGCTGCTTATCCGGAGGTGCCACGGTTTCTTAGAGGGGTGCTTCGGCTCCATCCTCCCTTGCGGGCTCCGTGTCTGGCCTGGAACCTGGGGTTAGTTTTAAAGGCCCTTCAGTGTTCGCCCTTCGAGCCGCTTAGGCGAGCTTCGGAGAAGGATGTGACCCTAAAAACGGTCTTTTTGGTGGCCATTACATCGCCATTACATCGGCGAGACGGGTGTCTGAGCTCCAGGCGCTGTCCTGTCGACATTTCTGCAATTGCACCTTCTAGATGTGCGAAGAGCTCTGTTGCAGTATCGGCGCATGTCAAATGCTTTCAGGACCTCTGATCACCTTTTTGTTTTCTTGTCAGGTCCTCGCAGAGGGTCTCCAGCGTCTAAAGCTACTCTGGCTCGTTGGCTCAAAGAAGCTATTTTTTCAGCTTATCTGCTGTCTGGCCGGCCTCTGTCTGAAGCCTTTAAGGCACATTCCACAAGAGCGATTTCCTCTTCTTGGGCTGAAACTGGAGCACTCTCTCTTGGAGATATGCAGTGCAGCGACATGGGCTTCTAAGCTCTCATTTGCCCGACATTACAGGCTGGATGTGGCTGCCAGGAGGGATGCGCATTGTGGAGCACAAGTGCTGGCGCGTGGTGTGGCCTGTTCCCACCCTATCTAGGGATTGCTTTGATACATCCCATTCATAATGGATTCATCTGCTTGATGACAAGGAAGGGAAAATTAGGTTCTGACCTTGGTAATTTTTCTTTCCTTTAGTCATAGCAGATGAATCCATGAGCCCTCCCTGATTGATTGATTGATTGATTGATTGATTGATTGATTAATGCTGTGTTGGTTTCAGTTTTTCCTGTAGATATGTTCCCTCATTGGGAGAAGTTGGAAAACAGTCTTCAGGATTTCTGTTCTTTTACAGGAGGTTGAGTTCGTCCCTCCTTTGAATTACTGCTCCTGTTCTGGGGCGTTCGTTCGCTGTGAGGAAAGTTCATGTTATTCTACTTTGCGGTGTAACGCTGCTTTGGAAGCTTAAAATACTTAGAGGCAGATGGAGCTAGCTGGCCAAGAGGCACTATGGTTTTCAGTGCTCTCTGTCTCCCCCTGCTGGTAGGTGGACACAACCCGTTCGTAATGGATTCATCTGCTATGACTAAAGGAAAGAAAATTACCAAGGTAAGAACCTAATTTTCCCTTGGAGTTGCATTCTATCATTTAGTATTATAGTATATTTAGACGGACTTGGTTCATGCCATGCTGACAGGCTGGAAGACGCACACATGTGGCAATCCACTTCCAAAATACTGGGGAGCTTCTCCACACCGGGGGTTCTGTTTGTGATGTAATCCATCAGTCAGAATAAGTATGCTTCATTTAGGCTTTTAGGGCAGGAAGGAGGAATTTAAATTTTGGAATGGAGAAATATTCTGGTGGGGGGGGGGGGGGGGGGGGGCTGTTCCAGAAAGATGACCTCCACCTTAATCAGGGTAGAACCAGGCTGTTGGCATCAACCTTTAAAACTAGAAATTGGGAGAAAGTCCCATGGTTCAGATAATCTTTGAAGGATATCCTCAAAACGGGGAAGTTAGGGTATCCAATACTGAGGTTTCAATAAAGACAATAGTATGCCAGCTGCTTTAAAATAAAGATAAGACAGACTTGAAAGATTGCAGATGAATGAAGAACAGTTGACATTAGGAATAAAAAAACATTATTTGAAGTGTCTATACAAATGCTGGAAGTCTGAAAAATAAGATTTAGAATATATGACACTAAAAAGGTAAATATAATAGGCATTTCTGACACCGGGTAGAAGGAGGATAACTAATGGGATACTTTCATACCATGGTACAAATTATATTGAAGTGATAGGATGGATTAAATTGGTAGAGGGGGTAGTGCTATATGTTGGAGGGCCTTGAATCAAATAGAGTAAAAGTTCTGCAGAAAGCAAGTGCAATTTGGACTCTTATGAATAGAAATTCCATGTGTAAAGGGGAACAAAATGGTGATCTACCACTGTCCACCTGGTCAGAATGAACAGACAGATGTTGAAATGTTAGCAGAAATTAAGGAAGCTAACAAATTATATAATAATAATAATAATAATAATGGATAATTTCAATTACCAGAAAATTGAAACAACTCATCTCCAAATCTATGTTGTAGGCGTTCTGATGTCCATCACTTTTACCAAATACTAAAGCAAACAAAAAAGGCCTCGGTAAAAAAAAAAAAAATCCAAAGGTTAACATCTGTACAAACAGCTGGAGCCTTTTTATCATTGGTTAAGAAAAAACTATAAAATATAAAACTCTTAAAAAAAGTAACATAAAAAATATTGAAACCTTTACCAACACTGATGGAGATAATTTATTAGTCCCCATTTGCTGCTGTGCTGTAATTTTATTTATTTATTTATTACATTTGTATCCCACATTTTCCCACCTGCTTGCAGGCTCAATGTGGCTTACATAGTGCCCGAGATGTGATTGCAGACTCCGGTGTAAACAAATAGAGTGATGTTGAGATAAGATAAGGTTCAAGTGGTAGTGCCACATGAGATAGTTTAAAGTTCATGTGGAATAACCACATGGTGCATCGTACGCGGAAGAATTGTGTTGTGTCCATACTGTATTTTGGTTTTGTTGTGTCCATACTGTATTTTGGTTATGTTGTGTTGCAGCATTCAGGCTTTTATGTTGGGCTGGTAGGGTATGCCTTTTTAAACAAATATTTGGGCTATTATTATTTTCTAGGAACTTGCAGTTGCTTTGTTGTTGTGCCTGCCCTGCCTTCTCTGGTGCCCATATCCGCATCCTGTTCTGGTACATAGGAGATTGCTGTTGCTTTCTTGCTGTGCCTGTCTTGCCCTGTTCCGGCGCATAGGAACTTGCTGCTGCTTTCTTGCTGTACCTGCCTTGCCTTCTCCGCTGCCCATAGCTCTGCCCTGTTTCGGCACATAGGAGCTTGCTGCTGCTTTGTTACTGTCTCTGTTACCTTGGTCTCATCATTATTTGGTTAAGTTTGTATTATCTATAGCTAGACCTGGTTCTCTTGTCTCTTCTGCCAACTCCTCTTTCCTTGACTTTAGGTCAGTTGATCCTTCTGCTATTCCTCCTTTGTGCACTTTTCTTCCTACAGTTTGCAGACTTAACATTTCCCATCCAGGCAGATACTTGGAACAGTACCTTGCATTCTTCTCTCAAGCCTTATGCCCTGTATCATATTACTTCATTGTCTAATTCATCTTGCAAGCCCTGGTATGGTAGTGATTTGCGTCTAACAAACTAACAACAGTTGTGCCATGATGAAAGGGTTTGGTGTAAATCATAATCGCCTATTCACAATTTCATCAGCTTCTCCATTACTATTATGCTCAATTGAAAATAGTTTGTTGCAGTTATTACTCTAACCTTATTTCGCCTCTTGACTAAGCTTCCTTCTCTTGGTCCTCCTAACTCTCTCACTCTCCCCCCCCCCCCCCCCCCCAAATCTGCAGATGATTTTGCTCAAAGCTTTTTGGAAAAGATCCTAAAAATCATTACTGCTCATTTTCCAGCTTCTTTTGTTACTCAGATCTGTCCTTCATTCTTCTGCTCTTTGTATAAGCTCCACTGGGCCTGACCAATTTACCCTCTTCTCTGGACATTACAAAGGCTTTTACTTCCTTAAAGAAGACACATTGGGCTCTTGATGCTATGCCTCTGGCTTGGATAAACATTCCCAATCATAAACGTCTGTTGGTCCTCTCAATGATTAGAAATATTCTAGCCGCTGGAGTAGTTCTTACTCATTAGAAGACTTGGGTTATTCAGCCAGTTCTGAAGAACTCTTCACTTGATAAGTTAGATGCAACAATTGCCTGTTTCCCATGTACCTTTTCTTTTACAATTTCTGGGAAAGATAGTATTCTTCCAACTTGTAGATCATACTGAAGCATCTCCTATCCTACACCCCATGCAATCTGGCTTTCAGCAAGGCCATTCCACAGAAACCATCTTAGAGTCACTTTAAGATGATGTCTATACAGCATTTGATAAGGGTTGTGAAGTTCTATTAGTCTCTCAATTTAACAACTGCTTTTGATTTGGTTGATCAGGTATCACAGGAACTGTTATTTCATGGTTTTCTTGATTTCTCACTAATTGGCAGTATGTGGTTCGCACATCACAGGGTACCTCTACATCTTATGCACTTCAGTGTGATGTTCTGCAAGGATCTATTCTCTCGCCTTCTGGTTTTAATATTTTCCTATCCCCACTGACAGTATTGATCCAGAACACTGGGCTTAAATTCTCAATCTATGCTGCTGATATTCTCTTGGTTTCTACTCATAATTCTACTTCACCCAACCTTTTCAATTCTTCAAGCATATCTTGACACAGTAGATCTCTGGCTTTCTTCAAATCATTTAGTTCTAAATCCTCGGCCCTTTGGGTAGCCGGACATACATCTACTCTTAGGTTAGTACCTACAATTCAGGGCTCTCCTCTTAAATTAGTGAATTCCTTTAAATACCTGGGCATTTTTATAGACTCCCAATTTTCGTTTTCTTCTCAGATCTCATCCGTTATACGCTTATGCTTTTCTTCATTACGTTCTATTCATATTGTTTGCCCTTTCTTAGTCTCCTTCATGCTTTAGTCATTACAAAGCTTAGATTATTGTAGTGTCTCTTATGCTGGGCTTCCATATTCACTCCTTAAAAAATTGCAAACTCTACAGAACACTGCGATGCGATACCATATTGACCATATTACACCCTTACTTAGACAGTATCATTGGCTCCTGATTACCTTTTGTATTCAGTATAACATTCTTGCTTTGAGTCTCAAAAGTTCCTTTTTTCTCAAATTCTTGCTTATTTATCATCATTGATTTTTCCCTGTATAGACCTTTACACACTTTGCACTCTTCTTCTGGGAATCGGTTATCTATTCCTGCACTTGCACATCCCAGACTTCAGGCTACTTGACACTTTGCTTTCCCCCCCGCCCCCAAGTCCGTCCCTATGGACCTTTTTTGCCATTTGTCCTCCGCACTGAACAGTCCTATCAACGTTTTAAAATAGCCTTGAAGACTCTTTTGTTTAATGCTTTTTCTGTTGACCCCTGAGGTGGCGGGTTGGTCGGCCGGCTGACAGACAGTTGTGGGCTTCATATCTATTCTTCCCTCTAATTTTTTGACTTTCTGTAATTCGTCTTTAATCTTTTAAGTTGGAGTTCCTTTTCCATTGTTTTATTCTTTTACATTTATTGTAAAGCGCTTCGATTATATGAAAGGTGGTATGTTAAGTTATAATAAATTAAACTTGTTACTAGAAAATGAGTATAGCATGCAACTACTACTACTATTTAGCATTTCTATAGCGCTACAAGGCGTACGCAGCGCTGCACAAACATAGAAGAAAGACAGTCCCTGCTCAAAGAGCTTACAATCTAATAGACAAAAAATAAAGTAATCAAATCAATTAATGTGTACAGGAAGGGAGGACAGGATGGTAGGTGGAGGCGAGTGGTTACAAGTCAAAAGCAATGTTAAAGAGGTGGGCTTTCAGTCTAGATTTAAAGGTGGCCAAGGATGGGGCAAGACGTAGGGGCTCAGGAAGTTTATTCCAGGCGTAGGGTGCAGCAAGACAGAAGGCGCGGAGTCTGGAGTTGGCAGTAGCGGAGAAGGGAACAGATAAGAAGGATTTATCCATGGAGCGGAGTGCACGGGAATGGGTGTAGAGAGATACTGGGGAGCAGCAGAGTGAGTACATTTATAGGTTAGTAGAAGAAGTTTGAACAGGATGCGAAAACGGATAGGGAGCCAGTGAAGCGACTTGAGGAGAGGGGTAGTATGAGTAAAGCGACCCTGGCGGAAGACGAGACGGGCAGCAGAATTTTGAACCGATTGGAGAGGGGAGAGGTGACTAAGTGGGAGGCCAGCAAGAAGCAGATTGCAGTAGTCTAAATGAGAGGTGACAAAGGTGTGGATGAGGGTTTTGGTAGAGTGCTCGGAAAGAAAGGGGCGGATTTTACGGATGTTGTAAAGAAAGAAACGACAGGTGTTGGCGATCTGCTGGATATGAGCAGAGAAGGAGAGAGAAGAGTCAAAGATGACCCCAAAGTTTCGAGCTGAGGAGACAGGGAGAATGAGAGAGCCATCAACAGAAATAGAAAACGGGGGGAGTGGTGGGTTTGGGGGTGTTAATACAACATGATCAAAGAAAACAATACTTCACTCAATCATGAAATTTCATGCTTCAGAAGAACCTTTTAATTTCTGTTACCCCAGTATTGATTGGATAAATGATGTTCAGTTAAGTGCTGCTGAATATCAGGTTAGTCCCAGACAGGTGATTTAAATGGCCAGGAGCCTCTCTTGGCCATTTAAATCATTTTGAATGTTCGGGCCCTGAATTGCAGATGTATTATTAGTAATTTGTAACTTATTTTTAAAATCGAGCATTATTTCTGAAGATTGGAAAGTGGCTAACATAAGACTAGTTTTTAAAAGGGTTTCAGAGGTGACCCAAGAAATTATAGTCTGGGATAGGAGGCAGTGTCCTATTGTGGATTAAGAACTAGTTAAATGGTCAGTATTCTTAATGGGGAAGAATAAATAGTGGGGATCTGTGCTGGGTCTGCTGCTTTGTAACATATTTATAAATAACCTGGAAGTAGGAATAACGAATGAGGTGATCAAATTTGCTGATGACACAAACCTATTCTGAGCTGTTACATCACAAAAGGATTGTAAGAAATTGCTAGATGACCTTAAGAGATTGGGAGACTAGGCATCCAAATGGCAGATGAAATTTAATGTGAGCATGTACAAAGTGATGCATATATGGAAGCTTCACAAACCCAAACTTATAGGTACATGATTCAAAGTTCCACATCAGGAGTTGCCGCCCAAGAACAGGATCTAGGTGTCATAGTTGATGCATTTAGGCAAACAAAAAAAGCAAACACTGGGCCTTCAGGATTGAGAAAAATGTAGTCCTTTAATATCACAAATACCCGACATGGGCCGTGTTTCGGCGTACAACCACCTGCATCAGGTGTCTGACATGAAGACACATAAAAATAAATTAAAACCGTAAATTAATTAAACAATATCAGTAAACCATAATTTCAGTCATATGCACATAATTATCACAACTTAAAACCATACACATATATTCACTACACTACATATACACCATGCACAGATATATATGTATATATATATTGAAAAGCTTTTAAAAAAACATTTAAAAAACATATATTTCTAGATGATACCTATATATGCCCACCAATACATACATCTATAAGCTCACATGTCCATACACACACACACACACACATATATATATATATATATATATATATATATATATATATATTTATGTATATTTTCTTAAATAAACCCTTACATATACATTCATGTAAATTCACACATACAGTCATACCATATCACGTATTTCTAAATAAGGCATTACCAGAGCATACTAAACACTATAAAATCACAAATGTTGAATAACCATGTCTTACCAATAAACTCCTATCGGTCAACTTGCAAACTATGGCGCAAGATTTAAGTGAAACAATCGGGGTAGAACTCCTAATGTGAGAGAGCAAGAATAGGGTGTTCATAATCAATCTTCTAATGGTGGCCACATAATAAACAATAAATACTTAAAGCAATGAAGATGACGCCCCCTATTTCGTAAAAAAAAAACCCCCCTTATTTCATAAACAGTATATTAGCTAAAATTCATTATGATTAGGCCATATTCAGCATCTCTATATCAAAAGAACAAACAGAAAAGTGAAAGAGAGTCATTACCAGAGCCCTGAAAGCCTTCAAATTACAAATACTTATATGCAGCTGCCGATTGAACAATATTCTCTATATTAAACCCCAATAGGGACTGCTTTGCCTCCCCTCGAGGCCATTTAATATATGTAACTGCAAAGAACATGCGCAAAAATCATGTAACTGACTCCTGTAAATTTGTCTTTCAAAACCAAAGGGTCTTCGTGGCGGAACATGGTACAGGAGAAAATAGAGAGAGCCCCCTATCACAACTACAGAATCGAATTTCGAGGAAGGGGAAGGGGTCGAGAAAGAGGAAGGACCTGGAATGCAGGTTACCCACGGCATCTGTCGTACAGGGACCAGACATTCCAATAATTAATTTATCACAACAAGTATCATCAGATGTTGAGACATCGGTTCTGCAAAAGGGCCTTAAATTTATTCCTACGGATCATTATAACCCTTTACAGACTCGAATAGATTTATTAAGATTTGAGAGAAAACTAAAAATTACTCATTTTTTTGCAAAAACAGAATCGAATTATAATGACTCATCGATGGTCAAACGGCCTTCAAAATGGATCCCTCCAGGACCCACAGACCCATTAATTTCTGCCTTTCAACAATGTGTCCTGCGTGACATAACAGAATTGGAAAATAGAAAGAAAAGGAGGTTCTATAATCTATCTAGAGAAGAAAATGTGGCTCTCAATCAACTCCGAGATAATTTTGATATCACTATTAAACCGGCGGACAAAGGTGGAGGTATTGTGATCATGGATACAGTCAATTACATTGCAGAAATTGAGAGACAACACTCCATTGGATATGGATCCTACAGATGACATTAGAAAGGAGATCAACTTCTGGGTCGATTTTGGATTCGATTCAGGCTTCCTTACACAGAAGGAGAAGGACTTTTTAATAACACAAGTTCCAATTATACCTGTCATCTATATATTACCTAAGATTCACAAGACCTTGGAGAACTCCCCAGGGAGACCAATTGTCTTAGGCATTGGCTTGATTTTGGAACCTCTATCTGCATTTGTGGATTCTTTCCTTAAGCCATTAATACCGTTGGTTAAATCCTATATTAGGGATTCCTCACATGTATTAAATTTATTGAAGGAGATTGAAGAAGACTTATCAGATGTCACTTTAGTCACCTTTGATCTGGAATCTTTATATACTAAATATACCACAACAGGAGGCGATTCAAATAATTACCAATAATTTGAATAAGAGAGAACAGAATATGAGAGTACCAACTGCATTCATCACTCAATTAGCCTCAATAGCTCTTCAGAATAATTTTTTTGCTTTTCAAGGAAGATTCTTTAAACAGGTAAAAGGGACCGCGATGGGGGCAAGTATGGCCCCTGATATTGCCATCCTATATGTGGCCTTCTTTGAAGAGAAATTCCTGGAGAATCACCCGTATCAGGATGAACTGCGACTGTGGAAAAGATACATTGATGATATTTTGTTATTATGGAAAGGAACAATTGATAGACTTCATGAATTTCACGGATGGCTAAATAGCTTGGATACCAATTTGAAGTTCACAATGCATTTTGATTCCAGTGAAATCCCCTTCCTGGATATCATGATCAAAAAAGATGAACACGGCTTCAACACAACTATTTACGGAAAGCCTACTGATAAAAATAATTACCTCCACTTTCAGAGCTATCATGATAGGAACCTGAAAGAGAATCTCTCCACCTCCCAGTTTCTGCGGCTACGGAAGGTATGTAGTGATTTTTCGGATTTCAGACATCAAGTAGTACCCATGGCCAAGAGGTTTATAGAGAGGGGCTACCCTGAAGCATGTGTTCAGAGGGGTATTAAAAGAGCGGTCAGTGCTAATAGAGAGGAACTACTGTCTGAACAAGGGGTACATGCTGTACCAGACATTGTTTGCAGTTTGAGATTCTCCAATTACGCTCATGATATTAAGAAAATCCTGTGGAGACACTGGCATATCTTGGAGGGTCACCAGTGTTTTCAAAATAAATGGCTCACTATAGCCCACACACGTGGTAGGAATATCAAAGAGATTGTGGCACCATCAGCATTACCGTCAGGACCACTACAACTACCATCACATACAGGACATCAGCCCTGTGGCTCTTGCTCTGTATGTTCATCCAGTCTGACAGTTTCAACATTTATCCATCCACAGACAGGTAGACAATATCATCTTAATCACTCTTCAAATTGTAACACAGAGGGTGTTATTTATCTTATTATGTGTACATGTAATCTGATTTATATAGGGAAGACCATTAGGAAACTCAAATCAAGGATGATTGAACATAGGAGTAATATTAGGAGAAAGAATATTACGGCTCCCTTGGTCCAACATTGCATAGACTGTGCACATGATTTTTCTGACCTTAGGTTCCTGGCGCTTAAGGTAGTTAAGGCATCATGGCGGGGAACAGATGTAAACAAGATATTGTTACAACAGGAACGATGATTTATCTTTGAGTTGAACACTGTTTTCCCCCACCGGACTTAATTCAGAAATGGACCTATCTGTGTTCCTCTGAGATGGTGGACAACATTTTATGTCTGTATTCATAATGAGCATCAGGACAAATGATATCCCTGGGAATATATCTTAATTGGATCCTTGGTGAAATTTTAAGTATTTTAAAGCATTTTATTGAATTTTGCTTGGACTTCTTCTCCTTTTTTTCTCTTTGGATGAGCTTCTAGCATTTTCGCACATCAGCAGTGATCAATAATAGAAAAGACTGATCCTATCCCATTTGAAATGAGAGTGGTCTTTTTAATACCTTAGGAATACTAGTCTGATTAATTCGTTACTTGATGAGTATAGTTTATAATTATATTTTAAAATTTATATGCTGTTTTTTTTATTTTAAATATTAACAACACAATGGTATGTGTGAAATGGCAGCATTTTGTTTTATACTGTTATTTTATTTTTTTCATTTTTTTTAATGATAATACATGTATATGACGTCCCGTTTATAAACAATATATATGGTAAGAAGGACGCATTGGTTTTTGGATATTATAATTGTAAACATATATTGAAATTTGGAATAGTGATGTGTCCCCTTTTTTATTACATCATGCCCGTTGCGTGACCCCATGAATATGCATGTATACACTTTGATTGTGTTTGGGGGCCCCTTATTTTTACTTGTTTGAGGTTTATCATGTCTTTATTCTGAAGAATGTACAATTGGATGAATGGATATGAATGGGGTATTTAGCTCCAACGATCTGGGAGCGTGTTCCTGGATGGAGCCAATAGTAGGGTATTGCGGGGTTTCCCTTAGTATTGTTTTAAATGCTGGGATTTGTCCTATGACGTTACTGTAGAGGATATAGGCTGAAACAATCCTGTGCGCACGCCCCTTGTTTTGGGGAATCTTGGTTTAGAGCCTACAGTAGGCTATTGCGAAGTTTCCCGAAGTACTACCTTAAATTTCAAGTTCCGCCCCGTTACGTCACTGTAGGAAGTATATTATTAAACACCCTTGTGCGCACGCTCCCACTTTTGGCGGTTTTCAGTATTGGAGGCGTCTTTCTGAATATAGACGAGCTGTTCAAACAACGGGTAGGCAATGTTTCTTTTCATTAATCATATTGTTCGGGGATGAGGCTGGTTTTATAAAGTTTGAAACCCCCCCCTTTCTTTATATTATGGGCTGCACTGAGATTTCGCCACGAAGACCCTTTGGTTTTGAAAGACGAATTTACAGGAGTCAGTTACATGATTTTTGCGCATGTTCTTTGCAGTTACATGTATTAAATGGCCTCGAGGGGAGGCAAAGCAGTCCCTATTGGGGTTTAATATAGAGAATATTGTTCAATCGGCAGCTGCATATAAGTAATTGTAATTTGAAGGCTTTCAGGGCTCTGGTAATGACTCTTTCACTTTTCTGTTTGTTCTTTTGATATAGAGATGCTGAATATGGCCTAATCATAATGAATTTTAGCTAATATACTGTTTATGAAATAAGGGGGTTTTTTTTTTTACGAAATAGGGGGCGTCATCTTCATTGCTTTAAGTATTTATTGTTTATTATGTGGCCACCATTAGAAGATTGATTATGAACACCCTATTCTTGCTCTCTCACATTAGGAGTTCTACCCTGATTGTTCACTTACCTCTTGCGCCATAGTTTGCAAGTTGACCGATAGGAGTTTATTGGTAAGACATGGTTATTCAACATTTGTGATTTTATAGTGTTTAGTATGCTCTGGTAATGCTTTATTTAGAAATACGTGATATGGTATGACTGTATGTGTGAATTTACATGTATGTATATGTAAGGGTTTATTTAAGAAAATATATATACATATATATATATATATCTATATATATATATATATATATATATGTGTGTGTGTGTGTGGATATGTGAGCTTATAGATGTATGTATTGGTGGGCATATATAGGTATCATCTAGAAATATATGTTTTTTAAATGTTTTTTTAAAAGCTTTTTAATATATATACATATATATCTGTGCGTGGTGTATATGTAGTGTAGTGAATATATGTGTATATGGTTTTAAGTTGTGATAATTATGTGCATATGACTGAAATTATGGTTTGCTGATATTGTTTAATTAATTTATGGTTTTATTTTTATGTGTCTTCATGTCAGACCCCTGATGCAGGCGGTTGTACGTGTCGGGTATTTGTGATATTAAAGGACTACATTTTTCTCAATCCTGAAGGCCCAGTGTTTGCTTTTTTTTGTTTGCCTAATTGTATTTGTATGCTGTTTTCCCTCTCTTTTGTGACTGTATAGTTGATGCATTGAAATCCTCCATCCAGTGTGCAGCAATGGCTAAGAAAGCAAATAGAATTTTAAGAATTATTATGAAAGGAATGGAGCATAAAACAGATAATTTGCATTGTATTGCTTCATGGTGCACCTTGAATATTGTGTGTAATTCTGGTCACCACATCTCAAAACAGAGATAGTGGAATTAGAAAAGGTACAGAGAAGGGTAACCACAATGATAAAAGGGATAGGATGACTCCTCTATGAGGAAAGGCTAAAGAGGCTAGGGCTGTTCAGCTTAGAGAAGAGATAGCTGAGGGGAGATATGACCGAGGTCTAAAAAATCGTGAATGAAGTGGGATGGGTAGATGTGAATCGTTTGCTCTTTTCAAAAGTACAGTGACTAAGGGATCATACAATGAAGTTACTAAGTACTACATATAGAGCAAATTGGAGAAAATATTTCTTCACTCAACATATAATTAAGCTCTGAAATTCATTGCCAGAGAATATGATAAAAGTGGTTAGCTTATCAGGGTTTTAAAAAAAGATTTGAACAAGTTCCTAAAAGTCGATAAACTATTATTAAAGGTGGATTTGGGGAAATTCACTCTTTATTCCTGGGATAGATAGCAAGAAATATGTTGGGATCATTGGGTATTTGTGACCTGGATTGATCACTTTTGGAAACAGGATGCTCAGCTTGATGGACCTTTGTTCTGTACCAGTATAGCAATGTTTATGTACTTGTGTGCTCAGTCCTCCAAGCCTGTAGCTCAGCTGCTAACACAGTGCCCGCCAAAACCAGAAGGGAATGTAGTTGCATCCACTCCCTTATTATACTTAGAGTATAAGTTCATCGGTAGAGTCTTGTCTTTGGCAAAGGTACAGCACGTAGATTCCCGTTAAGACCTATTTCATCAGCATAGTTGACTTCCTCTTGTGTACCATTGGACACAATACAGGATCTATTTAGCACAGCTTCCGCTGCCTCTATACACACCTCTGTAGAACAGATCCTCCTATTCTGGTAGTAGTCACAGTCTCTGAGGAGTCCTCATTACTGGCATCAGATTCTTTTCTGGGAAAATTGCTCTTGTTCCTACAAAAGCTATTCAACAGGTTTAAGGGCTACTGTAAAGACTTCACATTTGATGGGAGTTACCCCTGTACAGATTAGACCTTCTCAGTACCCTATAGTGTCTTTGCTGTCTTCAACAGAGCAGAAGTCAGTCCATTCGTTTTTCCATCCTCTCCAGATTCCATCGCTTCTTATACTGAAGACTGTTACATGTGTTTGATATTTTCCATTTTTCGAAGATGTTGACAAGGATTCTTAGGGAATTTCATCTGACCCCCCCTTCCTTTCCTGGCCAGGAATGAATTCTCCATGTGAGGATATTTCCTACCTGAGATTTCATCAGAAAATGAGTAAAGGGGTTTCTTTTCCTCTGCATATTTTTTCCTTTGGAAAAATTTAGTAATTGATGTATCACTAATGGACACATCTCACAAAATGTCCTTCAGCTATAATTTTACTGTACTTTGTATCATCTATATTGGTGAGACCTTCAGACATCTTCCATAAGAGTTCATCTGTTGCACTTTCGGCCTTCAATGCCCCAGTGGTAACTTTCTGGCTTCCCACAGATTGTGAAGGGGCTTCTCCTTGTCATGCTTCCACTACCGAAGTCCTCTGTGTCTTGGTGCTATCATCATTAATGAAACTGCCTTTTGAACTCATTTTGAAAAATTTTTTTTTCAGACGGTACATTGTGAATAATATACAAGAGAGTGCTTTCTAACAAGGCACTGTAAATGCCGATAATGGTTTAATATGAACAAAAAGTATGATATATAACATAAGCTTTTAGGATCACACAGGTCTGCTCTCCATTCTTTTCTGCACTTCAATAGAGAGATTTATAAAACACATTTAATCAATTGATTCTTATGATCGCAGGTAAATTGATTCAACAAAGAATGTTTTATTTTTGAATTGTATTTGAAGTAAATCTTATTTTTTATGTGTGTGTGTGTGTGTGTTTTTTTATTTAGAGGGTCTGATGATGTGATAAGTGATTGCAAAATAATTTTTCCAGAGGAAATATACAAGATAGAAAAACCTGGAGTTTATCCCCTGACGTTTGGTGATGGAGATTTCAAAAGTGAGTGTCAATATTTATTTTCATAAACAGTCCATACATGCTGATAAGCACATGCAGACTGTACTATTGTTACTAAAATCCACTTATACATTGATGTAGGCACTGTATTATGCTCTTGGTTTTATAAAAGGATAACAGAGTGAGAATTCAAGAAAGGCACCTATTTTAACTGTATTTTATAAATGGAACACAAGTGCCTGTGTCTTCACAAAATAGGTTCCCAAATATATCCCCAGTTGCATTTCATTTTCAGAGTAAGCCAATTAAGAATTTGAGTTCTGAAGCTCACATTTTTGGCCTGTTGAAGTGGTTTTCAACAACTATCACTTCAAGCTTTGCTAACAAGCCCTGGCCCAGATTAGAAGTTAGCCCATAGTTCTATATGATTCCAGTTAATTGTAAATGCTGATGGAAAACGTTTTTGAGATATATGAGTATTGCCATTGCAAAACTTAGAATTCAATGTACTTTCAAGGTCCACTGATATCATGCCAAGAACATGCCCCCTTTAAATCTGTGTACCACGCAGAAATAGTACCTGGTCTACAATTGCTATTTATGTTGGCAATGTAAAATGCATCTTATAAAACTACCGCACAGATCAAGTACATAGGGAGCCAGATTCTATATAAGATGCTAAAAATCCACGCTCAGTGCTATTTAATAAAGGGTTCTCCAGGATGAGCACCCTTTGTTGAATAGCACTTAATGCTATTAACCCTAGTAGCACTCTAGAAATGTTAAGTAGTAGTAGATTTCCATGCCCAACTCTGGGCGCAAGGACTTGTACCTGCTGAAACATGGTGTAAATCCTGATGTGCAAGTTGGGTACAGATCTCTGTTATTCTGTAACATTGCATCTAAAGTTTGTGAATTTCCCTGACCCATCCATGCTGCTTCCATGACCACGACCACTTTTGAGTTGTACACGATTCAATGTAGGTGCCCATTGCTATAGAATAGTATGCAAATCATAATTAGTGCTAATTAAGTGCTTAACTCCAATAATTAAATCACTGGAGCTCATTAATTGTTTTGCATGTGAATTTGAGTTCCACCTCCAATTTTGGATGACCTTTATAGAATCTGGGGGAGGATGTCAAGAATGTGCACTCTTATACACAACTTTAATGCAGGCCCATTCTAGTGCAGACTTTAGGTGGAATGTTGGTAGATTCATGGTTTACATGTGTTCTTTATAAAATACTAGCCGTTATGCCTGTAAAAACGGGCAAGTATTGCAGCCCTCCTCTCTCCCTTGGCCTCCCCCCTCCCCCCATGTCCAGCTACCCTCATCGCCGCTGCTCCCTCCCCCCTCCGTGCCGGGCCCCCTGCACTGACCTGACAGCGCCTCTCACCTCTGTGTGAAAGCGCTACAGGCAGCAGCAGATTGCTCTGCTGCTGCCTGTAGCGCTTCCACACGGAGGTGAGAGGCGCTGTCAGGTCAGTGCAGGGGGCCCGATGCGGAGGGGGGAGGGAGCGGCGACGGGGATTGGGGGGGGGAGGGTGGAGGTTGTTTCGCGCGATGTTCCTTTCCAGGCGGCAGCAGCGGCGTTCGACAATTCGACTCTATTTCCTTCTCTGTTCCGCCCTCTGATGTCATGACGTCTTGACGCGAGGGAGGGACAGAGAGGGAAGTCTGTACTGCGCATTTGCAAGTGAGTACGGTCACTTGCCGTTTATATGTTTGATGTGCAATTGAACTCAAATAATGTATGTGGGTTCATTGTACATGTGATTTCTGCAGGATCTGTGTTTGTATTTTATAAAGATACATAGGCAACTATGTGTCTTTATAAATTAGCCTACAAATAGGAATATTTTTGTCCTTCATAGAAATGCAACTGTTTATAAAATTGCCCTCCAGATGTCTATTTACATTATAGATTTACCTTTTACATATGTAAATGGTGCCTAACCCAGGGTGGAAGCAAATGGAAACAACTTTAAAGTAAGAGCAATCAATGGTCAATTTTCAAAGAGAGCTAGTTGGCTAGATTAAAACCTAAGTTCCTTGTCATCAAGCAGATGAATCCATAGAGAGCACTGAAAAACCATAGTGCCTCATGGCTAGCTAGCTCCATCTGCCTCTCCAGTATTCTCTATCTCCCCAGCAGGATGGTTGCAGCTTGTTCAAGCTCCTTCAGAAAATCTGCCTGGGGTGGCTCCTGTGCTTTTGCCAGTTGTAGCAGGGGTGTTGTGGCTGATGGTGCCCACTTTAAAGGCAAATAGGTTAGCCCTTTCCCTGCCTTACCCAGCCCCCGATGTGGAAGTAGACAAATAGGCAAGCCCTGTCCCTGTCTTTGCCCACGCTGTGGATGCAAGCACATAGGTTCGCCCTTTCCATGCCTTTCCCACGCTACTGATCCTCCGGAGTTGGAAATTTGCCTCTTTCGCTGTTACCTCAAACTTTCCTCACAGCGTTAAAAAAAAAAAAGAGGTTTTCTTCTGATTGTGCAGCGTGACCGGAGCTTGGAGACTCGGTCTGGTGAGGTAAGAGCATTTTGTAGCTCCTCCGGGAAGGGCCCGCATTCGGGACGATTTTGGCGCAAATCCGCCATTTTGAATTTCCGCCGTTTTCGGCGATGGCTGCTGAGAAAGTTAAGCGCTGTTCCGTTTGTGGCAAGCGCAAATCTGCAGCGGGGCTCTGTAAGGCGTGCTTTTCAAATGGTAGAGCCAGCCCGAGCATGGCGAGCGATGTTTTTTCCCGCTCCGTGGAGCTGGCAGCGGGCACCATCTTGGAACAGCATGGCGCGACCCCCGCTGAGGCGGAGCGGTTTGAGCCTGGAGGGGCGCCTCGTGTAGAGGCTAATAAAAGAGCTGTTTCCCCCGGACTGGAACCGGGAGGCCAGGGTGAGCCATTTTCCCCTGAATTTGTTTTATTGCTGCATAATGCATACATGTTAAAAAGAGCTCTTCCACAGGGGTCCTCTGCGGCCCTGCTTTCTGTATCCCCTCCAGTGGAGTCTGGCCTTGGATTACTGTCGGGCGCGTTTTCCCCTGACAGATGGCCGCAAGACAAGCATAGAAGGGTGGATTCCCCTTCAGAGAATGGCGCCCCCCCTCCCCCCCCGGTGGTCAGGATGTGAGGACTCTGAGGGGTCTGGCATGCATTCGTGGTCTGCAGAGCCAGAAGAAGGTGCAGGATTGCCACCGGATCCAGATGATCCTTCCGCGGTGAGGATTTTCCACCGCTATGAGCTGCCAGCGCTTATTACTGATGCCTTGCAGGTCCTCTCTATAGAAGACCCTGGGAGTACTGAGACCTCCTCCGGTAATCCGAGGATGGCAAGTACTAAGAAGCCTGCTCGAGCCTTTCCTTTGCATGCCTCCATCCAAGAGCTTATCACGGCTCAATGGGCTGACCCCAAGGGGCCTTTGAAAGTCGCCAGGGCTATGGGGCAATTATACCCTCTAAGTGAGGAGCATTGGGCGCACCTAGCAGTGCCTAAAGTGGATGCTCTAGTCACAGCTGGGACAAAGAAAACTACCCTCCCAGTGGAAGGAGGAGTTGCCCTGAAGGACATGCAGGACCGTCGCCTGGAGGCAGCTATGAAACGGTCCTTTGAAATTTCAGGCCTATCCTTACGGGCTTCTGCATGCAGCTGCTACGCTGCCTGAGCCTGCCTCGCTTGGTTACAACAGGCAGTGGAACAGGCCGGAGATGGAGCGGAGCCCCTTACGGAGGTGGCACCGCGAATGGAGTCGGCCTTGTCATTTTTGGCTGCCGCCCTTTATGATCTGGTCAGAGCTTCAGCTAAACAGATGGCTGTAGTGGTGGCGGCTCGCCGTCTTATGTGGCTATGGCATTGGGCAGCTGACATGGCCTCTAAGCAAAGGTTGGTGAAGTTGCCCTTTCAAGGCCTTCTCCTGTTTGGTGACGAGTTGGAGAAAATTGTGAAAGGCCTGGGAGATGCCAAAGCCCAGCGCTTACCCAAGGATAGGCTGCGGCCTTCTTCCAAGGGTCAGGCAGTTCCCTCCTCTTACAGATCTCGCTTCCGTGAAGCTAGAAGGTACCGCCCGGGGTGTTCTGCTGGGTTCAGTTCGCATGCCGGTTTTCAGCAGAGGAACTCCTTTTGCTTGGACAAATGTTTTGCAGCAGCAGGCTCAAGACCTGGAGTTCAAGGTGACCCCCTCAATGATGGTGCGCCGCCCCCTCCTTGATTCCTGTGATAGGACGACGACTTTCCCTCTTTCTCGAGGAGTGGGCCAAGATTACCTCAGATCAGTGGGTCTTGGACCTGATCAGAGAAGGCTACAGAATAGAATTCAATGCCCCGATAAGAGACGTGTTTGTGGAGTCCCAATGCGGTTCTGCCACCAAATGGGCGGTGGTAGAGGAGGCCTTGCAAGGCTTGATTCATGCCTCCCGCCGAATGCGGCTCTGGCCGTTACTCCATTTACTTCGTGGTGCTGCGAAAAGGAGGGTCTTTTCGGCCTATCCTAGACTTAAAAGAAGTCAACAAGTCTCTGAACGTACATGGAAACCCTGCGCTCCGTCATAGCGGCGGGTACAGCCAGGAGAGTTTCTCACGTCTCTGGACCTGAAAGAACCTTACTTGCTCATACCAATTTGGCCCCCGCACCAGAGGTTTCTGCATTTTGCGGTGATGGGAAAACATTTCCAATTTTGGGCCTTGCCTTTCATTTTTTATTTTTTTTTGTTACATTTGTACGCTGCGCTTTCCCACTCATGGCAGGCTCAATGCGGCTTACATGGGGCAAAGGAGGGTTAAGTGATTTGCCCAGAGCACAAGGAGCTGCCTGTGCCTGAAGTGGGAATCAAACTCAGTGCCTCAGTTTCCCAGGACCAAAGTCCACCACCCTAACCACTAGGCCACTCCTCCACTCACTTTTGGCGTCGCAACAGCTCCCCAAACCTTTTCCAAGGTAATGGTGGTAGTAGCTGCTTTTCTCAGGTGAGTGGGTATTCGGGTTCACCCGTACCTAGACGACTGGCTCATCAGAGCAGACTCTGCAGAAGAGAGTCATCAGGTTACAGCCAGAGTGGTGTCAGTACTTCAATCTCTGGGCTGGGTCGTCAGTATAGCCAAAACTCACCTGACCCCCTCTCAATCTCTAGAATATTTGGGGGTCTGGTTCGACACAGCCTCGGGGATAGTCTTCCTATCCGAGCAAATGCGGTGCAAGCTTCAGAACCAGGTCCGTCTGCTCCTGAGGATGCCTCGCCCGCGAGCTTGGGACATAGTCCAGCTGTTGGGGTCGATGACGGCCACTTTGGAAGTGGTGCCTTGGGCGAGAGTGCACCTGAGACCTCTGCAGTGCTCCCTGCTTCAATGTTGGTCTCCAATATCTCAGGATTATCAATGCAGACTCACGTGGCTCCCTGCGGCCCGGCTCAGTATGGAGTGGTGGCTCTCAGACAGCATGCTGCGGCGAGGAATGCCGCTAGCGCTCACCGATTGGTGCCTGGTGGTAACAGATGCCAGCCTGAAGGGCTGGGGTGCACATTGCCGGGGAAGGCATGCCCAGGGTCTTTGGACACCCGAGGAGTCGGAGTGATCCATCAATCGCTTGGAGTTGAAAGTGATATTCCAGATGCTTCTGGCCTTTCAATTGACCCTGGAAGGATTGGCTGTCAAGAGTTCTGTCGGACAACACAACAGCAGTGGCCTACATAAATCGCCAAGGAGGCACTCAGTGCATAGCACTAGCAGCGCAGGCCGCGCAGATTTGCCACTGGGCCGAGCTTCATCTGCAGTTTCTGTCAACAGCTCATATTGCAGGTCAGAGCAACGTGCAAGCCGATTATCTGAGCAGGAATCAAATCGACCCAGCGGAATGGGAACTTGCAGACGAAGTATTCCTGCAGATATGTGCCAAATGGGGAATGCCCGTAATGGATCTTATGGTGTCAAGCACAAATGCCAAAGTCCCGTGCTTCTACAGCAGACTGAGAGATCCTCGCTCGGCAGGGTTGGATGCCGTGGCTCAACCCTGGCCTCAGGGCCTCCTGTATGTGTTCCCTCCGTGGCCCTTGATAGGGCGAGTACTCCTGCGGACTTGGCTCCACCAAGGAGAGGTGGTTCTCATCGCCCCGGATTGGCCCAGGAGGCCGTGGTATGCGGACCTCCGGCGGATGCTGGTAGAGGATCCCCTGCCGTTTCCTCTGGTACCGAACCTGTTGTCACAGGGCCCGGTGACCATGGAGGACGCCTGCCGCTTTGGTCTTACGGCATGGCTATTGAGAGGGCGCAATTGAGAGACCAGGGATATTCCAGTAAAGTCATTTCCATTCTCCTACAGGCCCGCAAGCGTTCCACTTCCGTGGCTTATGCCAGGATTTGGCGCCAATTTGAGGCTTGGTGTGCTTCTAAAGCAATCACACCCATGCGGGCTTCTGTCTCGCCGATACTTGACTTTTTGCAGGATGGTTTACAAAAAGGCTTGGCCTATAATTCCCTGCGTGTTCAAGTGGCAGCCTTAGCATGTTTTCGAGGGAAGGTTGCTGGCCTCTCTCTGGCTGCTTGCCCGGATGTGACACGATTTCTTAGAGGGGTGCTTCTGCTCCGTCCTCCCATTTGGGCTCCATGTCCGGCCTGGAACCTGGGGTTAGTTTTAAAGGCCCTTCAGTGTTCGCCCTTCGAGCCGCTTAGGCGAGCTTCGGAGAAGGATGTGACCTTAAAAGACGGTCTTTTTGGTGGCCGTGACATCGGCGAGACGGGTATCTGAGCTCCAGGCGCTGTCCTGTCTAGACCCATTTCTGTAATTCTCAAGAGTCCGGAGTAATGTTACGTACGGTGCCTTCCTTCATGTCTAAGGTGGTTTCAGTGTTTCACCTAAACCAGCCTATTTTCCTGCCCTCCTTTTCTAAAGAGGAGTTTCCAGAAGCCTATGGGCAGTTGCACCTTCTGGATGTACGAGGGGCTCTGTTACAATATCTGCGCATGTCAAATGCCTTCAGGACCTTTGACCATCTTTTTGTTCTTTTGTCGGGTCCGCACAGAGGGTCTCCAGCCACTATAGCCTGTTGGCTCAAAGAAGCTATCTTTTTAGCATATCTGCTATCTGGCCAACCTCCGCCTGAAGCCTTTAAGGTACATTCCACAAGAGCGATTTCCTCTTCTTGGGCTGAAACTGGAACATTCTCTCTTCAAGAGATATGTAGTGCAGCTACGGGCTTCTAAGCTTTCGTTTGCCCGACGTTACAGGCTGGATGTGGCTGCCAGGAGGGACACGCATTTTGGAGCACAAGTGCTGGTGCGTGGTATGGCTTGTTCCCACCCTATCTAGGGATTGCTTTGAGACATCCCACTTGTAATGGATTCATCTGCTTGATGACAAGGAAGGCAAAATTAGGTTCTTACCTTGGTAATTTTCTTTCCTTTAGTCACAGCAGATGAATCCATGAGCCCTCCCTCAGTGGTTCATTATGCGATTCATGTTACTTTTATGTTCAGTTATGTCCTGTTTTTCCTGTTAATCGAAATGCAGCTCTAGCCTTGAAATGTTTAGTGATCTTTGGTTAGCATATTTTGAGAGAGTTTTGAATTGTAGCCTAAATGATGATGATTGACATAGCACTTTCTGTTTGAATAGGAGTACCTCAGTTAAACTTACTAAAATAAGCCGTTTACTGCTTTATGCTGTACCAGTGATTTGGCAAAAATATAGATCAGTACCTCATATGGATCGGCCCAGCCTACCGATGATAGGCCTGAATTGCCTTATTAGATACCAGAGGTTTGAATGTAAAGAATGTATTTCACTGAGAGGATTCAGGTCAATTTATCATTCTTTAGGGAAAGCGAGATTTTGTCAATTATTTTAGTGAAAAAATGAAGTTACTTTGTGACACTTAGTACAGTCTCTATAGATGTTATTGATTTTGAAGGACTGTAGAGCTGAATGATATTGATGAGGTCAAATAGCATATGGGAGCATTTCACTCTCACTAATGAAATGGAGATTGGATGGGCTAAAAAATCATTATCTTCTATGATGTGTTGATAATTGCCCAGTGTGTGTGATAAAGTATTTTGGCAATCAGATTGCTCCTGTGTTGTCCTACAGTTAATATAAAGTGGTGAAATGTCAATGCCGAAAAGAGCACATGTACTGGTGTCTGCAAAGCTGCTTGGCATGACATTAGATTCATCCCTTTGGGGTAGCCTAGTGGTTAGTGCAGCGGACTTTGATCCTGAGGAAGTGGGTTCAATTCCCACTGCAGCTCCTTGTGACTCTGGGCAAGTCACTTAACTCTCCATTGCCTCAGGTACAAATAAGTACCTGTGTATATACTATGTAAACGGGTTTGAATGTAGTTGCAAAAATCACAGAAAGGCGGTATATCAAGTCCATTTCCATTTTCCTAAACATCAGATCACTCTCATTAACTTGCCGCCCAGGAACTCCCGCAAGTCAGCTCGCATGTATCTCAATCTCCACTATCCAGCTCTCAGTGGCCTCAAATATAAAACTGTCTATGCTTCCTCTTTTTCTTATCTTGGCACTCAATCCTGGAACGGACTGCCCCAAGTGGTCAAATTCACACCAGATCACCTGACCTTTAAGAAGCGGCTCAAGACCTTCCTTTTCGGTAGAGCATATGCTGTGGGCCCTCCTGGTGTTACATCCCTCTGAGCCACGGCAGCCACATCGACAAATTGTCACCTTCCCCTCTCTCCCTCTCCCTCCTGTTGTTCCTCTTTCCCTTCTCTGACGCTAATTCCTGTATTTTGTATTAATGTTGTTTAATAGACTATTGTACGCCACATTGAGCCTGTCCATGGGCGGGAATAATGTGGGATATAAATGCCATAAATAAATAAATCAGATGAATTGTGTAATTGGCATAAACAACTCAGACTTGAAGATCAGTTTAAACTATTAGTCCAAAGTTTAATTTTACAATTGTTAGATTACTTTAATTCTTTATACTCAGATGCTTCAGTTTTGTTGATTAGGAAGATTCAAAGTTTTCAGAATGCAGCAGCCAAATATTTAAATGTAAGAGGTTCAATAGAGCCACTCCCTTACTAAAACAACTCCATTGACATCCGATTGAGGAAAGAATAAAATTTAAATTAGTATGTTTTGTATTTAAAATCATTTATGGATAAGACTGTGGAAGCAAACTGCGGTCCCGACTGTGGATCAAGTGCTGGCTAAGGTGGACTATTGCTGTCTTATGGATAAACTCACTGCCTTAAGGCGGGGAGGAATGGTGAAGTTCTTAAAAACATGGACTCCATACATGGAGTGGCGGGGTTTATCAGTGTGACATGTGGATACTGTAGAATATATCGAAGGTTAATTATTCTGAGATACTATGTGGGAAGTGGGGGGGGGGGGGGGAATTGTTGACATTGTATAGTTAAGATTGTGATTGAAGTGATGTGCTTTCCCGGGTTTTTGTTTGATATGAAAATGTTAATAAAAACAATTTAAAAAATCATTTATGGATTAGAATCATTTCATTTCATTAAACTGATCAAAGTTCCTTTCAGTAGGTCAACTTCATGTATGAGTGATCGGTCACTGCTCAGTTTTCCCACCTTTAGTGGTGTACATTTTAAGAACATTTTAGAGGGTTCTTTTCTTTTTCAAGCTGTTTTAATGTGGAATAGTCTTCCATTGGTTAAGCAACAACCTTTTTATTTGTTATTTTACTTTACAATGACATTTAATAATTGATTATGCATATTATTTTGTATTGTATATGATATTTTGTTTGTGCATTGCATTGGACCTATTGTGGGATTTAGCGGTTAATAAATGCTCAGGAATGTAAGAATAGAATGTACGAACTTGCAGAAAGATGCTTCTGACTTAACTCAATATACCTTTTTAGAGAAAAATTAATTGAATTTTTGGTTTCTCAACAACTACACCTTTTTAGAGGAAAATTAATTGAATTTTTGGTTTCTCGACAACTACAGTAGTTTGTGTCTAAAAATTAGATGATTATCATGACATAGTAAATGACAGCAAAGATTTTGGCCAATCTCTTAGCTCGACTGCTCCCTTCTTTTTTATTAGACTGTCAGGTGGGGTTTGTTAGGGACCATCATGTTAGGAAAATCTTGGCTTCTCTAGAACAGATTCATCGGGAAGATAGGTCATCCCTACTAATTAGTTTCAGTGATGAGAAAGCCTGTGACCGCATAAGATGGGACTTTCTGTTTCAAGCACTTTGGAATAGAAGAGTGTTTTGGTCTGGCTATTAAGACCTTATATGCAGAACAAAATCTAGAGTAGGAGTTAATGGATGGCTTTCGGAGGACTTCCCTATTCTCAGAGGTACCAGATAGGGAGTGGTCTTTGTCCCATCTTTTGTTTGAGAAAGCAACAAGGCAGATGGTCCACCAAATCCACTGTGATGGAAAGCAACAAGAGACAAACCTTTAAAAAACCCAGTCTTTATTTATATTCCAAAGCACCCAGAGATTCAAACATCTGTGCCCGACATTGCCATGTTGCCTGGAAATAGACTACGTCAGGGGCAGAGTTACTAGAAGATCAAACAAAAATACATATATAAATATACTTAAAATCAAAAATCATCACTGAGAGTTACATAAAGAAATAAAAAGCAATCTGGACCAAAATTTCACATATACATCAATAAATAAACTGACAAATAAAATGACTAAGAAGTACATGTAACTAAAGAGTGAGAGTTTGAAACAGCTTAAAAAAGGAGGGGAGAGTGGGAAAAATACAGACTTCACCATATCTGGTCCAAAAGATGCAAACATTACTAGGACTGGATTATAAAAACAGAATGTTCACAGAACAATAAATAATTTAGAAACCATAAAAACTTAAAAAAACAATCTAAAAAGGACTACTCGCGTGCTCTTCCTGGGTGCATTTGTTTAATAGATAAAACAAACTTGCTATGACAGCCTAACTTATACTTCCTTGTCACTTTCAGCAGATGAATCCAGGAACTAGTGGGTTAAGTCCGCCTACCAGCAGGTGGAGATAGAGATAAACTAAAGGCAGTGATGCCAGAGGGCCTGCTCCTTCCTCAGTTAGTAACATAGTAAATGACGGCAGAAAAAGACCTGCATGGTCCATCCAGTCTGCCCAACAAGATAAACTCATATGTGCTACTTTTTGTGTATACCCTACTTTGATTTGTACCTGTCCTCTTCAGGGCACAGACCATATAAGTCTGCCCAGCACTATCCCCGCCTTCCAACCACCAGCCCCGCCTCCCACCACTGACTCTGGCACAGACCGTATAAGTCTGCCCAGCATTATCCCCGCCTCCCGCCACCGGCTCTGCCACCCAATCTCGGCTAAGCTCCTTAGGATCCATTCCTTCTGAACAGGATTCCTTATGTTTATCCCATGCGTGTTTGAATTCTGTTACCGTTTTCATTTCCACCACCTCCCACGGGAGGGCATTCCAAGCATCCACTACTCTCTCCGTGAAAAAATACTTCCTGACATTTTTCTTGAGTCTGCCCCCCTTCAATCTCATTTCATGTCCTCTCGTTCTACCGCCTTCGCACCTCCGGAAAAGGTTCATTTGCGGATTAATACTTTTCAAATATTTGAACGTCTGTATCATATCACCCCTGTTTCTCCTTTCTTTCAGAGTATACATGTTCAGGTCATCAAGTCTCTCCTCATACGTCTTGTAACACAAATCCCTTACCATTCTCGTATGTCTCTATCTCAGCAGGTGGTGGAGAGCTTTTTCTCCAGCTCCTGGGCCCAAGGCATCTGAGGGTGCTCCTGGGCCGGTGGCCAGTTTGACCGGGGGTGGCGGACTGGTTGTGTCCCCTTTGGCAGCATACGCAGTTGCTGGGCCCCTGCTGCACCTCAAATTCCCTCTGAACAGGCTTTTGTTGTTCCTTTCCTTCCCTGTTTGTTTCTGCCTCCTCACTAAAAAAAAAAAAAAGAGATCCATAGAATTTATTTAAAAGAGAAACAGAGAAACACAGGGCAGTGTGTTTTTGCTGAGAGCAGGTTTGTGTTACTGCTGACCGAGTACTGTTTTCTGTTGCCTGCTTGTCTGAGCCTGCCTCGAAGTGGAGTCGGAGAGTTTTTTTCCTTCGGCTCAGCTGTCAGTTCCCGCGCTTTCCCGGTCTGGGGAATGGCCTGCTGGGTTCCTGTTCGGGGGCAGGCGATGGCAGTGGAGGTGGTAAAACGCTGTTCCTGATGCAGGAAACGGCGTTCGGCGGTGGGCCTTTGCAGCGCGGGGTGCGCTGATTTTGGGGGACTCGACGGAGCGGCCTTATATGCCAGCGATGAAAAACCAGCCCTACTTTTTTAAGGGGTTTGAAACATGCTCTTTCTAATGAAACTGATTAAAAAGAGCTTCCAGAAGGTCTTTTTTTGTAAAAGTGGGCTACAAATACCCTATTTTTGGCGTTTTTGCAAAAATCATCAACTTTACACTCAATTTGTGAACTAATGGAAAATATTAGGAGAATGAAATTTTATATTCGAAAACCTTGTGTTGATAAGTTGTTGTGTGCAAAGTTTCATGTTTATCACACCTTTAATTCCAGAGATATAAAAAGCCAAACTTTACAATTTTTTCGTGCCGCAAATTTTTCGGACCAAGTTTGCTCCAGGTTTTCTTCATGGAAATCGCTCATGAAGATTTTTTAATTATTTTGTTTAATACAGCGCAAAAGTTGTACAAGATGGCCAGTTTTGTTTCTCTCAACAAAAATATTGCCGGAGATACAGTGTCTCAAAGTTGCCGAAATCTCAGAGTCATACCATAGAAGGCTGCAGTATGGGGTCAAACAGATTACTATATCTCAGCAAGTATTGCATCAGTGAACGTAAAACTTTACCAATGTTCACTGGGGACATGTATGAATGTTCACAGAAAATTTCATCGAAATCCGTGATGGTCGAGCAGGGCACTTCTCTGAAATCAGACCACTTGACATGGAATGACCCCTTTATATCAAAATATTCCCAGCAAATATAAATATAGAAGAATATTAGACAGTTGTGCCTGATTAATCCTGCTGTCAATGAAGAACACCTGTTAAAAAGTGATCAGCAATGCTTTTCCACGTGTAATGCATCTTTTACACATAAAAATGTATGCACATATAGAATTGCAAATAGGTGTCCCTGGGGGCTTAGTTTGGCTGGACCAGGATAGTATTGTGCGTGTGGATACATGGCTAAAGTACACATGCACGTTTACACCTTCTGAGAAGCAGGTTTAAATTTATGTAAAACGATTTGTGCGCTGTTAAAAATGTCCAGAATCTGTTTTATAAAGCAACATTTGTATCTTTGTTGCCTTTATAAAGTAGGTGTAGAATAAGGTTCCTTTTAAGGAATGTTACATGGGTATCTTTTTATGACATTATCCCCCTTTTTGTTAAATTTTAGATTGTTTAATAATTCAGCAATATTGGAAGGCAGTTTTTACTGCAATAGGGCTTTCTGAGAGTATTCCCAAAGGTTTTCTAGTTTGTATCTTAGGTCTTCCATCAGTGAAAATCTTTAATATGGTAAATTATTGGATCAATCTTCAGTGGTGGTTGCAAGTATTGACCAATGTTTAAAAAAATATGTCCACTGCCAGTCAATATTCAGTATCCTCAAAAATAGATCAGACACAAAATTTCTCTAATTCTCTAATTTCTACTAATTCTCTGAGGACAAGCAGGCCCGTTCATTCTCATGTGGGTGATGTTATCCATGGCACCTGGAGTGGATCACTTTTTCAGTGTACTATCTCTTTAAGAACTTGTGGCAGTGCCTCCACCTTGCAAGCGTGAGTGCTTTCCCACCTGCCAAAAGAGTGCGGGACCATCAGTTTCCTTGTGTGGTGGAGAGAAAACACATTGGTTGCGGCTCCTCACATAGTCTGAGTGTGTATATGTTTTCTTTTTGACCATTGTGTCTTTCCTGTGGGTATTTTTCCCCTATTGTGTCTTTTCCCTCTATGGAATATTGTTTCCTTTCTTACCCTTAAAGATTTAAATTATTTTTCTTGAGTTTTAAGTTTTCTTTGTTTCTCAAGCTCACAAGGCTACCTTAGGCCTGAGCACTGGCCATGATTTTTCTCCTTTATTTTTTCAGTGATTTGACCCATTTTATATCACCATAAAATCATTTTATGGCCACGGCCTTTTTCCCTTCCATGTCGTCAGAAGTTCCCAGTGGCTTCAAGTGTTGTGCTTGATGTAGTCAGACCATCTCTGGGGTCGACACCCGAGACCACAGCTCTGTCAACTGTATTCTTAGTTTGTATATGCAAAAAAGAACACAAAAGTCCATAGAGGCTAAGACCATCTCTGGGGTCGATACCCATTCCTGGTGTATGTAGTGTTTGGGGCCAGACCACAACTCTACCAACTGTATTCTTAGTTTGCAAATGCAAAAAAGAACAAACAGGTCCATAGAGGCTGAAAAGGAGAAAATGTTTGGAGCTCGGTCCGAATCGTCGACGCCTGTGCTTGCACTGGAATTGGAATGCATTGGTCCCCATGGCTGCTAGACCCATGCCTGATACTGGGAGTGGACGTGTATTGAGCAGATCTCCACCTGCCTTGAGGCCAACTGCTATGCAGAACTACCTGGGCTAGAAAAAATTGGACGCAACATTGAGTAGACATGAAGATTCAACAACCTCTTCATCAACACTGGTGGGGGGGTTGATGCTTGTTATCGACTGAAGCCTATGAAGCACAAGCATCGATCTCCCTCGATGTATGGTGCTGGGATCACCGGAGCCCTGAGGAATCATATACCTGAGAAGCATTAGCACCGGGAGAAGCGCGCCCTCTCCATTGAGGAGGTGCCAACTGTGGGTCTTCATGCAGCCAAGGACGAGGTACTCAAGATGACACTTGTGGTTTCAGCAACCTCTGTCTGACCCAGTGCCCTAGCCTTTCCTGATGTCGACCCTTGATGAGCGTCATCCCCGGGCCATGCTCCAAGAGCACTTGGGCAGGCTTTCCAGCAGCGTGTATTGGCTTCAGATGTGCTTGCTCCAGCTATGCCTCTACCTGCGTCTCACAGGGGGCCTCAGCCTGCAGTGAGAGATCTCCAGCGCCATCGCTGTGTACAGTGTGGCGTCCACAGCTGCCCATGCGGGTACCCCCTCAATGTCGATGGAGGAAGCTTTGCTGGAGTTGAGGGTGGAGCTTTGAATCCTCGATGCCATTCCAGGCAAGAACCTAGTTCTTATTTCTCGAGGCATGCATGGTCTCAGCTCTCCCATGAAGAGTTTTTTTGCTAACTCCAATATGGAGCACTCATGGGCTTCTGGTGAAGATCTAAGATTCTTCTCAAAGGAGGAGTCTTATGGCATTCCATCAGACCTATCCCCACCAGATGAGAGGTGAAAGTCTCCACATGAGAGCCATCCTTCCTAGCTTTTGTGAAGGAGATGACAGCTGCCATCTCCATTCATTTGGAGATGTTCGAGGTCCTGGACAACGACTCTCCTCCTAGAGAGGCTGTGACTGTCCTTTGTCACAAGATCTTGTGTGATGTTCAGATGAAGTACTGGGAGTCCCGTCTGTTGGTCCCTGTCCTCTCCAAGAAGAATGACATCATGCATCGGATTCAGAGTTCACCTGGGTTTGATAAGCTGCAGTCACCTCATCATTTCTTGGTGGCGGAATCCACTCTCAAATGGGCCAAAAGTTCCAGAGACTTTGCTTTGGTGCCACCAGGCATAGAAGCTCGAACTCTGGTGGAAATGATATCAGGCCTTAATGCTCATATCCCATATACAGTCAAACCAGCTGTACACAAGCCTTTACTTGCAGACCCTGGTGCGCATTATGATTGATATGGTGGATTCTCTTCCACCAGAGCAGGCTGAATCCCTTCACCATCTGTCCAAGCATCAGAAGGCATGCTGTAAATTCCTGGCCAGGAACGCTTACGATACTTTCAACGTGGCATCCAGGATTTCTGCCCAAAGAATAGCGATGCACGCGCTCATGGCTGCGTGTGTCTGACTTGGGACCTGGTGGTCCAGCAGAGGATGGTGGATGCCACATGCGGTGGGGATAATCTTTTTGGACAGAAGGTGGAGAAGGTCACAGACCTTATAAAGAAAAACACACTGATACCATTGACACTCTCCTGGTGGGCACCATCTGCACCCTCCTTATTCATGAGGTTTTCAGGCAACTCGAAGAATGGGGTCCCTATTACAGAGGCGTAGGTATATTCCTTTTCACCCTGCTCAGCAAGCTAAGACCCTGTGTACTCAATCTCATCAACAGTGTGTGCCCAAGTCCCAGCCAGTTCCCCAGTTAAACCAAGGGGTGAGTTTTTCACTGGCTTTAGCAGAGCATAGCCACTATAAGTGACTATCCTGGATGTTCATGTGTTTCCCTACCTGGACGATTGGATGGTGAACTGCATGTTGAAGGATGGTGCTCAGGAATCTGTTCATGGAACTATTTCTGTGCTAGAGCTACCAGGGCTTGTTTTAAACTACCCCAAGTCCCATCTGCTTCCGGTTTAGAATTTGGAATTGATTGGAACCCTGCTAGATAGGTGCAAGCCTTTCTCCCTCTACCGAAGGCAGATGCTCTAGTCGCACTCGTCACTTGGTTCGAGCCAGCCAACAGGTCATAGTTCAGCAGATATTGAAGTTGCTAGACCACATACAGGCTTATTTTCGAAAGAGAAAGACGCCCATCTTGTGATTTGTGTCGAAAGATGGGCGTCCCTAATTGCTTGCCGTCGCTGGGATGACCAAAGTTCCCGGGGGCGTGTCGGAGGCGTAGTGAAGGCGGGACTTTGGAGTGCCTAACACATAGGCATCCTCGACCCATAATGGAAAAAAAAGGGTGTCCCTGACGAACACTTGGATGACTTTACCTGGTCCTTTTTTCTTATAACCAAGGCACAAAAAGGTGCCCAAACTGACCAGATGACCACCGGAGGGAATTGGGGATGACCCCCCCCCCCCCTTACTCTCCCAGTAGTCACTAACCCCCTCCCACCCTCAAAAATACAATTAAAAAAATATTTTGTGCCAGCCTCAAATATCATACCCAGCTCCATGACAGCAGAATGCGGGTCCCTGGAGCAGTTTTAGTGGGTGTAAAGTTTAGTGGGTGCAGTGCACTTCAGGCAGGCGGACCCAGGCCCATCCCCTCTACCTGTTACACTTGTGGTGGTAAATGTGAGCCCTTCAAAACCCACCAGAAACCCACTGTACTCACATCTAGGTGCCCGCCTTCACCCGTAAGGGCTATGTTAGTGGTGTACAGTTGTGGGTAGTGGGTTTTGGGGGGGCTCAGCACACAAGGTAAGGGAGCTATGTACCTTGGAGCAATTTCTGAAGTCCACTGCAGTGCCCCTAGGGTGCCTGGTTGGTGTCCTGGCATGTCAGGGGGACCAGTGCACTACGAATGCTGGCTCCTCCCACGACCAAAGGGCTTGCATTTGGTCATTTCTGAGATGGGCGTCCTTAGTTTCCATTATTGCCGAAAATCTGAAACCACCAATTCGAAGGACGACCATCTCTAGGGATGACCTAATGTCAAGATTTGAGCGTCCCTGACCGTATTATTGAAACAAAAGATGGACGCCCATCTTGTTTCAATAATGCAGGTTTCCCCGCCCCTTTGCTGAGATGTCCTGTGAGGACGTCCTCAGGAAATCTTGGGCGCCCTTTTCGATTATGCCCCTCATAGCCTCCACTGTGCATATTAGTCCCTTGACATCACATGAGAACTGCTCACTGGACCCTGGCTTTCTAGTGGTATCAACCTCTGGGAACTTAGCGGATGTCATCCGGGTGACACCGGAGTTGGGTCAGTCTCTTCTCTGGTGGACAATTCGGTCCAATTTGACTGTGGGACTTCCATTCCAAATCACTGAGCCCAAGAAGGTGCCGACACCTGATGCATCTCACCTGGGGTGGGGAGCTCACTTAGATGGGCTTCACACTCAGGGTGCCTGATCAATTCAGGAGACAGATCTGCACATCAACCTTCTGGAGCTATAGGCAGTCTGGAATGCTCTATAGACTTTCAGAGTTTGACTGTTCAAGCAAATTGTGCTCATTCAATCGGAGAATCAGATTGCAATGTATTACACCAACAAGTGGGGGGGGGGGGGGGGGGGGGTACCGGTACCGGTTTGTACCCTCTATGTTAGGAGGCCCTCCATATGTGGCAATGGGCTGTCTAGAACAGGATAGTTCTCAATGCCACATACTTGGTGGGCAAGTCCAACGTACTGACCAATAGACTAAGCAAGGTAATGCAACTGGACGAATGGTCCCTCCCATGGGCGCTGCCTGTGAGATTTTGCGAGTGTGGGGCACCCCCTCGGATCTCTTTGCCAGTTGTATAGTCACAAAGTCCTTCAGTACTGTTCCAGGCTCAGGGCCCATAACAGACTAGCATCGCATTCATTCCCCCTCCATTGGGGGAATAGCCTTCGTATGCATATCCTCCCATCCTTCTTGTGGGAAGACTTTCCTGAAACTCAAGCAAGACTTCAGGAACCATGATCCTGGTTGCTCCATATTTGCTAGACAGATCTGGTTCCCTCTTGTTATGGAGTTATTCTCCAAAGAATCTTGGAGATTGGAGTGTTTTCCAACCCTCATCATGCAGAACAAGGGATCTCTTCTGCATACCAACCTCCAGTCTCTGGCCCTCACAGCCTAGATGTTGAGAGTTTAGAATTTGCTTCAGGGTCTTGCTGGCTTTCAGGAAAGATTCCACTAAGAGATGTTGTTCTTTCAAATGGAGGAGGTTTGCTGTCTGGTATGAGGGAAGGCCCTAGATGCTTTTTTTTTTTTTTTTTTTGCATTACACTGACCCTGCTTGTATTCCTTCGACACCTCTCCGAGTCTGGTCTTCAACTCTGTAAGGTTGTAGACCACCTAAAACTAGGTGGTTTCTAATAAAACATTCATAATCCATTACATATTATAGCATAGGACAATACATGGCAGAATACCCTACAACAAAGTCCCCACAATATCAGCAAAATAGTCAAAAATCGCAGCCACAAAAAGCTTAATCTTCAACAATTCTTTAAACTGCACAAGACTATCACAAAGGCAAAACTATCCAGGGAGAGCGTTCCATAATGAAATTCCTGCTGACATGCAGAAGCCCTTGTGTTAGCATAATGTAAACGGACTACCTCATCGGTTGACAGTTGCATGGCAGTCTCTGAACTTAATACCTATCTTGTCTGGTAGATGGACAAAACTTGTTTGAAACAATATGGTGCAGCAGCATACAATGTCTGATATACAATCATCAGTACCTTAAATTGTATTATATTTTTGCACTGGTAACCAATGCAACTGCTTAAGCACTGGAGAAATATGAGAGAACTTTGATACTGCCACTAAAACTTGAGCAGCTGCGTTCTGGATTACTTGCAGTGCTCTTAATCTTGATGCAGGCATGCCAATGTACAATGCATTGCAGTAACCAAAACCATACTTTGAAGTACACTCAGGAAATCTTGCATAGGCAGCAGCATTGGTTTCAATTTAACTATCATATGCAAAAATTTGAAAGGTTTTTTTTTTAAACTCACACTCACAGCCTGAGTCTTCATTGTAAGCTTGCAATCCAGCACAAAATCCAACAGTTTCAGTTATTAATAATGGCTTACGAACTTATTTTTTAGGAAGATATCCAAATCTTTTTTAAACCTGCCAAGCTAATTGCTTTTACTACGTTCTCTGGCAATGAATTCCAGAGTTTAATTACATATAGAGTGAAGAAATAGTTCTCTGATTCATTTTAAATTTATTACTTTGTAGCTTTATTGTGTGCCTCCTAGTCCTGGTATTTTTAGAAAGAGTAAACAAGCAATTCACGGCTACCCATTCCACTCCACTTATTATTGTATAGACCTCTATCATATCGCCCCTCAGCTGACTTTTTTATCCAATGAAGAGGACTATCTGACATGTAATTTATGGGAAGGGCTAACTTCAAAGCCATTTACCTGGAAAAAAAAACACCTGACTGAAAACTGTCCTTTTACCATACTTGTTTCATAGCCACTTTAAAAAGAGACATAAACTTTGGATATGTGTATGAGAAGAAAAAAAACACACACACATGTTCAATTTTACATGTATGTGAGTTATTTTGACCCCTTCTGCTATCCACAAAAATAGTTGGTGCAATGTTCATGGACACTTTAACATGAGTAGGTTGCATTTGCTGCTTTTCAAAGACAATAACAACAAAGAAACTGCAGGTAGTCTTAATTTATTTATTTGGATTTTGTTCACACCTTTTCCAGTAGCAGCTCAAGGTGAGTTACATTCAGGTACGGTAATGTGACATATACAATTAAAGACACCAGTATAGTTTGCAAGCTATTTAAAAATTGCCCCATAGAGGTAACAAATAGTACTAGCTGTGTGTTGAGCCTTATTTTAATTTGTTTGTTGTGTTTTTAGTAATTATAGCTTCCCCTAGAAAAAGCTAGAATATTACTTCCTGCAGAAGTCTGAGTATTTTTTATAACAAGGTGGTGGTGGTGGTGGTGGGGGAGTTGCATTATAAGCGTGCATAGCTCAAATTAGGTAATGTAATAAAGTGTGATTGAAAATTGCTTATCCTAGAGTTGGTGAGTCCTTATATATAGATTAATGCAGTGAATATGCAAATTGGAAGTTTTTTGTTTGATTCTTATTTTAGTAAATTGTTTTTTGTTGTTGTTTTTTCTTTTCTCCCTTGTAATGTGGGCTAAGCCACCTATTTTCCTGTGCATAGGTTATTCTTTTTTTTTTCCTTCAGTTGTATAACTTTGGTGTATTTTCTTGAATTCTTTGTTTGTGAATTTTAATTAAAAATTCTAATTAAAAAAAAAAAAGGAATTACTTATCCTAATTTTATTCACGCTTTAAAAAAGTATAAGACATGTCAATACCCAGTGCAGTAAGCTGAAATGATTTTCAATAAACAACAACAAAAAAAATCCTTAAATCACTAGTAAAAATGTGCCCAAGACTAGGTGCACTCCCATATATATGGTGTCAAAAATGCTAAGTTAAACATTTTCCCAGGCCTTTCCCATTACAAAATAAAATTGCTGTGTGCTGTGCCCACTCACACCCATCTGCTTCCTCCCAGCACCAGCCCTCATCATCTAATACCTCATCCTTTGGGGTCTAGTGGGGGAAAGTTTGATTCCTGGTCACTCCTGTCTTGGCTGTTCAATTCTCTTGGCTGCTAAGTTTGACCTTTTCGTTATATGTTACCCTAACTGAGGATGCTGTGTTTGTGTGCATATTTATATTCACATTCTCACATCTCTTGCTTTCCTTCATGAACCTGTTGCCATCATTGAAGAATCATCTTTTGAGAAAATGGCCTCTTCTTTTAATACTTGTCTGTACAGGAAAAAGTGGCCCAGAATGCAAACACTGCAAAGCTGATCCAGAGAAGGAATGCCGCTTTTGTTCCTGTTACCTGTGTGGTGGAAAACAGGATGCCCATATGCAGCTCCTGTGTGATGAGTGTAACATGGCCTATCATATATACTGTCTAAATCCACCTTTAGCCAAGATACCTGAAGATGAGGACTGGTACGTATACAGGAGTCTTAGATAATGGGGCAAATGATATGTATGACTTCCAGGCCATTTTATGAGAACTGCTTTATGTGAAGCACTTATTTTCTTAAGATACAGAAGTACAGTAGTAGATCTTGCTCTAAACCATGCATTGTCAAACATATAAAAGACAAGTGACCGACTCACCCGCAGATGCACAGTAGACACTTCCCTCTCTGTCCCGCCCTAGCGTCAAGACGTGATGACGTCAGAGGGCGGAACAGAGAGGGAAACGGACGCTGCCGGCCTGCCGCTGGAGAGCCTGGAGACGAAGGAAAGGAACATCGCCGGCGCACCAACCTCCCCCTTCCCCCCCCCCATCTCTGCCGCCGCTCCCTCCCCTCTCTGTATCGGGCCCCCTGCACTGACATGACAGCGCCTCTCATCTCTGTGTGGAAGCTCTGCAGGCAGCAGCAGAGTGATCTGCTGCTGCCTGCAGCGCTTTCACACGGAGGTGAGAGGCGCTCTCATGTCAGTGCAGGGGGCCCGGCACGGAGTGGGGAGGGAGCGGCAGTGAGGAGGGTAGCTGGACATGGGGGGAGGGCAGGGGGCAGAGAGGAGGGTTGCTGGACATGGGGAGAGAGCAGGGCAGAGCGGAGGGTTTGCTGGACATGGGGGGAGGGCAGGGGAGAGAACAGGGTTGGGGGGGGAGGCCAAGGGAAAGAGGAGGGTTGCTGGATATGGGGGGAGGGCAGGGGAGAGAGGAGGGTCGGTGGACGGGGTGAGGCCAGGGGAGACAGGAGGGCTGCTGGACATGGGGGGGGAGGGCAGGGGAGAGAGCAGGATTTCTGGACATGGATCGATGGAGGGCAGGGGAGAGAGGAGGGTTGCTGGACATGGGATGGCAGGGGAGAGAGCAGGGTTGCTGGACATGGATCGATGGAGGGCAGAGGAGAGAGGAGGGTTGCTGGACATGGGGGGAGGGCAGGGGAGAGAGGAGGGTTGCTGGACATGGGGGGGGAGGGCAGGGGAGAGAGCAGGGTTGTTGGACATGGGGGAGGGCAGGGGAGAGAGGAGGGTTGCTGGACATGGGGAGAGGGCATGGGAGAGAGCAGGGTTGGTGGACAGTGGGGGGGAGGCCAAGGTAAAGAGGAGGGTTGCTGGATATGGGGGGAGGGCAGGGAGAGAGGATGGTTGGTGGACAGGGGGAGGCCAGGGGATACAGGAGGGCTGCTGGACATGTGGAGGGCAGGGGAGAGAGCAGGGTTGCTGGACATGGATCGAGGTAGAGGAGGGCAGGGGAGAGAGAAGGTTTGCTGGACATGGGAGGTGAGAATTACAAATCTCGCCCGTTTTAACAGGCTTAACGGCTAGTAGTATAGAATGCTCTATTTGTAGAATAGAACAATGTTAATAGATTCCTACCATTTTCATGCTGATAATTTATGATAACTAGACCTTCACCACTCAGAAGACTAAAAAATAAGCAGTGGTTTTTATATGTATGTATACTCGTACTAACCTATTTTGTCATTGGTATAATTGTAATGGTGCTCAGTTGTGATTCCTATCCACTTAAAACATCTTCAACAAAATCAAAACATCCATTTTCTTTATATTCAAAATTTTCAGAACTTTTTCATATAAATTTATATTTTAAAAATTTGCATTTCTGTAAAATTGTAGGAGCCATCCATCTGAATTGACATGTTAGAAAATGAATGTTTTAATTACGATGAAGATATATTAAGTAGACTGGAATCACAATTGAGCACCATTACAAATGGATTTATGACACAATGGGTTAGTAAGAGTATCTGCACAGATAAAGGGGCAATTCTATAATTAGATGCTTGTGATTAGGTACCCCATTTTGTGTGTGTATGCACCAAAAAATATCACTTATGTACATAACCACCCTAAGCACTATTCTGTAAGGGCGTGTGTTAGTGCTATAACACACAAATGCAAGGAGGTCGTACACATGGGCAGGGCATGTTTTCCACTTGCTCTTACAACTTGTAGTAAGGGAGGGGGATGGAATTTGATATTTCGCCTTCTGTGGTTACAAAGTGGTTTATGTATTATATACATGCACTTACTTTATACCTGGGGTAATGGTGGATTAAGTGACTTACCCAGAGTCACAAGGAGCTGTAGCGGGAATCGAACCAATTTCCCGTGGTTCTTAGCCCACTACACTTAACCATTAGGCTACTCCTCCATGCCAGAATACTGTAAATTATATATGCCATTGCCGCATTTAAGCACGTTCAGTTATGCCAGCTGTAAGGCTGGTGTAACTGCAGATGCGTATCTGTAAGGCACGCTAAAGCTGGGATACACTTGTCGTACTATATAAATGAAGAGTGACCGACATGCCGCACATGCGCAGAACAGCACGTCACCTCCTAAGCCCGCGGCCCGCCCTCAAAAGCTGAAGTTAGTCACACTAGGGCAGTCCATGCCAGCGCTCCTGACCGGCTGCTGTGGACGATCATTGCCGGCAGGGACAGAGAGCTGCGGGTGACCAGCGAGCACCGGGCGGGAATTGTCTAACAGCGGCTCCGAGGCGCAGTCCGACAGGTCCGAAGACCTGCTGCCGCTGCCGCTGCTGCTGTGACCGCAGGCCGTGCTGGGAGCCGAGCGCTTCCCTTTGCCACCATCCCCCGGGGCAGCTTTCCTGGGCGGGGGCGGGGCTCAGACCGCTCTCTTGATGGTGCTTCTGAGCGGGCTGGGCTTATTCTTAGCACTGGGGGTGCTGCGGCGGGACGGGCGGGGTGGCTTAGCGGAAAGGTGCGGGGATTTGGGGGGTGGTGGTGGTGGAGGAAGCTTGGCCGGGGAGGTGCACGGATCCCGCAGGAAGGGGCACACCGGAGAGGGGGCTCGGTGCAACCGCTGCGCCTGCTGCAGCTTGGGGTCAGCGCCGCACACAGCCTCCATCACATATACAATCTTTGTCTCCGCAATGATTCTTCTACCCCAGTGCCACTCTGTACCGCCCCCCTCCCGTCACTCCAGCTCCAACAGATTCTTCTCAACGAAAGCTGACAATGCCTCCATCCACGAAACTAAACACCTCTCAACAACAGAGGATATAGTTCGCCTCCCCCCCCCCCCCCCCCCCCCCACACCATCGCATTAGGATTGGAGAAGGAGGGATGAACCAGAGGGAGGGAGGGGAAACATGGATTACTACTAAAAACATTACAAAAACCTGCCGTCATCGTGTGCTGGCTTTTGGATCCAGGTCGGTTTCGCTGTTCCTTTCAGAATTGTAAACAAACACACACACACACACTTTCTCTCTGAACTCACTCTCACTCTCTCTTTCAGACAGACGCACAAACACATATACACACTCTCACTCTCTCATCAACTTTTAAATTACATTTGAGAAATAAAAAATCTTGCCCGTTTTAATGGGCTTAACTGCTTGTATTCTATAATGGAGTCTCTGTGCCCAGCTGCTGTTATAGAATAGGCTCTACCCACGCAGCATCAGTGTGTTTACATGGAGGTCCCCCACTTATAGGTTTGCCACCATTTTGTCTAAATAGATGCTTACCCTCTGATATTCCAAAATTAATAAAAATAGGGAAAGGGAAATGGGACTTGATATATCGCCTTTCTGAGGTTTTTGCAACTACATTTTGTACCAGGGGCAATGGAGGAGAGCCTTCAATACTATATTTTCTATCTGTCTGTCTATATTTTTATATATGTATATAAACAGTAATTTATAATAGACATTTTGTATGATCAGAAGTAGTGTGTTTATATATAGGGAATATTTTGTTCTCTAATTATGGTATGGCAATTATTGCAAATCAAAGTGTAGTTATTTAGCAGTCAGTAAAAATGTGTAGGCCTTTTTCAGTCTTCAGATCGTGTTTCCCACTGGGCCACTTTTGAAGATTAACACATTTCCTCTATGAAACAAGAAAATCTTCTGAAGCAGAAATTGTATACAAACACAAAATGAACTAGTATTATTTTAAAAGAATACTAGGGAATGCTGCCCTGAAATAGCAGCAATGTTTAATTAATTGATCAGCAGTTCATAATGCTTGAAAAATTTCAGCATGGTTGAATCTTGTGTAGGTGGTGTAGAACAGGTAGAAGTGAATCGATTTTTCACTCTTTCAAAAAGCACAAAGATCAGAGCACACTCAATGAAATTACATGGAAATACTTTTAAAACATAGGAGGAAAGAGTTTTTCTCTCAAAGAATAATTAAGCTCTGGAACTTGCTGCTGGAGGATGTGGTAACAGAGGTTAGTGTATTTGGATTAAAAAAGGTTTGGATAAGTTCCTGGAGGAATAGTCCATATTCTGTTACTGAGATAGACATGGGAGAAGCCACTGCTTGCCCTGGGATTGGTAGCATGGAATGTTGCTACTAATTGGGTTTCTGCCAGATACTTGTGACCAGGATTGGCCGCTGCTGGAAGCAGGATACTGGGCTAGATGGACCATTGGTCTGACCCAGTATGGCTATTCTTATGTTCTTAGGCTTCAACACCAGGACTATTGAGAGTATTCTATCTTGATAGTCTGACTGCCAAAGAAGGTATGGAGACATCCAGCAGATGCTAAACTGCAGCATACGTCAGATGGATCATTGATGAACTTCCATAAATCTGTTCTGGTGTAGTTCTTAGGATTCAGTGACTGCTTTCACATTTTCTACTGCTTAAGGTTAACCTAAATTCCTTATCCTGCTAGATTAGTCCAGAAAAAGTGAACTGAATCTCCCTACCTGCAGATGGAGGTAGAGATACTGAACTATTCCAGTGATATCACAGGGATAAGGTCTAGTGCAGGCTGGATTTCACCACTATTTATTTAACTCCAGCAGATGGTGTAGGCCTATGTGCAGCAGTTCTCTGATGTAGGCCTGACTCCCTTGTAATTGTCCGGTGGCCCAGGTGCTTCTGGGGTTTGGGCTATGAGACTTACCTCTGCAGCCCCAAGCTTTGGCTTGAAGGCTCCAGCAGCAGTGAGGGAGGGGAATACTCCCTCCCATCCTCTCCTCTTCTCTCCCAATTGAGCTCCCCTACAGCAGCCATAAAAATGAAAAGGATTGATTAAATTCTAATTGACTTTTCTTTATTCCCCTGTCTTATGGGGGGAATAAAGTTGATTTAAAAAAAAAAAAAGAAAGAAAAGGAAGAGAACAAAACAAAGTCCATACGTACTATGATTGAGGAATTGAGCTGGTTAAAGGGAGATAATGGTAAGTCGGGGGAAATCCCAGAGAAGAGTAGACAGGTCTTGGGTGCAGAGAGAGGGCATCCTGAAGGTTGTTCTGCTTGCCTATGGTGTTTGGCTCGCAGAAGCCAGCGACTCAGCATTGCTGCCAGCTTCATTGCCCTATTTGTGACAGCCTCAACCCATCTGTAGTCCAGGGAATATCAGGAGAGTCTCTGGAGATGGATAATGCTGTACCAAATCCTCTCCTGGTAAATCATTTCTGGCCACAGCTCTGCCGATTTTCACAGGAGCAGCAGCCCACCTTTCTGCCATCTTCCCACCAGATGACCTGTTCAGAAAGGAGTGAGTGTCCTGGGGTGGTTGTAGTGGAAGGCTCTTCCACTCACCTGACCCTGCCCTTTGGCATCAGGAGGACAATGCGTGCACACCTGGTTGCAGACCATTGTAGAGACAGTTAGGCAGGCGGTGGGCGAATAAACTTTGGTCTCAGGGACCCCCCCCCCCCCCCCCGGGACACACTATTGGGGGGGGGGGGGGGGGGAGGGGCTCCTGGATGTCCCAAGTGGCCTTTCTCCTGAGACCAAGAGGTAAATGCACATGAGTGGGGAACCCAAGTACATGGGAACCTCTGGACCCTGGAAGAGAGAACTGAGGAGTCTCTAGTGACCAAAGATCTAAAACTGGATGAACTGTGCTCAGCTGAGGAAGAGGACTCTTCAGTGGTCTGGATATTTTAAACAAGAGGTCACCTTATTGATTAAGTAAGAGATGCCATTTTTATGCCAGACCTCCTAGCCTAATCCCAAGGATGGGGACTGTATTCTTGAAGGCCTCAGGAGGCCCTCAAAGGTATTTCCATTTCATAGGGCTCTTTCCCAGAGGGTGCTGATGAAACAGGAAGCACCTTGAGGCCATATGGTAGCACTGAGCTCCTTGTGAAGGCTCTAACCCTTGCCCTGTAAGGATCTATAGAGGCTGTTTCAGCTTCCTAGTATGGATGCGTTGGTCATGGCAGTAACCAAGAAGGTGATCCCAGTAGATAAGAGTTATGCCCTGATGGGTGCCCAGAACAGGAAGGTTGAGGAGCTCCTTAAACAGGCCTTAGGGGTTCAGGTTGTAGTCTGGGTCCAGCAGCTCCTGGAATCACCGGAGGTGGGGTACTAGGAGTCAGGGGCAGCCTTCCTGGCAGATGTTCTTTATAATATAGTCCAGATTTCTTCATGATAGGTCACCTCTGCAGTCATGTTCCGGAGGTGACTGCGGCTATATCATTGGGCTACAGATGTGGCATCCATGGCATGTTTGAGCAAGCTTCCCTTCTGGGGCTATTTCTTGTGTGGGGAGGATTTGGAGAAGCTAGTGAAAGACTTGAGTGAGGTCAGGCCACAGCAGTTCCCAGAGGAATGATTCCATGCTGCTCATCACTCCTCAAGTGGCAGGACTAGGTGGTGAGAATGGAGTTGCACAGGCTTTTGACACATCCCCCTTAGGTCCCATGCCTCAAAAGGCCAGAAGTCCTTGTCCTTTTGAGAGCTCACAGATCATGAGATGCATGTTTCTCACATTCCAGCAAGACTGGCAGAGGACCCCAATGAGGATCAGTCGGGCCCACTGGGGTTGCCAACTGGGACACAAGCTCTCTCTGCCACATCACTTCTAATCAGTGGGTTCCAGATGTTTCTGACTTCCTCCTGTGGGTTTGTTGTAAAAAGTCAGGCAATGGAGGTCACCCTCCAACAGCAGTTACAGCTGGTGGCAGTGGAGCTGTTCCCGTTGCAGGAGAAGGGCACGGGACAATGTTATATCTATGTTATCATGCCCAAAAAGGGAGGATCATTCAGATTCATCCTGGATCTCAAGGGGTTTAATGCCTCCCTCCAGGTTTCACATTTCTGCATGGTAGCCTTTCAGTCAGTGATTGCCTTGGTCTGGCAGAGTTTTTGACCTCTGTGGATCTTTCAGAGGCTTATTTGAATATTACCATCCAGGTGCCCCCCCCCCTAAGGTATTTCTCTAATTCTGCGTCTTGGGCTGACATTTTCAGTTCAAGGGTCTCCTCTTTTTCTTGTCAATAGCACCCTAGACCTTTTTCAAAGTCATGATGTTGGTGTTGGCACATACCCACAGACATAGAATCCGAGTAGATCCTTGGAGGAGGACTCTCACATGATCATCATGAAAGTGATTCAGATCTTCATGTTCTTGGGCTAGGTAGTCAGTTATGCCAAGAGTCAACTGACTCCATCTAAGGAGTCAGAATAACTCAAAGCTTGGTTTAACAGCCTCCTGCGGACCCTAGAGAAGCAGCTGCAAAGGTCAAAAATTTACATCAGGCATGGATGCTATTCAAAAATTACCATCCTGGAAGCCTTGATCAGATATAAGCCATGTAATAAAAAAGGAGGAAGGAAGGCCAGACGACAGCCGGCATGGTTAAAAAGTGAGGTGAAGGAAACTATTAGAGGTAAAAGAAAATCCTTCAGAAAATGGAGGAAGGATCTGACTGAAAATAATAGAAAACAGCATAAGGAAGCAAGTCAAATGCAAAGCGCTGATAAGGAGGGCAAAAAGATACTTTGAAAAGAAGATTGCGTTAGAGGCAAAAACACATAATACATTTTTTAAGTATATTAGAAACAAGAAGCCGGTAAAAGAATCAGTTGCACCACTAGATGACCGAGGGGTGAAAGGAGCACTTTGTGAAGACGAGGCCATAGCGGAGAGATTAAATTAATTCTTTGCTTCAGTTTTCACTGAGGAAGATGTGAGAGAGATACCAATACCACAAGTGGTATTCAGTGCTAATGAGTTGGAGAAACTGAAGCAAATCTCTGTAAACTTGGAAGATATAATAGAGCAATTTGACAAATTGAAGAGTAGCAAATTGCCTGGACCAAATGGTATATATTTCAGAGTACTGATAGAATTGAAAAATGAATTTGCAGAGCTATTAGTAATATATAATTTATCTTTTAAATCAAGCATGGTACCAGAAGATTGTAGGGTGGCCAATGTAATGCCAATTTTTAAAAAGGGTTCCAGAGGTGATCTGGGAAATTATAGACCAGTGAGCCTGATGTTGGTGCCAGGCAAAATGGTAGATGATTATAAAGTACAAAATGACACGAGTAGAGAATGACACGGGGACAGAGTTTGACCCCGTCCCCGCAGATTCTGATTCTGTCCCCACCCAATCCCCACAGGCCCTGTCTCTGTTCCTGCCCCCATCCCCGCAGGCTCTGTGCTCATCTGCAGAAGTCTCAAATTATGAGTTTATATTTAAATCTTTTTATTAAAGTATAAAAAGGAACAATATGCTGTGCAACTATTGTGTATAAGTTACAAATAGAAAGCAATAATAAAAGTGAGCAGCTATAATAACCCTTCTCACCACCACCATCTACCCTTCCAACCCCAACAATAGCTGATTTCTACTACCCCAAGGAATCCTAATCCACCCTGTTAAAATGTCCATGGGTGCAAAATACAAACCATTCTGTACTCCCTAGAGGGTAGAAATATGCCCCATGAAGCACTGTTATGATTTTTTAATCTGTGGATGAATAAGAAGTTATCAACAACCTCCGGATTCAGTCTAGCTCTCTTGACTTCTACAGTCCTTCCTACAATAGAAGATGTCTTCTTAGAAGATGTGCTGGTAGCAGGATTTATAGGATCCCCCCCCCCCCCCCCCCCCCCATGCAAATTTTGCTACTTGTGGTCAGCATGTTTGCTTATTTTTCCAAAAAATCAAAATATCGTCTGCTTCACTCAAACATAAATAACAGCCCAGTTCATTAACAGGCTTCAAAGTAGAAAATGACATGGGCACAAAGTGTGTCCCCGTCCCCGTGTCATTTTCTATTACAGAGCATATACATAAGCTTAATGAGAGAGAGCCAACATGGATTTAGTGAAGGGAAATCTTGCCTCACCAATCTACTACATTTCTTTGAAGGGGTGAATAAACTTGAATAAAAGTGAGCGAATGGATATTGTGTATCTGGATTTTCAAGAGGCATTTGACAAAGTACCTCATGAAAGACTCCTGAGGAAATTAGAAATTCATGGGATGGGGGGAGGAAGTGACGTCACCAAGCAGCATGGCCGCTTAAGAGCTGAGCTCCTACAGCCCCACGGAGGAAATAAGCAATAAAAGCGATCAAATCGCGGCTGGAGAACTAAAATAGCGCTCGTGATCAGCAACAGCGCTGGAGCAGCAGAATCGCCCATAAACCCGAAGGTGGCGGACCTCTCACGTTTTTTCTTCTCAGAAGGAGCCGCGGCACTAAGGATCAAAATGGCGGATGCGCGGAAGACAAAGGAGATGGCGAACGGAGGAAAAGTAAGGCCTGCGGAAAACACGCCAGAACAGCGAACCGAAACAGACCCAGAGAGAGGGGTTCCCCCGAATCTAGAGGCCTGGCTTCATGACATAAGCTCCGACTTGAAAGCCCTACGGGCCGAAGTGGCGACGCTTAAAGAAGACCTGAGAGGAGAGATCCGGGAATTAGGCTCTCGCCTAGAGGAAACGGAGACACAGGTTGAAGCGCACAGTGAAGCAATTGGAGCCATGGATCAGCAGATAAATGAGCTGCAGGGAGCCCAGCACCAGCTGCTAGACAAAATAGAGGACTTGGAAAACCGGGGTCGCTGCAACAACCTCAGATTCCGGGGCCTGCCAGAAACGTCCACTTATCAGGATTGTGAGCACGTGGTCCAAAAACTGGTTAGTGCATTGCTTTCAGTGAATGGAGATAATGTGGAGGCTGAAACAATACAGTTGGAGAGCGCGCATAGAGCTTTGGGTGCAGCGCGCAATAACAAACCAAAAGATATTATTGCCTGCTTCTCCAGCTTCAAACTTAAGGAACAGGTGCTAAAAATGGATCGTCAGACCCCAGACTTTAAATGGGACTCCTATGCTATTGAAGTATATCAAGACCTGGCAGCCATGACACTGAAGCGGAGGGCAGATCTGAAACCATTCACTATACATTTGAGAGAACTCAAAATTCAATACAGATGGAGACACCCTTTTGCATTAGCCTTTTATAAAGACGGGACTGTGCACCAGATAAAATCTATTGAGGAAGCAAGAGCTATTTGCCCAGAGACAGTAGAGCCGGAAGAGAGGAGAGATACAGGCCCCGAGAAGAAAAACAACTCCCGGTCCCTGCCACCAAAATGGCAGAGAGTGGGGAAAGGCCCTAGGAGACTACAACGCCAGCAATCGGCGGCAAAAATCACCTGAGAACAATTAGACTCAAAAGTCGGAGAAAAGTTGAGACAACTCTGGGGGGTGAGTAGACAGCGAGGCGGCTGCTTCTTCCTTCCTACTTAGACACCCGTTGGTATTCCATGGGGTGTTATATATGTGCTAGGGGTACTCGGGGAGGGGGGCAAGAGATTACTAAGGGGAGGAAGGGGTGGGTGGGAAACAGTTCTGTGTGACAAGGGAAATGGACTTATCAGGGAAAAATGACCAATGGGTAAAAAGGGACATGAGAGAAGACACACCAACACTATAAGATTATGGATGATTTCAAATGTATGTCGCTGAATGTAAGAGGGCTGAACATCCCCAGGAAAAGGCAGTTGCTATTCCGGGAGCTGTTGAGATTACAGATAGATGTTGGCTTTATACAGGAGACTCACCTCAAACCGCGTTATGAATATCTATGTAGCCATAAGCAATACCCAATTATCCACTTTGCATCTAGCAATGACAATATGAAAAGCAAGGGAGTATTAATTGTGTTCCGTGATACTAAGCCCTGGGGGATAAGGAAAGTGATAAAAGATAAAAATGGGAGATACCTACTCATAGTCTTTGAATTAGCAGGCCAAATCTATACAGTGGTAAATATCTATGGACCCAATGTACATCATGAAGAATTCTTTAAAGAACTAGACCAACTGCTCACTAGGAACATTGAGGGATCCTTGCTATTGGGAGGAGACTTTAACCTCACAGTGAACCCATGTTTAGATAATTCCACGACCAGGACAGCCTATGCTAGGCAAGATAGGCGGAAACTCCAAGAATTCCTTACACGCTGGCAGTTGATAGATTACTGGCGTAGGGATAACCCTACGGAGCGCACTTATACACACTTTTCAACAGTGCACCACACTTCATCTAGGATATATATGTGGCTAGGAGATGCCTCTCTCTTGGGCCGAGCTGACTCCCTGCAAATACTCCCTCGCACCTGGTCTGATCACTCCCCGGTGATATTGCAGCTCCGTGGAGTGGGACCCAAAAGGCCGAGACCCCCCTGGCGTCTTGATGACGCGTTATTGGCTGATCCAAGCAACTTATCTCAAGTGGAACAGTCCATTAAAGACTATATTAACTTCAATGATAATGGAGAAGTTTCTCCAACGGTTTTGTGGGAAGGCCTTAAAGCAGTAATAAGGGGCCATTTAATAGCTCTAAGATCACGAGTATGGAAAGCTCGGTGTGCAAAGGAGAATGACATTCGTCAGCAATTGGCTAAGACAGAGGCACTCTTGCAGCGGGGGGAGAGCTCAGACCTTGCGAATCTTGCAACTCAGACTCACGATCTATGATCGCAACTACACGATCTTGACCTAGCGGATATCATTACAAAGGGTGCGCCAGTCATATTTTGAATTTGGCAATAAACCAAGTAGATTACTAGCCCACAAATTAAAACAACATGCCAGCAGAAATATGATTGGGGGGCTACGGGATGAGGGAGGGACGGTGCATTCTGATCATGAGTTCTTGGAGTCGGCCTTTTGGGGATTCTATAAAAAGCTTTACACGTCAGAAGTAGAACAGAACCCCGAGGAGGCAGCCAATTTTTTAGCGGGGATAGACCTCCCTATACTCCCAGAAGGTGCTGATCAAATATTAGGTAGCCCCATTACGGCCGAAGAAGTGGAGCAGACTATCAAGGGACTGTCTCTTAATAAAGCTCCGGGACCAGACGGGTTCACTAATAAGTTTTATAAGACCTTTGGGAAGATACTGTCTCCCCTCCTGGTGAAAGTTTTCAACTTTATAGATGAGGGCACAGGCCTACCCCCGACCTGGAATATGGCAACAATAACAGTGTTGCCCAAACCAGGCAAGGACCCCCTCATAAGTAGCTCTTATAGACCTATCTCGCTACTGGGGGTAGATTACAAAATATTTACAAAACTTTTAGCCACTAGATTACAGAAATATCTCCCCCTGCTCACTCACGAAGACCAGGCTGGATTCGTGCAGAACCGCCAAACTTTTGATAACATAAGAAGAACTTTGCAGGTAATCCAAGGGGCACAAATCACTAACACCCCCATGTGTATATTATCTTTGGACGCTGAAAAGGCCTTCGACTGGGTCAGCTGGCCATTTCTTTTTGCAGTACTAAAGAAGGCGGGTATTGGGGGGAGATTTCCAGAATGGTTACATTCAATATACAAAACCCCGAGGGCAGCGGTGCGAGTCAATGGGGTCTTATCCCCCCCCTTCTCTCTACATAGAGGCACTAGGCAGGGTTGTGCACTATCGCCACTGCTCTTTGCTCTGGTGATGGAGCCCTTAGCAGCTAAAATTAGATCAAACCCTGGAATCCGAGGTATGAGAGGGGGAGGGATTGAGACTAAAATACTCCTTTTTGCAGATGATATCCTGCTTATCTTAAAAGACCCCCTATCAGCTTTTCCAAAGATCGGAGAAGAAATACAGGCCTATGGGGCCGTTTCGGGTTTTAAAATAAACTTTGACAAATCCGAGGCGTTAGAAATAAATATGCCCAGTAATCAACTAGACCAGCTGAAGCTTCAGTTCCCCTATAAATGGGCCAGTAAATACATAAGATATCTGGGGGTCAATATACCTCGAAGCCTGGTGGAAGTCTTTAAAAGTAACTTCCCAGCGAAGGCACAAGATCTGTTTTGGGAGCTGGAGAGATGGGAGGGCTTAACATTATCATGGATGGGAAGGATCAATGCTATCAAAATGATTGTCCTCCCGAAGCTTCTATACTTATTCATGGCCTTACCAATTGAAATACCAGACGATTTCTTTCGGGGTTTGCAGAGAAAAGTGTTTTCATTTATCTGGAGAAAAGGGCCGCCCCGGGTACAGCGGGAGACGTGTCAATTGAGAGATAAGGGGGGCATGGGGGTCCCTGCATTTTGGGAATATTATTCTGCAGCACACTTACGAATCTTAGCGATCTGGCTGCAGGGTAATGGGAAGATGTGAGCCCTTATAGAACAGAGCTGGCTAGAACCGTTCCCACTTGGAGCAATACCATGGCTACCAAAACAACAATTGAAAGAGATAATAAGAAAAAGCTAATCTTTGATTCAGTGACCACTGAACACCTGTTATAAGGTTAGGGAGAAGTTTTTCCCAGGGAGGATATACTTTAAACATGCATTCCTTAGATATACCCCTCAATTCGGACCAGGAGCATTAGACACGGCCTATGAGGAATGGGAAACCATGGGTCTGCGGGAATTGGGGCAAATGTGTGAGGAGGGACACGTTCCTACCTTCCGAGTGTTAAGTCAGGAACATGGGCTTTCACCTCTTCAGGCCTTCCAATACTACCAGGTGCGAGACTTTATACATCGTAAAGCAAGAGAGGAGCTTAGTCTAGTTGAAACAATGCTGGAAAAAGGGTTAATGGGAGGTGGAGGCAGGGGTAGTATATCAAGGATATATAGAGCCTTACTGGTCCACTCCAAACCGGTGGAACACTACACAAAAAAATGGGAAAAGGCAATGGGGGTCACCTATGAACCTAAACAGTGGGCACAAGCTTTTAGATCCCTAGTAAGAGTATCAATATCCAGTGCAATGATGGAGAATGGGCACAAGATTTTGTATAATTGGTACTACACCCCTAGCCGCCTGGTCAGTATGTTTAAATCGGACTCTGATCTCTGTTGGCGACAATGTGGGGAGGTGGGAGATATGCATCACATATGGTGGACATGTAAATATGCATAAAGGTATTGGGAAAAAATAGTGGACTGGGTGCATAAAGTGACAGATATAGAATACCCTATGAAACTAGACACCTGCCTGCTACACTTGAAGCCGCCAGGAACTAAAAATCATATCCATCGGTTTGCCACCCAGGTGTTTGTATCGGGAAAGATGGTCCTAGCAGCGTTGTGGAAAAAACCACGACTACCTGAACTACCCATGGTTATAGAAAAATTGAGATCCATTCAGCTAATGTCTAAACTCACTGCATTGCGCAGTGGTCAAATTGCTCAATACCATAAAATTTGGGACTTGTAAACTACATGATTGTCCAATAATATGGCCACAAATAACTCAGACACACAGACTTAGGGGTGGGGAGGGGGTGAGGGAGGAGGAAAAGAGGAGGAGGTTTCTATATTTGATTGCAAACGAAGATTTTGAATGTTCAAGTTAAAGTTTATGGTTGATAGGTTACAACAAATTCAAAATGGAACTGAACAATGTTGTAAATGGCTCTGTATGGTATTGAAAAATGTATAAATAAAAAATTAAAAAAAAAAAAAAGAAATTCATGGGATAGGAGGTAATGTCCTATTGAGGCAGATATGCCTAATTGTGTACTAAAAGCTGGTAGAAAACAGAGTAGGGTTAAATGGTCAGCATTCTCAATGGAGAAGGGTAGATAGTGGGGTTTGTGCTGGGACCGCTGCTTTTAAATATATTTATAAATGATCTAAAGATGGAAATAATTAGTGAGGTAATTTAAATTTGTTGATAGCATTTATTCATAGTTGTTAAATCACACAAGACTGAGAGACTGGGTGTCTAAATGGCAGATGACGTTTAATGTGAGCAAATGTAAATTGAGGCATGTGGAAAAGAGGAATCCAAATTACAGCTATGTGATGCAAGGTTCTACATTAGGAATCACAACCCAGGAAAAAGAACTAGGTGTCATGTTGATGATATATTGCAAGCCTCTGCTCAGTGTGCAGCGGTGGCTAAGAAAGGAGTGGAAAACAAAAATGAGAATGTTATAATACCTTTGTATTGCTCCATGGTACAACTGCTTCTTGAATACTGTGTACAGTTCTGGTCACTGCATTTCAGAAAAGATGTGGGGGGCATTTTTGATATGACATCTAAATTTGACTTTGGATATTTTGTGGAAAAATGTCCAGAAATCCAGTAGCAAAGATAGACTTTTTCAGGTTTGAAAGTGGCCATCTTTTTTTTTTTTTTTTTTCCCTTGAAAATGGCCATTTACTAGACATTGTTGTGCTCAGTGCATCTATCTTTTTGGACCATTTTCGAAAAATAAAATGTCTTAAGTGAAAAACACCCAAAATTAAGCCATTCTTAGTAGACTGGCCAGACAGACATCCCAGCAGAGCTGTGGGTCATGCTAGGGGGCACTGCAGTGGACTTCACTTAAAAGGTCCTAGGTACACATTTCACTGTTACCTTCTTATATTGTATGTACAAATCAAGGTCAGGTATACACATAAAGTAGCACATATGAGTTTATCTTGTTGGGCAGACTGGATGGATCGTACAGGTCTTTCTCTGCCCTCATCTATATTAATAAATCCCACCTTGAACGTTCTGAAGCTCACTCCAAGGCAGAGAAGCTCACTCCAAGGCAGAGAAGCACAAAAATCCTGTAGTCTTCATAGGCTAGGATCAGTCACCCTCACTCATAGACCCGCCCTCAGCCACGCCCCATCTGTACATAAAACGCTACCTCAACATTCTGAAGACAACCTACTGAAGCCATCTGCAAAATCCCTAAACAGTTCGTAAGTTCATGGTGGTGAAGCCATCCAACTCACCATGTCTCTCTGCCCCGCCCTCGAGGACGGAACACAGAGAGTAAAGGGATCCATAAAGGCACCCCTACCAACTGGCAACCCCCTCCAACAAACAACGACCCAGGCAGGGGGAGTGTTTCCATACTCCTCCCCCTGCCTAGGAATCGCTACAGACTGCTGGCAAACTCCCCAACCACACGACCACAAAAGCCACCCGCAACCCCCCCCCCCCCCCCACACACACACAAACACACACACACACACACACACACACACAAATGCAAACACATACACACACAAACGCAAACACACACACACACACATAAACAAACACACACGCAAACACACACACATAAACACACACACACATGCAAACACACACACATGCAAACACACACACACATAAACACACATACACACACACACACATACAAACACGCAAACACACACACACACACACAAACACACACGCACACACAAACAAACAAACACACAAAAACATACACACAAACACTCACAAACACAAAAAAAACACAAAAACATACACACAAACAAACACTCACAAACACAAAAAACACACAAACACACACATACAAACACACACATAAACAGCCTCGACGGTGCACCTCTAAGTGCCCCCCTCCGCATCGCCACAACAACCCGTGCAATGGGGCATCAGAAAGCCCCAACCCCTCCCCCGCTGCTTCACCAAGCCCCTCCCCCCCACATCGACCGCCTCGCCACCCGCGACCGCCAATACAAACTCTGTCCGGCGGCTGCTGCTGCTGCTTCTATTCACGAAGAACCGTGGAGATTGGAGTGTTTTCCAACCCTCATCACTCAGAACAAGGGGTCGCTTCTACATCCCAACCTCCAGTCTCTGGCTCTCACGGCCTGGATGTTGAGAGCTTAGAATTTGCCTCCTTGTGTCTTTCAGAGGGTGTCTCCCGAGTCTTGCTTGCTTCCAGAAAAGATTCCATGAAGAGGTGTTACTCTTTCAAGTGGAGGAAGTTTGCCGTCTGGTGTGACAGCAAGGCCCTAGATCCTCTTTCTTGTCCTACACAGATCCTGCTTGAATACCTTCTACACTTGTCAGAGTCTGGTCTCAAGACCAACTCCGTAAGAGTTCACCTTAGTGCAATTAGTGCTTATCATTGCTGTGTAGAGGGTAAGCCTATCTCTGGACAGCCTTTATTTGCTCGCTTCATGAGAGGTTTGCTTTTGTCAAAGCCCCCTGTCAAACCTCCACCAGTGTCATGGGATCTCAACATCGTTCTCACCCAGCTGATGAAACCTCCTTTTGAGCCACTGAATTCCTGCCATCTGAAGTACTTAACCTGGAAGCTCGTTTTCTTGGTGGCTGTTACTTTAGCTTGTAGGGTCAGTGAGCTTCAGGCCTTAGTAGTGCATGCACCTTATATCAAGTTTCATCACAACAGAGTAGTCCTTTGCATGCACCCTAAGTTCCTGCCAAAGGTGGTGTCTGAGTTCCATCTGAACCAGTCAATTGTCTTGCCAGCATTTTTTCCCCAACCTCATACCCACCCTGGCGAAAGCAGTTTGCATACCTTGGACTTCAAGAGAACATTGGCCTTTTACGTGGAGTGGACAATGCCCTTCAGACAGTCCGCCCAGTTTTTTGTTTCTTTTGACCCCAACAGGAGGGGAGTCGCCATTGGAAAACACACAATCTCCAATTGGCTAGCAGATTGCATTTCCTTCACTTATGCCCAAGCCGGGCTGACTCTAGAGGGCCATGTCACAGCTCATAATGTTAGAGCCATGGCTGCGTCAGTGGCTCACTTAAAATCAGCCTCCATTGAAGAGATTTGCAAGGCTGCAACGTGGTCATCAGTCCACACATTCACATCTCATTACTGCCTTCAGCAGGATACCCAACGTGACAGTTTGGGCAGTCAGTGCTGCAGAATCTGTTCGGGGTTTAGAATCCAACTCTACCTCTCTAGACCCATTTCTGTTCCAGGCTGCAGTTCTTTATGCTTTCAGGTCAATCTGTATTATGACTTTGCCGTTGCGAGGCCAAATTGACCAATGTTCGTTGTTTTGAATGAGCCTGAATGCTAGGGATACCCCACTTGTGAGAACAAGCAGCTTGCTTGTCCTCGGAGAAAACGAAGATACTAACCTGTATCTGGTATTTGCCGAGGACAGCAGGCTGATTGTTCTCACAAACCTGCCCACCTCCCCTTTGGAGTTGTTTTCTTATTTATATGCTTTTTGATTTAACTGAGGAGGCATGCTTGCGACGGGCGGGAAGTCGTCCGTGCATGTGCAGTGCGCACTGCTCGCGTGCCAGAATACTCTGGCAAAGTTTTATATTTTTGCTGGAAAACTTTTGCTGCTTCCTGGGCTGACACGGACGTCGACCCAATTGTGAGAACAATCAGCCTGCTGTCCTCGGAGAATACCAGCTACAGGTTAGTATTTTCGTTTTTACTCACCTGTAGCATGTGTTCGCTGAGGACAGCAGGCCAAGTATTCTCGCGTACCCTTCCACCTCCCCTTGGAGTTGAATTACTTAGCTATTGTACATGACTGAGGGACCGCGGGTGGGAAGGCACCAGTGCATGCATGTTGGTACACTACTGGAAAGTTCTTAGTCCCGTTGGTTAGCATCGGTCAGTGTCTGTACCAGGCTCTGGCGGATGGCATCACCCAACTGTGAGAATACTTGGCCTACTGTCCACGGAGAACACCTGCTTCAGATGAGTCACTTTGCTGTATCATCTGGATCCTTTATTTTTGGGACTTAAATTATGTTATTTGGAGACCTGCATGGCTTATCAGATTCCAGGGAAAGACTTTTTTTTTCTGTACTTGTAACTCAACATATCATATTCTTTAAGAACCCCAAGTTTGAGCGGCTTTTACTTGGCTGCTCACGTGCACTGAAGGCATTGTCCTGGTGGTGTGTGTGTGTGGTGTTGGGAGTCAGGATAGGCTTTTATCTAAATTATATAGGACATTGGACAGCATGGGATATTGTAAACCCGAGTTATGTGGCTTGATGGGAATGGGATTTATTAGAGGAATTGTCAGCACAGCAATGGGCAGATATTTATGAAATGACTCTTTTGGGGGTATTATCTGTTAATCTTTCAGAAAATGGGATAAAAATGCTCTTGTGCTCACTCCTGTGCAGTTGAGTAAAAGGTATCCAGAGCAGGGGCGTAGCCAGACCTTGGCGGGAGGGGGGTCCAGAGCCTGAGGTAGGGGGCAAATTTTTAGCCCATTGCCAACCCCCCCTGCCACTTTGGCCCCATCACTGCCACTTTCGAACCCCTTCCAACGCCAACCCTCCCCTGTCGCCACAGCCGCCAGTTACCTTTGCTGGACCCCCTCCAGCCGAAGTCTTCTTCAGTGCCAGTCTATGGCTCGTTGGCTGATGTGTTTCTGTGAGTCCTGATGTCCTGCGTGCACACGTGCAGGACGTCAGGACTCAGAAACAGATCAGCGAACGTGCCATAGACCGGCGCTGAAGAAGACTTCGGCTGGCAGGGGTTGGGGACCCCCGCCAGCAAAGGTACCTGGCGGCGGCAGCAGCGGGATGGGGGGTCGAAAGTGGCGGGGGGGGATCGGAAAGTAGAGGGGGCCAGGGCTAAATATGTGGGGGTGCATGCCCCCATGGCACCACCTAGCTACGCCCATGATCCAGAGATATCTGATAGGTGTTTGAGGGTTGTGTGGTGTGCCTTTGACTTGCACACATGAGACTGTCCAGTGGGTCAAAAGTTTTGGGAGAAAATATTTTGGGGATGTCTATTCCTGTTTCTGTGAAGAGCTTTTTATCATATGCTTTTCCGAATTCGATGAATGTGGATCAGCAAAGGTTTGAAGGCAGGGGCATTTGGTTTTATCTGGATGTTGGAATACAGAGAGAGTACCGGACTTTGATATTTAGTTTAAGAGACTGTGGGCTGTTTATTTTCTGAGCATGGTAGCGCCTTACAGCATTGATAGACTGGGATCTTTTTGACGATGGCTGGTTACCTTTTGAGTTATGGGCAAGGACTGAATCTTGAACAAGTGTCTGAGGGTCAGTATACTTTTTTGTTCTACGTGTAGTTTTCTTTTTGTTCATGAGTGGGTGGGGCATCGGTGGAGAGGATTTATTTTTGGATTTGCAATTTTCATATACAGTGAAACCTTTGTTTTCGTCGATAATCCGTCCGAAAATAATCGGCGGAAACCGACGAAAATCGAGGCAATAAGAAATTTTTATTTTATATGAATAAAAAAGACTAACGTATATGAACATTTAACATGGCATTTACCTTTCTGAAGACTCTTCTTGGCGTTTTGAAGACGGAGAGAGAGGTGCAGATATTATTGTTTGGGAGGGGGATCCCCTCCACAAGGACAATAGGTATCATCAAGCCACAGTCATTTATGAAGAGGCACTGAACCAAAAGCAGCAGTGTGGGCAAAATGACGAAATTTGTATCATCAAGCCACAGTCATTTATGAAGAGGCACTGAACCAAAAGCAACAGTGTGGGCAAAACGATGAAATTTGTATCACACGACGAAAAACAACGCCCCAGAAGAACGCCGCAGGAGAACGCAAAATTACCAGCGTGGGCACGCCGACGAAAACCGAGACAAATTTTTTGCTAATAAATTCGATGAAAAACAAAAACAATGAAATCCGAAGTCAACGAAAACCGAAGTTTCATTGTATAGTTATTAGCGGAGGGCTAGGGTGGGATGGGGAGGAGTTGTGTTTATTCTGTCATTTAAAAATTCTGTTTTTAAAATTAAAGAAAAAAACAAAAACTGAATGTGAGTTAGATTCTTATTTGTACGTGTTGAGGATATAGGTTATGTTATAGAAAATAATTTCAATAAATATTAAATATTAAAAAAAGGTTTAACCTGTCTTTAAAGCGTACTGATAAAAAGAACTTTTTTGGCTGTATAGAGAGATTTAAAAAATGCATTTAGGTACTAGTAAACAAACTGTCTCAATTAAAAATGTATTTTAAGCTGCTGTCTTGTAATTCTTCTAAATTTCTGGGTGTGGTAGAACCTTATGCACAGTGAATCTGGTTAGACCATCCAAGTTACTTAAATGGCCAACGCTTTTATCCTCAAATTATAACAGTTATTGGCAAAGATATGTATTGCATTTATATTGTGGATTAAATCATTTTAGAGACTATATAGCTTTTAATGAGTTATTTATTCTGGGTTTTTATGCTTCCAGATTATGATGATGTCAATAGATGAAAGCATACAAGTCAATATTCAGCCACTATAGTCAGTGGATAGTGTATGGTGCTGAATATATAATCTAGATAGTGGTAACATTCAGTCTACTATCTGAATAATTATCCAGATAAAATTAGGGCAGCTTTTTTGTCCTAAAGTTTTCTGTATAGTCGTCTGAATATTACCACTCTCTGAATAACATTCTCCGAGGACAAGCAGGCTTCTTGTTCCCACGACAGGGTGACGTCCACGGCAGCCGCAAAGACGGAAAATCTTCCTAGCAACAAACTTTGCTAGAGCCTTCGACCGCGCATGCGCGGCCATGTTCCTGCCCGTTGCGCGAGAAATCCCATTTAATTCTTTTATCTCCGCGGTTAGAGAGTGACTGCTTGCTGTCTCTCTCCGTTCGCCCTGAAAGAGCCTTCGCTGATTTTTCAGTTTTTCGTTTCCTTTTCCCTCAATTTCTTCTTCTTTTACGTTGTTTCCCGTAAAAAAAAACATAAACTTTATTTCTTAGTTTTGGTCCTTTTAAGTTTTCTTTCGCTTCTGTTGCGGCCCTCTTAGGCCGCGCGCGTATGTGTTTTTCTCATTTTTGGGCCTTTATTTTTGGCACAATTGAGAATTTTGATTTTACCGCCGCCATTTTTCCGTCCATGACATCGAGGATGCCCAGCGACTTCAAGAAGTGTACTCTGTGCAACCGGGCGATCTCGGGTACTGACTCTCACGTGTGGTCTTCAGTGCTTTGGGCCCGACCATTGCTTAGACGCATGTAAGTTGTGTCTTAGCTTGAAAAAGCGGACACAGGCGTCGAGACAAGTACTTCGGGATCGTCTTTTCGGAGCTTCGCCTGGTTCTTCGACGTCAACATCGGTACCGCGGTCGGCGGCATCGACCTCAGGAGCACAGGTAATGGCTTTCCGGAGACCACACACTGGGAGCAGTGAGCCATCAAGTGGGTCTCCACCTGCCTCGAAGACTACTGCTGCACAGGCCCCACGGAACCGACCATTCTCGGACCCGACCCTGAAGAGGAGTGTGGATTCCACATCCTCCTCGTCGGTACCGAGGAGTATCGATGATGTGCATCAAGTGAAGGCAAAGAAGCATAGTCATCGGTCTCCTTCTAAGCAGGGTACCGGGAGCTCTGGGGCGTCGAAGAATTCGGCACCCGTGAAGCTCCAACGCCGGGAGGATCGCTCACCCTCCATTCAGGAGGTGTCGGTCTTCGTGTAGCCCGGTACCGCCTCCTCGACCTCAACAGATTCTGGACCCGGTTTCTGCACCGACCCCGCAGCCTTGCTCGACAGCGACTTTGAATGAGCGCATCCGAGCCATTCTTCCAGGTTTGCTGGAGGGGTTGCTGCGTCAGCCTGTTCCGGTGCTGGGGGGTGCTTGTGCCCAGAAGCGGCAGCTGGCTCGATGCCTGTGGTGAGGTCCCTGACGCCGGTACCACCTGCGGCATCGGCTGCCACCCAGGTTGACTCCCCGTCGACATCGCTGGAGGGAGCTTCATCGCCACCGGCATGGGAGTCGACTTCTCGGAAACGCTTTTGAGGATATGGCTCCTTGGCGTCAAGATGGGCCCGGTTTCGGACTGCAGTTAGAGAACTCTTGTCCAATACCGAGGAGGATGCCTCATGGGATGAAGGAGAAGATCCCAGATATTTCTCTTCTGAGGAGTCTTGTGGTCTTACTTCTGATCCCACTCCTTCGCCAGAAAGAAAGCTTTCTCCTCTGGAGAGTCTTTCTTTCTTTTCATTTGTCCGGGAAACGTCTGTGGCTATTCCCTTCCCTTTGGTATCTGAGGATGAGCCCAGGGCTGAGATGCTCGAGGTCCTTGACTATCCTTCGCCACCTAAGGAATCATCCACTGTTCCTTTGCACAATGTCCTGAAAGAGACACTTCTAAGGAACTGGATGAAGATTCACGGAGAACCTGAGTTGATGAAGTCACAGTTAACTCACGACTCTATGGTTGTGGATTCCGCTCTCAGGAGAGCCAGGAGTCCTAGAGATTTTGCCTCGGCGCCCCCGGGGCAGGAATCTAGAACCCTGGACTCTTTTGAGAGGAAGGCCTATCAGTCCTCTATGCTCGTGTCCAAGATTCAGTCATACCAGCTCTACACAAGCATCCACATGCCGAACAATGTGAAGCAACTGGCGGACTTGATCGACAAGCTCCCTCTGGGGCAGGCCAGGCCTGGCCTTTTCAGAAGGTGGTCAGGCAGCTGAAGGTGTGTCGTAATTTCCTGTCCAGGGGTGCTTACGATACTTTTGATGTTGCATCCTGAACCGCTTCTTAGGGTATAGTGATGCGCAGACTCTCATAGCTGTGTGCCTCTGACCTGGACAATCGAGGCTAGCAGCGGATTGCTGATGTCCTTTGACAGGGGGGATAATATTTTTGGTGAGAAAGTCGAGCAGGTGGTCGATCAGCTCCACCAGCGGGAAACCGCTATGGACAATCTCTCCTGCCGGGTGCCTTCAGCTTCTACCTCATCAGGTAGACGATTTTTCTGGGGAAAGAGGAATGCTCCCTATGCCTACAATAAGCGTAGGTACAATCCTCCTTCCCGACAGCCTTCTCAGGCTCAGCCCCAGCGCGCTCATTCTCGTCAACAGTGTGCGCCCAAACAGGCCCCTGCAGCTCCCCAGCAATAGCAAAGGACGGGCTTTTGACTGGCTCCAGATGAGCATAGCCGCTATAAAAAGGGTCTGTCGTGTGATCTGCCGGTCGGGGGGAAGTTAAAAATTTTTCACCAAAGGTGGCCTCTCATAACCTCCGACCGGTGGGTTCTCCAAATATTACAACTCGGATACTCCCTCAATTTGATCTCCAGACCTCCAAATTGCCCACCGGGAGCTCAGTCCTTCAGCTTCCAGCACAGGTAGGTACTTGCAGAGGAGCTCTCCGCCCTTCTCAGCACCAATTCGGTCGAGCCCGTTCCACCGGGGCAAGAAGGGCTGGGATTCTATTCCAGGTACTTCCTTGTGCAAAAGAAAACAGGGGGAATGCGTCCCATCCTAGACCTAAGGGCCCTGAACAAATTCCTGGTCTGAGAAAAGTTCAGGATGGTTTTCCTGGGCACCCTTCTTCCCATGATTCAAGAAAATGATTGGCTATGCTCTCTGGACTTAAAGGATGTTTACACTCACATCCTGATACTTCCAGTTCGCAGGAAGTGTCTTCGGTTCCGTCTGGGAGAGCAGCACTTCCAGTATTGTGTGCTGCCCTTTGATCTGGCGTCTGCGCCTAGGGTCTTTACAAAATGCCTAGCAGTAGTTGCAGTGTCGCTACGCAGACTGGGAGTGCATGTGTTCCTTTATCTCAACGATTGGCTGGTGAAGAATACCTCGGAGGCAGGAGCTCTACAGTCCATGCAGATGACTATTCAACTCCTGGAGCTTTTGTTATAAATTACCCCAAGTCCCATCTTCTTCCTGTTCAAAGACTGGAATTTATAGGAGCTGTGCTGGATTCACAGACGGCTCGCGCCTATCTCCCCGAGACGAGAGCAGACAATCTTCTGTCTCTAGTTTCCATGGCCAGAGCGTCTCAGCAGATCACAGCTTGGCAGATGTTGAGACTTCTAGGCCATATGGCCTCCACAGTTCATGTGACGCCCATGGCCCGTCTTTATATGAGATCTGCTCAGTGGACCCTAGCTTCCCAGTGGTATCAGGCTGCCGGGAATCTAGAGGATGTAATCCAGCTGTCCACCGAATTTCACAATTCCCTTCAGTGGTGGACAATTCGGTTCAATCTGACCCTGGGGCGTCCTTTTCAAATTCCTCAGCCTCAAAAAGTGCTGACAACGGATGCATCCCTCCTAGGGTGGGGAGCTTCACACTCAAGGAGTTTGGTCTCTCCAGGAAACAGGTCTTCAGATCAATCTCCTAGAGTTGCGAGCGATCTGGATCGCTGTAAAGGCTTTCAGAGATCGGCTGTCCTATCAAATTATCCAAATTCAGACAGACAATCAGGTTGCAATGTACTACATGAAGAAGCAGGGGGGCACCAGATCTCGCCCCCTGTGTCGGGAAGCCGTCGGGATGTGGCTGTGGGCTCGCCGTTACAGCATGTTTCTCCAGGCCACATACCTGGCAGGCGTAAACAACAGTCTGGCCGACAGGTTGAGCAGGATAATGCAACCTCACGAGTGGTCGCTCAATTCGGGCGTTCTACGCCAGATCTTCCGAGAGTAGGGCACCCCCTCAGTGGATCCTTTTGCCACTCAGGTCAATCACAAACTCCCTCAGTTCTGTTCCAGACTTCAGGCCCACGACAGACTAGTGTCAGATGCCTTTCGCCTTCATTGGGGGAAGGGCCTTCTGTACGCATATCCTCCCATACCTCTGGTGGGGAAGACTTTGCTGAAACTCAAGCAAGACTGCAGAACCATGATTCTGATTCCTCCTTTTTGGCCGCGTCAGATTTGGTTCCCTCTTCTTCTGAAGTTGTCCTCCGAAGAACCGTGGAGATTGGAATATTTTCCAACTCTCATTACTCAGAACGAAGAGGCGCTTCTGCATCCCAACCTCCAGTCTCTGGCTCTCACGGCCTGGATGTTGAGAGCGTAGATTTTGCCTCCGTGGGTCTTTCTCAGGGTGTCTCCTGAATCTTGCTTGCTTCCAGGAAAGATTCCACGAAGAGGTGTTACTCTTTAAATGGAGGAGGTTTGCCGTCTGGTGTGACAGCAAGGCCCTAGATCCTCGCTCTTGTCCTACACAGACCCTGCTTGAATACCTTCTACACTTGTCAGAGTCTGGTCTCAAGACCAACTCCGTAAGAGTCCATCTTAGTGCGATTAGTGCCTATCATTGCTGTGTAGAGGGTAAGCCTATCTCTGGACAGCCTTTAGTTGTTCGCTTCATGAGAGGTTTGCTTTTGTCAAAGCCCCCTGTCAAACCTCCACCAGTGTCATGGGATCTCAACGTAGTTCTCACCCAGCTGATGAAACCTCCTTTTGAGCCACTGAATTCCTGCCATCTGAAGTATTTGACCTGGAATTTCACTTCAACTCGTAGAGTCAGTGAGCTTCAAGCCTTGGTAGTGCATGCTCATTATCTCAAATTTCATCATAACAGAGTAGTCCTCCGCACGCACCGTAAGTTCTTGCCAAATGTGGTGTCAGAGTTCCATCTGAACCAGTCAATTGTCTTGCCAACATTTTTTTTTTATTTTATTTATTTATTTATTATTAACATAAACAAGCCTTACATCTTGTATTAGAAACACAGAGTTAGAAAATCATTTAAACATATGATTATCAAAATCATTACCATAAAGATATATTTTCTCTTCCTTAGACCTCAATAATTGGGGGCGTTCCAACATAGACAAGGAGATCATAGGAAATATTTCAAAATAATTAAGGCGTTTCTCTTTTTACACAATCTTAAATATTAATCAGCTATTGTACTTCTCACTGGAGTTACACTGGAGAGCTTTTTTTGATCCAAAAAACTTTTAAGTTGGTCTGACTCAAAGAAAACATATTTCACATTTTGATATTTCACAATACATTTACATGGGTAAGATAACAAGAAACTAGCTCCAATTGCCCTGGTTTCCTCTCTAAGTAGAAGAAATAGTTTCCTTTTTTCTTGAGTCATCTTAGTGACATCCGGATAAATCCAAACCCTTGATCCACAAAAGTTTTTCATAGCATTTTAAAAATATTGTTTCATGATAGCATTAAGATCTTGTTCAAAGACCAATGATATTAATAGAGTTTGTCGCTGAGATATATCTGAAAGTGATTGTTCCAACAGTGCTGAGATATCTTGTAAATCCTGATCGCTGGTCTGAGGATTGGTCTGAGATCGAACTTGTTTCATTTCCCCCTCTTTATTTTTAGACATAGGGATATAATAAATTTTGTTAACTGGAGGTATCAAGGAGGGGGAATATTGTAAATTTTCAATCAAGTATTTTCTAAAAAGTTCCATCGAGCTCAGGCCACTTATTACCGGAAAATTTAATATCCTTAAATTCAGGCGTTTGTTAAAATTTTCAATTTGTTCAATTTTCCTCAATATCACCGTTTTATCTTTGATCAAAGCAGCATTAACCGATTTCAGCGACACAACTTCTGATTGAATCGAGTCAATTTTAGTTGTAGTATCAGTTTTCAGATTTTCCATAGTTTCAGTTAAAGTATTTACTTTACTTACAAGAGATGAGGTCTCCTGGGCAGTATGTGCGACCGTTTTAGTCAAATCTTGAATAGCTCTCCAGATTAGTTCCAGTGTAACCACCTGGGGAGCCTGAATCTCCAACGATGATTCCTCTGCCCTCGTTGAGTGGGGGCCGCCATAAACCGATCCGTCGCTCTCGCCTTCCGAGGCAACTGGATCTGACCCTTTCTCACGCCGAGAGGCTGGACAAGGTGGGTGATTAACCTCCGGTGGCGAAAGTGATGTTTCAGTTACCAAGTGAGCCGACGCTCCATCGACGCCCACAGCGGTCTGCTGCATTCCAGCTTGTTGTGAAAGATTTGTTGTGAATCGGTCGAGTGTTATCTGGACCGGCGAAGAGGTACGAACCGATGGCGGTAGGTTCTTTACCACTCCTTTCCTCTTAGAGTGCGGCATTTTAGAAAATAAACCGGAAAAATGTATTATATCCAGAAGTGCTCGAACGCTCACAGACAAAATAGAGTCGCCATCTTGGAACGCCCCCTGTCTTGCCAACATTTTTTCCCCATCCTCATACCCGCCCTGCTGAATGTCAGTTGCACACCTTGGACTGCAAGAGAGCATTGGCTTTCTATGTGGAGCGGACAAGCCCCTTCAGACAGTCCGCTCAAATGTTTGTTTCTTTTGATCCCAACAGAAGGGGATTCGCTGTCGGGAAATGCACCATCTCAAATCGGATAGCAGATTACATTTCCTTCACTTATGCTCAAGCTGGGCTGACTCTTGAGGGTCATGTCACAGCTCATAGTGTTAGAGCCATGGCAGCGTCGGTGGCCCACTTGAAGTCAGCCACTATTGAAGAGATTTGCAAGGCTGCGACGTGGTCATCAGTCCACACATTCACATCTCACTACTGCCTCCAGCAGGATAGCCGATGTGACAGTCAGTTTGGGCAGTCAGTGCTGCAGAATCTGTTCGAGGTTTTGAATCCAACTCCACCCCCCTAGGCCCATTTTTATTCTGTTCCAGGCTGGACTCTCAGTTAGATGTTCTGCTTCGTAGGTCAATCCTTGTTCTGTCCTCGGCTTTGCAAGGCCTAATTGACCTTTCTTGTTTTGAGTGAGCCTGGGTGCTAGGGATACTCCACATGTGAGAGCAAGCAACCTGCTTGTCCTCAGAGAAAGCAAAAGATACATACCTGTAGCAGGTATTCTCTGAGGACCGTAGGCTGATTGTTCTCACAATCCCGCCCGCCTCCCCTTTGGAGTTGTCTTTTTCCTTGTTATTGCTTTTTAATTTAACTAAATGGGACTCTCGCGCGACGGGTGGGAAGATGGCCACCCGCGTGCTCGAAGGCTCTAGCAAAGTTTGTTGCTAGGAAGATTTTCCATCTTTGGGGCTGCCGTGAACGTCACCCAGTCGTGAGAACAATTAGCCTGCTGTCCTCGGAGAATACCTGCTACAGGTATGCATCTTTTGCTTTCCATTCTGCCCAAGTACTGCTCTGGCACAATCAAGATATCACTGAGGCAGAGTCTGTAAGAATATTCAGTAAAGGGAATTATCTAGATAATTCCTTTTAATTTCGGGCCCAAGTTTTTTGTGTTGCTTACTTAGCCCTTATGAGGGTAATTTTATATAAAGCCATTTCTGCACACACATATATCCTCTTAAAAAAAATATTGACCAGTGTAAATATATGTGGGATGACATGATGGTATGTACTTTTTGGTAGGTGTGCACAGGGCAGAGTTTGGGCAGAGTGTGAAAGTGTTCACATAGATTGTAAAATACAGTAGTCTATGCTCATACTTGAATAATCTAGATGTGGACATTTACACCTGCTCAGGAGGAACTTGTAAGTGTCCCTGCCTGCAATTAGATGAGATCTATGCTGCTCGTTAGATTTTATAAAGACACACAAACACCTATCAGGTCAATATTCAGTTATTTAACCAGCCAGAAATGGCTCCTGGCCAGTTAAATCGCCTGTACAGTGCTAACCGCTAATTTTCAGCGGCACTTTACTGGTTAGTTCTGCTGAAAATAACTGGTTAGTGTTAAATCGGGGGCATTCAGCACTTGGCTGGTTAATTGCTAATATACAGCACTTAACTGGCTAGGTTAACTGCATAAATAGGACCACATAAAAGTCAGTCCTATCTTTATGCAGTAACCCATAGCTGGTTATGTGCTGAACATTACACTTATCCACCTATGGGTTAGCTGCTCCGTAAACCCAGGTTAGCTGCTCCGTAAACCCAGAAATTCAGTGCTTGTACCCGGACATGGCCCAGTATTAATTTTCTGGGTTTTAATTCCTTCCATGGTCAGGAAAACACTGATCGCCGCCAGCTGAATATCGGACCCCTATGTGTCTTTGTAAAATAGTACCTTAGTAGGCACCTGCTTGCTCTCTTAAATCAGGCGCCCTGTTACAAAATTAGCCTGCACGTGCATATGTGAATGTTTTCCATTATATTAGAAAGACATCAAAATATTTGCAGCACACTGCCATCCTGTTTTTCTAATTGAAGTGGATTTTAATAACTGGATCATAAACATTGCAGTACAGAAGAATCATGTTCTAGATAAAATGCAGATTGTACTAATAGGAGCATGAGACAATTGAAAGAGAGTCATGCTGTCAAGTACAGACTGTACTGACTAAAAAATACTGTCATTGTTTTTCACTTGATGTATTCCAAACCATTATAGGTACTGTCCCTCATGTAAAAATGATTCTACTGAGGTGGTGAAGGCTGGGGAAAAGCTCAAGCAGAGTAAAAAGAAAGCAAAGATGCCTTCAGCTAGTACTGAGAGCCAGAGAGACTGGGGAAAGGTACAGTTTGATATTTTTATTTTATATTTTAAATTCTAAAACAGAGAATAGAATGCTCCAAAATTTGCCCCCCCCCCCCCCCCCCCAAAAAAAAAAAAAATTGTTTTTCACCTTGATCAGGTGTTTTCAATAACAGGCTCAATCAGGCACATAAGTGGAATGGTATCATCACACATCAACAGATCCCCCAGAGCTCAGAGCTAAGTATAAAGTTCTGAGTATGCACGATACTTCCTGCATGCAGCAGTCTCCTCACTCCCTCATGGGCTGATGATTAAATTCCCCAAGCTGTTCCGAACAGCGCGGTTAAATTATCACCGGAACACCACCGGGAAATAAAGCCCCAATGATTGAAACTAATAGTGTGCAAATTTATACATGCTAATTTGATCAACTGGGGCTTTTGTGGGAGGATTGTGCCTGGGTATGTGCTCAGGCACAGTCCTTCCGCAAAAGAGGTTTGATAGGTCTGGGATTTTCTCTCGGGCCTGTTAAACCTTGACCTAGGCCCTCCACCCCCCCCCCCCCCCCCCCCCCACCAACAAGCCCAACCTGACACCCCAACCCCCCCTCCTTAGTACCTCAGATGTTGGAGGAAGAGGGACCACCACTCCCTCAGGGCACCACCTCAAAATGGTGGTGCCCTGCCTGGTGCATCCTGAGATGTGCTGTGTTGGGCTTGGCTTCCATATACGGGAGAAACTCCATTATATGAAAGTTAAGTCCCGACCGGTGCATCACAGGATTCACTGGGCAGGGCGTGGCGCCCGGAGGAGAAGGGAGTGCTGGTCCCTCCTTCTGCAGCATTTGAGGTACTGAGGAGGGGGATGGGTTGCCAGGGCTAGTCTTCAAGGGGAGTCAGGTCAGGCCCCCCTATCACAGGTCTGGCTCGACCTGACCTTCCCCAGTGACCATTGGGGGGGGGGGGAGCGAGGGACCTAGGGGACCACCAGGTTTTGTTTTGTTTTTATTTGTGGGGGGTCTACCGGACCCCTGGGGCCTAACCCTTGGGGTGGAGGATCTGGGGGTCCACCGGACCCCCCCAAGACTGACTATGACTTCACGGGTTGACAATGACAGCCTGGGCTACCTGCTGGCCTGGCTTGAAATGGGGGGGGAGGGGAGAGAGGAGGAAGAGGGTGCCTTAATCCTAATGCCAGCTCAGGAGCTGGTGTAGGGTTAAGGTGGTAGGAGCACCGTAGGATCAGAGCGCAGTTCTCTGATCCTGCGGTGGAGGAGCTCATTTAAATATCACTTAAATGAGCTCTGTGGTATTCCTTCGTGCACTCGTTTGTCATGCCAGAGCCTGCTGATCATTCGCCGCAGGTAATTGTGGCCCCACATTTACCTTTGATCATCTACATCAGTTAGTTCTGCAATTTAAACAAGCACCTAATAGGAGGGATTACTTGCCTGATTAATCCTGCTGTCTACAGAAAACATCTCTTACAAGTGAGCAACAATGCTTTTTCTGTAGACAAGTACGGTTGATTGATTTACAGATGTTTATAGCCCACACATCTAAGGGAAAGTCCTGCTCTCATCTGGTTACAACTTAATACTAATACATTTTAAAACAAAAGCAGATAGTTAAAATATTAAAGTTAAGACTCCCTATACTCCTAAAGCTTCATTAAATAAAAAACAAAAAAGCTTTTAATTGAATGTCAGTCTCCTCCCTAAGACATTGTGGCAAATCATTCCACAGGGTCGGACCTGCCACAGAACAAGCTCTTTCTTGTGTAACCACAAATCTTGACTCGGATCTTACTGGAACTATCAATAGCTGCATAGGTGCTGATTAAGAGCAGGTTGATAATCCTTTCATATATACAGGAGTCTTCCCATATACAATCCAAATATGAATACCAAAACCTTAAATATAATTAGCCTTGGAATAAGGAACCAGTGTAATATCCTCAGGTAAGGTGAGACATGCTGATGGTGGTAATCCGCCAAATTCTGTACCATCTGTAATACACGTATCAATGATCTTAGTAGGCTCAAGAAAACTGCATTTCAGTAAACCTATCCTGACGATACGAGAGCCTGAAGGGTTGTCCTGAACTTTGGCCTAGGTAAATAGTATCACAACTGCCTCATTAATCTCAATTTAAAAGCATATTGAGTGCATTTTAATATGAGCAGTGGAAATTATAATCTATTATAACCCAAAGGTTTCTTATCTACTGATTTCACACACAGTCCACCTAGTGCAAGGCAAGTGCAGCTGAGAAACCCTTTCAGCTTTCTTAGTAATACCCAGTACTTCTGTTGTAGTTAGATTTAGTGTTTATCCATTCATTCTAAGCCATTCCTCTGCTACCAAAACATTTTTTTCTTCTAGTTTCCATATTGTATCCTGACAAAACTCCATAGACAGCAATACCATCTGTGTATCATCGGTGTACAATGGACAAAAATACCCTACTGCTCCAACATCTCTGCTTACAAAGGGGAAGTCTTGAACACTGTGCTACACTCTGTAACAATCTCTTGCCAGTCAATAAACATGTCGCCATATCTCACCTGGTGCCTACGTCCCCAAAAAAGAGACAACTAGCAACACAATCCCATTCTGAAGCCTCATAACCATTGCATCAACAATCATGATTTAACATATCAAATGCAGAGGCTGGTTCCAGAGTAACCAGCACATGATTCTTCCCTGTCCAGTTCCTTATAAAACATATCCCGCAAGGAGAGCAACAATGTATCTGTGCTGTACCTGCATCTACTACTACTACTTATCATTTCTAAAGCGCTACTAGACGTACGCAGTGCTGTACACTTGAACGTGAAGAGACAGTACTTGCTCGACAGAGCTTACAATCTAATTAGGATAGACAAACAGGACAAACAAGAGAAAAGGGAATATTAAAGTGAGGATGATAAAATAAGGCTTTTTGATGCTGCTTCTCACAGGCCCCACAGCCTTCCTTCTAAATCCTGATTGACTGGTATGCAAAATATCAAAAGTTTCTAAAAATGCTTGCAGTTGAACTTGCACAGTCATCTACAAAAGCTTACTTTAAAATGACACGTGTGAAACTGGGATTACCTTAATCAGTGGGAATTGGTTTAGAGATTCAAGTGTTTGTATTAAATAATTTCTGGTTTTAAAAGAGAAAAAAATGAAATCAGGTGTATTGTTTCCACTAATATTGGACAATAAGTATGTTTCCAACGAAATTAATTGACTATACTACTGTCTTGGGTTTGAAGAAGCCAACCAGATGATCAATGTGGAATAATGATTTAGATAAATAATAATTGGGGATAATCAGGTTAATACGTTTTCTTTGTTTACTGTTGTTTAATTGATCTCCTTGTCTTGTTTCACTCTCCCTATTTATTTTTGTGGTCTAAGAAAGAGAAAGATTGTATATAATCCATTTATCTAGTTGAGATTGTTTTCTTCTAATATTGTATTATTGTACAGTCATCTCTGTATTACTGTTTGCAAGTGACCCTTGTAAAATGAAAATTATAAATAAATGATTAGAAAATGACACATAAGACCATTTCTTTTTCCAATTATTTTGATTACTGTGAAGCAGTCATTAGAAATAGTACTACTATTTCTAATGACTGCTTCACAGTAATCAGAATAATTGGAAAAAGAAATGGTCTTACCTGTTTTAAAAATGCTTTTGTCTTGGACAGAAATCCATGACAGAATATTTGGTGGTCAGCTTTCAGGGAGATTACTGAAGGTGGAATGGTACAGCTTTACAGAGAGATGGCAAGTTAAGGGGCCCTTTTACTAATGCTTGGCACATGCTAACAGACAGTAGTGTGCTCTAAGTGCCACATGGCCCATAGGTATAAAATAGGATGCGCAGCATTTAGCATGCACTAATGTCTGTTAGCACACGTGAAACTTTAGTAAAAGGGCCCCTTAACTTGCAGTCTCTCTGTAAGCTGTACCATCCCACCTTCAGTAATCTCCCTGAAAGCTGACCACCTGGGAGCTGAGATCCTGTAACTGATCAGACAAAATCATCCACATTTTAACTTGCAACTGCTGCAGTTTAGCAGTCTAATACACAGCAGGTTGAATCTTTACAACTATTGTTTCACTCACTTGAGGCAGTCGTTAACTCGCTCTATTGAGAACAGTTCTCTCGGTTGACATTCTTTCCTTAATAAAAGACGCCAATCTCCACTTTAGGCTACCCTTTCCAAGAAGGAACTTATGTAGACAATAATTCCTATTAACTACCCTAAGTTTATAGTCAGCAACACATGATCAGACTGAGGGATAACAGTTCCTCTAAGATTCTGTATTATGATAAATCTGTCTGGAATGAAAGTTAAATCTAGAGTGTGCTGCTTATGTGGTGTAAAAGATACCAGTTGTGCAACCCTATGGCAGACATTGCCTCTAAAAAGGCACATGCTACTGTACTCGTACATTCTATCTGAAAATTTAAATTCCCCCATAATTTTTAGAATATCGGACCCCTGACAAAAGGCTGTCGGTGTTGGGGTGGGGGTTAGGAGAGAATGTGGGGCAGCTGGAGAGAAAAGGCTGCAGGGGCTCCCGGGGGAGGGGAAATGAGATTGTGCCAATGGAGAGGAAGGGAAGGAATGAGATGAAATGCTACCTATAGAGAAGAAAGGAACAGAAGAGAGATGGTGCCCATAGAGAGGAAGGGAACAAGAGAGATGGTGCCCAAGGAGAGGAAGGGAACAGAAGAGAGATGGATGAGATGGTGCACATAGAGAGGAAAGAAAAGAGAGAAGAGGAGATGGTGCCCACGGGTTGGGAGGAGATGATGTCCATGGAGGAGTGGGGAGGAGAGACCAAGGAGAAAGGAGACAGTGATCATGGATGAAAGGGAAGGGCAAGAAATAGGGCAAATATAAGGAGGAAGAAAAATGGCAGAAAGTTGAATGTGAAAGATGTTATAGGGGAAGAAGAGAAGAGAAAAGAAATAGTGAGGAGAGAGGAGGCCCTGAAAATACAGTTCAGAACCAGAGACAGGGAATAAGATAATTAGAAAAATAAAATCACTGGACAACAAAGGTAAGAGAAATTATTTTATTTTTAGTTTAGTAACTGATGTACAGTATATCAGTTTTGAGAATTTACATCTGCAGTCTATATTTTGCACTGTACAGGTGAAAATGTCAGGCGGACACTTTATGCGATTAATCGTGCGATTTAAATTTTTGATTACGATTCGTCCCTTTGAACGGTGAACAGCCCTAATATTTGATATATTTGGTCTGGGCTTCCAGGATGGTGTTTTTGAATCTCATCCATGCCTGATGTAAATTTTTGATCTTTGCAGCTGCTCTAAGTTTTTTTTTTTTTTTTTTTTTTTGTGACCATTCTTCTCATTTTATCTGTCTTTGAAGAAGGCCTGTATATCACACTAGTGTGAATACATTTGCATTTCCTCTTCCTTAACCTGTAGTTCCTGCAGTTTTGTGCTTTAATATTATTTTTTAACATGTAATACCACTTCCCCTCCTTTTCTTCCTACCCTGTCTTTCCTGAACACATAGCCTGATATAACTCTTCCCCAGTCATGGTTCTCTGTGAACCATGTCTCTGTGATCGCTACTAAATTCAAATCAGCCTCTTACATCATAGCCTGAAGATCTAAAACCTTATTTCCCATACTTCAGGCATTAGTATATATTGCTTTCCAGACATTGCCCCTTTTTTCCCATTTGTGTAGAGGTATTTGATGCTTCACTTACTTGAGGGCTTGTACTTACCTGGGTGCTTTGATCACCCTGCCCCAACAATGGTAGGCTAAACCCCTCTTCAGTAGGTTAGCCAGTCTGCTGCTGAAAACACATTTTCCCTTCTTTGATAGATGGCTACCATCTCTGCTCAGCAGCCCTTGGAAAAGCATCCCATGGTCTAGGAAGCCAAAGTGCTCTTGATGACACCATCTGTGCAGCCACATATTCTCCAGGATGTGAGCTTCCCTGCCATGGCCTTTACCCTCAAAAGGGAGGATCGAACATCACCTGTGTACCTGTCTGATTTACCCTCTCTCCCAGCGCCATTAAGTCACTTTTGATACATTTGGAGGATACCTAGCAGTATTATTTGTGCCAACATGGATGAGCAGCATTGGAGGGGTGCTATCCAGTCTTTTGCATTGAGTGTCACATGTATGATTATCTCCCAGTTGTTGAGATGTCATATGTGTGTGATTGATGCAAAGACTTCCTAGCTCTCAGAGAATGAATCCGTTCTCTTGAGGCTAGAGTAGCAGACTTGGAGGAGCTGAGGGAGAAAGAGCGGTACATAGAGGCCTACAGGGACGTTGTAGAGAAGTCCCACCTCCAGTCTGGCAGCCCCTGTGCTGCCTTGGAGGAGGGAGGCCTTCTAAAAGGAGAGCATCACCCTGGTGAGGCTGGAAGTAATCCTGTAGACAGGACCAGCACACCAGGGAATGCAATATCCTCTCACACCGAGGATGTTTCTCCAGGGGCTAGTGCCCAGGTGGGAAAGGTTAAGACGGCTGTTGTAGTTGGAGATTCGATTATTAAGCATGTAGATAGCTGGGTGGCTGGTGGACGCGAGGATCGCCTGGTGACTTAGATAGGATTTTAGATAGTGCTGGGGAGGAGCCAGCTGTCTTGGTACCCCAGAGTAGATTTCTTTTGGTGAAGGTTTCTGTTAACAAAAAACCCTTAGACCATTATACGTAGGGTGGCCGGGGTCATGGACATGCCCATTATTATGGGGGGGGGGGGGGGTGATTTTAATATGCTTCACGATCCCGTTCTGGACAGGTCTCGCGGTCTTGGGGGGAGGGTGGTTTCATCAAAGGGTATACCATTACCGTGTTCAAGTTTAGATTTATTAGATGTTTGGAGAACGCTGCATCCCCTGGACAGAGACTATACTCATTTATCGAGGGCGCATGGCTCGCAATCTCGGATTGACTATTGGCTTCTGTCCATGGGGTTGTTTTCCTTTGTAGTCTCAGCTGGGATTGGAGCTTATAGTGTCTCGGATCATGCCTACATCTGGTGTTCAGTGGATCTGAAGGGTCCTGATGGTACATAGTATGTTTGGCATTTCCCTCCACAGTTATATTGGGACCTGGCCTTTTGTGACTTTCTGCTGCAAAAATGGACGGATTATGAGCTTCATAATGCATCCTATAGGAATCAACCAATTCTTTATTGGGAAATGGCTATGCTATGTGCTATGAGGGGCGATAATGGCCTTTAAACGCAAAGCAAGAGAGAGAGAAATTTTGAGATTAGAAAAACAACTGGTGCAGATGTGTTGTCCGTACGGAGCGACTTTGACTCCAGGGTTGAGAAATTCCCTGCATGCGCTTAAATCTTCTCTAAATGAACTTCTTCAGGAGAGGGCGATGAAATCAATTAAGTACTATAAATGTTAGTTGTATCTTCACGGGAACAAAGCCGGGAAGCTTATGTCCCGTTTGATTAGACAGTCTGGGGGATCTTGGATTATATCTCAGATAGATTTGGGGGGGGGGGGGGGGGGATGGTATTAAGGTACGAACGGATCGGGAGATTGCGGCAGTTATTAAGAGGTATTACCAGCAGTTGTATGCCCATCCTGATGAGACAATTCTAAATGGTGATATATACTTGGATAGTTTGGATTTGCCTCGCTGTGGAGCAGAGGCTTTGGCTAAGCTCAGTGCCCCCATTGTGGAAGATGAGGTGGCTTTGGTGATCCAGCAGAGCGCCCTGGTTAAGTCGCCAGGGCCGGATGGCTTTAGAGCTGAATTGTTTATAAACTTTAGTCACCATCAATTGTTCCCACCTTGCGGTTTTTCTTCACCCAATTTGTAGCTTCGGGGGACCTCCCACAATCTCTTCAGCTGGCCCAAATTGTATTATTGTTAAAACCTGGGAAGGATCCCATTCAGCTTTCTTATAGGCTGTAATTAGACTCTGGAATTCATAGCCGGAGAATGTGGTACGGGCGGTTAGCTTGACGGAGTTTAAAAAGGGGTTAGATAGATTCCTAAAGGACAAGTCCATAGACCGCTATTAAATGGACTGGAAAAATTCCTCATTTTTAGGTATAACTTGTCTGGAATGTTTTTACGTTTGGGGAGCGTGCCAGGTGCCCTTGACCTGGATTGGCCACTGTCGGTGACAGGATGCTGGGCTAGATGGACCTTTGGTCTTTCCCAGTATGGCACTACTTATGTACTTATGTACTTATGTACTATCTCTCTTTTGAATACAGAAACAAAATTCTTTGCAAAAATATTGGCGAATCGGGTACTTCCGGACTTTGGAGGAGTGGCCTAGTGGTTAGGGTGGTGGACTTTGGTCCTGGGGAACTGAGGAACTGAGTTCGATTCCCACTTCAGGCACAGGCAGCTCCTTGTGACTCTGGGCAAGTCACTTAACCCTCCATTGCCCCATGTAAGCCGCATTGAGCCTGTCATGGGTGGGAAAGCGCGGGGTACAAATGTAACAAAAAAAAAATAGCAGGACTGCAGGTGGGATTTGTTCGTGGAAAGACTATAACTCGTAATTTGCGAAAGCTCCTTCTTTCAATGGAACACAGAGAGAGGACAGGTCTGCCTTCTCTGCTGGTCAGTTTTGATGCACAGAAGGCATTTGACCGAGTTATTTGCGGGTTTCTTTTTGCAGTGCTTCGTCGTTATGGTATATCCGGATTTTTTCCGGATGCTGTCCAGACTTTCTATAAGTCACCTAGGGTAAGGTTGGTGTTTTCTTCTCGGAATTTGAGATCTGTTGTGGCACTTGTCAAGGTTGCCCTTTGCCGCCCCTGCTTTTTGTTTTATCTTTTGATCCGCTGATTAGGGAAATTGGTAACAATTAGGATATAAAAGGGGTTTGTATACGTTCTCGTGAGTTCAAACTCTCCGCTTTTGCGGATGATTTATTGGTACATATTGTCAACCCTCAAGCGTCCTTGGAGGCGTTGATGGAGAGTTTTGGTAAATACGGGGATTTCTTGGGCTTTAAACTGAACCTTGATAAGTCCTTAGCGATGCCCACTAGGCTATCGGTCCAGGAGAATTGTATGGGCCCCTTTTCGTTGAAGTAGGAACTTACCTCCTTCTGATACTTAAGTATTCAACTACCTAAAAATACGGCTTCACTTTATAAGATCAACTTTTCAGCATAACTGAAATATACTGGCGCTTATTTGGCTAAATGGGTTCACTTTCCTTTGACGATCCATGGTAGAATTCAACTTTTTAATATGGTATTATTTCTTAAGTGGTTGTATGTCCTTCAGTTGCTGCTCCTTAAATTGTTAAAGCGTGACTTAGTTGCTTTACAGAAGCTATTGTCTCATTTTTGCTGGGCCGGGTGGAAACCAAAGATGACTTTTAAATACTTAATTGGTTCTTGGAAAAATGGAGGATTGGGCCTTCCAAATTTACGTTTATATAATTATGCCTGCCTGCTTCGGCACCTGGGGGATTGGATACTAGAGGAGCAAAGCTATACTCCGATCACGTACAAGTTGGTCTGTTATTCTCCATGGCATCTTAATTCCCTTTTGCATTGTTCATCTGGCCTTCTGCCATCATGTGTCCGTTGTAGCGTGTTACTTCGCTTAGACAGGTGTGGCGTTATTTGGTACCACTTCTTGGGGCCAGCTCGAGATTTTGGATCAGCTCCCGATTTTGGGTAATCTGCAGTTTTCCCCAGGGCAGGATAATATGAGTTTTAGATAATGGGCGAAGAAGGGATATTTTCTGATACAACATGTGTTAGATGCTCAAGGCAGGATGTTTTCTTGGGATATTCTGCACGAGCGTGGCGTTGTAGAGGTTAATGATTTTTTGAAGCACTATATACGTTCTCTGGACTTGCCTGCATTGTCTCCTTCTCTGGGCACACATTTGCAGACATTTTTTGATAAGTTTTGCGATGGGGGCTTGTCAGTTTCTGTCTTATATAAAGCATTGCAGTCTATTTCACCACCTTGGAACTATGGAGATCTCATTGCTAAATGGTGTTGAGATTTGGGGTTGCCGGGTACTTCCCTAGATCCATATAGACTTATCAAGCGCATTCCAGAGATCTTGGTGAGTGCGGAGCTGAAGGAGTGTCAGTTTCGTACTTTACACAGATCATATCTTGCACAGGAACAACTCTTTAAAATGGGTGCAATAGACTCTGACATGCCAGAAGTGTAGGCAAGGTCAAAATTCTTTTTTCCATGCATTTTGGGGCTGTCCGAAGGTAAGAATTTTCTGGAGAGATGTCTCTATTTATCTTGCTAAGTTGTTGGGATGAGCGGTACCCATCTCTCCTGCAGGGTTTATTATTGGATAAGTATGAAGCTTTTCACATCCAAAATCGTTCACAGGTGGTGTTCCTTCGTAAGGCAGGAGTTATGCGTAAGAGAATATTCTGGAGGTGTAGGTTGGTGAGGAGGCTCCTTCCTTTTGGGCCTGGAGGAATCGCATGCATGCATTGATGCTTTTGGAATGTCAGTATGCTAGGTGCTCCCCCAAGCGCTTAAAAGTGTTTCTTGAAGTGTGGGATGTGTACATGCGGTCCTTTCCGCACAGGGCCAGGAGATTGATTCTTATCTCAATTTGACTATATATGTTTTGGTGAATGGTGCAAGGAGACTCTTTTCAGCATGGCCTTAATGTGTCTGAAGGCCTTGGGCCACACGCAACTAAGTATGGCTTAGCAGCGCACATACCTCTTATTCCTTGCCTCCCCCCCCCCCTTTTTTTTTCTTTTCTCTTTCTGGGGGGGGGGGGGGGGGAATGATAAGAGCTGGGTTATTGTGATACTTTTTGCACAGCCTGTTGACGAAGCCTTTGCTTATCAATGCTTTCAACCTACTGGAGGTTTGGATGGTTATAACCTTCTTGGTTAATTCTTATAGTTTACTTGCTCCGTAGGAACTGTCATAAACATTGATGGCTGCTTGTTAATTACAAATTATGGCTGTTTAGGTGGGGAAAGGGGGGAGGGGGGCTGTAGGCAGAGGTTATTACATGTAAAATGCTACAGGGATACACCTGTTTCTGCTTGCTTAGTGTATTCATTGTGTCTGTGGTTCAATAAAATTTGTTTAACCATAAATTCTGTAGGGGGGGAGGGTTATGGGAATTGGTGGGTGGGGAGAAAAGTGTTAAAACTTTGACGAGCTTATTCTGCTCTTATTCAGCTTGTTTTGTTTGTAATTCGTTGTATATTGAGCATGTTGGCTTTCTACTTTGTTGAGTCATCAATAAAACTGTTGAAACATAAAATTACATGTATGATGGAAAGCACAACACGAAGGGAAAAAAGAAGAGGGACCAGTCTCCACAACTCGAAGCGCAGCAACCGAACAGTGGCGGTAACCAAAGAAGCAGTGTGAAGCCAGAGGTATCTTCGAAAGCACGTGTATATGAGAAAGCACATTACTGCTTGAGGGACTTAACGCGGGCCATATTTTGGCTATACTACCTGCACCAGGAGTCCAAATTTAAATTCAAATATGCATATATCAGGTGTAAAGGGTTATACATACATCACAATCTGCAGTATGGAACCATTCTGAGGTCAAGAAACAAATGTCAGCAATCCTGCCAAAAAGTCATGTGCAAGGTACAGGACCAGAAGCAGAAGCTGTGCCTTATGGAATCTCCATACGCCTGGGATTGTCTTTCGCTCCTGGTGTCCATGGCAAGATTCTGGAAGTGGTGCCCTGAGCTCGGGCCCACATGTGACCTCTCCAGTCAGATCTGTTGTTGCAGTAGGCACTTATCACCTAGGACTTTGAGCGTTGGTTTCCTCTCTCAGGATGAGGCACAGCCTGGCCTAGTGGTACAAACCCAGATACTTCCTGTAGGGGTTCCTGCTGACTGGGTGGTGGTGACTAATGATGCAAGTCTACATGGTTGGGGAGGGGAGGGCTCATTGCTTGGGCAGTGGTGCAGAGATGTTTTTTTGGAGGTTTCTTGGAGACATGGGTGGTCAGTTTAGCTCCGGCGTAGTGCCTACCCCTTCTCTGGTGGAGAATAGCCTGGGTGATGGCAAACCATTCTACGGTGGTGGCTTACATCAAGCAGGGACGTACCAGGAGGCAGGAAGAGGCCCTATAAGTAGCAGCCCTTTATCAGTGGGCGGAGATCAACCTCTGGATGATCTTGGGAATACACATAGCCATGTAGGACACTGTTCAGCTGGAGTTTCTCAGCTGCTTGTTGCTGGAACCAGGGGAGTGGACGTTAGGTCAGGCAGCTTTTCAGCTCCTCCAGAACCAGTGGGGACAGTCTGTGTTTGAGCTCATAGCCTTGAGTGGGAATGCCAAGGTGGAACGCTTTTTCATTCACAGTGTGGCCAGCAGCGGCTTTTTTGAGGGCTGCAATAGCCTGTCAGTCCACCTTGTTTGTGGATGGAGGCATTGCTGTGTTGGCAAGACAGGATGGGCAGCTCGAGGTTTCCTTGAACATTTTCCTTGACTGTATCATTTCTTATTTTATTTCGCCTACTCTATTTCTGTGGGCAGTGCAGACATTCCTCTCTTCAGTACTTTTGCCAAAGAGTTTAGTATGTGTGGCATGTGGCGTGTGGGTTTAATATTTTCTATTACTGAAGGGATTATAATATTTTTCTATCAGGAAGCAGCTGTTTTAGTATCTGTTATTTCTTTTAGGCGTGAGTGGTTTTCAAACTGATATAGTGGAAACGCTGGGTCATCCAATTTCTGTTTTGTGCACTACTAGTCATATGCCTAAAATTAAGAAATGGCCAACATTTGAAGTATGATTGGAAATAGGCCTTGCAAATGTAATGGTCATATCTGTTCTCAGAGGAATCTTACCTAATTTACACCCTTACACCCTATTGCTTGTGATTATAGGTAATAGTATTTCCACAGTGCCTGTGCCATGTTTCTATGTTAATTCTAGATCTGTAGTGAATAAGCTTTTACTGCTCCATGACCTTATTAGGGTTTCTGATCTGGGGGTTTTCTTTTCATCTGAAACATGGTTAATAAACCTTTGTCCAGAAATCTCTCACTTATGCCCTTCTGGCTATAGTATATTGCATTCTCCCAGGTTAAATAAATGGGGTGGTGGGCTGGCAATTATTTGTAAAAAATAATTTCATTTAACTTTAGCTCAGCTGTTTTATCTAGCTTAGAGTATGTGTATTGTCTTTTTTATAAGATGATTTATCTTCTTCTCTGGGTACTATAGGATTATTGCTGAATTAACGTCATGGTTCATGGGCTTCGATCCATGATACATTGAGTGAACTTTTGTTTTTTTTATTCTACTCAGTGTTCCAGGTTGGTTCTTGTGGGAGACCTACCTTTACAGCAGGATTCAGATTCTAGGTTCCAAGGTTTTAAAGCTTTATTAGATTCTTGTAATTTAATTTTAACAACTCAATATGATACTCATGATAAAGGACAATCCTTAGATTGTATAATTTTCTTTTCTAGTCAGATGATTTCTGATATAGCTTGGTTCAGCTGTTCCTTGGTCTGATCATTATAAAGCGGATTTAATTTTAATATTTTTTTTTACATCCACTTCTAAAACACATTTCGGTCTGTGGTTAGGTGTAGAGAAAAAATAGATGTTAATTGCATTTTAGCCTTTAGTTTCTAGTAAGCTTGATGCCTTAGAATCTGATCCAATTATTCAAAAACAGAACTGGGATCAATCTATAGAAAACTTTAGATTTGATTGCCCTTTTAAGAGTTTGGTCAGTAAAATCTTCTAAATCAGCTCCTTGGTTTACTGAGTCACTGAGGGAGATGAATGTAGGTGATTATAAAGGAATTGACAGAAGCATCATTGATATTTCTCTGATATGTAAATGGAGAGATGCTTTGAAGTTTTATACATTTTATGTTGCAGAAGTAAAAAAAAATCTTTTTTTACTACAATTATTGATACTGGTTTATGGAATTTGAGGAAGTTATTTCAGAATGTTGAGAATTTATTAGCACCTCCTATTGATTCCACATCAACTGTTATTCAACAACCTACTTCCCAAGATCTTGCTGACTTTTTTTTTTTTTTTTTTTTTAAACAAGAATCTTTATTGAATAAGACAAAATGTAAATACAGGCACAACAGTAAGCTTCCAGGCTTTAGTACATACTGTAAAACCTGGAACTTGTTTCTTCAATACTCATTCATTGAGTAATAAAACATTCAATATTCTTTGTGTTTTATATATTTTTTCCCCCTTCTTCCCCCTAAACAATCTGCAACAAAACATTTCCACATTATTGGTCAAAATACCCTCCAAATCCCCCTTCCCCTTACAGTGTCTAAGGTAACAACAGTGATTCAACATATCAGATATTTCTCTATAGCTCATTATGTCTTCGGTATATCTAAAGGTTCCCAGATCTTAGTCCATTTCGACAACTGGTGTCTCTCTTTTGCCATCAGTCTTTCTCTCTCTGCAATGTTCCGCAACAGGGTCATCCATTGGACAACAGACGGGCTATTTTTTTGCTTCCATGAGCGAGCAATAAGCAATCTTCCCGCACATAAGCAATGTTTGATTAACACTTGACCAAAGTCATTTACCCCCAAGATAGTTTTATGAAACAGAAATACAGCAGGGTCATATGGTATCTCAACTCCCACCCAGTATCTAATCCGGGCTTGGACAGCTTTCCAGAAGGCTTTTACTTTGTAACATGTTCACCAAATATGGCCCAATGTACCACGCTGGCCACATCTACGCCAACAAGTCGGGGAAGCTGTTCCAAACATATGATTTAACCTTACCGGGGTTAGATACTAGCGGTATAGTACTTTTGTTAAATTTTCTTGAACATTAACAGCTGGAGAAATGTGTACGGAACGCCTCTCCATTCTCTGCCACTCCTCAGCTGAGTAACTGACCCTTAATTCTTTCTCCCACAGCACCCTGTTATCTCGCAAGTGCCCATAGATCAAAGTAATAAGGCCACATGTCCCTTGTTCTCGAACACAGAGTTCTTCTAAAAAGGTCACGTCACCCATTAAATAGGCACGTCTGCCTTCTGATGACAAAAAATGAATCAATTGAGTGTAGGCATATTGATCTGTAGAGGGTAACCTGTATGTATCTGCCAATTCCTGGAATGATATGAAGGTATCTTTATTAATCAATTGCCCCCCATAGATCTAACCCTTGCTTTTTCCATCTAGTGAAAACTGAGCGTGTGCAGCCTAATGGGAATGCTAAATTACAAACAATAGGTGATAACTGAGAGCAATAGATTTGTTTTAAGCGTTCCATTTTATCCCAGCATGACAAAGTGAACTCAATGATCAGGCTCACCTCCTCCCCCAAGCGACGATGTTTAGGCGGCAACCAGAGTAAGTGGCCTAATTTCAAAGGGCTATGTAGTATATATTGTTCAATCTTTACCCAATGTTTGTGAGGGGCTTCTTGAAATCATTCCACTGCGGATTTAACCTGAGCCGCTCTATGATATAAGTCCACTTTAGGGATTCCTAAACCACCTTTGGTCTTACGGTCTGTATACATTATGGAGGGGTGGATTCTAGATTTGCCTCCTTTCCAGATGAACTTCTCTAATCGTTTCTGCAGGGAGTGAAGCACATGGTCACTAATAGGGAGTGGCAGAGCCTGGAAAAGATACAGTAATCGCGGTAATATATTCATTTTCACTGTGGCTATTCTCCCAAACCAAGGTAAACCAAGGGGCTCCCATCTTTCCAAGTCCTCCCTAATGTCTTTCAGTAACGGAGTATAGTTAGCCTCATTATTGTCTTGCAATTTAGCAGTGAGGAAAACTCCCAAATATTTAAGACCCTTAGTTACCCACCTCAAAGGTTATAATTGCTTACAACGGTGATATTGTTCCTCTGTCATACCCCCTGCCATTGCTTCTGTTTTCTCATAATTAATCTTAAATCCTGACACCTGCCCATAAGTTTCCAATTCACTTATAACCTGGGGTATAGAATCTAAAGGCGAGGTAAGGGTCAAAAGGACATCATCTGCAAACAATGCCACCTTTGATTCCCAGTCTTTCACCCTCACTCCCTTTATCCCTGGATGATTCCTAATAGCCCATGCCAATGGTTCCATTACTAAAGCAAATAAAAGTGGCGACAGAGGGCACCCTTGGCGTGTCCCTCTATTCAGCTCAAAGAAGACGGATATCTGCCCATTAATTTTTACCCCTGCTTTCGGCTGAGTGTATAGTTCTTTGATCCAGTCCCTAAAATTAGAACCAAATCCAAACTGTTGTAAACCTGGTGCAGGAATGGCCAATGCACCCTATCGAATGCTTTTTCAGCGTCCACACTCAGTAGACAATGCGGTGTTTTACTCTGCCGGGCAATATACATAGCATTCAGAGTTCGTCTAATATTGTCCGAGGCCTGTCTGTTGGCGACAAAACCCACCTGATCTGGATGTATTAAGGTTGGCAGAATTTCTGTTAATCTACTTGCTAATACCTTAGCCAGGATGCGAACATCCACATTAAGTACAGAGACGGGGCAGTAAGAAGAGCATTCAGTCATCTCCTTTTTAGGCTTCAGGATCACTGCAATCTATGCCTCTTTCATAGTTGGCGGGAGATTATCTCCTTTCACTACAGCATTAAGCACATCTGTCAACACAGGTGCCAAGTAGGGGGCAAATGTTTTATAGAATTCAGCCGTATAGCTGTCCAATCCCGGTGATTTGGCAGTTTTCAAAGTTTTTATAGCTGCTAGGACCTCACGCATGTCAATAGGGGCATCTAGCATTTGTTGTTGATCTTGTGTTAAGGATGGTAGAGCCATTTTTTGCAAGTATGATCGAATACTCTCCTCCTGTATACCCCCATCTCCGGCATAAAGCTTAGCATAATATTCATTGAAACGGACTCTAATCTCTGGAGATGTTCGGAGCACCTCTCCTTTGGATCCCTTAATACGATAAATATTACGATCTGCTCTTAGTTTTCGCAATTTAATAGCTAACTGCCTACTTATCTTATTTTTGGTGGTATATGTGTGAAGCTTTAGTCTTTCGTTAATATACTCAAGATCTTGAGCTAGCAGGGCTTCTAGTTGTATTCTGGCAGCTTGTAAAGCTCTATATATCTTAAGAGAGCCTGTGGCTTTATGTTTACTTTCTAATATCCCAATGTTCTCTCTTAGCTGCAAGGTAGCTTGCAACCTCTGTTTCTTAAGCTTTCCAGCAACCTTAATAAAGTGACCTCTGGACACCGCTTTAAGGGCTTCCCACACTATAGCAATTGAGGGCCCTGAGGTTACATTAAAAGACAGGTATTCCTTCAGGACCTTTACATATTCCTGACAAACTGCTTCCTGTTTTAACAGCTCATTATTTAATGTCCAGTGCCCTACCCGCTGTTTTCCTGTCTGCCAATCTAATTGTATCACATAAGGAGCATGATCAGATACAGTAATATTATTTATATGTGCTTTTGTGAGTTGATCTCCTAATAGCTTATCAACCAACAAGTAGTCAATCCGTGAGTATGTAGAATGTACTGGAGAATAAAAAGAGTAATCACGCTCAGTAGGGTGCATGTCTCTCCAAGAGTCAAAAAGTCCCATATCCCTAACAAAAGTGTTAAAATGTTTGGCCAAGACTTTGTCATTACCAGAGTTGCGTCCCGATTTATCCACTTCAGGGCAAAGAGTGGCATTGAAATCACCACCCAGTATAAGCTGACCTCCCAGCACTGTGTGTATTTGTTTCTTAAGTAATTGAAAGAAAGATGGTTGATTAGTATTTGGCCCATATATAGATCCCAGAGTAACCTCCTGATTTTCAAATGTCCCCCTGAGTAGAAGATATCTGCCCTTTGGATCTCTTTTCACCTGATGGATTTGTATTGGCAGGTCAGACTGGAGCAATATTGCTACCCCTCTTTGTTTCTTATCAGATATGCCTGAGGCAAAATAAATCTTAGAGTAATAAACATGTCTAAACAAATATTCATGCGCCCTTTTCAAATGAGTTTCTTGCAACATAACCACCTGAGGTTTATGACTGTTTATCTCTTGCCAAATCAACTGTTGCTTTCTAGGAGCATTTAGGCCTTTGACATTGAGAGTCATAATCTTTAAAGTAGCTGCCATAGAGTATGCTTAACAGAAAGATAATGAAAATTCATTTGCATATCTAGATATCATCTGCAGACACTGTAGTACCCTTCCCTCCCGTTTCCCCTGAACCCATCCCCCCCTAGCCTCCCATCTCCCTTCCTCCCTTTTCCCCTTCATAAGTAGAGTAGCAAACTTCCACCGGAAATAGAATTCCCCAGAGGAGTCTACTCACTCGCTTCCTAGCAAGATCAACCCCCACAGTATACAACCCAACCACACCACCTCCGCCCAACCCCGCATGACATCCTCCATATACCCGACAGACTTATCTCCGCCATAAATGTAGATCATAAGGAAATAAAGCAGAAAATGTCAGGCTTCGTGTACTCTTTCAGCAACCTCACTTTAGAGTACAATTACAGTCAGGTGTTGCGCATAGTCAGCCGTGGTTTCTTTGCCTTATTAAAAACTTGTTGCCATTGTCGCACTTTGTCTCTCTTGTCAACAGTAGTCTCCAAGTGTAGTTCAGTAGTCAGTCCCATCATGCCCGCTGCTTGTAGAATCTGCTGTGCCGCCTCCGGGGAGCGAACTTTGTGTAGCTTTCCAGTAATAGTAAAGCATACTGCAAAGGGAAAAGCCCATCGGTATTTATGTTATTTTGCCCCAGTACCTCCAGTATCGGTTTCATATTTCGTCTTTGTTGTAAAGTATAGGCTAATAAGTCTTGGAATACCGAAATAGGTGTGTCTTGAAAGCACAAATCCTTTTGTTGCCTAGCCAGGCCATATAGATGTTCTTTCTCTGAATATTTCCAGAAGCGGACCACAATGTCTCTGGGTTTATTAGGGAGCGACTTGCCTAGCGCTCTATGGGCTCGTTCAATTTCCGGGATCTGTTGATCTGGATCTCCCTTCAAAATATGCTTACATAGTTCATGTACTAGTTTGGGAACATCTTCTTGATCTCCAGCCTCTGGAATGCCCCGAAACCTTAAATTATTTCGCCTCCCTCTGTTCTCGAGTGTCATCAAGTTTGTATTGTAATTCCTCCATTTGATTAGCAAAGTCCACCTCCTTCTCTTTCATTTGGTTCATCAGATCCACGTGTTCGTCCACCCGGCCTTCAAGATCCTCCACTCGATTACCAATTTCCTTGATCTCACCTCGCAAATTTTCAATGCGTTCCACAATGTCTGATTTCATGCGAGCTAAGTCTTTGCGGAGTTCTGTGAGTCCTTATTGTTGCCAGTATCTTCGTCGGAGTGATTCGAATCAAAATCTGAGGCCTCCTCTTCCCGAGATGACGTATGACTGTTAGCAGTTTTAGCATTACGGAGGCTGCCTCATACTCCTGCTTTGGCCTCTGCGATTTTCGATTTCTGTGACATTTCTTTCCTGTAAGTACCACTTGTATATTCTTCCTGCCTTCGTTTTGCGGTAAAGGTCCGCTGGTTATATAGCGAAAAAGTAGCGATTTTAGCGGGGCTGAGCCGGAGCGATGAGCTCAGGCTGCCATTGAGGTTGCTGACGTCACCGGAAGCCTTTTTTTTTTTTTTTTTTTTGTAATAAGATAGAGCTAATTTTTGGATGACCTCTTAAAAGTTTGGTCTACCTCTAACATTCCAATTGTTAAAAAATTACATTTTATATTTAGGTACTTCAGATCAAGTATGGAATAATTTTAGCCTTATTTCTATTGATGATTTTGTGCCTGAGGTCACAAGTTGTCATTGTGTACTGAATACTTATCCTTCTTTCTAATATAACATATCATTTCTTGGCTTGTTAGCTTTCTCAGTATTCAGCTTTAGGTAAATTTCCCTTGGAGATGGGTCATATTGCTCTTACAACTATTTCTAAATCAAAGGATTTAGATTTATCTCTTACTTCGAGTTTCAGGCCTATTGCAGAGATTCCTTTACTCGCTAAATTGTTAGAGACTCTATAGTCAGTAATCAATTATCTTAGTACATTGAGTCTTTTCCATGTTAGAAAGCCAAATTGTGTTGGATGCAATCGCTGCATAGTACTGAATCCCTTTATTAACTTTGACGTCAATTATTTGTTATTTATGTAATGAGATTAAGTAAATTTGATTATGTTTCCGGTTTTGGATTGGTTTAATGAGTTTCTGTGTAATCGTTCGTATTGTTGGGAGGGGGGGGAGGGAGAAATGATGTTTTACCTAACAACTGGCATTCAAATTATGGAGTACCCCAAGGGTTCTCCATTATTGCCTATGTTGTATAATCTTTTATGAGTTCCCTTGGATCTATTATTTTTAATAATAGAGAACGTTTGTTCTCCTATGCAGATGATATTCTAATGTTGGTGCCAGCTGGAGTCACCTTGGATGATATATTTGATCAGGTTATTGGTTGTATGGCTAAAATTCAACGTTGGGCCTTAGAGAACATTCTTAAGTTAAATCCTTCTAAAACCCGAGGTGCTTTGGTTTTCCAATTCTTTGTTGACTATTCCTGATAGTATAACTTTGCATGATGGTAAAATTCTAAAGGTGGATAAAGTCCAGAGTTTTAGGACTTCTATTGAATTCCTCGCTCACTAATGAATCCCAGGTAAAAAATTTATGGAAGCAAACCTTTTATTGAATGAGGCAGTTGTGTCTTAGGTCATATTTTTCTGAGTCATATTTTGCTGTATTTGTCCAGATGTTGGTACTGTTGCTCCTGGACTATTGCAACTCTCTTATATTGGATTGAGTGCTAAATCTTTATATAGTTACAGGTGATTTAAAATACAGATGCATGCTTGGTTTTTAGGTTCAAAAAATGAGTGTATCTCAATATATTAGAAAATTACATTGTCTTCCTCTAAGGCACAAATTATTTTAATCTATTGTGTGATGTTTCAAGTTTTAAATGGTTGTACTTCGGAGTTGCTTATTTTATCTTTTCAGATTTTTTTTCTTCTAGACTGTGAGATAATTATGTCTAAAACTTCCCTTATTTAATGGTGTTGGATTGCAACGTCTATGTTTTCTTTTCGAGCTGTTATGATCTGGAATGCGCTTCCTCAGTATATTCACTCCGAGCTAAATTATATGTAGTTGAGAGAGAAATTGAAATCATTTTTATTTGATAAATTGTAGATTATTTTTTATGTAGCACCTCATGTTTTTTGAGTCATTTTGCTTTGTTCACCGTCTTGAACCTCATGCTGGGAGTACTGCGGTCTACAAATATCAGATTAGATTAGTACTATTGTCCCCAGATTTTTGTGCAAAGTTTTCCATTTTGATTTTCTGCATTTAGTGCACTGTTCCTATGTCTCTCTTAGTCTGCATGGTAGAATTGGGAGAGTGGCACCTCAGTGCTACCTTGCTGGGCTTTTCTCTAGCTGCAGTATTCCAGTGTGTTGGGAGGCAGCATAGTTGTTTTGGAACGTGGCTGGCTTCCTCCTAAAGATCCTCAATTCAAGGTTCTTTGGGCATCATGGTAGATGTTGTGGTACTCTGCACTGTCACTTGGAGCATGTTTTCCTTTTTTCTCCCATATTGCTTTCCTTTCAAATATGTCATTGAGTGGCAGGATCAGCTACCGCTTCTCTTCTCTGTTAAAAGTTAACCGTGTTGGTGTACCCCAGCAGCTCTCCTCTCTGGTATTGCACACTGTCGCTGGCTAACACTTTTTGTATGCCAGCTTCAGCCACTTATGATACCGGATGCACCTCTAGCTGGCTGTCATAGTCTCTACATGCTTTGTTTGCTATTCTCCACCTTTCCATTGTGTTGCACCGCTAGTGGTGTTTCCCGCTCAACTTCCATGTAGATGATTTGCTTACTGGGTAAAGCAACCAGCTGGGAGTGAGCGCAGAGCACCAGAGGTGCTATGTCAAGTTTCACTGTAGTTTGCTATCTCTGGGGCGCCATGGTACAAGCAGCAGTGTTCTGTTCCACCATCTGGCTCTGGATGTCAACCACACTGGTTAGCTCCACTGCATAGCCATGCCAGCCAGTTCGGGTGCACAGCCACAGCAGCCAATTCTTCCACTCTCAACTAGACGATCACTCTGGCTTAGGCATTGGACAGCTGATATGGCTTTCAGTCACATTTGGCAAGCTGCCTTTTTAGAGGTAAACTCTTTTTTGAGGAGGATTTGGAGCACTTGGTTGAAGGCCTCGGGCATTCTATGTCTCTGGGCTTGCCAGAGGACAAGCCTCAAGATTCTTATTCTTTTAAATCTTCTCAGTCTTGGTTTCTCTTTCATGTGCCGAATACTACAGACCAGTACAAGCTAACTTGCAGGGTTCCCCCTTCTGCTCAGGCAAGCCGCCTTTCATGCTGGTGGGGGTGGGAGGAGACTCAGATTCAAACTCCCACTCTACTAGTGCCTTCCGCACTTCCCAATGATGGGATCTCTGATCACTCCTTGAGTTTCATAATAACAGGACTACTTTCCAGGTTCCATGAGTAATGGAAGTTAGGTGACTTGCCCAGGGTCACAAGAAGTCACAGTGAGAATCAAACCCAGTTCCCCGGATTCTCAACCCACTGCACTAATTATTATGCACTAATCATTAGGCTACTCCTCCATTGTTGTTAAAAATACACACTATGGGGCCAGATGAGGAAGTAGCTAAGATAGAGATGGACTCTGCTTCCTTAGCGGACACCTTATATGATTAGTTGAGGGCTTCTTCTAGGATTATGGCATTAAGAATGGCTGCACATTGATGTCTTTGGCTTCGAGATTGGTCAGCTAATGCAGCTTTTAAGTAAGTTTTCCTTTTTGAGGATTCTGTTTGGTGATGAGCCTGATCAATTAGTTAAGAGTCGGGGAGACACTAAGGTTCCTCAACTGCCTAAGGATTGTCCTAGGTCAGCTGGTTAGGATCTTCTTTCTAGTCTGAAACGTGGCAGAGATTTTTGTCAGTTCAGAGCAGACAGGGTAGCTACTGCTCAGAAATCTCAGTTCTTTCAGGTATTTCAGTGCTTTCAAGGTGCCCGGTGGAAAGGCAGAAATGCGGCTACTTCCTTTCAGTCCCCTGCCTATCCTTTCCAATGAAGGTCTCGGGGCTCAACCTCTAATTCCTGTGGGAGCTTGTTTAACTCTGTTTTATTGGAGGTGAGCTTAGATTACTTCAGTTCAGTGGGTTCTCAAGGTTATTCTCGATGGGTACGCCTTAAGAGTTTGCGTGGCAGCTGCCAGATGACTTCTTGGAGTCTCCCTGTTGTTCTTATCTCAGGCGGGAGCAGTCAGAGATACCCTAGAGAGGCTTCTTGAATTACAGGCAGTCTGTCTGGTTCCACCCTCGGTGATCAGAACAGGTCGCTATTCCATTTACTTTGTCGTCCCAAAGAAAGAAGGATCCTTCCGACCGATTTTGGATCTCAAAGCGGTCTACCAGATGCTCAGGGTCTCCGGTTTTCATCTGGAAGCTCATACCTTCACGAAGGATGGTGGTGACATCTGCTCTCAGAAAGGAGAGCATTCTAGTTCATCCATACCTGGGTGATTGGTTGATCAGAGCAAAGCGTGCAGGCCATGGCTCAAGTAGTCCAGTTTCTTAATCCCTCGGATAGGTGATAAACCCTTTCAAGAGTCGTTTAGTTCCGTCTCAGACTCTCAACTATCTTGGAGTTTCCTTTGATATTCTGCATGGATGAGTGTTTCTTCCATAGAACAGAATTGTCAAATTTCAGGATCAGATTCGTACTTTCCTGCACAAACTGGTACCTTGTGCGAAAGATTATCTTCCTGTCTTAGGATTCATGGTGGCAACAATAGAAGGTAGTTCCTTGGGCAAGAGCACATATGAGACCTTTACAGAAGTTCCGTTGGCCTCCGCAGACGAATTTTCTGAATGTCAGATGGCTGCTCAGAACTCTAGTGGTGGAGTCTCCATTGGTGGTTTCAGATGCAAAATCTAACCAAGGGTGTTCCTTTGGATCTGCTTCAGTGGATAATAGTAACAACCGATGCCAGCCTCAGGGGCTGGGGAGGGGGAGGCTAACTGTATGGGGCATCTTGCTCAAGGCCTTTGTTCATGGGAGGAAGCATGCTGCTTAATCAGTATGTTGGAAACAAGAGAAATTCGTTTGGCCCTGGAGGCTTTTCGTCATCTAGTCGAAAACAAGCCTGTGCGTGTTCTCTGACAATTTGACGGCAGTAGCTTTTGTCAGTCGGCAAGGAGGGATGAGGAGTTGTCAGCTGGAACAAGAAGCAGCTCTTCTCATGGTTGGGCGGAACATCATCTCTCAGAGCTGTCGGTGTCTCGTGATGGAGACAACAAATGTTCAGGCAGACTTTTTCTGTCGACCCGGAAGCTCAGTACGGCAGCGTTTCAAGCCATTCTCAATCATTGGGGTCTCCCAGTCATGGACCTTATGGCAACAAATCTCAGTTCCAAAGTGTCGCAATTCTTCAGCTACAGGAGGATCACAAAGCGGAGGGCATAGATGCTGTTCTTCAGCTGTGGCCGTTGGAGCTGCTTTTATTGCGTTTCCTCCTCCTTGGCCTCTTCTAGGATGTTTCATTTAAAGGAATGAGGTGCACAAGGATCTTGTAATCTTGGTAGCGCCAAGATTTGCCCCTCAGGCCTTGGTATGCTGATCTTGTGCGTCTTTTAATGGACACTCCATTGAAGCTTCCAGAGTCCGCTTGCCCTTCTGGTCCAGGGTCCATTAGTTCATTCAAATACAGCTCGATTTAGTCTTATGGTTGACGAGAGGTTACTCCGCCAATGTGATTGTCATGATGTTTCATTCGCGACATTGATTGACTTCTCTGAATTATAGTCGAACTAGGCATATTTTTGAGTCTTGGTGTGCCAATCGTGCTGTTTCTTTGATTCAAGCTTCGGTGGCGCAGATCTTAGATTTTTTACAGGAGGGTTTTTGATAAAGGCTTGATGCTTCTTGTAAGATGCAGATTGCATTGTCCTGTTTTCTGTAGTTGTATCAAAGTTAAACCTTAACCTAGTCATCCAGATGTTGTTTGTTTCCTTTGGGGAGTGGGTCTTTCCTGCTTGGGACCTTAATTTAGTTCTCTCGGTCCTTACTAGACCTCCTTTTGAACCTTTGACAGCTTGTTCTCTTAAAGATTTGACACTCAAGATGGTACTTTTGGTAGCCATTGCTTCGGCTAGACAGGTATCAGAGTTGCAGTTGTTTTCCTGTAGGACTCCTTTTTTGGACTTTTCTAAGGAATGGGTACCTTTATGCCCTGTTCCTTCTTCGTAAGGTGTTGTCGGGATTTCATTTGAACCAAACAGTGGTTTTGCCGGTACTAGGTGCTTCCTCAGATCGCAAGACCAGCGAAATTTGAATGTGAGGAGAGTCTTAAGCAATATTGCAGTCCGCAGAAGAATTTAGACAATCGGATTGTCTTTTCATTCTGATTGGGGGTCCCGCAAAGGGTTGGCGGTGTCTAAACCCACCATTCTGAAGGAGATGATTGCTTCTGCTTACCTTCTTTTTGAGAAACCTATTCCTGAAGGAGTAAAAGTACACTCTACCAGGGGGCAAAGGTACGTCATGGGCTGAGCGCTTCTTGGTGCCTCCTTTGGAAATATGTAAAGTGGCGATGTGGTCTTTCTTGCACTACAAGCTTGATGTTCAGTGTTGTCAGGATGCGGTTTTTGGCGCGAGTGTACTTATGGCGAGATTATTAGGGTCCCTCCCATGAATGTACTGCTTTGTTACTTCCCATCAGTCACTTCCTCAGCCAGTCCGGAGGGACGCTAAAGAAGGAAAAATTAGATCTTATCTGCTAATTTGCTTTCCTTTAGTCCAGTGGTTCCCAAACCTGGTCCTGGAGGTACCCCAGCCAGTCAGGTTTTCAGGATATCCACAATGAATATTAATGAGAGAGGTTTGCATGCAGTGGAGGCATTGCATGCAAATCTCTCTCATGATATTCATTATGGATATCCTGAAAACCTGACTGGCTGGGGTGCCTCAGGGACCAGGTTTGGGAACCACTGCTTTAGCCCCTTTGGACCGGCCTAGATCCCTCCCTATGCTGTGACCGTTTTTTAATTAGACTATTTTTGGTTCTTTAAGATCAACGTAAGTTACAGGTTCTTTAGATTCTGTATTGAGCTGCTTTGAACGTTTGTGATTTTTTTTTTTTTTCAAAAAATGTTTTAAAAGAGTGAATTAAGTATTTTCAAAGATGCTTGCCATTCACCTTGAACACCTTCCTGTGAGGGTGTGTATATTTACTAAGAGTGGCTAAGTTCACTGGTTGCACAGAGTTGCACTTTCTTGTTTATCTCCTGCTTTGTAAAGATAATACTGAATCTTCCTCTAGCTAGCCAGGGCTTTTATTGGTTCTCATGAGAGTCGGTGTCTATCTGCTGGAAGGCGTGCACAACTCATCAGTCACTTTCTGGGCAGTCTGATGGGATTAAAGGAAAGCAAATTAGCAGGTAAGATCTAATTTGTCCTTAATTACCCCATCTCCAATTTAAAAAGAATAACAATATAATACTGTACCTAATTTCCTCGCCACCCTCGCTGCTTCTTGGTGCTCCAAGGGGCAAGGCGTGCCTCTTTGGTCATGCCCTACAGCCATGTTCCACAAGGTTGCAGACGTCGTGTGGCAAACAGTAAGGCCCCTGTTGATTCTGGAAGGTGTCTTCACAGCACCTGATGGCATGACCACTTCACGATGGAAGCTCCATGCACTCCATGCAAGATAATAAACTAGAGTGCTCTCCCACCAGCTCTAGGGCGCCTTCAGGTAGCACTAGCTCCAGGGAACAATCAAAGAAATGATTGAAAATACTGACAGAGCTAGAATCTTGTGTTGGTTTTTTTTTTTTTTTTTTACATTTCCCTCTATATATTTGCTTTCACCCAAGATCTTATTGAGGAAATACTTCTAAGAGGTCTTGGGTTTAGCAAATTGTTACGTCTCTTTAATTGTTGTTATTTGCCTATAAAATGTTCCTGCAGAGCAGGGAATGGATTAATTTAGTGTCATCTGAGGTTGATTTGATTGCTTTTCTTGAAGATACTCAGAATGTGATTCAAAAGCGATCCACCCTCCTGGTGACCTTTACAAATGAAAGTGATAAGGCATTGATCATGAAGCTTTAGTTTAAGAAGAAAAATGAGAATTGTTATGGGGCTAAAATTATGATATTTCCAGATGTCGCCAGGACCATGCAATTCAAATGGAAACATTTTTTTAGCTTTGAAGTTTAGAGTGCTGGCCCTAGGCGCCACATTTTTTTCTTAAATTTTCATGCAGGTATTTGCTTACTTTTCAGAATAAAGATTATGTGGCTGATAGTCAAAGTGATTTGGCCTTCAGCTGATAGGTTAAATCGCTTGGTTGGGCCCAGGAACCAAGATGGCGCTGATGTGAGACGCTACCCCAGACCTAAGAAACGCTCCAGCACAGAATCCTGAGAGGTGTCTGAATACCCAAGATATGGGGAAGCGGAGAGGAAAGGTGAGGGAGGCTCCTGTTACCCCCGCCGAAATCCCCCTCTCGAGGCAGACGAAGCTGGAAAATTTCGGAGTAACGCTGGGACCTCAGGTGACATCATCTCCTGCTATCAGAACCGGCTTCAATCGACTCGGTCAGGCAGCGTAGACGGGGCCTCTCTTAGCCCTGATGTCCGTACGGCAACCTCCTCATCAGGAAGTGAGCGAGAGGGTTGTGCCTTGGTGGATCCCATGCCCGAAGTGGAGAGGACCCACAAGGAAGGGAGCCCAACCAAACGCGATGGAAGCGAGGGTTATCTGGTAGGACAGAGACTTAAAAATTTTTCTTCTGCGTTGAGCGATGGCTTGAAACAGATACCAATGCCCCCCCCCCCCCCCTTCCTGATTTGAGTGTAGTAGTTGCAAAACTGCCGTAGTGACAATGGAGTCACTATGGGACCTAACTTTTCAATGCATTCTTCACTACAAGCTGTTTTGGTTAAAATGTATGGAGAAATTAAGCTATTAGCTGAAGCTCTATCAGTCCAAGAGCAGATTAATGCCTACCAGTTGTCTGTGACTCAGAATTTGAAGAAAAAATTTCAGAGACTGGAGAAACTGAATAAAGCTACAATTAAGGATAGTAATTTTACTAACGAAAATGGAATATCTAGAGAATCAACAGCGACGGCTTAATTTGCTGGCTTATCAACTCCCCAGATCTCTTATTATTTCGGCTATTGACATGGTTGAAAAGTATTTGATGGAAGTCCTAGGGATGCCGGGTGAGTCCTCTGCCACCCATAACAAGGGTAATTCACCTTCAGACTTTAACATCTAAATCTGGAAGTAATCATGCTGTTGTGGATGGAGGAATGAACTTGACATCCTTTTTAGAGTCTTCCCTAGAGGTGGTTACCCAAAGGACAACAGCCAGTGGTAGCATTTGCACTTGAGATGGATAGAGAGAGTTGGTGTTAAAATTATTTTCAAACATTTAGACTCATTGTTTTTTGGATCTAAAGTTAGAATTTTTCCGGATCTCGCAAGAGAGAACCCAAAGTAGACGCAAGGCCTTTTTGGCACTGCGTCAAAGAGCTTTTAAATATTGGGGGTGAACTTTTACTCTTAAATTTCCTTGTGTCTGTCGGTTTGTTTACCAACAGAATAATTATCAGTTCTGTGATCCAAAAACAATTTGAGGAATTTGTCCTGTTCTAAGGAAGTTCAAAATGTAACTGTGAAAGTTTAGGTGCTCATATGGTCGCTGTAAGATAGGCTGAGAATATCACTCGAGTTGTAACGTTCTGATTGTTAATTACTTTAAATTGGTAACTATGTTAAATATATATCTTGGTTCCATTTATGAATTTCCCATATGGAGGTCAAAAATGTTTGATTTATTACCTTAAGTGAGACAAGTTTTTTTTATTTGTCTCAAAACAATGATTTGGGTTTTGGTGTCTACTGTTTTTGTATACTTCTTGGATAAGTTGTATATATTTGAAATTATAATAAAGTATAAAAAAAAATCGCTTGGTTGGGGCTAGCTACTAATTTTTAGCAGCACTTGACCAGCTAAGTGCCGTTGAAATTCATGGTTAGTGCCTAAGTCAAAGCTGGCTATGTTGGGGTGAGTTCAGGGGCGGAGTCAGTACTCGGTCACATAAATGCTGATATTCAGCCCTTAAGTGGACAGGTTAGTGCCAGGAGCGTAGCTACGGGTGGGCCTGGGTGGGCTCAGGCTCACCCAGTTTTGCTTCTCTCGCCCCAACGCCGATCGTCAGTCAGGTGCCTGCCTTGCTTGCCTTACCCGTTCCCCGCAGCATGCAGACCGTTGCCACAACGAAATTTCTGTCACCAGTGTTGCAGCTCAGCTGGAGGACACCCACTGGTTTGCTGGCTCCGGTTCGCAAAGCGGCGCGGCTCGCCAGAGCTGTTTGTTATTTTTTAAAGAATTTTGGGAGCCGGTTGTTAAAGTTTAACAACCGGCTCCCAAAATTTGGGTTGGGGTGGCTCAGGTCCCTTCCTGGCAGCGTGAGCTCCAGCTGCCCTGTGGCGGGACGTCTCACTCCGAATCCAACCCTCGCAGTCACAGCAAAACTAAAAACAATATGAAACTGTGCGCGGGGCCTGTAGCCCTGCACGCGCCGCTGCCGGCTCCCGTCCTCCTCCCTCTCCAAAACGGGAAGTTACATCCTGAGGGGAAGGAGGAGGAAGGAAGCCGGCAGCGGCGCGTGCAGGGCTACGGGCCCCGCGCACAGTTTCATACTGTTTTTAGTTTTGCCTGCCACAAGCATGAGGATCGCAGGCAGCTCAAGGTTCTTACTGTTCAGGCCACCGAAGTACCGGCCCGGGAGAAGAAAGGAAGCCGGCAACAAATAGTGAATGCAGGGCTGCAGCTCAAAGAGGTTAGATTGAGAAAAGAAGAGTCAAGATTCCTCAGAGGTTTGTCTGTCTCTTTCCCCTACCCTGCGCAGCCATCATCCCAAACAAAGCAAACAGTCGTTTGAGCTGCTGCATCCATGTTGGCGTTCTTTAATGTTGGTAGCATGTTTAATCTCACTTATATTTTCAAACATGCCAGCTTTTCATAGGTAGAGTAGTAAATTGTTATAAATCGTAATTAGTGTGTCATTTGGAGGAGGGGCTGGTTATAGGGACACTCTAGCACCTATTGTTTTCATGCAGAGATTTTTTTTTCTCCTGGAAAGAGCCACTAAAACAGATATCATATTATGAAAATCAGGTGCTCAACATCCAGAGTTTCTATCTATTTGTTTACTCATTTTAAGTTATTTATGATATTTATATTCCTTCATTAAATGGATTAGGTTGAAACCTGGGAGCATTTAAAATCTTTTTTTTTCTTCCTGTGCCTAGATCAAAAGAGAAAGATAGTCGGCATCCCTGCCAGCAAAGGTATGCCTTGCATGCTCGCATGGGGGGCGGAGGGGAGAGTGAGGAGTGCGTTGCCCTCCAATCCACCTCGGCCTCCCTCCTACCCCCCACACACACATTGTACGGCTGGCTATGCCCAGAGAGAGAGCCTGTGCTTAAGGTTTGCAACATAGACTCTAAGAAGCTTCTTTGCAGGATTTTCTGTTACTTCACAAAGTACCTGGAGATGAAGGGATTTTGTGTTGTTATTATTGAGGTGCTACCCGAATTGAAATATGTTTTTCCTATGGAAAGCTATAAGAGGAAACATTCTAGCTATGTTCTCTATATGCGACAAATTCCATAGTAGGTAGAAAAGGAAGAAGTTTTGAAAGGTATATTTACCAAATTTTAAATGTTTGAGTAATACAGCTTAGTAAGGCATATATATTTATTATAATGTAAAGTTGAAGGATATGTACCGAACCGTGGTCATTTTATTTTGTCAGCATCAGAAGGGAGATAGAGTAGAACTAGAGGAAGTGAAAAAGACTTCAACGTTTACTTAATCAGTCATTTGTTATAAAGCAAAGTTTTGAAGGATATATGCTATTGCTGTAATTATATTGCAGGATCCTGTCATGTGTATTGAGATGTTTGCCATTATTGCAGACTTATGTCTGGTCAAGTTTAAGATATGGGATAATGTAACTGTATTACAAATATCTGTTTCTCTATTAAGTATACATGTAGTTTATATTGATGCAGGGCGGCTGTTGGGCAGACTACTTAGAAATCCATCATTAAGTGCTGCTCATACCTATATACATAGTGCCCACCCATATTAGCTCCAGGCCCACCCAAAATGTCAGGTCTGGCTACGCCACTGGTTAGTGCATAAATGGGACCGCATAAAAGTCTGTTCTATTTTTATTCGCTACCCCATGGTTGCTCAAGTGCTGAATATCAACTTAGCAGCTATTGTTACACAGCTCAAAAATAACCAGATATTCAAAGCCAATGCCCGGCTGGGGCCCAGCTTTGAATGGACACCAACAGAGGACATCAAAAGAAGACACCAAACCAGCACATCAAGAAAACAGACAATTGATAAAAATCACCACAAACCCGAACCCAAGAAAACACCACCAATTAATACAAATAGGATACACTAACGCCAGATCAATAATCAAAAAAACTACATCGATAGCTGACTGGATAACGGCAGATAACCTTGACTTCCTTCTCATCAATGAAACTTGGATCCATATTTCCAAAGACCCGATAATCATAGAGCTGTGTCCACCTGGATACAAAATCACTCATTGGACAAGAGAAGGAAAAAGAGGCGGCGGTATAGCTATAATTTATAAATCCCAATTCACAGTTACAACAACAGCTGCAACAATCCTCCCCCAACTCGAAATAGCCACAGTCAGAGTCACCCACCCTAACCTACATGATCAACTAAACATAATCCTATTCTACAGACCCCCGGCGAACTGGCAAGACGCACAGACACACTTCACAGACTTCATATCAAATACTTGTCTGTCCTCCCAAAATGTCCTTATAGCAGGAGACATAAACCTCCATCTTGAAGACACCAACTCAAACAACGTACACGAATGCAAGGAATTCCTCCAACTATGGGAGATCCACTGGCCTAACATGCAACCCACCCACAAAAAAGGACATACACTAGACATCATAACTCATAAATTTTCATCAGAAGCGAACCTCATTTTAAGGGATACAATATGGACAATCACACCATGGTCAGATCACTACAAGGCAACCACCTCCCTCCTCTGGAAAACAAAAGAGAAACAACAAAAACAAGAAAAGAAAACCTATACTACGAGAGGCAAAATAGACCTTCTAACATTCTGGCAACAAATATATACCGAGGAATGGACCACAACTACAGAATCACCCCAATTTCTACAAGAATGGGACAACAGATGCAGAACAGTGCTAGACAAAATAGCACCGCTCCAAACGAGAACCTCACACAGGAACAACTCAATCCCATGGTTTAACGAAGAACTGAAAGAACTAAAAACACAGGTCAGAAGACTAGAAAGGGCATGCAGCAAAAAAAGAGATGATCACACACTCAGAGTGGAAACAGGTACAAAGAAAATACAAATACAAAATCAGACCTACCAAAAGAATGCACTACAAAACTATAATAGGACCAAACTACAAGGACACGCACAAACTCTTTTCACTTGTAAACAACCTCCTGAACACCACACGGGTCACCTCGAATAGTACAGACACCCCATCGGCCACCAACTTAGCGAAATGTTTCAATGAAAAAATCACAAAGCTCCGACGTATGATACCAAGCAATACCATTGAGTATACAAGCATCCTTGAATGCTTAGACCCAAATCCTGGGGAATACCCAGCCGATCGATCATGGACCAATTTTGACCTGATCTCAATAAATGAACTCACTCACTGGCTCAGTAAATATGCCAAATCTCAATGCAAACTTGACATTTGCCCTACCAGCCTAATAAGATCCGCACCCAAACAATTCAAACAAGACCTCATGAACCAAGTAAACTACAGATTTATAAATGGACTCTTCCCCACGGAAAATGGAAATATCCTACTCACTCCACTGCCTAAAGATGCCAAGAAAAGCACAATGGACTTAACCAACTACCGACCAGTCGCTTCTATCCCACTCACAACAAAATTGATGGAAGGCATAGTGACGAAACAACTCACGGAATACCTGACCAAACACTCAATTCTACACGAGTCTCGATCAGGATTTCGATCAAATCATAGTACTGAAACTGTACTAGTGTCGGCAATGAACACATTCAAAAAAACAATCGCAACCAGCAAGAACATACTCATGCTACAATTCGACATGTCTAGTGCCTTCGACATGGTGGATCATGAAATACTATTACACCTACTAGAGTACTTCGGAATCGGAGGCCCAGTTCTCAAATGGTTTGAAGGATTCCTCACCACCAGATCCTACCAAGTAATAACGAACACGGACAGATCGCCACCTTGGAGACCAGAATGCGGAGTTCCTCAAAGAGTGGAGGAGTAGCCTAGTGGTTAGGGTGGTGGACTTTGGTCCTGGGGAACTGAGGACGTGAGTTTGATTCCCGGCACAGGCAGCTCCTTGTGACTCTGGGCACGTCACTTAACCCTCCATTGCCCGCCGCATTGAGCCTGCCATGAGTGGGAAAGCGCAGGGTACAAATGTAACAAAAAAAAAAAATCCCCCCCTCTCACCAACTATCTTCAACCTAATGATGATACCATTAGCCAAACTCCTAGCCAATCAAAACCTTACCCCTTACATATATGCCGATGACGTTACGATCCATATCCCGTTCAAAAGTGACTTAAACGAAATAACCAACGAGATCAACCAGAGCTTCCAGACCATGCACTCTTGGGCGGACTCATTCAAGTTAAACTCAACGCAGAAAAAAACTCAGTGTGTAGTTCTCACCTCCCAATACAATACAAACAAATACCCCACAATAACCACACCCTACTGCACACTTCCTATCTCAGAAAATCTGAAAATCCTTGGAGTCACTATTGATCGAAACCTCACTCTCGACACCCACACGAAGAACACGACGAAAAAAATGTTCCAATCGATGTGGAAACTCCCCAAGAAACATCTTCCGCACCCTAGTACAGTCATTGGTATTAAGCCACTTGGACTACTGTAACGTTCTGTACGCAGGCTGCAAAGAACAGACCATCAAAAAACTCCAAACAGCCCAGAACACCGCAGCCAGACTCATTTTTGGAACACCTAAATACGAAAGTGCGAAACCCCTCAGAGAGAAACTGCACTGGCTCCCGCTCAAGGAACGAATTGAGTTCAAGATCTGCACGACTGTACACAAAATCATTCACGCAGATGCCCCACTCTATATGTTAAACTTAGTGGACTTACCGCCCAGGAATGCCAAAAGATCGGCCCGCAAATTCCTCAACCTGAACTTTCCCAGCTGTAAAGGAATGAAATATAAACAGGCTTATGCTACTACCTTTGCGTACAAAAGTACACAGTTTTGGAACGCACTACCCATGGCCCTAAAACAATGACCAATCTAACCAGCTTTCGCAAAGCTTTGAAAACACATCTCTTTAACAGAGCCTACAAAAGTCACCGTCAATGAAACAAATCATTCCTTAAACCACCCAAGTACACCAAAACACCTCTCACACGACCTTACCTAACACCTTCTACCTAAATTCCTCTTTCACCTCAGCTTATGATCGACTGTTTTCTTAAATCATGTAATGACGTTCTCATTTCCATACTCTGTAAGCCACATTGAGCCTGCAAAAAGGTGGGAAAATGTGGGGTACAAATACAATAAATAAATAACTAAAATCCAGGAATAACTTGTCAATGGTGAGGAAAATACTCACTGCCACTGGCTGAATATCAGGCCCTATGTTTTTTGGGACATATTATAATTAGAGCAATTTCTTAAGAGTAATGAGAAATAACTTCATGAGGATTTGGGAGTATATTGGTGAGAATATGCTGTTTAATGTATTAGAATTATCGTAATTGACTTTCTTTATATTTTTTTCTTTGATTCAGTGTAACACCAGTTCTTGTGATGTGGGCTAGTTGGATTTATTATTTTGTGCTTAGTGATTGTGTTCTTGTAATTCCATTTTCTGCATTTCCTTTTTTTGCTAGATATGTATCATTTAACATTAGGGCTGCACATTTAGGGGTCCTTTTACTAAACCTTGGTAAAAAGTGGCCTGAGGTAGTGTAGTCACGTGTTTTGGTTGGGCGCTGGACCAGGTTTTACCGCGTCTGCAAAAAAAAGCTTTTTTTTAATGGGACAAGAAAAGGGCATGCGGTAAAACTGAAACCAGTGCGCACCTAAAACTGACCTGAGCCGTTAATGCCACCCATTGATCTAGCGGTAAGGGTTTACGCGCTACATGCTCGGTGACCAGTCGGCGCACACCAACTGCCGATTACCGCCGTAAATGCCACGCATGTGAGGAAATAAATCATCCAGGCATTATGGGTGCACGGCAAATCTGAAATTACGCCAGGGGGCATGGTAGCCTGGCGGTAGTCTCATTTTGGCGCACGCTGCGCACGCGTAGACCCTAACACGCCTTTGTAAAAGGGGTCCTTAATGTGCTATTACCGCGATTAACACAACTTGAATTTAAAAAATAATCTCGAGTAGCTGCTCCTTTTCCTGCATCTCTCTCTCTCCCTTTTCTCCCCTTCTCATAGTCTGGAATCCTCCCAGCATTTCCGTGCTTATGCAGCCTGCCCCCCACCGTGGTCCGCATCTCTCTCTGCCCCTCATAGCCCTCGGAACTTGCTGCTTCCTCACTTCGTTAATCAGAACTCTGCTTTCTTACTTACCCAGCGCCCACTTCTCCACAGCAAGCCCAGCCTCCTCCTCTCTTCAGTAATCTCAGCAAATCAGCACTCTGCTCAGTTCTGTCAGCAGAGTGCTGATTTGCTGAGATTACTGAAGCGAGGAGGAGGCAGGGCTTGCCTGTGGAGGAGTCTGCTCTGCCGTTTGCCAGGGCTGCTTCATTGTCATAGTTAGGGGTAGGCATGGGCCCACCCAGTCAATCAGTTGCCTTTTCTTTATACATTAATTATTCAGCAGTGTCTGCAGAACTGCAGTAATGATGCTAATATGTAGTTCAGCTATGTACACCCCTTGTGAGTCCAGGACTTTAGTGCAGCTCTGTTTTTTAAGAAAAATCTTATTGGCGGGGTTTGTTTTTCTCATAGCGCTCCACCAGCAAGCAAGCAGCAGCAGCATCCACCTTGCTCCCTGCCTTGTTTGCTGCCAGAACACTGAAAAACCTTAGTGACTCTTTGGACGGCTAGCCCCGACTGCCTTCAGTATTTCTCTATCTCCCAGTAGGTGTGGACGTAGCTTGATCAGCTCCTGGATTTCAGACTGCCTGGGGTGGCTCCTGTGCTTTGCCAGTTGAGCAGGGGTGTTGTGGCTGGTGGTGCCCACTTTAAAGGTATATAGGTTCGCCCTTTCCCTACCTTACCCATTCCCCCCGCCTCCTGTAGTCCCTCTGTTGCTGCCTGCCTCCAACTTTCCTCACAGCGTTAAAAAAAGGGGGAAAAAAAGCGCGCTTTTACTGGGTGGCTGTTCTGAGGCTTTTTCCAGAGATTCTGGTTCTGTGCAGCTTGATTGGAGCTCATTGACTCGGTCTTCTGAGGTGAGAGTGGTGCCCAGCTCCTCCGGGGAGGTCCCGCGGACGCCGTTCCGAACAGAGTAAGTTTTGGTGCGAAGCCACCATTTTATTGCCATATTTCCATCCTGTCGGGCGATGGCTGCTGAGGGAGTTAAGTGCTGCTCCCGTTGTGGTAAACACAGATCAGCAGCAGGGCTGTGTAAAATATGCTCCTTAAACGCTCACGCTTTTATGAGCATGGCGAGTGATGTCTCTTCCTGCTCGATGGAGCTGGCATGGGCGCCATTTTGGAAGCGCCGCATGTCTCAACCCTCGCGGTTGAGGAGGAGTCTGAGTGCAGGGGGACGCCTCGTTTAGAGGCTGCCAGAGGAGCTCCTACATTCATTTCTCCTAATTCAGAGGCGGAGGGCCAGGGTGAGTTTTTCTCCCCTGAGTTTGTGCTTTTAATGCATAAGGCATTCATGCTGAAAAGAGCTTTGCCGCAGGTGTCTGACACTGCATTGCATCCTGGGTTCCCTCCGGGTGTTGATGCCCCGGGGATGACTTCAGATGTTATTTCCTTCCCCGAGTGTTGGAAACACGCTAAACATAGACGGGTAAATTCCCCATCTGAAAGTGGCGCATATCCTTCCTCCGTAACGACGCTTTGCAGGCCCTCTTGATTGATGATCCTGCTGAAGGCGAGGCCTCCTCTGTTAATCTTAGGATGGCAAGTACTAAGAAGCCTACTCGGGCCTTTCTGGTGCATGACTGCATCCAAGAGCTTATTTCTGCTCAATGGTCTGACCCTGATGGGCCGTTGAAAGTGGCCAGGGCTATGGGTCAGCTTTACCCTCTGCGTGAGGAGCACTTTGGCCCCTTTGGGGATACCTAAAGTGGATGCATTGGTCACGGCAGTGACAAAAAAGACCACACTCCCAGTAGAGGGAGGGGTCGCTTTGAAAGACATGCAGGGAAGCTATGCTTAGGGTCTGTGGACACCCGTGGAAGCGGGGTGGTCCATCAATCGCTTGGAACTGAGAGCGATATTCCAGGATTCCTTTATGTTTCAAAAGACTCTGAAGGGGCTTGCTGTCCGGGTTCTGTCAGACAACACGACAGCGGTGGCATACATAAATCGTCAGGGAGGCACTCAGTGCAGGGCCCTGGCCGCGGAGGCCGCTCAGATTTGCCACTGGGCCAAGTTACACCTGCAGCATCTGTCAGCAGCTCACATAGCAGGTCAGAGCAACGTGCAAGCCGATTTTCTCAGCAGCCATCAAATCGACCCGGCGGAATGGGAACTGGCAGAAGAAGTTTTTCTTCAGATTTGTGCCAAATGGGAGACTCCCGGAATGGATCTAATTGCATCAAGTGCAAACGCCAAAATGCCTCGCTTTTTCAGCAGAAGGAGAGGTCCTCACTCGGCGGGGTTGGATGCTCTGGCTCAACCCTGACCCTCGGGGCTCATGTATGTGTTCCCTCCTTGGCCCTTGATAGGGGGAGTCTTACTGTGGATTCAACAGCACCGAGGTCTGGTGATTCTCATCGCTCCAGATTGGCCAAGTTGTCCATGGTATGCGGATCTCTGCCGGATGTTGGTGGATGCTCCGGTGCATTTGCCCCTGGTGATGAACCTGTTGGTTCAGGGTCCAGTGTCCTGCCGATTTGGTCTTACGGCCTGGCTATTGAGAGGGCGCAATTGAGAGACAAGGGCTACTCTAACAAGGGTGTTTCAAAGGCGATCACACCCACGTGGGCTACAGTCTCGACAGTGCTGGACTTTTTGCAGGAGGGCTTACAATTCCCTGCGGGTGCAAGTGGCAGCATTATTATGCTATCGAGGGGAAAGTCGCTGGCTTGTCCCTTGCTGCTCATCCGGACATTGCCCAATTTCTCAGAGGGGTGCTTAGGCTCCGTCCTCCCGTCTGGTTGCCCTGTCCGGCCTGGAACCTGGGGCTGGTGTTGAAGACTCTTCAGTGTTCGCCCTTCAAGCTTCTTAAGCGAGCTTTGGAGAAGGATGTGACTCTCAAGACAGTCTTTTTGGTGGCCATTACGTCGGCTAGACACGTGTCTGAGCTGCAGGCGCTATCCTGTCGGGACCCTTTTCTGCAATTCTCGGAGTCCGGAATAATGGTACATACGGTGCCTTCCTTCCTGCCTAAAGTGGTTTCAGCATTTCACCTGAACCAGCCCATTTTTCTTCCTTCCTTTTCTAGGGAAGAGTTTCCCGGACTCCTTTGGGCAGTTACATCTTTTGGATGTCTGCAGGCGCTGTTGCAGTATCTACAGATGTCGGATGGCTTCAGGACTTCTGATCGCCTTTTTGTCTTGTTGTCAGGTCCTCGGCATGGAGGCCCGGCGTCTAAGGCCGCTATAAGCCCGTTGGCTCAAGGAAGTCATTTTTCTGCGTATCTGCTTTCAGGTCGGTCTCCGCCTGAAGCGTTTAAGGCGCATTCCACGAGAGCGATTTCCTCCTCGTGGACTGAAACGGGTGCACTCTGTCTTCAGGAGATTAGTAGTGCGGCTACTTGGGCTTCTCAGCTCTCTTTTGTCCGGCATTACAGGCTGGATGTTGCAGCGAAGCAGGACGCGATTTTTGGAGCACAAGTGCTTGCTCGCGGTGTGGCCTGTTCCCACCCTAAGTAGGGATTGCTTTTGTACATCCCATCAGTTAATGGATTCATCTGCTGCTGATGACAATGAAGGGAAAATTAGGTTCTTACCTTGGTAATTTTCTTTCCTTTAGTCACAGCAGATGAATCCATGATCCCTCCCTGTCTGACTTGTTTTTTGTTCAGATCTTTCATGCAGATATAGATCTCATTGGGAGAAGTTGGATACCAATTCTCAAAATTTCTACATGATGTTCTTCTACAGGAGGTTGAGTTCATCCCTCCTTTGTATGGTTATTGCTCCGGTTCTGGGGCGTTTGTTCGCTGTGAGGAAAGTTTATGTTGTTATACCTTTATGGTTCACTCTGCTTTGGAAATCTCAAATACTGAAGGCAGTTGGGGCTAGCCGTCCAAGAGACACTATGGTTTTTCAGTGTTCTCTATCTCCACCTGCTGGTAGGCGGATACAACCCATCAGTTAATGGATTCATCTGCTGTGACTAAAGGAAAGAAAATTACCAAGGTAAGAACCTAATTTTCCCCTCCCCTACACCCCTGACCGCATTGACAGGATCCTGCTGGGGCCTCCAGCACCTTCTCACTCATGTTTAAAAAGAAAACAAAAACATCAGGACGGCAGACACAGATGGTAGAGTTGCGTTCATATCTAAGTGCATCTGCCCTCGTTGACTTTCCATTTGGCACTTTCTCTGCCTTAGGACATAGTCTGGGATCTGATTTTTCCTTCTTTCAGCATATTCCTTCTCTCCTGCAGCCCCCTCTCTCCTCCCCTCCCACCCACTCAGTCCTTATCTTTCTCTCTCTCTTCCTTTTTCTTCCGAGAAGGCAGTAAGAGAGAGAGGTGTGTTGGGTGGAGGGGGTGTCAGAGGGACAGATGCTTGAAATAGAGGATGGAAGAATCAAAGAAGAAAGATGGTGCCTATAGAAGGGAGGGGAGGAAATAGAGAAGGGAATAGTAGTCGAAAAAAATAGTGATCTTGAATGGATGGAGGGAAGGGAAGAGAAAGGAAGAGATGGTGCCTGTGGAGGGGAAGGGAAGGAGATGGTGCCCATGAAGGGAAAGGAGAGAGAAGAGAGACAGGAAGAGATGGTCCCCTCCCGGGAAGGGAAAATGAAATCACAGACAAGAAAAGTTTTTTTTTAAAAATTATTGTAGGGCTGCACAATTAACTCGATTAACACGTCAATCATTTAACCAACGTTAAAAAATGTAACATGATTAATGGTGGGAGTTGAGGCTGCACAATTGTTCTCATCTATACTCCCTAACAATGTAGGTGTGCACTTTTCGTTAAACTGCTGACAAGACCTTGGCCTGGTAACTTGACTTTGTTTTGTTTTTGCTTTTATTCTGGCCTGGCAGTTTTGTCCTGCTCCTTTTGAGTTTCCAATTTAATATGACCTGTGCTACTGCGCTAAGAACTTTGATTCAGAATTGGCAACAGACAACAATAAAGTTTTGCTGAATGGTGACCTTCATTTCATGGACATGACAGTTGTTTGCAAGGATTTCAAATACCATCAAAGGTCAATATAGTGAGGCTATCGCCTTAAAAGCAGACATTCTTTTGTTCACATCATCAAAAGCTTCGGTTCCTGGAGATTGATTCCTCTGGGTAACCAGAAAACATTCATTCAGAAAATCGACTGTAAGGCAAAAGCTGATGCATTGACTGACCCATTGATACAATGGATCGCTATGGACTGCCGACCAGTTAATGTGACAAGAGATTCAGGGCTGCAGAGACTTTCCAGATGGCCACTTCTGATTCTACGTATGTGTTGCTGTCATGAACTACCATTAAGCAAAAGTTATCTGAACTTTGATCATAAAAAGCAGGAGAAAATGATGCACTTATTGAAAGTTACATGTGTATCTGTAACTGTAGAATACTGGGAATGAGAGCTATCTTGGAACAACTGTGCATTTCTTCGATGAAAACTGGTGTCTTCAGTTGATGGCTCTTGGAATTTTTAATTTTCAAGAAAGACAAACAGCTGAGCATGTGGCTGAACATGTCAGATATGTACTTCATGAATGGCACTTTCGGGATACAATTTCTACTTTTAGGACTGACGATGCTAGAAATATGGTTAAAGCAGCTTCTCTTCTGCCATACGAGTATATTCCTTGTCTGGTGGATGTACTGCAGCTCTGTGTAAATACTACTGTACAAGAGGCTGGAATTGACGTGGCTCTTTGAAAAATGTCGAAAGATAGTCACTTCCAACACAGTTTCTGCCAACACTTCTGAGCTTCATAAACAACAGCGATTAAAAGAATTGCCTGAAGAGCAACTGATCCGAGATGTGTCAACAAGATGGAATAGTACCTTTGACATGCTGAAACACAGGGAGCCAATAATGTCAACTTTGGCAGAGCATAAAAACTCGACTGTACTCTTAACAAAGGCAGAATGGGAGAATATTGAAAAACTTTGTAAAGTGCTTGAACTACGCAGATTTGCCACGGAACACCTTGATGGAGAGAAATATGTATCTTGTGCAGTTGTTCTGTCTACAATTTGCCATTTGATGAGTGAGTTACCGTGTTCGATGATGATCCTGTATACATAATTTGCTTTAAGGAGAAACTTTGTGCAGAACTTAGTAGCCAAAAGTAAAGTTTCAATGCTAAGTTTTTGTCCATAATGTGTACTTTGGATGTGCAGTTCAAGAAGTTGATATTTCTTACTCCATACAGAGCGTGAATACTTGGCTTTTCATCAAACAGTTGCTTGCTGCGGAAACTTCAAGCCAAAGACCTTCATGTACATCTCCCAAGAAGCAAGCAACAGAAGAAAATGAAATTCAATCTGCCACCTAGCGCCGATGATGAAGATGAGAAACAGCCTGTAGGTAAGTTGGAACTTTATAAGCAGAGACCACTTCAACTGGAGAAGTTCCACGTTTAGACTAGTGGAGAAGACGCTGCACTGTGTACACAGCTCTTTCAAAATTAGCAAGCTGTTGTCTTTGTATTCCAGCAACCATATTTCCATGTGAACATTTATTCTCAAAAGCAGGATTTATTACTTACAAACGTAGGTCATCTCTGCTCCCTGAGAGTGCCAATCAACTGTTTTGTCTAAATACCTGACAATAAATAATTTTGATTGTGTACTCCTTGGCGGCAATTGTATAGCTTGGTTGCCTCAATTTAGGTGCCCCAATCTCATGTGCTGAGTGCTAAATCTATAACGGCTTCAGAGCACTCCTAAACCATTATAGAGTATTAGGGCAAAACTCTGTGTTATGCCATACTGTAGGCGTGACCGCATATGCCATATCAGTGGCTGATTGCTGGTGTGCCTAAGTGTGCCGTGTACTACCGATAGTATTTTCTTCTCTCAGGACTTGAAACCACACAACCAGCGAAACATCCTGCACTGTGCAGCAGGGAACAGAAAAACTTACTGTTACTTCTGCTGTAAGCGAAGTGGGAGGGAACTAGGTGGCTGGCTCGGGGGTGGGGGGGTATATATGAGAAAGACAGGAGTGGGATCCATGCCATGATGATATGTCGCTCATCAGTAGGTGATGTCACACAGCTGACACCATGCTTACAGAAGGGAGACTACTGGTTTTCTGGTCAGGTTCAAATCTTGCTGCTGGTCCCTGTGATCTTGGGCAAGTCACAACCTTCTGTTATAATGATCTGGAAATTGGAATGACTTGTGAGGTGATTAAATTTGCAGACAACTCAAAACTATTCAAAGTTGGTAAAACATATGTGGTGTATGAAAAGTTGCAGGAAGACCTTAGGAAATTAGACTGGGCATCCAAATGGCAAATGAAATTTAATGTGGACAAATGCAAAGCGATGCACCTTGGCAAAAATAAGCCGAATCATAGTTTCCTGATTCTAGGGTCCACCTTAGGAGTTAGCACCCATGAAAAGATCTAGGTATCATTTTAGACAATCTTCTGCCCAGTGCGCGGCGATGGCCAAAAAAGCAAGTAGGATGCTAGGAATTATTAGGAAGGGATGTTAAATAAGGCCAAGAATACTATAATGCCTCTATATCACTCCATGATACGGACCTGACCTTGAGTATTATGTTCAATTCTGATCACCGTATCTCAATAAAGATATAGCGAAATTAAAAGGTTCAAAGAAGAGTGACAAAATGATAAAGGAAATGGAACTCGCCTCATATGAGGAAAGGCTAAAGAAGCTAGAGCTCTTCAGCTTGGAAAAGAGACGGATGAGGAGAGAGGTGATTGAGGTCTACAAAATCCTGAGTGGTTATAGAACAAGTAGAACTGAATTGATTTTTTTTACTCTTTCAAAAAGTACAAAAACCAGGGACATTCAAATTATATGGAAATACTTTTAAAACAATAGGAGGAAATATTTTTTCACTCAAAGAATAGTTAAGCTATTGAACTGATTTCCGGTGGATGCGGTAATGCGGTTAGCGTATCTGGGTTTAAAAAGGTTTGGATTAGGTTCCTGGAGGAAAAGTCCATAGTCTGCTACCCTGGGATTGGTTTTCATGGAATATTGATACTATATGGGTTTCTGCCAGATACTTGTGACCTTGATTGGCCATTGTTGAAAACAGAATACAGGGGTTAGACCATTGGTTTGACCCAGTGTGGCTATTCTTATGTTCTTATCTAGTGTACCTGAATGTAGCTCACCTGCAGCTACTACTGAGAAAGATACCAGCTAAATCCAAAAAATATATTCAGAAAAGCCACTTTGGCACTTGGTATACATCTCTGTGTGGAAGCTTCTAAAATTACCTTTCACATGCCTGAAGGAATTGTGTGTGTGTGTGGGTGGGTTGTTTTTAAGGAAATGGAATCAGTTATTGAATGTTTAGGAATAATAAAAAAAATTTAAACAACTATGTGAACATGCTAAATTTATTTCAGTTCTTTTAGATTTGGATCATGTGATTAATCGCGCAATTAAAAATTTTAATCAATGTACAGCCCTACTTAAAATGTAATAAAAATAATAATCTGGGGCATGCCATATGATATTTTAAATCTTGAGCTGTACCGAATAGTATATTTTACTATTTGGCCAAATACGAGTAATGAAAAATATATTCGGCCAAATATGAATACCAAATATGAATTGGGCATTGAGCTTTAACATAACTAATAAAGAAGCAACATGAAGTCAGAGATCAGGAGTTTTTCCGTAGGATTTAGCACAGTCAGCGCTCCAAATTATTTGAATTAATCACTATTTGCCGAATACGAATAATGTATTGGGGCACTATAAAATATTCAGTATAGTCTATCATAATACGTAGCTTAAATTCTGGCTTTCACGGGGAGCAATGCAAAGCCACCCAAAAGGAGTTGCTGTATCCCTCTTTCACCTTATCAATTGGCTGCAACATTCTACATCTCCTGGAATTTTCTCAGCTGTCTGTTTGTAAGCTTCTGGAGAACTATATTACAATAATCAGTTGGTTGATCAAATAGTTGATTTTGGGTGCCTGTTGTATAAAGGCACATAAGTACCTGTGTTTCTTTATAGAATAGACTTACAATAGGTTCCCTGTGAGAAAATTAACCCCTTAGTGTGCTTTTGCAGTGAGAGATATAAGTGAATGCCTTTCATTCAGAAGTGGCTGGATAGCGTTCTGTTCAGAGCATATATTGCTGTTTCAGTTGTCGAGTGAAGAACTGTGAATATTAATATTTCTCTTTTCTTAGGATGTTTTTTAAAGAATGACCATCCCATTCCTGTGTTAAGAGTGATGAAATACCTTGGAGTCATACTAGACACACCTTTATCAATGAAAATACATTTAGGGAAGTTGTCCAGCACTTAGATATTTACAGAATCTTTTAAGTCCTATAAATTTTTGTATAGTGGTTCAAGCTTTGTTTATTGCTTTTTTTATTTTATAGTTATGTAAATGATTTATAGTAACATAGTAGATGACGGCAGAGAGAGACCTGCACGGTCCATCCAGTCTGCCCAACAAGTTAAACTCATATGTGTTACTTTTTTGTGTTACCTGACCTTGATTTGTATCTGCCATTTTCAGGGCACAGACCGTAGAAGTCTTCCCAGCACTAGCCCCACCTCCTCCCACCGGCTCTGCCACCCAGTCTCCACTAAGCTTCTGAGGATCCATTCCTTCTGAACAGGATTCCTTTATGTTTATCCCAACATTTTTGAATTCCGTTACCGTTTTCATCTCTACCACCTCCCACAGGAGGGCATTCCAAGTATCCACCCACTCTCTCCGTGAAAAAATACTTCCTGACATTTTTCTTGCGTCTGCCCCCCCTTCAATTCATTTCATGTCCTCTAGTTCTACCGCCTTCCGATCTACGGCAAAGGTTTGTTTGCGGATTAATACCTTTAATTATGTTAAGTTCTTTTTGTTATATATGTGACTGTAAGACATCTAGATTTGTAGATGGTGGGATTCAAGAAATTATTAAAATTTAAAAAAAAAGTGATATGCTGTACTGGACAATTGACCGTCATTGAACTGAGTAAAGGGTCTTGGATTTGATATTCTGCTTTCTGTATATAATCAAAGCAGATTAGATTTATTATAGGCAGTACTAATGGGCTTGCAATCTAAGTTCTTGGTACCTGGAGCAGTGGAGAGTTAGATGACCTGCCTAGTGTCATAAGGAACACAGTAGGAATTGAGCTAGTTCCTCAGGTTCTCAGCCCACCACTCTAACCATTAGGCTATTCCTCCTATTAAAATGGCCCTTCCACGCACATCAAACACATATCTCTCTGGTGTAAATTATAGTACATTGGAAATGCTTTGGATTTGAAGTGTGTATAGTTTGCTAATATTCTCTACAACATTAATATTTTATTCAACAAAGTAATATTTGTTCTAGTTACTGTACTTATTAGTCACCCAATTCCTACAAGCAAGTTTTCAACAACATACAGTTCTTGATTAAAACTGGTATGTACACCAGGATCTACAAAATTATGACAAGTCAAATACCAAAAGAAAAAGGTATTTATTTATCATCGGCAAAATGAAATGTTTTCAAAGCACGATGAAAACTCCAGTAAGAAATTGCCTTATATGTAAAGGAGACTGACCCAAAGCTCATTCACTTGGAACAAGAAAGATAAATCAAAAACTCACATAAATTGGGTTCCTCTAGTAGAAGGAAATTCGAGCAAGCAACGATTTAATTTATTACTTCTAGCCCGCCTTTGCCCATGGCAGGTTACAGAAAAAACATACATAATAAAACAGGACATAAAGATAAAATACAGTACAATTAGAAAAACAATACAATACACAGCACCAGCAAGGAATCCATGCTAATCCAGTTCATCCATCTATTAACTAACTAGAGGCCTGATAAGCCTGATACAGTAAAAATTCCTTCAAGCCCTTTTTAAAAATGGACAAGGAAACTTCAGCCTGTTCCATTCAATCGGACCACAAACCGAAAAGGTACCAGTTTGGATGCTCTCCAGTTGTATATGTTGGATTGCAGGGACAACAAGTATATGCTTTTGTGATCTCAAGGAGCGAGAAGGCAGGTACCACTGTACAGCTTGGTGCAAGTAATGTGTAGACTCCTGGTACAAAGCTTGTTGAAGCATCTCTTGCAGTCGGTGAGGTCCATTCATTTGAATGCCAAGGTGTAGGGCATATGGTTTGGTAATAAACCTCTCGAACAGGAGGCGCATGACGAAGATTCTGATTGCCAGCGGGGATCATGGACACGAAGTGGCTGGCCCGAGGATAGCGTACCCCTCCTTCATTTCTGCCAAACAACGCAACAATGTCAATGGTTTAGATGCAAGAATTCCTAAGGTTGTGAGAAAAACTCTGAGCTTATACCTCCAAGTATATTGAAGATTATTTAGGCCACTTTAAAAAAAAAAAAAAAACTCGAGCCTGGACTGATAAGCAGTATAACCTCAAAAAATCAGAAGAGAAGCCAACTGCAACACGGAATGTAGAAAATAGGGAGCAGTAGGGCAGCCAGTAGGCTCAAATCAATTTGTCAAAATCAGTAACCATAAATATAAAGGGTGGTTCAAGATGCATATATGTCCAGACTTTAAATATTATCTTTCAACCAACCCGTATTCTCATACATCTGCATCAGGGCATTTTGTTGCAAGGTTGACACACACAAATAGAAAAAGAACAAAAATTATAAATCATAAACACACACAAAAACAAAAATAAACATAAATCACAACAGAGGAAAAATCAATAACAAAAAGTAAGTAATTATATATATACAATGCGTCTGGAAGAATTGTGCCTCCTAAACACGTTTTTTTATTTATTGATTTATGCATTCTTGTATCCCACTATTATCCAAAAACAAGTTTCGGTTCAAAGTGGCTTAGTTTACATTTGGGTGGAGTTACTTTAGTGTATTACATTTGTGATGTAGAGAGGTTGTCCATAGTTTGTGGTTAGTTGCAGAATGTTTTGAATAGGTAGGTTTTCATAGCTTTTCTGAATAGGAGATAGCGATACTTCTAATGGCTTTTGGTATTGAGTTCCACCATTTGGAACCCAGGTAGCTGAATCCAGCTGTGTAAATGGTTTTGTTTCTGCAGTTGGGTAGGTGGAAAAGTAGGTAGCTTCTGGTTTCCAGGCTTGTTTCTTGGAGATAATTTGATCAGGTCTTGCATGTATTTTGGTGCCATTCCGAATAGTATCTTGAAATGAGGGTGGTGGCTTTGAAGATTAGTCTTGCCTTGATTGGCAGCCAGTGTAGTTTTTCGAGTAGTGGAGTTGGTCTTTCTTATTTCGATTTTTTTTTTTTTTTGAATACTAGTGTCGCTGCTGTGTTCTGGATTGTTTGTAGTGGTTTTAGTGCGTTTTCTTTGTACCCATGTATTCTGCATTGTAGTAGTCTAGGTGGGATATTGTTGTCGCTTGTACCATTAGCCTGAATGATTGTTTGGTAAAGTAGTCTCTTATCCTTCTTAGTTTCTATAGTTTTTTGAACACATTTTGATGTTACTGCTGATATTTGGTTTTCTAGTGATAGATGTTTATCTAGAACAATTCCCAGTATTTTTAGTTGTGTTTCGATTTGATATGTTTGATTGTTGATTTGTGAAGTTTTGGTAGGTTGTGGGGCTATGCGGGTTGGTTAGAATCAGGAATTTAGTTTTGTCCCTGTTTAATGTAACTTTGAATGTTGTTTTCCATGAGGTCCAGGCCTGTTTTGACTTTGTCCAGTATTTCAGTGATGCTGCTATTAAAAGGTATGTAGATTGTTACATCGTCAGCGTATATGAATGGGCTAAAGCCCTTTGCTTCCAATTTTTTTTCCAAGTGGTGCCATCATTTATTTAAATCATTTATTTATAATTTTTCATTTTACAAGGGTCACTTGCAAACGGTAATACAGAGATGATTGCATATTAATACAATATAAGAAGAAAACAATCCCAACTAGATATATGGATTATATACAATCTCTCTCTTTCTTAGACCACAAAGTGAAGAAAAATAGGGAGAGTGAAATAAGACAAGGAGATCAATTAAACGGTAAACAGAAAAAAGAAAACATGGTATTAACCTGCATTATCCCAGATATTACTCATCTAATACTTATTCCACATTGATCATCTGGTTAGCTTCCTCAAGAACAAATATGCATATAGTCAATTTATTTCATTGAGAACATACTTACTGTCCAGGTTTAGTTAGAAAATAATACATCTGATTACATTCTCTCTTTTAAAAACCAGAAATTATTTAACGCAAGTGGTGCCATCATTATGTTGAACAGTATTGGTGATATTGGAGATCCCTGGGTACCCCACATTCTGGTATCCAGGAAGCAGTCTGAATACTGATTACACATCTTTACAAGGTAAGATCTAGTTCTTAAGAAGCCATTGAACCATTCCGCGACTGACCCGCATGTTGTCGAATATGGTCATAAGTGTTGTGTGGAAAGCTAGATTGAAACATACTTGACATGTCGAATTGTAGTAGTAAATGTTCTGTCCTTGGCTTATTAGACTTCTGAACTTCGTTATCAGGTTGGTTAGGACCATCTTCGTACTGTGTTGTGGTCTGAAGCCTGATTGGGAGTTGTGGAGGATTGAGAATTATGTCAGGTATTGCTGTTAGTTGCTGTTCTACTAGGCCATACCGTTTTTTGGTCAGTAGTGGTATTGAGACCACTGGTCCTGTAATTTGTGGTGATGTGATTTTGCTAGTTGTGTTTTTAGGTATTGGGGTGAGTACTATGTTTCCTTTGTCGGGAATGCCCTTTTGTAATCTTGTGTGTGATCTGTTTGGCAAAGCATTTGATGAACCAGTCGGGTCGGTCTATCATCATATAGTTAGTGCAGTTATCTAGTATGCATCGTGCGTGTGTGTATTTTGTTAGTAGTGATCTTATTATGTCGGTTTGGGTGTTTTGAAAGAGATATAGTAACAATTACTTCCACGTGATGAAAATGCAATCTGTGCAAGTACATATGTCCAAGGAAAAATGGTCTCACAGAGCTCCTAGATCAACATGAAACTAATAGAGCTAAAACGGATCAAAAATGATCCTCTGTTCATCATTGCCAAAAAAACTTTGATCTTAATAACGGGTAACTAGTTGCTGCTATCAGCTTCGTAACAATCAAGTTTTAAATCACATTGCTGTTGTATCTATTATTGCACCACCTGTAGCTACACATAAATGAGAATATACAAAACTGAAAGGAAACTTATCTTCAGTCGCTTTTGCTACTGCACTTGTAACTTTTTATGCTGGAGCGAGTTTCTTCTCCCCCTCACCACTAGCCGACGATGGCCAGCGTTTCGTTCCACTGCTTCAGGGTCTGTGTGACGGGGCTGTTTCTGCGAATGGAGAATAAAGGTGAAAGTATGCTCTCACATACTAACATGGTAGCACAACGTACAAAACAATCTATGTAACACAGTACTTGAAACTGGTTCAAGTTAACTCCTCCGTCCCTTTCTAAGCAGAAGAATAGATCAAAATGGCTCCACATTTATACTGTTTAGTGATGTCAGACGCTCTCAGTGTCAAATGGACAAGATTTTTTAAGGACGTCTGTAACATTCAATACCCTAGAAGAAATGGCACCATTCAATACGTGTATTCTGTCCAAATGGTTCCAGCGATTTAAGTCGGAAAATCCACTTCTGTTCTTCCTGCAGAAGTGCCCTACGGTAATCTCCACTTCTGCTTGACCGGTGGATGGATTGTAAAATAATACATTTAAGTCAAAATTGTGGCCATATCGTTTAGAGTGTGTTACTGAAGGTGACATAAAAAGGCTAAAGCAGAATACTATAGCACTTATGCCAACCCAGAACAGAGCAACACGAAAAAACTATTAGAACTCATGAACACTTACTGAAAACCCACGATGTCCTAGCATAAACCGAAAGACCACATGTGTGTATGTTCTTATAGCTTTTCTCCACGTGGTTGTTGTTTGTGTCAGTCATGGTTTTGGCCCATTTTCTTTCTAGTTTCCTGCATATTTTTTTCATTTGTAGTAGTTCATCATTAAACCAGGGACATGATTGTTTGTTTTTGGTTCCTTGTTTTCGTTTTGAGTGTGCTATTTTGTTTAGTGTGTTTTTGTTTATTTCGTCCCAGTTTTTCATGAAGTGAATGTCCTTGGGTGATGTGTTTCTGTGTTCATTCATCATTGTTGTCCAGAAGGTTTAATTGTCCCACCTTCCATCTGGTAATGAACTTGATTGGTTTCCTTGGTTCTCTGCTCTTGCTGTTCTCTTTCCATTGTAGTGTAATTGTGAGCTTGCTGTGGTCTGACCATGGGTACCCTCTTCCCATTTGTGATTTTCTAGTAATGTGGTGTTTGTTGCGAATCTGTAATCAAGTATATCTAGTAGGTGGCCCTTCGTATGAGTTGAGGTGCCTTGCACTTTTATGAAGTTCCATTGGTTTATGAAGTTCATTAGCAATCTGGTGTTGCTGTCATTTGTTTTTCTAGATGCAGGTTGGTTGTCTTATAGTATTATGACATTTGCTTGATTTGTGCAGATGTTCGATGTGAAATCCATGAAATTGTCTTGTGCGTTTGACCAGCTTCCTGTGGGTGGAAAACGGTGTGATGCATATTGATCAGCTAGTGTTATATCTCTGGGCAAGTCACTTAACCCTCCATTGCCCCATGTAAGTCGCATTGAAGCCTGCCATGAGTGGGAAAGCCGGGGTACAAATGTAACAAAAAAAATTATATATATATATGTGAATTTGCATGCCAAGATTTCTATTGTTGGGGATGTATGTTGAGCGACCGGTTCTACTTTAAAGGAGGATTTGTATATTATTTGTAACTCCGCCTCCCTTTTTTCATTCTGTTGAGGTGTATTGTTTTATATGTCTTATATAACCTCCCTATCAACCCACTCTTACTTTTACATCACCCATTTCTATTCTTCTATCACCTCTTCCTCCCCTACTCTAACCAGAGTTACACCTAATCATACTGACCACACCTTCAACATCTTCAGTCCTTCTGTGACTGTTCTCTTGTGCTTGACTGCTTAAATATTTTAATTTAAATGCTTTACTTTTTGTCTATTAGATTGTAAGCTCTTGAGCAGGGACTGTCTTTCTTCTGTGTTTGTACAGCGCTGCGTACACTTTGTAGCGCTCTAGAAATGTTAAATAGTAGTAGTATACCCCAGTGGGCATAGTTCATTCAGTGCTGGGTCATCTTCGAGGTGTAGCCATGTTTCTGTTATGAGCAGTAAACCTAGTTTCTCTGTTACTATCCAATCTCTGAGTAGTGTTGTTTTTATTTACTGCCGATCTAGCATTTATATAGCTTATGGGTGTTTGGGCTTATTTTTCATATTTGATGCTGGTTTGTTTGACTGACTGCAGTTGTCTGTGTTTGTCCATTTTTGATGCTGTAGTCTTGTTGATTATTGTGCTAGTTTAGTTTTGTGGTGTTGATTGTTGGGTTGGCTTCTGTGTTGTTGTGGGGATTGTGATTGAGCTCTTCCAGTTACTGGTATGAATGTCATCTGGCGGTGATACATATAGGGATTTTGTTCCATTCTTTGGGTGACGTAAGCCGGTATCCCCATTGTCCATGATGCTGTTATGTAGTAGACAACCCATATTCTTAGGTTGTCCATTGTGCAGGGAGCTTAGAGATATGGGTGCTTAGGTGTAGGGGGGTGGGCTCTCTGTTTTTTCTCCATTTTGGTTTATTTCCTGGTCAGGGTTTTTTTTTTTGTTTTTTTTGAGTGTGTGTGCATTTGTATTTGTGTGTGTGTGGAGGGTTAGATAGTTATCAGGTATCTACCTTGGCTGTTAATAGGTTGATGCAGTTTCTTGGCTGCTTCTTCGTTCTGGCTGCTCGTGCAGATAGATGTCTTTATTGTCCCTCAGATGCTGTTGCTCTTGGCACTGGCACGCTACATCAGGCGATAGCTGCCTTCCCACCAGGCTCCTGTGAACCAAATCGTGGGGGTGCCAGTCAATCCCCGGAATGCTGGTTTCCTCATCCAGTCCACCCATTAGTAAAGTATCAATCTCAACATATAAAAGATAGTTACTTAGAGCAATAAAATACTTGATCCATAAGAATTGTAAGTTATTGGGAAGACAACCAGCATCATTTAGAAAAATACGAAAAAATGTATGAAGAAAAAAGCAATAAATAAAAATAAGCTTTAAATACATAATAATAAAATTAATAGCTAATGATAGACAGTAATGCATAAGAATAATTAATAACAATAATATAAAAAAAAAATCCTTGTGGCATAGTAGCCATTCCCCCTCCTTTTTTTTTTTTTAAAGAAAAACAGTCAAATCCATTGCTGACTGAGGACCTGAGGGGTGGTGCACTACATTAAGTTTAAAAAAAAAAAAGTCTGTTTATTGTTCTTCCCTATAAAAGGACAACTATTTAGGTCGCTCCCTCTCCACATTGGTAAACATCTGTAAAACACAAACTTTCAGTTCCTCAAAGGTGTATTTCTTAGCTTGCCAAGGCGCTTCCCAACGCCCTCTTTTTAAAAAATGGTTTTGTGCTCTCAAAGTTTTGTTCTAACATCTGGGTTATTTTTCCAATATATTGCACATTACAGGGTAAGTGACACATAAATAACATTTGCGCGGCATGCTGACACAGCCGTTCAAAGTGAATGGACTGTGTCAACATACTGCACCGGCAGTTGCTAGCGCAGGCTTTGTAAACAGGGAGGGTGGTTTGGTGTGCAATTGATAAAGAGCAGAATTTTAGAAAGGATGTCCAAGTCTGTACATCAGATTAGATGTCCATTTCTCAAGTATTTATAACAGGATAAGCTGACATACAGCCTCTTCTAAAAATATATGAGAAATGGATGTCCAATGCCTGGCTATGTCCAGCATGAACATACATTTACCAAAGTGAAGTGTCCAAACTATGAATGGGCAAAGCAGGGGAGTGGACATCTTTGGTACAGCACAGGTAAGTCCATATTATTAAAATGGCCATCACTTCCCCTTCTGCAGTGTTGGACGGTCCATATTTTGGCCCTCCCTAGGCCCACCCAGACCACACCTCTGCCATATGGACAGCCTGCAGTTTAGACAATGCATATTCTGGTCTTATAAAATTGGGATTTGATGTTCACAGTTCTCAGATGTTTCAAAACAGAAAATAGAGCTTCTAACTAATCACCATATGATGTAATGTAACCTTAACATTGTTATCAGGAGATACAGAGGTGTCAGCAGTTATATCAAATTGTAATAATATCATTTGCTTCCTGATTTAGCACATTTTTCAGTTAGAAGCTCAGTACTGAAGCAGATGATCAATGTATGCAGATCAAATAGATAATTTGAAAAATTGCTGGGTTACTGATGTTCCTTTTTCATTATAATAGAAATACTAGCAATTGGGCAAAAACTGCTGGTAGGGTTATGCCAATCCCTCCTGCTTTGTGAATAGGTGTTAGCATAATAGTCACAGTAACCTAGGGAAACAGTCCATGACTTAACATGACATTCAATAGATATGTAGGCCAATCTGTTAAGGACTCAAGATAAATTCCTCATCAATTGAGAAGGGCAAGGATCTAATTGACTATGAACAGAAGCCAATTTATGAATTTAATATCCTTTAATAAGGCTGAACAAGGATCAAATGTAGCGGAAGTCATATCAGGAATGCTAAAAATAAATCGGTGTAGAAACAATAAATTGGAACATTTATTTTCCTTGCATGTTATTTCCAAATGCCTTTAAGGTTGTATTATCACAGAAGACTGAGTGAAATGTTATAGTTTTCTTATTAACTATATAGGATGTTCTTATAGATAAGTGGGCTAACCCTCAGTTTTGCCTATTTGCAGCTTTTTGGATAATGTTCCTCAAGACATCAATGTTTACCGTATGGACAAATGGACTAAGCTAAAAAGCCAATGAATTTAGCAGATTTTTGCATGTGATTAAACAGACTAACCCTATTGGCCACATGGACAATTGGGCTAACCCATTTTTGTTCACATTTTTGCTGCTGTGCTGCAAAAGTATCCTTGAATTTTTTTCCTCTCTGATATTTGCAGGGTATGGCCTGTGTTGGTCGCACTAAAGAATGCACTATTGTTCCTTCTAACCATTATGGGCCTATACCTGGAGTTCCTGTTGGTGCAACCTGGAAATTCAGAGTTCAGGTATGTTGCTTCATAGCTATCTAATGGAAGAAAAGAACTGTAGGTGTCATGTTTATTTGAGATAATCTAACTTTTTGTTTGTGTTCAAAATAAGCATCCTGAATAAAGTTACCTAGATGAGTCATGCAACTTATTCATGCCGTATTGGCTGAAGAAGCTTTGGGACTTTCTTAAAATTCCCATACAACAGTGTACTTCTAACCTTTTGTTTGTCTGCTTGGTGATATCCATTCATAAGTTGGATTTCCTCAGAAGATTGTTTGTGCTTCATTTTTCTCTCCACTAAATATTTTATCCTTTCTGTACAATTATGAATTTTGCATCATTTAGGGTCAGTGTTCAGATGCCACAGACTGTCTCTCCCCCACCCCCCAAAAGTACTGCCTATGTTGTTTAATCTTTTTATTAGATCATTTATTCATTATACAAATTGACAATATTTAGTAATAAAAATGTTAGAACTATTGTCAACCAGTTATGAAATGCTCCAGGGAAAAAGTAATCTGCAGATCTTGGATAACTTTACAAGGCTTAAGAAGTTCTGGATATTGTAACCGGGTTTTTAAAGTTGCTTATTATTCTGTTATCCTTATCGGTGATGTTTTTCTCAAATATGGAGATCATGCATGCTAAGTTCTACCCAAATAGCGGAGAGAGCAGATCTGTGTTATTCTGGTTAGCCATCATCAGTTGTTGGGCAATGACTATCAAAATCAAAAATTTGCTTCTGCTATTACTTTCTCCACACAAGGTACAGCTGATTTAAAGATAATTTAATGTAAAACTAAGGAAATATGAGCTCTAATAATGAGGATTAAAACAAGCAATCTTATATTAAAATATCATATATTGAAGAGTATCTGTTTTCCAGGCCACAATGCCAACACCTGTCCATATGTTGAAACGTGCACTAAAAGGGCATTTGGTGTCCAGGTAGTTTCTGGAAACAGTGAAAACAGTTTGTGGTAAGCTGGCTGACAATACTTGATTGGAGCTAAGATCTGTTCAAATCTATTTGATTTTTGGGTAGAAAGGTATCTTTTTTTCCCAGATTTCTTACAGACTGCTAGGTTGGAGAAAGTAAGTATTGGGTTATTTTTTTTTTTATATCATTTATAAATGATGGAAGGCCTCAATCTTTGTTTCTTCTAACAAGTGGTGAAAGCATGCAGATAGTGGCTCATAATATTCTGTCCAACTCTCTGTGTTGTATGTGTGTGTGTTCAATGTGCACATAGCATGTGTTGTGTCTGTGGAGAGTAGCTGGAGGTAATATTTGAGACAGGGGCAGTTGCAGATGGTGGGGCAAGTGTAGGAATAAGGCAGTTGTGTTGGAGTAGTTTTTTAAAGATGGGGCAGTTAGCAGGGGAGTATTTTTTTTTAATGTGAGGCAGTTTGCAGGGTGATTAATGGTACAGTTGAAGATGGTAGGACAGTAGCCAGGGAGGGAGGATTGGGGTGGAGGCAGTTTATAGGGTGATGGGGCAATTTGTATGGGGTGAGTTTTTTGGGGGGGAGGTGGGGCAGTTTGGTTTGTGGGGCAGTAGATATTTGCAGGGAGGTGTTTTTAGTTGGTGTGATCAATTTGCAGTAAGTAGTTATAGTTCAACATTTTTATTGATAACAAATCCAGATATACAGTTTCCAACATTGGTAACATTCAAAGGTGCAAGCATACAACATACACAATAGCCTTAAAGTAATACAATGTAAGCAACATTTTAACATATGTAACTTCCTCCCCCCACTACCTTTTATATAGGAGAACTGACAGGTAAAACATTTTTTGCTATACTCAGATCTTGCAACCTTAAAGAGTGTTCAGAATCCCACTACAGGCATGTGGGGATAATGATTGTATGTAAGGATTCCACACCTGTAAAAATGCTTTTTTTCCACTTAGGAGATAATTTTGCTGCATTTTGTTCCCACAACATTAGAGAACGAAATTTGTTATGCCAGATCCAGTAAGATGGGGAGTCAGCCACACCACCCCCCCCACCCCCCCCCAAAATCACCTTTTTCCCCACAGTGCTGGCTTCCCTGAGAAATTGACAGGCTCCCTTGCCCTGCAGCCAAAAAATTCACTCGTATCGAACAAAAAAACCCAGTGGAGAGGTCGGTATAGGTAGCTCCTCCTCTAAATATGATATTACAGCCTTCCAAAACATCTGTGTGTGTGTGTGCAGGACCAAAAAGAGTGAACCTCTAAAATACATTTTTGGCAAATCGTTGTGTCTACCCTTCCCATTTTAAAAAGCTGCTCCTGAGTTTGATACGCTCTGTGTATGATACGAAATTGGTACTCCCTATAATCTGCGTTTATATAAGGGTGGGAATTCTGGGGAGCAAGGACAATGTAGTCAATGGCCTACATAAATCTTCACACCAACGAACAATTGGTGTTGAAAGATCACAGGAAGGAAGTAATTGTTATATAAATTTATGTAACATAGAGATCGATAAATGATCCTCCCTAGCCAAGGCAATACATTCATCAAATTTCGAGCAATGCAAGGTAGTAAAAGTGTTTATGCCTAAGGATGACACATAATGGCAAGTTGTCGATATGCATAAATATCTTGAATCTGATATAGCGTTCCATCGTCTAATTGGTGCAATTGTTCATGTTGCCATCAGCCTCAAGCACCTGGCATAACTGTATTCTATAACTAAAAATGATATTATCAAAACCATGGGGTGAAGTCTGCATTACCTGTAATGGGGAGAAGGTCTGATACATCTGAGGATAACCCCAGTAACTGATTACTTCGCAAAGGGCGAAGTAAAGCACTGTTTTTAACAAGTACGGAAAGCTTATGAACAGGTATATGTAATAGATATAATAGTTGCCAGGCATGAAAATAAACATATTCCAAAAGCAAAGGTGTGTAATCCTGTCTCCCTAGAATCCAATCATCCAAATGGTGGAGTAGACATGCTTGGTTATACAAATTAAAATCAGGGCAATCCAGCCCTCCCAATCTGCAAGAGCCCGTTAGAAATCAAATTGTAATTTACGCTTTACCCTCACCCCCCATCAAGATTTCGTCAAGATCCGCTGTAGAGCTCTAAGACCTTTTTCAAGATTTAATGGCAACATCTGAAATGCATATAGCCATCTAGGAAATATCACCATTCTAAATAACTGAATTCTACCATGAAGGCTGAGTGGCAGATGTCTCCACCCCACTAGTGTATCACTAGTAGATTGCGTTAGTTTGTCCACATTGAGGCGGTATAGTTGTGATGTGCAAATGGTCAGATAGATGCCCAAATATTGAAACGAGTCGGATGCCCATTGTAAGGGGAAGTCACCCATTGTTGATGAAGCTGTGCCTGAGAAGGCAATTCTGGTGATTTTGAAATCGGAATAATCTCCATATTCCTCAAAGGGTTCTAAAAGAGTGGACAGAGATAGAGATAATATGGATCAGAAGATCATCCGCAAAGGCGGAGATCTTAAAATAAGCTGTGTGGATTGGAACCCCTTAAATTTCCTGGTGATTTTGAATTTCTCTAATTAAGGGGTCTAAAGTCTGTACAAATAACAAGAGTGAAAGGGGGCAACCATGACGGGTACCTCTACAATAAGGAAATGTCTGGGAGTGCAGGCCACTAATTCGGAGAATAGCTTGTGGATTGGAATACAAATACCTTTTCTGAGGACAAGCATTCTTGCTTATTCTCACAAGTGGGTAGATGCCGATCCACATCGCCCTGTCCAGCAAATATGCTATAGAAAAAACTAGATCTTTGAAGAGCGTGAGCTGCGCTCCATTGCACATGTGAGAGTGCCTTCCTGCCTGCCTTGTGAACGTGACTCCTTCAGTATCACTTTTTTCCACGTGAGGAGCAGCTGCTTTTTGTAGTGTCTCCTCACACTCCGAGTTAGAGCGATTGTGCTTGTTTTTTGAGTGCCTTTGGCTTTTTTTTGCCTCATTTTGTTTTTTCTATAAAAAGAAAAAAAAAAACCCAACCTCCACTACCTAGTTTGTCTCACGTTTAAGTTTCGTTCTTTTCGGACGCGGGCCGGTTTTAGGTCTGCCCTGGTCAGGTTTCTTCTTTTTGTGCCTTTGCCCCTTTTTCAGGCACCATCGTGTCATTTGATTTCGCCGGTGCACTTTTTCCTTCCATGTCCACAAGGAGTCCCAGTGACTTCAAGCGTTGTACCCGTGCAACTGGACCATCTCAGGAACGGACACCCATTCCTGCTGTCTTCAGTGTCTTGGGCCCGACCATAGCCCTGCCGACTATGTCCTCTGTCTTTATATGAAAATCGCTAAGATTTTGGAGCCAGGTCTGTTTCTTTGACGTCTTCATTGGCATTGAGTGTTGCATTGGCATCAGGAGTCACGGTAGGAATGACTGCTTTGAGACCCATGACACTGGGAACAGTGAGGTGTCGAGTGGGTCTCCACCTGTCTCGAGGCCTCCTGCTGTGTAGGCCCCCCAGGACCATCCATCGTCAGACCCGACCCTGAGGCAATGTGAGGATTCAGCATCATCCTCGTCTGTCACGTTTACAAAGCTGGAACCTAGGTTAGTGAGCCCTTGGGCCACTGCTGAGGGGCAGCAGCGGCAGGCAAAACCACCCCACACCAATGACAAGGCAGAGCTTTAATGAACAGTTAGGCTTCACCTGCACCTGGCCGCTTTTCACCAGAAGTTGAGCTTACTGGACAGGACTGGGCCTGGATATCAGCTAGGCAGCACAGGGACTGAGGGTCAGAGGGGAAAGGAACATACAGGGACAGCAGGGCAAGGAATGAGTAAAATAAAGGACAGGACTGAAAGCTGAAAACAGCCACTAAAACAGGGAGCAAAATACTAACAAGACACAAAACTAAAAGCTGCACAGCAGCCAGTAAAATACAAGCAGACAAGGACTAAACACAGAACTACAACTCAGAGACAAACAAACAACAATCTAATCTAACTATCCACAGACTAGCAAGAACAGACAAGAATCAAGGCAGGAATAAACTAGAAACTGGAAACAGCAGAAGTGCACCAGCACCCCAACATACCAGGGCCCTAGATGCAATGCAAAGGCAAAGCAGAAATGTTCCAGATGGCTGATAAGCCCAGAAGCAGTTGGAACTCAGCTGCTGCAATCACCAGGCAGCTACAGATGCTGTGCAGGCTCAAACAGCACAAGCAAACCTGGCAGCCTGGAAGATCCGACTGGGCTGAAATCTGGAACGGGTGATGGTCCACAGCAGCCACCGGTTCTGACCACCAGAGGGCGAGGTGAGCACAGACGTAACATCGTCAGCACCTGGGAGCTCCAGAGCGCCAAGGGATTCGGCCCCCGAGAAGCACTGGCGCTGGGAGGAATGCTCTCCCTCCATCCAGGACATGCCGATGCACGTGTCTCCAAGCAGCCGAGATCCTGCTCCCACATTAGCCCTGGCAATTCTGCAACCAGTGCCTCAGCTGACACCACAGTCTTTCCCAATGGCGTCCCTTGATGAATGCATTCGGGCCTTGCTCCCTGAGCTTTGAAGGGCCTCATGCAGTGATGTGCATCAGTACTGTTGGATTATTTGTAGTAAATAATTAGCAGATTTTATACACACAGCTTCAGCTTTAGAAATGTTAATTTCTTTTCTTCATCTCTCTCACATACACTCCAGAATAATTCACTGCTGAGTCACTTTAAAGTTGAATTAACAAAACATCTGTTTACTCACAGTTTTAGTCAGATTGATATTCAGGCAGGTTTATATAACATAATACTATACATTTGGATTATCAGCTCTTTCCATGTGCTTAGATGGTAATGGATGCTCACACCAGGTTAGGAGAGACCATTAGAGCTCCATGTGCTGTGCCTAAACCCCCACAGGAAGTTGCATGGGTGTGACCTCTCTAGGCAATTCACATCAGAGGTCACAGAGTAATCACAGAGAGAGAAAAAAAACATTGCTGACAGACAATGCATGTAAAACACAATACATTATTCCAACAAACCCCTTCTCATGCATAACTGTCATGCAATTATTAATTCATACAAAGTCCACGCTTTATTCGCAGATTCTCAAAACGTTCTCTGGGTAACGGTTTGGTCATGATGTCAGCTGTCATCTCACTGGTGTGACAATAGTGTAGACTGATAACCCCTTCTTTTCGCCAGCTCTCGCACGTTGTGATATTTTGTTGCGATGTGCTTGGTGCGTGACTGAACCTTGTCATTCTGTGACAGTCTGATGCAGCTCTGATTATCTTCCATTATCTGGATTGGTCTCTGTTCATCTATTCCAAAATCCAGCAAAAGTTTTTCAATCCACATCAGTTCTCTGCATGCTTCTGATACAGCCACATATTCAGCTTCTGTAGAAGACAGACTCACAATATTTTGTTTATGACTGGCCCAAGAAATTTGTACATTTCCATACATAAACACATATCCACTTGTGGATTTATAATCAGAATGATCCCCTGCCCAATCTGAATCACAGTAACATATTAGTTTTGGATTACTATTGGCTGAAATCTTTAATTTACAATCAATGGTACCTTTTAAATACCTTACCATCCTTTTAACTGCAGTCCAATCTGATTTGGTAGGTGAGCTGACCCTTCTGCTCAAAATTCCTACTGCATTTGCTATATCAGCCCTGTATGTGGTAGTTAGATATAAAAGCTTACCTATGGCTGATCTATATTGGATGTTATCTGGTAAAGGTTCTCTTACTGTTTCATCCTTCAGAAAAATCAGTGATCATGGGAGTGCTTACAACTTGGGCATCTTGCATACCTAAACTTTCAATAAGCTCATTTATTTTCTGCTTCTGGCTTAGAAGATAAGAACCATCATTTTGTTTCTCAATTTCTATACCAAGATAGTATGACACATTACCAAGTTCTTTTATCTCAACATTCAGGTTTAAATATTTTACAATGTCCTTGTACTCTTGCTCACTTTCGCTTGCAATGAGCAGATCATCAACAAAAGCTAAAATGTATGCATATTGTCCATTTCTGCACCTAGTGTACAAGCATATATCTGCTTCACCTTGCTTAAATCCTAAATTTGTCAATATTTCATGCAATTTGTCATTCCAACATTTTGCACTTTGCTTTAATCCATAAAGACCTTTGTTTAATTTACACACTAGCTGTCTTTGTTTTGTATTTATGAAACCTGTTGGCTGTTCCATGTACAAGTCTTCAGTTATATCTCCATGAAGAAATGCTGTTTTCACATCAATGTGGTTGACTTGCATACCTTTTGAGACTGCAATGCTCAGAAGTGTTCTAATTGTCGTGTGTTTCACTACAGGTGCAAACACTTCATCAAAATCTTCTCCATATTTTTGAAGATATCCCTTTGCGACTAATCTGGCTTTATACCTTTCCACTTTTCCTTGTGCATTCCTTTTTAACTTGAATACCCATTTGCATCCTATAGCTTTCTTGCCAGGAGGTAATTTTGTAAGAATCCAAGTTTTATTTTTATGCAATGCATCAATTTCTTCTTGTGCAGCTTTATGCCATTCAGCAGCTTCTTCTGCTGGCATTTTCTCAATCTCATCCCATGTTAAGGGCTCTTGAGCTTCTGCTGACTTGTTAGGTAAGACAGTCTTGGGGGTGGAACACCTTTGTTTTCCCTGGATGAGCGTCTGACAACAGGTTGGTCTGACCTTTCCGCATCCTCTAAATCTGAGAGTCCTTCTCCAATTGATTCCCCTTCTCCAACTGTACTGTCTTCTGCAATGATCCTTTCTGTGTCTGCTTCCTCTGCCTGTTCCTCGTTAGATACAGATGAGTTGCTTTCAGACATCTGCCTTGGTATGGCATTTATATACACTGGCATGTCTATTATGGTTCTAGTTTCATATTCTGGATGATAAGGCTCATCTGGGATAATCCAGCCTTTATCAACCCTTTTGTTTTCATCAAAATATGTAACATGTCTTATGCCAACAATGCCAGTTTTCAGATTCAAAATTCTATATCCTTTGTGTCCTGGAGCATAGCCAACTAAAATGCCCCTTTCTGTTGTGGAATCCAGCTTATGCCTTCTTTGCTTTGGTACATGAGCATATGCTGTACTTCCAAATGTTCTTATGTGTGACAGGTTTGGCTTCCTACCATGCCATGTCTCATGTGGTGTGCGCTCAGCGCCTTTAGTTGGCATTCTGTTTTGTAGGTACACTGCTGTGAGAATGGCTTCCCCCCATAGTCTTTTAGGGAGATTGCTATCTGACAGCATACATCTGGTCATTTCCACAAGTGACCTAAATTTTCTCTCTGCAACAGAATTTTGCTCTGGTGTATAAGCTACTGTTGTGATATGCTGAATGCCTTCTTGTTCTAGAAATGTGCGCATGCTTTGTGAAGTGAACTCACCACCATTGTCGGTCTGAAGAACCTTTGGTTTTCTTTCAAATTTATTGCTCACCATGGCTACGTATTTCTTCAGCATGTCTGTGACTTGACTTTTTTCTTTCAGCAAATAGGCCACACAGTATCTAGAGAAATCATCCAAGAATATTAGCACAAATCTGTTATTTCCCAATGATGGGATATTAAACGGTCCACAGAAGTCACTGTGTATTAAGTCCAGTACTTTATTACTCCTATTTCCTGTGTATGCAGGAAATGAGGGTCTCACACCTTTTTGAGTAACACAGTCTATGCATTTCTCCATTTTACCAGTATCTTCACTTATTTGAATGCCTGTGGCAAGTTGCTCACTGTGAAGATCCTGGATCACCTTAAAATCACGATGTCCCAGGCGGCGGTGCCAGATTTCCAGACTACATTTACCATCATTCTTCCTTACTTGCGCCATATGTGAGGCTTCACCTGAAATGCTCAGTTTATAAACATCATTATGCATAAAAGCTTCAGCATACACTTCATCATTTTTAGAGATTGGGCACTTACTGTTTTCAAAATGAATCACAAATCCTTTCTTATCTAATGTAGATACACTAAGCATATTGCAAACTGCTTGGGGAATATACAAGACATCACTTAAAGGAATTTCTTTAACTTCATTAGACACTTTGCATTTTAAGAATCCAATGCCTTTTGCTTGGATCTTAGTAGTCCCTGCGTTTGCAGTTTGAAGAATTCCTTCTTCTGGACTCATTTCCTGAAAGAAATCCTTACAATTGGTTAAATGGCATGTGCTCCCCGAATCCAAAATCCAAGTACTTTCATTTGAATTATTATTTACCATAGTCAAAGGATTTTTCTGCCATTAGAAAGCTCTTATGTTTATCATTGTCCTTTGTACATTTCCTGCTTGGAAAATTCTTTTGTTCCATTGGCTTAGGTGAGCTAGAGGGGGTGTTTTGTGTTTCCTTACACCATTTAGATACATGTCCCTCCTTTCCACATGAATAGCAAATCAGCTTGCCCTTGGGTGGAGTTTTCCCATAGCTCCGCCTTCCTCTATTCTTTGCCAAGAAATTTGTTTCATTTCTCTCTGACTGTCTTTGAGAACACATCTCCTCAGAATCATTAATTATGCATTCCTGCCTCAGTTTTGATGCTGCCTGTTCAAAAGATTGCCCTTCAATGGCTTCATTTACAGACCTAAAAACATCAAACTCCTTTGATAGTGAGGTAAAAAGAAATGCTCTTTTCAATGCATCACACATGGGAATTCCAGAAAGTTCTAACTTTTGAAATGAAGACATAAGATGCATAATGTGATCATTACACTTACTTTTATCCCTTAATTTGGTTTCATTCAACTCTGCCAACCAAATTGGTTGCTGTTTTGCATATGTAGTTGCATACATAGTTCTCAGTTTATCTAAAATTTCTTTTGCTGTATCTTTTGCCTCCACCAATATGGCTTGTTTCTCTGAGAGAGCTTCAAAAAACATGCACTTCACATAATAGTTTGCATTGTCCCATTCAGCCATATTTTCAGCTGTTCTGTTTTGGTCTAAACATATACTTAATTTCTTTCCTTGAAGGAGACATCTGAATCTTAGCTCCCATTGCTGATAATTATATTCAGTTAATTTAGGCACCTTGAGAGAGTGGAAAAATGGTGAATTTCCTCCCTCAGCCATTGCTTAGCCTTGCCTTCTGTTTGGTGTGTGGGGGGGGAGAGAGAGACAGACTGAATCTTTCTTTTAAAACTTAAGAGAAAAAATTTGGCTTTTTCACTGCCTGGTAATATTTCTCTTCTTCCTTTTTCAATTCCTGGGCTGGGCCCATAACCCTTTTGTTGGATTATTTGTAGTAAATAATTAGCAGATTTTATACACACAGCTTCAGCTTTAGAAATGTTAATTTCTTTTCTTCATCTCTCTCACATACACTCCAGAATAATTCACTGCTGAGTCACTTTAAAGTTGAATTAACAAAACATCTGTTTACTCACAGTTTTAGTCAGATTGATATTCAGGCAGGTTTATATAACATAATACTATACATTTGGATTATCAGCTCTTTCCATGTGCTTAGATGGTAATGGATGCTCACACCAGGTTAGGAGAGACCATTAGAGCTCCATGTGCTGTGCCTAAACCCCCACAGGAAGTTGCATGGGTGTGACCTCTCTAGGCAATTCACATCAGAGGTCACAGAGTAATCACAGAGAGAAAAAAAACATTGCTGACAGACAATGCATGTAAAACACAATACATTATTCCAACAAGTACCACGGGTGCTTGGGCCTGCCATACCTTCCACTGCGGCCTGTCTGGCCCTCAGCCTGTGGAGCGACCTCCGACGCCGCTTGTGGCTCCGGTGTCGACTACCACCCAGGCCGATACCCCCTCAGTCGGTGGAGGAAGGTTCACCAGAGTCGAGTCAGGAACTGGTTTTTCAACGCCACTCTCAGGGACATGGGTCCTCGGCATCGAGGCTGGCTTGGTCTCAGACTTCCCTTAGGGACGTGTTATCTGACACCGAGGAGAAGCGCTCATGGGAATCAGAGGAGGATCCCAGACACTTTTCCTCCAACGAGTCCTATGGAATCCCTTCTGAGCCCTCCCCCCCCACACACACTTGAGAGGAGACTTTCTCCACCTGAGAGCCTCTCTTTCACTTCTTTTCACTTTTTCATGCCAAGCTAAAGAACTCTAGCTGCTTTGGCCTTTCCTCATAGGGAAGTCGTCCCACCCACTTCATCATTTTTGTCGCCCTTCTCTGTACCTTTTCTAATTTCACTATATCTTTTTTGAGATGTGGTGACCAGAATTGAACACAATATCTGAGGTGCGGTTGCACCATGGAGCGATACAAAGGCATTATAACATCCTCATTTTTGTTTTCCATTTCTTTCATAATAATACCTAACATTCTATTTGCTTTCTTAGCCGCAGAAGGTTTCAGCGCATCATCGACAACACCTAGATCCCTTTCTTGTTCTGTGACTGCTAAGGTGGAACCTTGCATGACATAGCTATAATTTGGGTTCCTCTTTCCCACATGCATCACTTTGTATTTGCTCACATTAAACATCATCTGACATTTAGACGCCTGGTCTCCTAGTCTCGTAATGTCCTCTTGTAATTTTTCACAATCCTGCGATTTAATGACTTTGAATAACTTTTTGTGTTATCAGCAAATTTAATTACCTCACTAGTTATTCCCATCTCTAGGTCATTTATAAATATGTTAAAAAGCAGCGGTCCCAACACAGACCCCTGGGGAACCCCACTATCTACCCTTCTCCATTGAGAATACTGACCATTTAACCCTACTCTCTGTTTTCTATCTTTTAACCAGTTTTCAATCCACAGTAGAACACTACCTCCTATCCCATGACTCTCCAATTTCCTCTGGAGTCTTTCATGAGGTACTTTGTCAAACGCCTTCTGAAAATCCAGATACAATATCAACCGGCTCACCTTTATCCACATGTTTTTTCACCCCTTCAAAGAAATGTAGTAGATTGGTCAGGCAAGATTTCCCTTCACTAAATAAATCCATGTTGACTTTGTCTCATTAATCCATGCTTTTGAATATGCTCTGTAATTTTGTTCTTTATAATAGTCTCTACCATTTTGCCCGGCACCAATGTCAGACTCGCCGGTCTATAACTTCCTGGATCTCCTCTGGAACCTTTTTTAAAAATCGTTGTTACATTGGCCACCCTCCAATCTTCCCGGTACCACACTCGATTTTAAGGATAAATTACATATTACTAACAATAGCTCAGCAAGTTCATTTCAGTTCTATTAGTACTCTGGGATGAATACCATCCGGACTAGGAAATTTGCTACTCTTCAATTTGTAGAACTGCCCCATTACATCCTCAAGGTTTATAGAGAATTCATTCAGTTTCTCCGACTCGTCACCTTCAAATACTATTTTTGACACCAGTATCTCACCCAAATTTTCCGAAGCAAGGAATTCATTTAATCTGTCCGCTACGGCTTTGTCTTCCCTGATCGCCCCTTTTACTCTTCGGTCATCTAGTAGTCCAACTGATTCTTTTGCCGGCTTCCTGCTTTTAATATACCTAAAAAAAAAATGTTCCTATGTGTTTTTGCCTCCAACGCAATCTTTTTTTCAAAGTCCCTCTTAGACTTCCTTATCAGCGCTTTGCATTTGACTTGATATTCCTTATGCTGTTACTTATTATTTCCAGTCTGTTCCTTCCTCCATTTTCTGAAGGATTTTCTTTTAGCTCTAATATCTTCCTTCACCTCACTTTTAACCATGCCAGCTGTAGTTTGGTCTTCCGTCCTCCTTTTTTAATATGTGGAATATATTTGGCCTGGGCTTCCAGGATGGTATTTTTCAACAGCATTCACGCCTGATGTAAATTTTTGACCCTCGCAGCCGCTTCTCTGAGTTTTTTTTTTTTTTTCACTGTTCTTCTCATTTTATCATAGTCTCCTTTTTTAAAGTTAAAACGCTAACGTATTTGATTTCCTATGTATACTTACTTCAAAGCTAATATCAAATCCGATCATATTATGATCACCATTATCAAGTGGCCCCAGCACCATTACATCTGAACTCAATGTAAAATTTGAAGTTCATCAGAGTTTACTTATTCACTTACCATGAGTACATACGAGGCAAAACTGGCTTCTGCCAAGTCTTTATTTTAATTTAAGTATTTTTTTATTAAGGTATCATAGTTTACAATAGAAACACAGTCAACATAAACAACATTTAAAGCTAGTGCAACAGTTTTGAAATCAGCTAAAGATGACAATATTGTGTCTTCCTCTCCCCTAAACTATATGTATGTTGACATTCAAGAAGGAAGATATATCTGTGCCTTTTTCTAGCCATCATGATATTCTAGCAAAGTCAAACATCAAAATTATGTAGTAAGGCAGATCATACCCTCATTGTCAAGGTAGTCAAGTAAGAGTCCCAAATCTTATACCGTTTAAAAAAAAATGTCTGGACCTTCATTTCAATGGAGAGTTTTTCCATTCTTAACAACTCATGCATTTGGTTACGCCACTGAGGCAAGGTGGGTGAATCAGAAATTATCCATTGTAACAAAATACATCACTTTGCGATCAAATATACTTTCCTCAAGAAGAGAGTAGATATTCGTGTGCTTTCCACAGTATCATCCATTCCTTAACATATGCAGCACATGAATCCAAGAACTGGTGGGTTGTGTCCATCTACAAGCAGGTGGAGATGAGATTACAAAGCTGAAGGCAGTGATACCAGACGGCCAGCTCCCCCTTCACCTCAGTACATCTCTGTCTCCAGCAGGTGGTGGACGGCTCTTCAGCAGCTCCTGAATTTGTCTGTTGGGGATACTCCTGGGGCCAATTGAGTTTAGGGGTGTCTGGCTGGTGGTGCCGACTTTGGGGGCATACTCAGTCTTCTGGGTCCCTGCTTCACCCTATCCCCCCTTGCCTCCAGGTCTTTACAGCTCTAGCCTTCCTCACCAGTAAGGAAAGAAAAAAAAACACAAGAGAGCTCCTTTGCCTTCATTCAGTGTTTAAAAGATTGCTAACAGGACCGGGCAGTACATGGTTTCCCTGTCCATAGTGCTGTGCTTTCAGCCTGTGTGCCAGTTAGGCAGCAGGCTGCTGCATCAGTGGGACTCTGTTTCTTCTCCGGAGACACCTGCTGTTGGGCGAGTCCCTGCCTTTCTCTTTTCGGTGCGGGGGTACCATGCTTTGAAAGCTGTTCCCACTGCGGTAGCAGATGCTCCGCAGAGGGATTCTGTGTGGTGGCATGTTTGAACACTGGGGAGGGAAGCGCTGAAGTTCCGCTTCCCAAGCAGCCTTCTCCCGTGCTAAGATGGCGGGAACATGCACTTTTTTGCCGGCGCGGCCCTCTCTTTTCTCCTGATATTGGTCGGCTCTGATCCTTTCCTACCCTGCGGCCTTGATGTGTGCATGGGCGGGAGTGGCATCATCCCCTTAAGGACCTTGTGTTCCATTAGAGACTGCTGGTACAGGGGATTCGCCTTTATTTTCACCAGTCTTTGGTTTCCTTTACCACGCGCAGGGCCCAAGAGACAGGCAGAGCTCCGGAGTCTCAATGCGTGGATGAGACAATGGTGCAGGGAGGAGGATTTTAGATTTGTTAGGAACTGGGCAACATTCTGGGGAAGGGGGAGCCTATTCCAAAAGGATGGGCTCCACCTTAACCAGGGTGGGACCAGGCTGCTGGCATCAGCATTTAAAAAGGAGATAGAGCAGCTTTTAAACTAGAAATGGGGGGAAGGCTGACAGTCGCTCAAAAGCGCATGGTTCGGGATAAGGTATCTTGCAAGGATACCTCACAAACAGGGAAGATAGGGTTTCTGGATAGTGAGGTTGCACAACAGACCGTGGTAGGGCAGGTGCCCTTAAATACAACTAAAGATCAGACAAAAGATGGCAAATCAGTAGTGTCAAGTACTAAACATCATGCAAATAGGAACAACAAACATACTCTGAAATGTCTGTATGCGAATGCTAGGAGTCTAAGAAATAAGATGGGAGAGTTGGAATATATTGCAGTTAATGAAAAATTGAATGTAATAGGCATTACTGAGACCTGGTGGAAGGAGGATAACCAGTGGGACACTGTCATAAGCGGAGTACAAAGTATATCATAGTGATAGGGCGGACCTGACTGGTGGAGGGGTAGCATTATATATTAACGAGAGCCTTGACTCAGATAGATTACAAATTCAGCAGGACACAAGTCACACATTTGAATCATTGTGGGTTGAAATTCCATGTATAAAAGGGAAAAGGACGGTGATAGGAGTGTACTACCGTCCACCTCGCCAGGATGAGCAGGTAGACGCAGAAATGATAAAAGAAATCAGAGACGCAAACAAAATGGGCAATGTGATAATAATGGGTGACTTCAATTATCCAAATATAGACTTGGTAAATGTAACATCGGGACACGCTAGAGAGGTACAATTCCTTGATGAAATCAAGGACAGTTTTATGGAGCAGCTGGTGCAGGAGCCGACGAGAGAAGGAAAAATTCTAGACTTGGTCCTTAGTGGAGTGCATGATCTGGGGCCGCTTGATAACAGTGATCAGTTTTGATATCAACCTTGAAGTAACTATACACAGGAAGTCAAATACGTTAGCGTTTATTTTAAAAAAGGAGACTATGATAAAATGAGAAGAACGGTGAAAAAAAACTTGGGGGGGGGGGGGCAACTGAGAGAGTAAAAACTGTACAACAGGCATGGACACTGTTCAAAAATACCATCCTGGAGGCCCAGGCCAAACATATTCCGCGAATTAGAAAAGAAAGACGGAAGTCCAAAAGACAGCAGGCATGGTTGAAAAGTGAGGTGAAGGAAGCTATTAGGGCTAAAAGAAATGCCTTCAGAAAATGGAAGAAGGAACCGTCTGAAAATAACAAGAAGCAGCATAAGGAGTGTCAAAGCAAATGCAAGGCGCAGATAAAGAAGGCCAAGAGGGATTATGGAAAAAAGATAGCATTAGAGGCAAAATAACATAGTAAAACATCTTTTCGGTATATTAAAAGCAGGAAGCTGGCAAAAGAATCAGTTGGGCCGCTGGATGACCGAGGGGTAAAAGGGGCATTCAAGGAAGACAAAGACGTAGCAGAGAGATTGAATGAATTCTTTGCTTCGGTCTTTACCGAGGAAGATTTGGGTGGGATACCAGTGTCGGAAATGGTATTTCAAGCGGACGAGTCAGAGTCACTTACTGACTTCACGGTAAACCTGGAGGACGTAATGGGGGCAGTTCAGCAAACTAAAGAGTAGCAAATCTCCTGGACCAGATGGTATTCATCCTAGAGTACTGATAGAACTGAAAATGAGCTTGCGGAGCTACTGTTAGTGATATGCAATTTATCCTTAAAATCGAGCGTGGTACCGGAAGATTGGAGGGTGGCCAATGTAACGCCAATTTTCAAAAAAGGTTCCAGGGGAGATCCAGGAAATTATAGACCGGTGAGTCTGACGTCGGTGCCGGGGAAAATGGTAGAGACTATTATCAAAAACAAAATTACAGAGCACATCCAAGGACATGGATTACTGAAACCAAGTCAGCACGGCTTTTGTGTGGGGAAATCTTGCCTGACCAATTTACTTCAATTCTTTGAAGGAGTAAACAAACGTGGACAAAGGTGAACCGGTTGATATTGTGTATCTGGATTTTGAAAAGGTGTTTGACAAGGTACCTCATGAAAGGGTACAGAGGAAATTGGAGGGTCATGGGATACGAGGAAATGTCCTATTGTGGATTAAAAACTGGCTGAAGGATAGGAAACAGAGAGTGGGATTAAATGGGCAGTATTCACAATGGAGAAGGGTAGCTAGAGGGGTTCCTCAGGGGTCTGTGCTAGGACCGCTGCTTTTTAATATATTTATAAATGATTTAGAGATGGGAGTAACTAGCGAGGTAATTAAATTTGCTGATGACAAAAAATTATTCAAAGTCGTTAACTCGTGACAGGATTGTGAAAAATTACAGAAGGACCTTTACGAGACTGGGAGACTGGGCGGCTAAATGGCAGATGACGTTTAATGTGAGCAAGTGCAAGGTGATGCATGTGGGGAAAAAAAGAACTCAAATTATAGCTGCGTCATGCAAGGTTCCACGTTAGGAATTACGGACCAAGAAAGAGATTTGGGTGTCGTCGTCGATAATACACTGAAACCTTCTGCTCAGTGTGCTGCTGCGGCTAGGAAAGCGAATAGAATGTTGGGTATTATTAGGAAAGGTATGGAAAACAGGTGTGAGGATGTTATAATGCCGTTGTATCGCTCCATGGTGCGACTGCACCTTGAGTATTGTGTTCAATTCTGGTCGCCGCATCTCAAGAAAGATATAGTAGAATGGAAAAGATGCAGCGAAGGGCACCTAAAATGATAGCGGGGATGGGACGACTTCCCTATGAAGAAAGACTAAGGAGGCTAGGGCTTTTTGATTTGGAGAAGAGACGGCTGAGGGGAGACATGATAGAGGCATATAAAATAATGAGGAAGTGGAACAGGTGGATGTGAAGCGTCTGTTCACGCTTTTCAAAAATACTAGGACTAGGGGGCATGCGATGAAACTACAGTGTAGTAAATTTAAAACAAATCGGAGAAAAGGTTTCTTCACCCAACGCTTAATTAAACTCTGGAATTCGTTGCTGGAGAATGTGGTGAAGGCGGTTAGCTTGGCAGAGTTTAAAAAGGGGTTAGACGGTTTCCTAAAGGACAAGTCCATAAACCACTACTAAATGGACTTGGGAAAAATCCACAATTCCAGGAATAACAGAATGTTTGTACGTTTGGGAAGCTTGCCAGGTGCCCTTGGCCTGGATTGGCCGCTGTCGTGGGCAGGATGCTGGGCTCGATGGACCCTTGGTCTTTTCCCAGTGTGGCATTACTTATGTACTAAAATCACTGTTGAGTCAGAAACTGTTTCCATGTAGCTGGGGCAGTGGCACAAATTCTTCTCAAACTGCCCCCACTGTGCAAGGGAAGAGCAGAACTACTTTAAGCTGTTTGTATATCTTCTGAGCAGGATCTCCTCTGCTCTGGGACCCTTAATTTGAACCTTTCTTCTTGAGAGCTTAGCCTCAGTAGCCCTTTTGGTGATTGGGGGAGTTTTTATGCCCATCTTGGGCAGATGGGTTCTAGATGGCTAAGTTTTCCAGAAGGAATCTGGTGGTCCTGTGATGCACCTTGTTTTTTTCAGGCTGCATGCCAGCCACTCTGGGGGCTTCTCTGGGGCAGGGGGCTTCTGACCCTCCCCCCCCCCCCCCCCCCCCCCCCCCCCCCAAGCTCATTCTGCTGCTCTGTATGCCAATATGTTGCAGAAGTCTGGTAGGGTAACTTACAGTTCCTTTTTAGCTCAGCCTTTGTAGTTTTTCTGGCTTGTTCCCTGTCTGTCTCTTCTAATGGACCCTGCCCCAAAGAGGGGATGTTTTCTCCCCAGCTCAGCAGTAGGGTACATTACTCCCCTGTCTTCCTCTATTCTGATGGAGTATTTTTAGGGCAGTCCCTTTCTGCACAAAGGCAGCAAGAATCACCTGAGCTGGAAAACCATGTTTGCCTAAGTGAGTACATTGATAGCAATAGGCATCGCTGTCTGTGGTGAGTTTAGCTTTTCTTATAGTTCCTGCGTTGGCTAAGGCTGTTCCTTGTGTGGGAAACAGTGAACAGCATCAGAGCTGGACTCCTTGTATGTTGGGGCCTCTGAAAGCGCCTATTTAGTATTTTTATTTACAGACTTTTCTGTCCTCTCAGTTTTTCTCTGAGGGCAGTTGCTTGAACAGCTTGGAAGTTTCCCTCCTTCCTTTGTGAAATACTGGCAGAACAGGCATTGCCTATGAGCACACCACCACCCTGAGTGTGCCTGATCTCTGATCTTGGAAGCTCAGCACATGGTTGGGCCTAGCTGGTTTCTACTTGGCTGGGAGACTGCCTGGAAATACCAAGTGCTGTAGGTATCCTTTTTTTATTCTGCACCTTTTGCACCTTTACAGTGGGAGTTTCTAGGCTTAGTGCCTTTGGCTCCATGTTTCTGTGGGAAATGTTACATGTTGTTATTTTCTGAGGCTAGTGCTCTGGTCTCCATGGTAACCACGGAACCTCAATGGGAGCATTTTCTCCAGGTGCAGTAGTTTCAGCAAAATAGTTTTATTTTTCTGGAAGATGGTTGGCTTTCAGCCTGATGGTCAGAAGTTTAAGGCTGGTTTGTGCATCATATTAGAAGCTGTGGCCCTCGGCTCATTTTCTGTGGGGCATATTTTGCTTCCCTCTTTCATATTGCTTGCCTTTACAAGCAGTTCTTTGCATAGCTGGGACAGTTTACACTATGCTACAGTTCCATAGATTAGCTGTGGTGGTTTCCCACAGCAGCTCTGATCTTCTAGTTTTGCTCTCTGACACTGATCAACTATTGCATACCAGCTCCAGCTTCCACTGTATCTGTGGCACCTCTAGCTAACTGTTTGTTGCAGTGTCTCTAAGGCTTTTATTACACTTTTGCACTTTTTCTTTATATTGGACAGCTAGCTATATTCAGAGCTTCTTCAATTTAGCATTCTTCCCTGTACTTCTCCCTTAGGAAGCATTTCTTCTCTTTCTTCTTTGGCCCCCTCATCTGTGGTTTGTCTGGCCATTCTGGTCCCTCGTGTTTAGTTCCAGGCTTTGCCTTTCGGCACGGCTATGGCTCCATTCACTTTTTCATAAGTTTGGGAGCTTTGTGGCATTCTCTGCAAGGTCAGCATCAGAGTGCACCTTGCTCTAGACGAGATCCTGAGAGTCTGTCTTCCCGGGTCTTCTCAGAATCCTTGGGCTGGGTGGTCACCCTTCAAATCAGCCACCTCATCCCATTCCAGACATCTCTGATGCTTTTTTTTTTCTTGACTGAGGACTGGAGGATCTAGGTTCAGACTTGGGTGCGGGCGCAGATTCCTCGGGCCTGGCTATGCATTCATGTCTTGGGCTCTGTGGCGGACACTTTGGAGATAGTGCCGTGGGTGGTGCTCATAGATGACATCTACTGCTCTTTCTTCTCGACGGGTGCTTTCCTGTGTTCCAGGAGTGTCAGCAGTGTCTTCTGTGACTGTTCTCGGTACGGCTGCACATGAACTGGTGGCTCCGCATTTCCTCCCTGTGGAAGGGATGCCTTGGTGCCTCCGCAGTGGATGGTGGTGGTTACGGATACGAGTCTCTCAGACTGGAGAGCCCTTTGCCTCCTTCTTCCATCTCTGGGGCGGTGGATGGCACAGGGGACGGTGTAGCTGATCTCCTGCCTGGATCTGCTTTTGGTGCTGTTCGTCTTCTAGCCTTTCAGTACACATTGCAGTCCAGGCGGTGCTTGTGAAGTCTACCCCGCCTGGACCTGGTTTTGGTGCTGTTTGTCTTCTAGCACTTCAGGACACTGTATAATTATGGTACAGCCAGAGACCCCCCCACTGGAATGGTGGTGGGCCCAGTCATAGAGCTCAGGCTATTACAGACCTTGGCTGAGTCAGAAATCTGATGGCTGACATAACTGGGAGCTTACTGGAAAAGTATGGCCTAGTTTGTAGCCCGGATTGAGGCCTAAAAGTTAGGTCAATAGATATGGAAACAAAATGGAGGATTTCAGCACAAAATGGAAGCCCGTATTTGTTACAAAGTGGAATTTTCTCTAATGTAAGTTAGAAAAACAAGTTGAGAAATGAGTGAGTCATACCAGGTGCAAAGAAAATAGGGAACTAGCTGTCCAAGAGAGGAGGGAGACTTTCCTGTGAGCAGGAAAGGCGTAGCTGGATGCAGGGTCTTGCTTAAGATTTGTGGTCAAGCGAGCTAGAGACAAAACCATGTTAGCAAGATAGAAGCTACTCATTAGCATGAGCCAATCAGTGACAACCATGACATTAGCATAGATCCAATCAGGTATATCTACTGTCATATTATCCATATCCTGAGGGCACCTATAAAATCAGGGTATTTCCTGGTTTAAGTTAGAGAGAAAAGGGTTGCCACTCTCTCTCCAAGGGAAACCAATGTGTCCAGCAGAATTGACAAATTACCTAATTGCTTTCCCTTGTAAAACCTCTAATTGGTAAAGAAATTATAAAAGATTAGCAAATAATTAACACATGTTTGCAACTTATTATATTCCTATAATTAATTGATTGTACGTGCCTGTTGTCAATCACTGATTTGACTTGTACCTTGGCAAATAAACTCCTCATTCCAAATGATGATTTGTGGGCTTCACTTAATGATCCAAGGCTGTAAGTATAAATGCATTGTATAACTTGTAATCTAAATCCAGTTTGTCATAAGGCTGGTATCTTTTCCTTAGACCTAACGTCTCCCTTAGAGGCAATAACTCCTTGATTACCCCAGTACTAGGGTTATTTAGAGATGGAGTCAGATTTAAGGTCACTCCAGCCTTCTTGGGGGGGGCTCGGGACCCCCCAAATTCAAAACAACACGTTGTGGGCTAGGCGGTGCTTGTGCCATCAGAGAAGATGAGGCAGTGGCTGCTTTTTCGACAGAGTGGGACTCGGAGTCAGGCTGTGGCCATCAGAGCGTGTCACCCCATGGAGTGAGCAGAGGACCTCATGTTCCGTTTCTATGCGGCCCATTTTGTGGGCTTTTCCTGCAGTGAGTTCTCTTTTCTGCCGTCTTCTGGTCTTGGCAAAATGGTTGTTCCGCACCAGTGCTTCTCCAGTTTGACCTCAGGTAGAGAGCTCCGGAGGTAGATCTGATGACATCCCGGCTGGACGCCCAGATGCCTTCTGTCATCGAAGAGGGCGATTCGGCAGGGCTGGTTGTTCAATTGCTTCCTTACCTGGAGGAAGTTCTTCAATAGTGTTTCCTTCGTTGCCTCTCTGCGGCCGAGTTTATTTTGGATCACTCATCACCAAAGTTGCGTCATTCTGGTAGCTCCGGATTAACCATAGTGCCCTTGTTCTCTGAGGACAAGCAGGCTGCTTTTCTCAAATGTGGGTTGGCATCCATGGCGGCCCCAGGAACGGAAATTTTCCAGCAAAATCTTCAAACTCTTTGCAACAGCCAGTAGAGCGTGGAATGGACACACAGCGCATGCGCGGCCATCCTCCCGCCCGCGTGCGTCCGTTCCCGCCTCAGTTTTTTCTTTTCCGCAGTAGAGAGTGGCTGCGTGTCGGTCTCTCGTAGGTCCCAGGAAAAACTTAGGCGCCCTTTCGTAGCGTTTATTGCTTTCTTTTTGTTTTAGGTCGCCCCTTTTCTTCTTTTTCCAGTTCGTTTAAAAAAAAACCCCAGCTCTTTTTTCTTAGTTTTTTGCCCTGGTAAGTTTCCTTTCGATTTCTGTTGTGGCCTTTTTGGCCGCCCGTCGGCGGTTCCCTTTTTGTGCCCTTTGTTGGCACGATCGAGCTGTTTGATTTCGCCACAGTGATTTTTCCGCTGATGTCCTCGAAGCCGCTCAGCGATTGGGGTACTCCCTCAATTTGATCTCCAGACCTCCAAATTGTCCACCGGGAGCTCAGTCTTTCAGCTTCCAGCACAGGCAGGTACTTGCAGAGGAACTCTCCGCCCTTCTCAGCGCCAATGCGGTCGAGCCCGTTCCACCAGGGCAAGAAGGGCTGGGATTCTATTCCAGGTACTTCCTTGTGCAAAAGAAAACAGGGGGGATGTGTCCCATCCTAGACCTAAGGGCCCTGAAGTGTGCTCGATGCCAGCGGTCTCTCTCGAGCAGTGACCCGCACTCCTGGTGTGTACAGTGCCTTGGGCCCGACCATCGCCCAGAAGCCTGTAAATTGTGTCTTAGCTTGAAAAAGCGGACACAGGCGTCTAGAAGAGCTCTTTGGAGTACCCCAACCGGACAAATATCTGGTCCAAAAAAAGTTCAGGATGGTTTCCCTGGGCACCCTTCTTCCCATGATTCAGAAAAACGATTGGCTATGCTCTCTGGACTTAAAGGATGCTTACACTCACATTCCGATCCTTCCAGCTCACAGGAAGTATCTGTGATTCCGTCTGGGAACGCAGCATTTCCAGTATTCTGTGCTGCCCTTTGGTCTGGCGTCTGCGCCCAGGGTCTTTACAAAATACCTAGCAGTGGTTGCAGCGTCGCTGCGCAGACTGGGAGTGCATGTGTTCCCTTATCTCAACAATTGGCTGGTGAAGAACACCTCGGAGGCAGGAGCTCTACAGTCCATGCAGATGACTCTCCAACTCTTGGAGCTACTTGGGTTTGTTATAAATTACCCAAAGTCCCATCTCCTTCCAGTTCAACGCCTAGAATTCATAGGAGCTCTGCTGGATTCACAGATGGCTCGTGCTCCTCGAGGCGAGAGCAAACAACCTTCTGTCTCTAGTTTCCATGGCCAGAGCGTCTCAGCAGATTACAGCTTGGCAGATGTTGACACTTCTAGGCCATATGGCCTCCACAGTTCATGTGACGCCCATGGCCTTCCTGCACATGAGATCTGCTCAATGGACCCTAGCTTCCCAGTGGTATCAGGCTGCGGGGAATCTAGAGGATGTGATCCAGCTGTCTACAGATTTTCACAATTCCCTTCAGTGGTGGACAATTCGATCCAATTTGACCCTGGGACGTCCTTTCCAAATTCCTCAGCCTCAAAAAGTGCTGACCCACGGATGCATCTCTCCTGGGGTGGGGAACGCATGTAGATGGGCTCCACACAGGGAGCTTGGTCCCTGTAGGAATCAGATCAATCTAGAGTTGCGAGCGATCTGGAATGCTCTAAAGGCTTTCAGAGATCTGCTGGCCAATCAAATTATTCATATTCAGACAGACAACCAGGTTGCCATGTACTATGTCAGTAAGCAGGGGGGCACCGGATCTTGCCCCCTGTGTCGGGATGTGTCGGGAAGCCGTTCAGATGTGGCTTTGGGCTCGCCATCATGCCATGTTTCTCCAAGCCACGTATCTGGCAGGCGTAAAGAACAGTCTGGCCGACAGGTTGAGCAGGATAATGCAACCTCACAAGTGGTCGCTTAACTCGGGCATGGTACGCAAGATCTTCTGAGAGTGGGTCACCCCCTCGGTGGATCTTTTTGCCACTCAGATCAATCATAAGGTCCCTCAGTTCTGTTCCAGGTTTCAGGCCCCCAACAGAATAGCATCAGATGCCTGTCTCCTACATTGGGGAATGGGCCTTCTGTATACGTATCCTCCCATACGACTTGACCTACCATAAGCAAACATAAGGAACCCATCTATTTACCGGTTTATCTTATCATTAACAACATGACTCAGAAATATCTCCTATCAATCCTTCTTACCCTCCATGCTCTTCCCAGCTTCTCCTTTATCGCTCCACCTTCTTACCTATCCATATCCTGTCTCTCATACCTCTTTTATCCCATTTACTCCTTTCTCATTTGTCCTATCACATACCTCCTTTATTGATTCTGATACTACAGATTGTATTCTCTTGTTACTATGTAAGCCGCATTGAGCCTGCGATAAGCGGGGTACAAATGTAATAAATAAATACCTCTGGTGGGGAAGACTTTGCTGAAACTCCAGCAAGACCGCGGAACCATGATTCTGATTGCGCCCTTTTGGCCTTGTCAGATTTGGCTCCCTCTTCTGGAGTTATCCTCCGAAGAACCGTGGAGATTGGAGTGTTTTCCGACCCTCATCACTCAGAACGAGGGGGCTCTTCTGCATCCCAACCTCCAGTCTCTGGCTCTCACGGCTTGGATGTTGAGAGCGTATAATTCGCCTCCTTAGGTCTTTCTGAGGGTGTCTCCCGAGTCTTGCTTCCAGAAAAGATTCCACAAAGAGGTGTTACTCTTTCAAATGGAGGAGGTTTGCCGTCTGGTGTGACAGCAAGGCCCTAGATCCTCGCTCTTGTCCTACACAGACCCTGCTTGAATAACTTCTACACTTGTCAGAGTCTGGTCTCAAGACCAACTCCGTAAGAGTCCATCTTAGTGCAATTAGTTCTCTCCATTATCATGTAGACAGTAAGCCTATTTCTGGACAGCCTTTAGTTGTTCGCTTCATGAGAGGTTTACTTTTGTCAAAGCCCCCTGTCAAACCTCCACCAGTGTCATAGGATCTCAACATCATCCTCACCCAGCTGATGAAACCTCCTTTTGAGTCACTAGATTCCTGCCATCTGAAGTCTTTGACCTGGAAGGTCATTTTCTTGGTGGCGGTTACTTCAGCTCATAGAGTCAGTGAGCTTCAAGCCTTGGTAGCCCATGCTCTTTATACTAAATTTCATCATAACAGAGTAGTCCTCCGCACTCACCCTAAGTTCCTGCTGAAGGTGGTGTCGGAGTTCCATCTGAACCAGTCAATTGTCTTGCCAACATTTTTCCCCGTCCTCATGCCCTTCTGAACGTCAGTTGCATACATTGGACTGCAAGAGAGCATTAGCCTTTTATGTGGAGTGGACAAGCCCCTTCAGACAGTCTGCCCAAATGTTTGTTTCTTTTGATCCCAACAGGAAGGGAGTCGCTGTCGGGAAACACACCATTTCAAATTGGCTAGCAGATTGCATTTCCTTCACTTATTCCCAGGCTGGGCTGACTCTTGAGGGTCATGTCACGGCTCATAGTGTTAGAGCCATGGCAGCGTCAGTGGCTCACTTGAAGTCAGCCACTATTGAAGAGATTTGCAAGGCTGTGACGTGGTCATCAATCCACACATTCACATCTTATTATTGCCTTCAGCAGGACTCCCAACACGACAGTCGGTCCGGGCAGTCGGGGTTGCAGAATCTGTTTGTGGTCTAGAATCCAACTCCACCCCCCCATGTCCCATTTTTGTTCTGTTCCAGGCTGCACTCTTTTAGCTGTTCTTCGTAGGTCAATCTCTTATGTCCTTGCCGTTGCTTTCTTTGTTGTTTTGAGTGAGCCTGGGGGCTAGGGATACCCCACATGTGGGAACAAGCAGCCTGCTTGTCCTCGGAAAATGCGAAGTTACTTACCTGTAGCAGGTATTCTCCGAGGACAGCAGGCTGATTGTTCTTACCAACTTGCCCACCTCCCCTTTGGAGTTGTTTTAGTCTTTATTTGCTTTTCATATAACTGAGGCGGGAACGGGCTTACGCGGGTGGGAAGATGGCCGCACATGCGCAGTGTGTCCGTTCCACGCTCTACTGGCTGTTGCAAAGAGTTTGAAGATTTTGCTGGAAAATCTTCGTTCCTGGGGCCGCCATGGACTCCGACCCACATGTGAGAACAATCTGCCTGCTGTCCTCGGAGAATACCTGCTACATGTAAGTAACTTCGCTGTATGCAAATATGGTGCGGCTCCTGGTGGCACCTTCATTTTGGATTCCACTTGACTCTGGGCTCTTCTAGGTCCGTTCCTGATTGGATGATCCCTCTCGCTTTGGTCTTATGGCCTGTTTTTTTGAGAGGCCGAATCTGATGAACAGAGTTCTTTGGATGCAGTGGTTAATTTTCTGTTGCGATCTTGTATGTGGTCCACGGTCCACTTCAACTGCATATTTTCGGGTGTTGAGGATTTTTTGAGGCTGGTTGTGGCTCACGCTTGTTCTTCATTGCGGGCATCTGTTCCTCAGTGACTGAGTTCTTTCTTCAGGATGGGTTGCAGAAGGGCCTGGCCTGGTCTTGCACTCCAAGGTGGTGCATTTCTTGCAGAGTGCTTTGCTCCCCCGCTGCTGTGACCTTGTTCACCCTAAAACCTAATTCGTATTCTCCGAGTCTAGCTTAGGGCTCCTTGTCTACCGAGCTTTGCTTCGGACTCTGTTTGTTCCTTTGCAGAATGCTTCGCTTAGGAACTTACAAGCAGTGTTCTTGATTGCCAATTCTTTATCACGCAGAGTGTCTGAATTTTTAGTGCAGCCATGCCGAGCTGTTTTTTCTGCAATTTGCTGAGTCTAGAGTGACCTTGCTTTCGGTTCCTTCTTTCCTTTCCGGCTGTGGTTTGGCTTTTCTTTTTCAGCCTCTCTTTCTTCCCTCCTTTCGGGAGGGGGGATTTTCATATGGAGTACACAGCACTTCATCTTCTGGATTTTCAGACTGTTCTCCAGTATTCATAGATGTTGCATGTTTTTCAGTGTTCAGATCTTCTCTTTTTGGTTTGTCGCTGGTTCTTGCCTATCTGTTCTTCTCCTGGTCTTTAGTTTCCAAAAAAAAAGGAGAAGAGGAAAGAGAACAGAAACCACTGAAGAGGACTCCATCACAGTCATTGTTTCTCTTAAGTCAGACTGACAAGTTTCTGTTTTGTATGGTTAGTGAGGAAGGCTTCCTGGTTTCTTGTCTGATTCTGCTTGGTGATGAGACATGTACTGAGGTGAAGGGGGAGCTTGCCGTCTGGTATCACTGCCTTCAGCTTTGTAATCTCTACCTGCTGGTAGATGGACACAGCCCACCAGTTCTTGGATTCATGGTTTTCAGTACCATCTTTATTCTGGTAACTCCCAGATCTACCTCTCCACACCAGAAATCTCAGCAGGAATTCAGGCCAAAGTATCAGCCTGCCTGTCTGACATTGTCGTCTGGGTGTCTCACCGCTATCTGATACTAAACATGACCAAGTCTGAGCTTCTTATTGTTCCCCCTAAACCAACCTCTCCTCTTCCCCCATTCTCTATTTCTGTGGATAACACTCTCATCCTCCCTGTCTCATCAGCTCGTAACCTTGGGGTCATCTTTGACTCCTCTCTCTCCTTCTCTGAGCATATTTAGCAAACTGCTGTCGTTTCTTTCTCTATAATATCACCAAATTCGCCCTTTCCTTTCTGAGCACACTACCAGAACCCTTATCCAAACTCTTATCACTTCTCGCTTAGACTATTGCAACTTGCTTCTCACTGGTCTCCCACTTAGCCATCTCTCTCCTCTTCAATCTGTTCAAAATTCTGCCACACAACTTATATTTTGCCAGTGTCGCTATACTCATAAGCCCTCTCCTCGTGTCACTTCACTGGCTTCCTATCCATTTCCGCATACAGTTCAAACTCCTCTTATTGACTTATAAGTGAGTTCACTCTGCAGCTCCTCAGTACCTCTCCACTCTCATCTCTCTCTACACTCCTCCCCGGGAACTCTGTCACTGGGTAAATCTCTCTTATCTGCACCCTTCTCCTCCACCGCCAACTGCAGACTCCGTTCCTTTTATCTTGCTGCACCATATGCCTGGAATATACTTCCTGAGCCGGTCTATCAAGCTCCATCTCTGGCCGTCTTCAAATCTAAGCTAAAAGCCCACCTTTTTGATGCTGCTTTTAACCCCTAACCCTTACTCATTTGTTCAGAACCCTTATTTTATCATCCCTACCTTAGTAATTCCCTTATCTCTTGTTTGTCCTGTTTGTCTGTCCTAATTAGATTGTAAGCTCTGTCGAGCAGAGACTGCCTCTTCATTTTCAAGTGAACAGTGCTGTATACATTTAGTAGCGCTATAGAAATGATAAGTAGTAGTAGTAGTATCTGCTGCTACTAAAGGAAAGAAAATTATCAGCAGGTAAGGCATAATTTTATCTTGAGTCCGAGAGGCTCCTGTGAAGAGTGGCTTTCCATCTGCGATCAGACATAGCACTCAAATGGGTCTATAAAACCCTCTCTAAAGTCTAAAATCTGAGGGCAGTTCTAAACACAATGTTTATATGTTGCATTCAGAAAGCCACATTTAGGACATTTGCCATCTATGAGTCAGTCTTTATTTTAATGCAGTGGTTCTCAACCCAGTCCTCAGAACACACCCAAACAGTAGGGTTTTCAGGATATCCACAATGAATATGCATGATATAGATTTATATTTGAAAGAGGCAATGTATGCAGATTTCTCCTAAGCATGTTCATTGTAGATTTCCTGTAAATATGACTGGCTAGGTGTGTGCCTTGCAGACTGGGTTGAGAACTGCTGGTTTAATGTATGTATGTGATCTTATATATTTGAAATGGCACATAAAAACTCTACTGAGCCATTAATATGGATCTCACCTAGTTAGAATCACCGGACTCATGTGACTTAGTAGAAGATCATATTTTTGGTGTTTGTTCCTTTAGCTTAGAGATCCAGGGAATTCAACATCCTACTGATTCGATGTGTGTTATAACAGCAGTCTGTAAGACAAAATGGTGCTTCATACACATTCCTTCCTGATGTGGTTTTATAGTCACACTTTAACCACTCAATTGACCTTCTACCATTTTTACTTTCTTTCATACTTTCTAGAAAGAAGATAACCTTCATAGTTTTCACTGGAAAAGTTCTTGCCTTCTTTCTGGAGCCATCTAATGCAATTAGGAAGTTTAGCTAGGTTTTTGTATATTTTGATCCCCAGAAGCCTGACCCAAGTGGCTGTATTTTATTCTTCTAGGTGAGTGAAGCAGGTGTCCACAGGCCTCATGTTGGTGGAATTCATGGTCGCAGCAATGATGGATCCTACTCTCTTGTACTCGCAGGAGGATTTGAGGATGAAGTGGTATGTGCTTCTATGTTAGTTTATAGAACTATGCATGAATTAAGACCTACTTTTAAACTTTTAAATCACACATATATACATTGATAAGCAGTTCTCTAGTATAACAATTTTGTTGATTTCAGAAAATTAAATGATGTTTTTGAAATCCATCAAGCAATCCTTTCTATTTCACCTCCATCAGAACAGCTATACTTGGAAGAGTGGCACAGAGTATATCATATATTGATATATACTGGTCCACGTGTTTTGTATGGACAAACAAAAGCAGAGACGGCAAAGAACGCAGACGTGACCACAGGTCCAAATGGCAAAGACTTTGACCTGGCATGGCTGTGTTTTGGCAGTATGCCTGCGTCGGGGTCCTATAACAAAAATAGAAAACATACATATAAAAACTAAACAGTCATAAAATATAAAACCCAAAATAGGTAAATGTAAAATTGATTATAAAATTAATGAATAAAATTGATAATAAATTATTAACCATTCACCAATGCGTTATAGTATGACCAATGAATAATATATGAAAAAGGTGTCAGGTTTACACATATAGTTAAACAAAAATACATACATAAGCTGGATGTTGAGTGATTGAGTTATAGAAGACAAAAGAAAACATGTTTTTTGTATAGCATTATATATGATAGTATCAATACAGAGCAGCCGGATGATAGTCTGTGAAAAACCCAATGAATGGTATAGGAGCTGCTACCAAAGTTTCAAAAATAACTTAAAAGTGATTCTTTATCCTCCTACATTATATATGTTAAACCAGTCCAGACCAGTGGTTTTGCTCCCCAAGCAGCAGATGGAGGCAGAAAACATGGAGCTTTCAGTGATGATGTCGCTATGCTATAAGGCTTGGTGCAGACTTAAAATCCACAGTATTCTGTCTCCAGCAGATGGTGGTAGGTCTGGATTGGTGTATCTCAAAAATCAGAAAAGCTCCCTGAGACCTAGACCAAGGTTCTAGTCTCAGGTTGAGGGACCAGTGAGTCTGCTCTCAGGGATAGCTTATAGGCCTTCTGGTTCAGAGTATGTGTGTGGGGGAAAGGTGGGGACTGGTGCTCTCAAGGCCATCTCTGGTAGTTGGTACAGCTAGCTGGGGTCTCTGCAGAGCCCAGCTCTATTTTGTCAGTGGTAGAGGGGACACCTCCCAGGGGTCCCTTCTTGTATTCCCTCTCATCTCCCCCTGGTCCGCCTTCCAAGTTAATTTAAAACCTGCCAGACTAGTTCTAGAGCTGCTGAGGCCTTCTAAGACAGATGGGGATGGAGGGAATCCATGTGCAAAAAGGCTCATGGTTAAAAGAGCAGCCAACTTCAAAGTAGCAGCAGGCTTGGCAGCCACACAGGCATGGGGTGAAAAGCAGCCTGCTCAATGGAAGAGAGGCAGTGCCACTATAGCAGCTATGGGACACAGCATCACAATTCCACTGCTGGGTTATTCTGTCCCTCCTGCAATGGCTAGCAGGAAGAACAATTCAAAGAGCCTGCTGGTTGGCAGTAATGTGGCCCTGGTACAGAAGCCAGGGGTGCAGCTGAGTTTGGGGGTTCCCAATGGTGGCCACCTTAGCTGCCGGCCATATGTTCCCAGCGCAGCAGGACATAGCGGAGGATGCATTTGGATGGAGGAGCCTCTCTGGGGTTCAGTCTTGATGTTATCATGGCATGCACAACTGTGACAAGACTTGCCTCCTCAATGTAGGGAGAGAGACAGCGTAGTTGTCACAAATGATAGAAACAGCTCTTGACGGTTGATGGGATTTTGGGGTCAGTCTGAGTGTTGAGTTTAGCTGTATTCCAAGGTTCCTGACTTGTGATATGAGGGAGAGTTCATATTTCCCAAAAGATATTTTGATGTCAGGTATGTGTCCACTTGTGTTAAGTACCCATAGAAGCTCAGTTTTGCTTGGGTTCAAGCAGAGTTTGGTTTTAGCCCATCCTTGAATTGCTTTTAAATAGGTAGTCAGTTTATTCAGAGCTGTGGGTAAGTCAGGTTCAATGGGTATGAGTAGCTGCACATCGTCTGCATAGATGTAGAACCAAGTGTGCATCAACTGAATTCAGCTCGACTAGTAGTAGCGTGAGGTAGATAGTGAACAGAATAGGTGACAGTATCGATCTTTGTGGTACCCCGGAAGCCTTTGCCCATGGTAGTGATGAGGTGCTGAGGAACAGAATGGACTGTTTTCTTATCTGATGGATAGGATCTGAACCAAGGAAGTACTTTTCCATTAATTCCTGTTCCTACCAGTCGTGCTAGCGTGATATTGTGATCCACAGTGTCAAGAGCTACTGAGAAATCTAGCAGTACTAACACTGAGGCAAATCCCCTGACTTCTTTGAAGATCATCTAGTAGGGATATTAGGACCATTTCTGTTCCATAACCAGGCCTGAATCCAGATTGACATGGATCTAGACAGTTTATCTCTTCTACCCAATCATTGAGTTGAACACAGACTGTTCATTAAGTTTTCCTACAAGTGCATACTGGCTGATAATTTTAAAGCTTGTCCTGCTCAAGGTTGTTGTTGTTTAGCATAACATGCATCACTGCGCTTTTTGATGCTGTTGGTAGTTGCCCATTAGAAAAAGAGTTGTTCATGATTTATATAGCACCTTTTATGAGGCCCATGCTTGCCTGCTGGACTATCCTTTTATCGTCTGGGGACAAAGGAGCATGTAGTTGGTCAAAGGCCTCTTAGAAATTTGTCAAGGCTCCCCTCTGTTAGGGCTCTTCAGCTTGGAAGAGAGACGGATGAGGGGAGATATGATTGAGGTCTACAAAATCCTGAGGGGTGTAGAATGAGTAGAAGTAAATCAATTTTTTTACTTGTTCCAAAAGTACAAAGACTAGGAGACACTCAAGGAGGAAATATTTTTTCGCTCAGCGAATAGTTAAGCTCTAGAACTCTTTGCCGGAGGATGTGGTAACAGCAGCTATTATATTTGGGTTTAAAAAAAGGTTTGGACAAGTTCCTGGAGGAAAAGTCCTTAGTTTGCTATTGAGACAGATATGGGGAAGCAACTGCTTGCCCCAGGATTGGTAGCATGGAATGTTGCTACTAATTGGGTTTCTGCAAGGTTCTTGTGACCTGGCTTGGCCACTGTTTGGAAACAAGATTCTGGGCTAGATGGACCACTGGTCTGACCCAGTATGGCGACCCTCAGTGGGAGGAATGCTGGCTTCGGCCTAACCCCTCTGGTAAGCCTTTCCTCGGTTGAGAGGTGCCCACCTCTACCACCGGCTGCCTTTCAGGTGCTGTGGAGGACTTTCAGCTCATCTGCATATCCTTTACAGCCTTCTCCAGGGTGACTCCCAGGTTTACTCCAATCCACTCAGGGCCTCCGCTCTAGGTGCCCAGCGCTCCCACCAGGTGCTGTGGAGGACTTGCAGCCCTTCTGCATATCCTCACAGCTGTATCCGGGGTGACTCCCAGGTCCACCCCAATCTTCCCAGGGCCCTCGCTCCAGGTGCCCAGGGTTTCCAGGTGCTTTTTGGCTAGGATCAGGTGACCCTCAGGGGGAGGAATGCTGGCTTCGGCCTAACCCCTGGTAAGCCTTTTCTCGGCTGAGAGGTGCCCAGCTGTACCACCGGCTGCCTTTCAGGTGCTAAGAAGGACTTGCAGCTCATCTGCATATCCTTTACAGCCTTCTCTGGGGTGACTCCCAGGTCCACTCCAATCCGCTCAGGGCCTCTGCTCTAGGTGCCGTGCGCCGGATGGCGCACAGGGCATTTTTCTCTTTACATTTATTTTTCTCCCAGTTACTACTCATGGCTCCAGTACACTTTTTCTTCTTGGTACTATCCCTTCCTAATCTTTTTCTCCATCTGAAACCACTGTACACTGCAGGAACACATTGTCCACTCTCTGTATTCATCATCTCACCATCTCTTTTTTTTCCTCTTCCTTTTTCTCAGCTCTCAACCTTCAACATTTCCTTCCTTCCATTCATCCATCTCCTTTCTATCAGAGTACATCTCGCCTTCGTCGCTGTCGTCATACCTCTCCTACTCTTCTCCGTACTCTCTTGCTCCTTCTGCTCTCCACTGGGGACATTAATCCCAATCCTGGTCCTCCACATCAGCTCTCATCCTGTTTGTGCAGGTCACACCGTGATATCTCCAATCTAATTTCTGTTCTTCTCCTTCCCCCTTCTTTCCTGCCTTTCTCTTGCGCTCTGTGGCATGCCCACTCTGTCTGTAACAAACTTTCCTACATCCATGACCTCTTTATCTCTCGTTCTTTCCTATCTGCTTGCCCTAACTGAAACTTGGCTTTACCATGAAGACTCTGCTTCAGTTGCGGCCCTATGCCATGGAGGTTATCTTTTCTCCCATACTTGGTGTCAGGCTACTGGTTTCACCCTCTTGTAGATTTCAACCTCTTCCACCTCACTCACTGTTTTTCTTCCTTCAAAGTCCACTCCATCTGTCTATTTGCTCCTCTGCCTCTCCGAGTAGCAGTCATTTATTGACCCCCTGATACGTCCCTTTCTTCCTTTCTCACTGACTTTGATTCCTGGCTTTCCTTCTTTCTTGAACCTTCATCTCCTTCCCTCATTCTTGGCGATTTTAACATTCATGCTAATGATCCCTCTGACTCTTATGCTTCTCAGTTTCTTGCTTTAAAATCCTCTTTCAATCTTCAACTGTGCTCCACTGCCCCCACTCACCAGGATGGCCACTGTCTTGATCTTATCCTCTTCTCAAACTACTCACTCTCCAGTTTCTGTGCCTCAACTCTTCCCCTCTCTGACCATCATCTGATAACTTTCACACTTAAACACCCTCCTCCCCAGTCCCGTCCAATCTTAACCAATACATTTAGGAATCTTCAGGGTATTGACCCTTCTACTCTGTCCTCCAGTGTTTCAAATCTTTTATCTACCACTATGTTATCCAAGTCTGTCAATGTGCTCTAGATACTCTCACTCCTCCCATTCCCCGTTCTGTAAAATGTACCAAACCCCAACCTTGGCTGACCTCTAGAATCCACTACCTACGTTCCTGTGGCCGGTCTGCCGAACACCTTTGGCTGAAATCCCGTGCCCATGCTGACTTCATATATTTCAAATTCTTGCTGACCTCCTTCCAGTCTGCTCTTTTACTTGCCAAACAGGACTATTACATTCAGTTGACAAATTCTCTTGGCTCAAACCCTCAACGTCTCTTTGCCACACTGAACTCTCTCCTCAAAGTGCCTTCACCTCCAACCCCCCCTTCACTTTCCCACCAGACTCTGAGTTCTTTCATGATACGGTTCACAAGATTAAACTTGAATTCTCAACCAGGTCACCTCCACCTCTCCTTCCCTTAGTCCATTCTGTCAACCCTCCAACCCCTGCCTCCTTTTCTTCATTTTCTGAAATCACTTAAGAGGAAACTACACATCTTATTTCCTCCTCGAAACTAACTACCTGTTCCTCTGATCCTATTCCCACCCATGTACTTAACACTATCTCTCCTACTGTCATCCCTTTTATCTGTCATATCCTCAATCTTTCACTGCGACTGTTCCTGATGCCTTCAAACATGCCGTAGTCACACCACTCCTTAAGACACCTTCATCGGACCCTACCTGTCCTTCCAACTATCGCCCCATCTCCCTTTGCTATCCAAGATACTTGAACTTGCTGTTCACTGCCGTTGCCTTGACTTTCTTTCATCTCAAGCTATTCTTGATCCACTTCAATCTGGCTTTCGCCCCCTTCATTCAACTGAAACAGCGCTTGCTAAACTTTCCAATGATCTGTTCCTGGCCAGATCCAAAGGTCTCTATTCTATCCTCATCCTTCTCGATCTATCTGCTGCTTTTGACACTTTTGATCACAGCCTACTCCTTGATACGCTGTCCTCACTTGGATTTCAGGGCTCTGTTCTTTCCTGGTTTTCTTCTTATCTCTCCCAGCGTACCTTTAGTGTATGCTCTAGTGGATTCTCCTCTACTTCTATCCCACTATCAGTTGGTGTACCTCAGAAATCTGTCCTGGGACCTCTTCTTTTCTCCATCTATACTTCTTCCCTTGGTACTCTGATCTCATCCCATGGTTTTCAGTATCATCTTTACGCTGATGACTCCCAGATCTACCTCGCCACACCAGACATCTCAGCCGAAATCCAGGCCAAAGTATCAGCCTGCCTGTCTGACATTGCTGGCTGGATGTCTCAGCGCCATCTGAAACTAAACATGACCAAGATTGAGCTTCTTATCTTTCATCCAAAACCAAACTCTCCTCCTCCCCCTTTCTCTATTTCTGTGGATAACACTCTTATCCTTCCTGTCTCATCAGCTCGTAACCTTGGGGTCATCTTCGACTCCTCCCTCTCCTTCTCTGCACATATTCAGCAGACTGCTAAAACCTGTCGTTTCTTTCTCTATAATATCAGCAAAATTTGCCCTTTCCTTTCTGAGCACACTACCAGAACCCTCATCCACACTTTTTTCACCTCTCGCTTAGACTATTGCAACTTGCTTCTCACAGGTCTCCCACTTAGCCATCTCTCTCCTCTTCAATCTGTTCAAAATTCTGCTGCATGACTAATATTCTGCCAGTGTCGTTATGCTCATATTAGCCCTCTCCTCAAGTCACTTCACTGGCTTCCTCTCCGTTTCCGCATACAGTTCAAACTCCTCTTATTGACATATAAGTGCATTCACTCAGCAGCTCCTCAGTGCCTCTCCATTCTCATTTCTTTCTACATTCCTCCCCGGGAACTCCATTCACTGGGTAAATCTCTCTTATCTGCACCCTTCTCCTCCACTGCTAACTCCAGACTCCGTTCCTTTTATCTTGCTGCACCATATGCCTGGATTATACTTCCTGAGCTGGTACGTCAACCTCCATCTCTGGCCGTCTTCAAATCTAAGCTAAAAGCCCACCTTTTTGATGCTGCTTTTAACTCCTAACCCTTATTCACTTGTTCAGAACCCTTACTTTATCAATCTCACTTTAATATTCCCTTATCTCTTCTTTGTCCTATTTGTCTGTCGAGCAGGGACTGTCTCTTCATATTCAAGTGTACAGCGCTGTGTACGTCTAGTAGCGCTTTAGAAATGATAAGTAGTAGTAGTAGTAGTAATACTCTTATGTTCTTATGGATTAAGAGTTCCATATGTCTGTGTGAGGAGGAGGCAAGTTTGTTTGCTCCTGGTTAGCCAACCGGATACTGGGTGGTACTCTCTGTAAAACCTGGTGGAGACTTTTAATTTTGTTGGCTTTTAATTTTGTGTGGTGGTCTATTTATTTTGCGGTTCCCAAAAAAGTTGGTGTTTTCTCGCCCATCCTGCACCTCAAGGTTTAAATGCCTCCCTTCAAGTGCCAAGGTGTTGCGTGGAAACGTTACAGTCAGTGATAACTGCAGTCAGGCAAAGCAAATTCCTCGTCTCCATGGATCACACAGAGGCCTGCCTGTTTATCCCGATCAGACAGGACCATCAGTAGTGTTGTATAGCAACTAAGTAAATATAACTAATTACTGTACTTAGGTAAAAGTTTTGTCACCTTTACTTGTAATTGTTATTTTTAAATAAATTGCAATATATTTCTAAGAATACATCTTGATACAGAAAAAATGGATAATGGGAAGAAAAAAAAATAAAATTAGGAAACTCTAACTTAAACGGTGCAAGCAAACAAAAAAATCTCAGTATTACCCTATCTCTAGGCTGCATTAACACAGGGTAAGGCAGAATTCTGGAGGAAAACCTTCCCACAAATCACTAATAAATAATAGGAAGGAAGCTAAACACAGGGGAAGATTGCTGCATGAAGGGATGTGATGAGGTGGGAGAATCCTGGAGTTTTGGAAACTCAGAAAGGAGGATTACTGGCAAGCCGGCCACCACCCCAGAGGAATTGCAACCAGGTTATTACAGTAGCACCCCAGATGGGACCTAAACCCACAATCCCAGGCTTAGAACACAAAGCACCCAACACCCCTGACGCAGGCATTTGTTGCTCCTGGGAGGCAAACGGAAACACCAAAAGCCACTGAACGCAGCCTTAAGAAATGGCCTTGGATCATTTCCACTGGCTCCCTATCCATTTCTGCTTCCGCATGCAGTTCAGACTCCTCTCGATGACTTCAGATGTCCAGGACTTCACTCTCGAGCATCTGACTGTGAGTAATCTATATACTCTAAATTGATACCAAAATGAACACAATCAAAATACTTCTGTTAGTCTACTCTTTTTCACTGATCCACCTAGCGCTATCAATCCCACTCACAGAACATTACTTCATACCCACCCTACAAAATCACCAAAGACTGATCAAACATTCCACACTTTACCAAACTGACTCTCATCACACTAAAGAAAAACTATCTAAGCATGGACATCACCAACAAAACGAGAGGAAAGACCACAACAAACACGTCTCGACAACTAACAAAAATCCACATAACACCAGACCTAGAAGCCCCATACCAAAATATCCAGGTAGGCTACATCAACAAAACAACAACAATATCAGATTGGATCACCTCAGAAAACCTCGATCTCATCTTTATCAATGAAACATGGATTCACAACCAAAACGACCCCATAATCCTTGAGCTGTGCCCGCCAGGTTACAAAATCACCCACCGAACCAGATCGGAGAAAAGAGGTGGGGGCATAGCACTAATATACCGAGAAAAATTCACCACCGAAACCATTGCCGACGCCATAACACCCCAACTAGAAATTGCCTCTTTTAGAATCCATAACAACTCCCCGACCGATTACCTGAATTGTGTATTATTTTACAGAGCACCCGGCAACTGAAATGAAAGTCAGCCCATATTCATGGACTTCATATCAAACAACTGTGTAAATAACAACAACATACTGCTAGTAGGCAACATTAACCTTCACCTAGAAGACCCAAACTCCACAAACACACTTGAATGTAAAGACTTCCTACAGTCCTGGGATTTTATATTGCCCCACATGCAACCAACCCACATCAAAGGACACACATTGGATCTCCTATCACATAAACTACCTACAGACAATAACCTATTAATACCAAACATCAAATGGACAGCAATACCTTGGACTGACCATCACAAACTGAACCTAACTCTAAACTGGCGGAAGAAGGGCTCGAACAGCACACCAGAACGTACTACTTACACTACAAGAGGGCAAATCATCCACAAATAGTCTGGCAACAAATATACAACGACGACTGGACAACATGCACTGATTCCATACTTTATCTCAACCACTGTGATGAAAGATGCAACAGCGTACTAAACAAAATAGCACCCTTAAAAACAAAATTAAGCTGAGGATCCATTCCTACTGCACAGGATTCCTTTATGCATATCCCATGCATGTTTGAATTCCGTTACCGTTTTCATCTCCACCACCTCCCGCAGGAGGGCATTCCAAGCATCCACCACCCTCTCCGTGAAAAAATACTTCCTGACATCTTTTTTGAGTCTGCCCCCTTCAATCTCATTTCATGTCCTCTCGTTCTACCGCCTTCCCATCTCCGGAAAAGATTTTTTGCGGATTAATACCTTTCAAGTATTTGAACGTCTGTATCATATCACCCCTGTTCCTCCTTTCCTCCAGGGTATACATGTTCAGGTCAGCAAGTCTCTGCTCATACGTCTTGGAACGCAAATCCCATACCATTCTCGTAGCTTTTCTTTGCACCGCTTCCATTTTTTTAACATCCTTTGCAAGGTACGGCCTCCAAAACTGAACACAATACTCCAGGTGGGGCCTCACCAACGACTTGTACAGGGGCATCAACACTTCCTTTCTTCTGCTGATCACACCTCTCTCTATACAGCCTAGCAACCTTCTCGCTACGGCCACCGCCTTGTCACACTGTTTTGTCGCCTTCAGATCCTCAGATACTATCACCCCAAGATCCCTCTCCCCCTCAGTACCTATCAGACTCTCACCACCTAACAAATAAGTCTCTCGTGGGTTTCTACTCCCTAAATGCATCACTTTGCATTTCTTCACATTGAATTTTAATTGCCAAACCTTAGACCATTCTTCTAGCTTCCTCAGATCCCTTTTCATGCTTCCCACTCCCTCCCGGGTGTCCACTCTGTTGCAAATCTAAGTATCATCCGCAAATAGGCAAACTTTACCTTCTAACCCTTTGGCAATGTCACTCACAAATGTATTGAACAGAATCGGCCCCAGCACCGATCCCTGAGGCACTCCACTACTCACCTTTCCCTCCTCAGAGCGAACTCCATTTACCACCACCCTCTGTCGTCTGTCCGTCAACCAGTTCCTAATCCAGTTCACCACTTCGAGACCTATCTTCAGCCCATCTAGTTTATTTAAGAGCCTCCTGTGGGGAACCGTGTCAAAAGCTTTGCTAAAATCTAAGTAGATTACGTCTATAGCACGTCGATGATTCAGTTCTCCAGTTACCCAATCAAAGAATTCAATGAGATTCGTTTGGCACGATTTCCCTCTGGTAAAACCATGTTGTCTCAGATCTTGCAACTTATTGGCTTCCAGGAAATTCACTATCCTTTCCTTCAGCATCGCTTCCATTACTTTTCCAATAACCGAAGTGAGGCTTACCGGCCTGTAGTTTCCAGGTTCTTCCCTATCACCACTTTTGTGAAGAGGGACCACCTCCGCCGTTCTCCAGTCCCTCGGAACCTCTCCCGTCTCCAAGGATGTCACTTATTATGTTATCCCCACGGCTTATCATCTTTTATTTCATCCTCTACACCTTTTTGGACACTCATACCTTCCCTATGCATTAACTTTCTAGTTTTAGTACTATATAACATCTTACTTTGTATACATAGAGACAGCACCTTATGAACCCAGGGTTCTTAAAAAGAACACACCTATTTTCACTGTTAAAAAAGAAGTTTCTTTAGAAATAAAAATGTATAGTTGAAACACATGCTGGAGCATTGGTATTCGCAGTTATGGTGAATAACTTGGTTACAGATGAGTTTTGGTCCATTTTGGGTTAACTGTCTAAGGCAAATGAATCTAAAATTATGAGAGTGATTGGCTTGATAGCAGAGGATTTTAGTCAAGTTTTCGCTTAAGATTCATGATATAAGAATAATGTGGATTTCCAGCCCATCAGTGGCTTGACTTGGATTTTGGATCCTGGACACAATGATACAGACTCTTTAAAGATCAATGCTTGTTGACTTCTATTCTAGAGAACATACTGACAAATTTGCTTGCAAACTTAATAAGCATTTATAAGCAGCTATAAAAAAAAGCTAGTTTTTGGAATATTTTTCTACAGAAGGTTTTTTGCCGATGATGAAACACAGATCTTTTGGATCCCTCCAGCTCTCTAAATCATGTGTGATTTTGAGCTCTTTGAGTCTTTTCCTTCCATTTTTCCAAATTGATTATTTTTCATTCAGTGGATTTGTTTTTGTGATTTCATTATTATATCTGTGTAATCCACACCCACTTGTTTAAGATTATAGTGTTAAGGGTTAAGCCAAAAATGGGCTATGTGGAGACTCAGTATGACCATTGCTACTGAATTCCCTCAGATTAAATGGCTGCTGTCATGAAAGATTACAGCCCTACTCAGCTTCTTGCCTGTCTCTCCACTATGTTTACTAATGGGGACATGCACCACATGATATATAAGTCTCAACATTAGGGGATAAGTATTTGCTGAGCACTACTTGTGTCATAGAGGGAACAGGGGCTCACTTCCTAGTCACTCTTTAAAAGTATAGCTGCATGTGACTCTAGACAAGGAGGATTCTGGATAGAGTAGTAATATGTTGGGTTAGTGTTAACCCATTAGACAGACAAGGCCTACAGCGTGCATACTTTGTCATGTTCCATGTACCATCTGTAATGCAGTTGGATAATAGTTTTGCACCTGTGTGAGTACATGTGGACAGGAGAGAGAGGGTGAGTAACAATTTACACACATGAAATGTGCTCAACAATTCTAATAATTGTTTATTTTCATATTTTTAAAAGCAAATGTTTTTAGGGGAGAGAACTTACAGAAGGAGGAAGGAAGGGATACTATTCACCCCTGGGAGAGGAGGATGACAAATATCAGGAGTTGGCTTGTCTAAGGGTCATGAGAAGAAGGCATCTAGATGATGCCAGCACATTCTAGGGCAGCATCTAGGTCCTTTAGGGTACTGTGAAGGGGAGGATAAGGGTTTTGAACAGATGGAAGTGGAGGGGGGAGAAGGAAGGAGGCTCAAGAGCCGAGGGAGACAGAGCAGAGCCTTACCTTTAATCATTCCTCAGGGAGAGAGAGAGAGAGAAGGGAAAAGGTAGTGCCCCCTAGAAAATGGAGGTGGGAGAAGGGACTACATTTCCCAGCATCCCCGGGGAAAACCCTGGTATAGTGATTATTGGCCCCAGCATTCCCCGGGAGAAGGCTCTGACAAGGCAAGGGAGGGGCACCTGGAACATAAGTAAGAGATGAACAGCCGCCCAGAGTGGAGGAGAATGAGCCCATGGACTGGCAAGTTGCTGGAGAGAAGGAGCAGGAGGCAGGCTCTGAGGAACCCATGGACCTTTCTGCCTGGGCTCATGCCTTGAAAGCTAAACTGAAAAACCAGGTGAACTCTTGGTGTCAGAGCTGGGCTGAAAGGGGAAAGGTCATGCGGGAGGAGGGTCAGTGAAGTAATTGAGTGACCCAGAAAGGGTGGGGTCTTTTCCTCTTTCCCAAAAGAGTTCAGGGTTGTTCCTTGAAGAGATTGTGTGTCTGAACTGAGTGCTGAGGCACTGAGCACTGTGGATTTTGAACTTTTGGGAAAACAAACCTTCTTTTGTGTGGGGGAGGGGAAAGTAAGCTACAGTGTTTTTTTTTTCTTTTTTGTGGGCTGAAGCCCACAGATCTGTGTGTTTTGAACTGTTTGCAGAAACCCCGTGGGGGGGGGGGGGGGCAGGATACAGGGATTCTTTTTGGGGTGTGAAGTTGGACTACAGAGGAACCTATCTGTGGGGACTGTTAATTTGGCTCCAGCTGATTTGTGCAGCAGCTGGAAGGGGACGTGGTTGTGTTTCTGCTGTGCCTGGGCCCTGAGAGAAAAAAACAGGAGCAACTGTTTTGAAGGGCTGCAGGATTCCTGTTGAAAGTTTCTGGACTGTGAATCCCTGACAATAAAGGAGCTTGGTGACTTTTACCTTTTTGAAGTTTTTCTTTGAGCCCTGCCCTGTGGACTGCAGTGGGCCGGGAGGCTGAGTGGCCAGGGTGGAGGCAAGATCCCGAAGACCCTCGGGCGGAGGGAAGGATCTTCACAGTACACAGCATGTGCCTTAGAATGTTCTCCATTCTCTGTGTTTTTCTATGACAGCCTCTGGTCCAGAGCTATCTTCTGCAGCACCTGAGGTCACAGAGTGAGCTGCACCTCCACCTTTCCAGATGCCAAAGGAGGTGGTGTATTGACTGCATGAGGAGCAGGGGATTGTGGCTGCTGGAGGGCCTGGACCTCCTCACTGAGATTATCACATCCTGATTGTCATCCTCTTTTCTTGGATGGCCAGGGCTGGGATGGAGGGATAGAAGGAGCTATGAGGGAGGGATTGGAGGGGTCTCAGTGGCCTCTGTATTTTTCTCCTCTTGTTCCATCTCTGCTGCTTCTTCCACCTGTGATAGAGGGACAGAGACCAAGCTGTGTCCTCTTTTTCATAAAGTCCAGCAGCTTGATGGTCAGCTGTGGAAATGAACGAGTATGGCAGCTGTTAGATCCATGGAGCTGCTTGGAAATGCAGTCAGAATGGCATCATTGTCTCACCATTTTAGGCTTTTGTACAGATAGCTGCAACCTAGCACAGTGATGTGTGCATTTCTGGGACAAGCATAAATGTCTACTATATTATGAGCACTCACTGGGCAGAAATTCCTAGGATACTCAGGGTGCTCGAACAGATACTCCTGGAGAGACTTTAGGAGTGGGGGTGGTGCAGCTGTACAATGCTAACAGCTGCTGTAGAGCCTACCACATAGACATGGTGAGCTGCTTGGATCAGCAGATAGCCTTTCCTTGATATTTGCTAGGTGGTGGTGCTGATGGTTGAAAATGAGGGCCTACCACAGAGTGGGGTTGGGCACTTGGCTCTCTCAGGATATTGGCAAACACACCTTCATAGAAAGCAGTGCATTGGGGAGGAGGCAATCAGCAGTTTCTATTCTCCTGCGATCAGTGTGAGGAACTGTAGAAGGAACCCTAGAGGGGTGAGGTGGTATCTTTGTATGGTGGCTGCCGTGCCTGTGTGCTTTCAAATGACATATACTGGATGTTGATTTTCACTGTGACAGGTTACTAGTCTGTATAAAGGCTGATGCTAGGGCTGGGTCAGCTGTGGTTACAGCAGTCATATGTCGATGCCCTTGTGAAAGCATATGTGAGTGCTTGGCGCTTACCTTCTCATTCCGTCATCCAGGCATGGATGCCCTGGAGCCCATCAGTCTTCAAAGGCGCAGGTATCTGGATGTCTTCTTAAGTTCCTCAATCTGTGTGGAAAAGGAGAAGAGAAGTTGAGTCAGTCTCACCCCACAGATGTTCCTTTCTGCAGCCTTACTGGGCCTACCCTGAACTCTGTGTATTAACAGTGTGTATAGGCTTAGCCTCCTAGTGTTGTTTTATGAGGATTCCTTGCTGTGTATGTGGCATTAGGATGACACTAACAGCCTGTCTATGGTGCATTGATGTAGCAACCTGTTCTGCTACATTCCTTCCACTTGCATCTCCTAGTCCATCTCACTCGGTATGTTGTGCTCTTATGTGGGTAGGAGGGAGAAGAGGGGACAAGAGCTGCACATGGATGGGAGGGAGAGAAGGGGACAAGCTGCATGTAGATGGGAAGATAGGGGGGACATGCTGTACATGGAGCAAAGGGAGAGGAGGAAGGGAAAACAGTGAAATGCAGTACATGGATAGATGGAGAGGAGGGGGAGGGGACATGCTGCTTATGGATGGGAGGGAAAGGAAAGGGGGTAATAGTAACATAGTAGATGATGGCAGAAAAAGACCTGCACGGTCCATCCAGACTGCCCAACAAGACAAGCATATGTGTATACCTTACCTTGATTTGTACCTGCCTTATTTAAGTTTAAGTTTATAGTATTTATTTATTTGTTACATTTGTGTCCCACATTTTCCCACCTATTTGCAGACTCATTGTGGCTTACATAGTGCTGGAGATGCGATTGCAGACTCCGGTGTAGACAAATCCAGAGTGATATAGGGATAAGATAAAGTTCATGTGGTATTGCCACTTGAGATAGGTAAAGTTCATGTGACCAAAGTTAGGCCTATTTGGGCAGCCCGATTTCACCACCCAGCTTAACCAGCAATGCGCTTCATGGCTAGCTGGATAGCTGCTATGCACTGAACAGTAATATTCAGTGGAGATAACTGGCTCTCTCATGCTGAACAATAGCTTTGCAGCTCATGGATGCTTCCTTTTTTTTGGAAATGTACATATTTTCTAATTTTGTATTTAGCAGAGTACAGAAGAAAATGCATTTCCGTTACTTTTACCAGTATTTTCACCGCTTATGGAGTCTGGCTTTCTTGGGGGGGGGGGGGGGTCATGGTGACTGTGCAGGACGGGGCAGCATTTTATTTTTTGTGTCTTTTTTTTTTGTCTCCGCAAATATGGTAACCCTTTTTTGGAGGGATGCGTGGGTATAGTGCTGGCTTGTGGAGTAGGCAGACATCTGAGTGCTGCCTCCTAGGTCCTTGCCCTCCCCCTTCAAGTAGACTGCATGTGAGGACTTGTGTTTGGGCAGGTGAGGTGGGATGTGCCCTTGTGAGTGCTGCTGCATCATATATGCCCTGTTCATATGTTATGTCCTCTTTCTGTCCCTTTTCCAGCTGCAATCCTATCCTGCTCTGAGTATGTGCTAATGATACATTTGTTGCCCATCTGACAATCTGACCCATGTGTGCAAATGTTTTGTATGGATTCATTTTCAGACACAGCAATTTCCCTTATATATACTATCTAGTGCTCTCCTCCCAGCTTCTGCCCCTCTGGTGCTGCTTACCTCTCTGGGGAATGATGCTTGTCTGTTGAAACACTTCCTGTCTCTCCCAGGCCCTCCTCAATATGATATGGTCTCTCCTCTGGGCAGGCAGTGGGAACTTTGTGTTCCCATCCCAGGAACAGCCTGGTCAGGAGGAGGGTGTCAACAGCTCCAAAAGGGGAGTCAAATAATTACAGCCATTTTTTGAGTGTTCCTGTGCCATCAGCATGTCTACATATGAGTACTTATATTTTTTGCTGTACATGCACCTGTGCACTCTTTTTAGAATACATGTGTACTTTTTGATGCTGCCATTTAGGTTCACAACTATTAATTGCAGGCTTTTTATAGAATTCCCTTCACATGTTTAAAAGTTTTAACATTATTGGGGGGTTTTGAAGAATGAGGGACTTTAGGTGAGGATAAGGGATACGTAGTAACATAGTAACCTAGTAGATAACTGCAGAAAAAGACCGGCACGGTCCATCCAGTCTGCCCAACAAGACAAACTCATATGTGCTACTTTTTGTGTATATTTTGATTTGTAACTGTCATTTTCAGGACACTATCCCCGCCTCCCACCACCAGCTCTGGCACAGATCGTATAACTCTGGCCAGCACTATCCCCACCTCCCAACCACCAGCCCCGCCTCCCACCACCAGCTCTGCCACCCAATCTTGGCTAAGCTCCTGAGGATCCATATCTTCTGAACAGGATTCCTTTATGTTTATCCCACGCATGTTTGAATTCCGTTACCGTTTTCCTCTCCACCACCTCCCGCGGGAGGGCATTCCAAGCATCCACCACTCTCTCCTTGAAAAAATACTTCCTGACATTTTTTTTGTCTGCTTCCCTTCAATCTCATTTCATGCCCTCTAGTTCTGCCGCCTTCCCATCTCCGGAAAAGGTTCTTTTGCGGATTAATACCTTTCAAATATTTGAACGTCTGTATCTTATCACCCCTGTTTCTCCTTTCCTCAAGGGTATACATGTTCAGGTCAGCAAGTCTCTCCTCATACGTCTTGTAACGCAAATCCCATACCATCCTCGTAGCTTTTCTTTGCACTGCTTCAATTCTTTTTACATCCTTAGCAAGATACGGCCTCCAAAACTGAATACAATACTCTAGGTGGGGCCTGAACATTTTCTTTGTTACAGAGTTTACATGGCTCTCGAGGGTTAGGTTGCAATCAAGTGTAACACCGAGTATTTTCAAATTGTCCGAGGTAGGTAGGGTATGTCCTGGAGTGTTTATGGTTGTAGGTTTGTATTTGTTATATGGAAAGGAGAGGATGAGGAAATGTTTTTTTCGGATAAATTAGGATGGCATGGGAGGTCTTTAATTTATTAATTTTGTTTTTTTATGCTTTGGTGACACCTGCAGTCGTATATTGTAACATACCAATTTTAGACAGGCTGTAAAAGTTAGAATTAAGATGTACAGGTCAGTGTTTCTCAAGTTTCACAAGTATTTTAGAACAGAATGTGCCGACATAGAGTCTTTTGTGAAATATAGGAGAAATATAGACCTTTATGCGCTGGGTGTATGCAACATAAACTTCCATTTTAGCAAAATAAACATAGAAAATAGTGGTGTGTTGAAAGCCAGTACATAAACAGTTATGTGCCAGCACATAAACATTTATGTTTGTGACTTTAGGAACATAACCATGTGTTTTCCTGACACTGTCAGAAAGACAATTTTGGCATGGGGGAGGAACGCAAAAACCACTGAGGTATTAAAGGGCAACCTCCCTTAATTCCACCCTCCACCCCCCGGTAGAGTGCTGCTCAATAGCAGCTGTTTGCCAAATCTTAAACATTCTTGATAGCAGGTGTAATTCCCAAAGTTGATCTTTTAAGACACCAATATTTAGTTCCCATCTGAAATGTCTTTTCTTCATGTTCAATTGTGAAGCGCTGCGTACAACTGGTAGCGCTATAGAAATGATTTATAGTAGTAGTATTTACCTACCATGCCTTTGTCACATCCAAAGCACCCAGACCACACCCGCTTGCTATTTGAACATACTTTGGTTTGACGTGCATATCCTGGCTTTATAAAATGGGGACTTGATGTTTATATAAGATCAATGTTTAAGTGCTGGTTTATACATGTCTCAAATGCAAATAGGGCTTATAAAATGAGGGCCTAAATGAAATAAATTTCAAAGCATAGAAATATGTGTTTGATCATGTTACAGCTTACAATGAAGCTAGTAAGTAGTGGGTTTGGTGTGTTGGCAGTGCCTCTGAAACAAAACATAGAAATTAAGCAGTAGTTAATTTCTCTCCAGACAAATTAGATAGCAAGCCAGTAGAGTCATTGACATAAAAAGCCATATGTACTGAGCTTTTTCCCTTAGACAGAAAATAGGAGAAATCCTTCTGTATTGTACAGTTGTAACTTCAAGGTTTAAAGCAAAAGTTGGTGTTTTCTTGCAGGACCGAGGGGATGAATTCACTTATACAGGGAGTGGTGGCAGAGATCTGTCTGGAAATAAAAGGATTGGGGAGCATTCATTTGATCAAACACTAACTCACATGAACAGGTAAGTGGTATGTAGAAAACTTGGTGGGTGTTGTATGGTCATACAGTTAGGGACATGCTTGCTAAAGCACATATTTTGTCTTGTTTTGCTTGATTTTTTGACTATCTTTGTTTTGGATTTTATTTTATTGTATTTTGTTTTACTTTTGGCCTTCTTTTGCTCTTGCTCTTCCTTCCAGTCAATTCATCCACTTCTAGCCTTTCCCTGAGGACACTTTCCCTTCCCTACACTCCAGGCACTCGTCCCTTTTCCTTCTCTTCCAGCTACATCCTTTCATCAAATGTACTCTTTCCTTCCAGCTTTGTTGCCTTGCTTCACACACATGCTCATCTCTTCCTTCAGACACTTCCTTCCCCCCCCCCCCCCCCCCCCCCACCAAAGATAATCTCATCCTCCCTTCCATCTTCTCCCATTCCCTTCTACCTCTCATATTCTAAATAAACAGTGGTCAGATCAGATTTGCTATATATCTTCTTGGGCCTGGATTTGCAGAGTTATCTGCTTGAGGCTGGTGCCAGGTGCTAGATGTTTTAACAGCCTTATCTTGTACAGTGTTACATAAATAGCATATTCCTAGTCATCTTGCTAGACCAGTCCAGACTAGTGGTCATGCCACCCTGCCAGGAGATGGAGGGAGATAATCTGAACTTTTCCAGTGACATCATTAAATAAGGAATGGTACAGTTAGCATTTCTCTGCATCTGGCAGATGGTGCAAATTGGACTAGGCAGCATAACATACATAGTAGATGATGGCAGTAAAAGACCTGCACGGTCCATCTAGTCTGCCCAACAATTTAAACTCATATGTGCTACTTTATGTGTATACTTGACCTTGATTTGTTTCTGCCATTTTCAGGGCACAGACCGGAGAAGTCTGCCCAGAACAAGGCCCAGCCCCGCCTCCACCCACCGGCTCTGCCACCCAATCTCGGCTAAGCTTCTGAGGATCCCTTCCTTCAGAACAGGATTCCTTTATGTTTATCCCACGCATTTTTGAATTCCGTTGCCTAGGGCATAGTCTACAGCTGTACCTTGTGGTAGAGTCCTTGGCTACATTAACTCTCAGGGATTGGTCTTTGGACTTTTGCCCTGATTTGAGCTTCTAGATGGTTTCCCTCTTCTGTTTTGTGCAGAAGTAAAGTTTAAAAAAAAAAAAAAGGGAGCAGAAGAAGGCTGGAGAGACGGTATTGGACTTACACTGGAGAGTTCCTGAAAGTGGTTTGGATCCCGGGGTGCATGTTGACCTTTGGCTTGCTTTGGGGGAGGGGTGTACTGATGCCAGCCAGTTGATGCTGTGGGGTTTGCAGGAGTTAACTCCTCAGCGGTACAGCCAGCTCATTCTTGTAAGATTTTGGCCAGGGGTAGGCGAAGTAGGGTCTTCCAGCAGCACAGTGGATTGTGGCTTTGAAGTGCTACTTTTTCTGGCTCCTGCTCAGGAGCTAGAAGAAGGCCCAGTCCTGTCAGCGACTTTAGTCACTGTGGCATTATTGGTAGAAATGGAAGCCATTTTGTAGTCAGACAACATGATTCCCGCCCAGCATGTGGTGGGCTCGGCGGGAACCCCTAGCTCCTGACTCTCGGAAATTGGGGCTACGGATTTTGCAGACTTGCAGAGTGCCAATAAAAGGCTCTGGTGGGCTACAAGGTTCAACCCTGTGGGCAGCAGATGATCAGCCTGGGGAAGATCTCTCTGAGGTGGAGTCCCTGGGCCTATTCCAGGAAAGATGACAGAACAAGTGGCCTAGGGTAGCCAGCATGTCAGCAGATACAGAACTGGTGCCAATTGTGGCCTCCATCTTTGAACAGGATTGGAAAGGTGGAGAAAAGGGACAAGGGGACGCCCCCTGGGTAGCATGTCCCCAGAGTTGAGTTTACTCCATTAGGGGCAGTCACCATCCTTGATTACTCAGGTGGTCTCAGCATTGTGGATAGTCAAAGTGGTGCTGGAAGAGGAAGCAAACAGTAACTCATATTAGACGGTCTGCACAGGCTGACAAAGTTTCTTACACACCATAAGGCTGTATGTTGGATGATCTTGGCTGAGCAGGAAGCTGCTGAATTGGTGCTGCCTGGCATGAAGTGATGAACAGACTGTATCCTCTTACTCAGGAAGATCTGGACGGGCTCCTCTGCATCCCCAGGTTTAGACGCCTTGGTGATGGTGGTAACCGAAGAAATCGCCATTCTGGTGGAAGAGGGGCTAGTTCTGAATGATTACTAGGACCAGAAGATAGAAGTTCTACTCAAGCAAGCACTAGTTCTTTGACACATGGAATACAGGCTGTGGTTGTGGTGGCTGCATAGCTCAAACTCTGCATTACTGGATCCAGCAGTTGCTGAGATCCTCAGTAGTGTCTTGTCCAGAGTGGTTTTCCTGGTGGGCATGGTTTCAGATGAGTTCTTGGTCAGTAGCCTCAGTGGTTGTGGCCTTCAGGTGGTTGTGGTTACACAGTTTGGCATTGTTTCTCCAAGGCATGCCTGAGCAAATTCCTCTTCTGGGGTCAGTTGCTATTTGGGGAAGAACTGGAGAAGCTTGTCAAGGACCTGGGATAGCCCGTGGCTCAGAGGCTTCCTTAGTACAAAGTGTACTCCTTAGCCAGAGGGTTCAGGAGCTGATCTCATCAGAAGGACTGGGGTTGGTTTGGTTCAGGCATAGGGTTCTGGCTTACTTAATGTCCAGATCCCAGAAGAATCAGCCCTTTTGTGGAGCCTGGAGGGCAAGTGAAGGAGGTGATTTCTTCTACTCTGGAGAGAACAAAGAGGAGCAACAAGACCCCTCATTTGGGGTTCAGGTGGATACCAACTGTTCAATCAGAGTTGGACCCATAATATCCGGTACACCCTGGGGCTAGTAGAACCCATTTTAAAGGCTTTATGGTGTTGCCTTGCAGGTCTGCTCTGAAGAAAAAGGTTAGTGGTGAAATACTTCAGCAGCTTCTTTAGCTAGGAACCATCAAACCGGTTCCCATAGAGGAGCAGGGACGGGGACATTATTCCATCTATGTTGTGGTTTCCAAGAAAGGGGGGACATTTTATCCCATCCTGGTCCTTAATGGAGTCAACACTTTCCTCCAGGTGCCTCATTTTCTCACAGAGACCTTGCAATCCATGGTCTCATCGGCCAGGGTGGGTGAAGTTTCTGACCTCCCTAGACCTGTCAAAAGTGTACTTCCACATAGTGATCAGGGAGGAGCACAAGCACTTTCTGCAGTGTTATGTCCCAGGTAGGCACTCTCAGTTCAGGACACTCCTGTCTGGACTTGGAGCAGCCCCTAGGACCTTCTCCAAGGTCATGGTGTTGGTACTTCAACAGTTGGTTGATTTGGGCTGCAGTGTCTAGAGTGGCACACCTGTTAGAGAGCCTCCACTGGGTTATAAAGTTCAGCAACAGCTGCCTCATTTCTCGCTCAGTCTCAGGAGGCAGTTATATATTTTTTGGGAGGAGGGGGGATGCTCTTTGCAGCACCAACTCAAAGGGGTGCCCCTGGACATGTTGGACTGGATAGTTGTGATGACCAGTGCTAGCCTAGCAGGCTTGGGAGCTCATTGTTTGGATGGGGTAGTACAGGGCTGATGGTCAATGCAGGAGGCATCTTGGATCATTAATTGCAGGGTGGCGAACGAATTGGCCAGGCAGGCAGCAGGCAAGAGAATAATCCAGATACAGGCAGTGTCAGTAGGCAGGCAGCAGGCAAGAGAGTAATCCAGGTACAGGCAAAGTCAATAGGCAGGCAGTAGGCAAGAGAGTATCCAGGTACAGGCGAAGTCAGCAGCAAAGGACACAGTAGAGAAGAAGCAAGCAACAGAGCAAAGTAAACACCTACTGAGGTAGAAGCCGAAGCATTGAGGCAGGGAAGGGTTCCACAGAAATAGTGCTGGCATCAGGCATTCACTGGAAACAGCTGAAAAGGAGAGTAGGCATTGGAAGAAGGGGGGAGCGCAAGGTAAGCAGTCAAGCATCCAATAGGGAAAGAGCAGAGGAAGCAAGGGAGAGCCCATAAGTTAAGGGCTGAGAGATGGACAACCAGGACACCAGTCATGGGGAGCCAATCCCCTTGGAGCAAAGAGGCAGGGCAAAGACGCCGTTAGTCGCCCAGCCAGCGTCCGCAGGGGAGAGGAGCAGAGCACTGTGGGTTGAGAGCGCCAGCCAGGCGCACACACACACGCCGACGGACAGATTCCAGCCCTACACTGACGGAAGGAGCGCCATTACCGTCAAGATAAGGGACGTGACACCCCATTTCAGATACAGCAACAGCAGGCTGTCTCCACACCAACTCCAGTCCCATCATTACCAGTGCCTGTCTTAGGTGACCAGTTCTGAGCCACGGTGAGAGAAGAGTTAGCAAATTTGCTACAGCTCCAAAGTGTTCAGGCATCAAGGGGCTTGTGCCAACAGCAACACTCAGCCACTCTGACCCCAAGGCCCATGCTACACCTGTGGAGCGGTCTCCAACCCCCTTACCTCGAGAGGCATTGGCATCAGTGCCTCCCCTTGCACAGCAACTATCGACATTGAGAGAGGAAGCTCCCTCGAGGTCAACAAATAAGCATGAAGCATTCACTTTGGGGCCTGCCCCCGAGGCCTGAACGTCCATCCAGACAGGCACAACCGCAGGAATCTCATCAGGACTGTTTTGCAGAGTCTAACATGGACTGGTCATGGGAGTCTGAGGAAGAGCTAGACTACCTCTCGGAGAAGGGATCATATAGCATACCCTCTCTCCTCTCCTTTTGAGCCACTCTCCTTCACCTGTTTTGTCCAGGAAATAATGGATGCCAATCCCTTTAAGTTGGAATCGCAGGATGAACCTAGGGCTGAGTCCCGGAGTTTTGATTTTCTGCCTAGAAATGCTGTGACAGTTTCTCTGCACAAAGTTCTCTGGGATGCGCAGATGAAGAACTGGGAGACCACTCTCTCTGTGCATGTCATACCAAAGAAGGTGGATTCCATATATCGGATTCAGAAGGTTCCTGGATTCAAGAAGACCCAGTTGCCACACCACTCCCTAGTGGTTGAACCTGCTCTTAAAAAGACTAGGAGTTCCAGGTCTCATGCTTTTGCACCCCCAGACAGAGTGGCCTGGACCTTAGATTCTTTTGGCAGGAAGGTTTGTCAGGCTAGTCTCCCGCATCAAGGACTACCAGCTGTACATGAGCATTACTTGCGGTCCTTGGTTCATAGTGTACTAGACTTTGTAGACAGTCTCCCAAAGGACCAAGCTGCTGAGCTTGGCCAGCTGGCCAAAAAGCAGGAGGAGTGTCAGAAATATCTGGCCAGGGTAATAAGTCATCTAGACTACTGCAATGCACTGTACGCCAGATGCAAAGAACAGACAATCAAAAAACTCCAAACTGCCCAGAATACGGCCGCCAGACTCATATTTGGAAAAACTAAATATGAAAGTGCAAAACCACTAAGAGAGAAACTTCACTGGCTCCCACTGAAGGAACGCATTGCGTTCAAGATCTGCACGATTGTACACAAAATCATTCATGCAGACGCCCCAATCTACATGCTAAACCTTGTGGACCTACCTCCCAGAAACGCCACAAGAACATCTCGCAAATTTCTCAACCTGCACTACTCCAGCTGCAAAGGGCTGAAGTACAAACTGATGCATGCCACTACCTTCTCGTACATGAGCACGCAATTATGGAACGCATTACCCACAGACTTGAAAGCAATCAACGAAACAACTATCTTTCGAAAATCTCTGAAAACATTCTTCTTCAACAAGGCCTACAATGAGCACCTATAACCTCACTAAGCCACCTCACCAAACCAGTTAATTATGAAAGCTCACCTTATCCAACTATCCTAATCACTCCCTTCCTTCTTCCCTCTTCCCTTCCTCGATCGCTACACATTACTAACTGTATCTGATATCCTGATATGATGATGTCAATAAATCTATGTAAGCCACATTGAGCCTGCAAATAGGTGGGGGAATGTGGGATACAAATGCAATAAATAATAATAATAATAATATGATACTTTTGATATTTCGTCCAGACTCTCCGCTTTGGGTGTGGGGATACGCAGACTCTCAAGGCTGCGTGTCTCTGACCTTGAACCTATGGTTCAGTAGAAGCTAGTGGATATACCTTGCGGGGGACAAGGTGGAAGGGGTTGCTGACCTCACCAAGAAACATAGTGACACCATCCAGTCTCTCTCCTGGTAGCCGCTTCCTAAGTCCTCCACTACTTGGAGGTTCTCTGGTAGGTACCAAAGGAGTTCATATTACTCTCAAATGCATATTACTCCAACCCATCCTCAGCAGGAGGCCTAGACCCAACACTGGGCCTGCCAGCAACGTCCACAGAAGTCACAGCCTGCACCCCCAGTTAAAAGTGGGGATGAGCTTTTGACTGGCTCAAGGAGAGCATAGCTGCCATCACGGTATCCATACCGGACAACATCCTGGTAGGGGGTAAGGTTGAATTTTTTTCCAGGAAAGATGGCCCTTTGTAACTTCCGACTGGTGGATTCTCCAAATAGTCAACACAGGATAAGCTCTCAATTGGCAACTAAGACCTCCAAATTATCCTCCGTGGGTGTCATCTCTCAGTGCCTGGCAAATTGCAGAGGAACTCGCTGCCCTTCTCCAGGACCATGCGGTTGAGAACGTTCTACTAGGGCAGGAAGTGTGGGGGGATTTTATTCCAGTTACTTTCTCATAACCAAGAAGACTGCGGGATTTCGTCCAAACCTAAACCTAAGAGCCCTGAACAAATATCTGGTCAAAGAAAAGTTCAGGATGGTTTCCATGGGCACCCTTCTCTCCATGATTCAGAAAAACGATTATCTATGCTCTTGAAGGATGCATATTTGCACATCCAGATACTTTCCAGTCACCAGAAGTACATCAGATTCCTAGTAAGGATACACCACTAACAGTACCACATCCCGCCAATTGGCCTCACATCCGCTCCCAGGGTCTTTACAAAATGTCTTGCAGTAGTCGCAGGCTGAGAGTGCATGTGTTTCCCTACCTAGACGATTGGTGAAGAGCACATTGCGGGAGGGTGCTCAAGCATCAATGCAGAGAACTATGCGGGTGTTGGAGATGCTAGGGCATAAAAACACTTTCCATTAAAATTCCAAAATATTGTAATGTCCGTGGCAAGCAAAATTAAAAGACTTATCTGTGCTCAAGATATGATAATACTTTAAAAGAAGGTTCAAGTGATGGCCCTGTCTTTCTTTAGAGGTAAAATGAGAGGTGTCTTGTTGGTAGTGCATCTCAAACTGACTGGTTTGGCATATCTCCTGTCTTGTCCTCCTGCCAGTTCTGCAGTGGGACTATATTCTGGTTCTGAATACATTGATTGGGCCCACTTTTGAAATGTTTTATCCTATCGGTGAAGGACTTGACTTTGAAAACTGCTTTTCTGGTAGCTATTTGCTCAGTACAGTGAACCTGGGAGTTGCAGGCCCTCTCCTGCAGGGATTCATATTTAGCCTTCGCAGTAGACTGGCAGGCATATTTTCAAAGCACTTAGCCTTCCGAAGTTCCATAGAAACCTATGGAACTTTGGAAGGCCTAATTGCTTTGAAAATATGCCTCTCTGTGTGCATAATGCAGTTTCACCTTTTCATCTAAACCAATATATCCTCCTGCTGGTGTTTTCCAGAAGGAAGAAGATTGAAGCATTGAAGACTCTTTACAGGATGAATATTCACTATTTGAAGGTAACGATTTCTTTCCAGAAGTCTAATTGGCTCTTTGTGGTGTTCACTGGTTTGCTCAAAGGGAATGCAGTTTCAAAGTCATCCATGGCATGGTGGTCTAGGGCCCCTTCTAAATTGGGAGGTGCTTCTGCAGGGTCTTCATGTGCATTCTGCGAGGTCTCAGGTGACCTCTTGGATAGAGGCTTGAGTCATGGGCCTGAAGGATATTTTGTAGATTCCATTGCGTCCCACAGATCAATCTAGAGACTTGTGGGTTATGTCCCACAACCAGCAGATGGAGATAGAGAGAACTCCGAGGTTTGCTATATGTGCAGCCATCCAAACCTCATTATTCTCTCTATCTAGCAGGTGGAGGGTCATACCAGTGCAGCTCTGTAGTGATCTGGCTCCTTTCCCATTCCCTCGGGTACTGTTGAGTCTGTAGTGGGGTTGAGGAGCTGTTGTCCAGCTTTGAGTATACCTGGTGGTGCCAGGTCCCTTCCTTCCTCCCCTATTAGGCTCCGGCTCCGTTTCTCTCCTGCCTCTTCATAAAAGTAAAAAAAAAAAAAACGTTTGGGGTCGTGTAGGGATATTTCCCTCAGACCAAAATTGGGCACTGGGCCAAGGTCATCCGGCAGCGTGTGGGAGGGCTATGTTGGACGGAGCAGCAGGGATGTCAGCTCTGTCTGAGTCTGCTAAGCGCTGCTTGCGGTGTGGGAACCGCAGAGCAGTGTCGGGAGCCTGTGAGGCATGCCTGAAGGAGCAGGCAGTCAAAGAGGGAGTTCTGGCTCGCAGGGTGGGCAGGTTGCAGATCCCTCGGCCTGTCACTCGGCGGGGGAAGGCGGTGTTGGGGCCGACGCTGTTTTGGCAGGAATGCCATTTCAGCTTTCATTGCGTGCCTCTGCCGGCGGCATTTTTTCGTCGCACCACATGGTGAGGGCAGATATGGGCGACGCGCTGGGTGCTGCCCCGCAGGCAGGCTTGGCAGGGGGAGTTTTGCATTGACCGCCTTCCTCAGGGGTGGACGAGGCAGCGCTATCATTTTCCCCGGAGTTTGTGCTTTTGATGCACAGGGCTTTTCAGATGAAGAGTGCGCGGGGGCTCGCTGCGGCAGACATGCAGCCTTTGGACTCAGGGTAATCTGCATGTTTCCTCTAATCTACCAAAGAGGCCACGCTTGGAAGCCATGGGCACAGGGGAGGAATTTTTGGGCCCTTCTGACACCAAGAAGGGTCATTGTTCAGGGGATTCCCTGCAAGCACCATCGGAGGACCAGGAGGAGGGTGAGTTGCCATCGGGGGAAGGTGATGACCCCACTGCGGTACGGCTGTTCCGTAGGGATGAACGTCCCTCGTTTATTGTGCAGGCTATGGAAGTGTTAAATATTTCTCCTCCAGACGCAGTTCCTTCAACTAGTGCTGCCCCCTCCATTATTGACAGGGACCAAGGGTCCCTCTAGAGCTTTTCATGTTCATGAGGCTATGAAGGTGCTGATTGCAGAGCAGTGGAACACGCTCAACACCAGCCTTAGGGTGGTGCGGGCAATGATGAGATTTTACCCTATGTGCACAGAGGATGTGGCCTCCTTTAAGGTGCCAGCTGTGGACTCCTTGATTATGGCAGTCACGAAAAAGACCACGTTAGCGGTGGAGGGCGGTACTGCCCTTAGGGACCCCCAGGACCGAAAACTGGAATCCTCACTTAAGTTGGTGTTTGAGGTGGCGTCATTATGCCTTCAGGCCTCCGATTGTGGGTCTTACGCCGCAAGGGCTTGCCTTTCTTGGGTTCAGAAGGCTGCTTCAGCAGAAGAACTGATTGACTACCTGCTGGCCTTGGAGTCAGGGCTGGCAGATTTGTTGTACGATGTGTTTCGGGTGTCAGCCAAGGAATTGTCCTTGGCCTGTACCGCCCGCCGCTGGGTCTGGTTGAGGCACTGGGCGGCAGATGTCACCTAAGTCTCGTTTAGCTCACCTACCCTTTAGAGGGAAGCACCTCTTTGGCGGGGACCTCGAAGCAATCGTGAAAGAGCTCGGAGACTAAGAGTCAACAGCTGCCAGAGGATAAGAAGGCGAGATTTCGCTCGGTTCACCCCCGGTTTCGGGAGGCCAAGTGGTATAGACCAGGAAGATTTCAGAGACCTTGTTTCCAGCAGTGGCAGCAGTCCTTTTGGGGAGACCACCGTCCCGCTATCTCTGGGCCGCGAGGACAGCAGGGCGCCAGAGGCGCAGAATGATGGGGCCCTGGCCCATCTCCCTCCTATCGGAGGCGTCTATCCCTCTTTTGGAAAGAGTGGGCCAGGGTAACTTCAGACGAATGGGTACTGGAAATTGTTTGGGACGGTTACAAGCTCGAATTCGCCCATCCCTTACCAGATTTTTTCTTGGAGTCCCCATGCAAGGCTGGCCAAGCTTGCGGCAGTCCGGGAGATGCTGGCAGAGCTTTTACGGCTGGAAGCGGTGCGTCCGGTTCCTTCCGCTGAGCGGGGCCGGGGTCGTTACTCCATTTTTTTCTTAGTTCCCAAGAAGGGCGGCACGTTCCGCTCGGTCCTCAATCTCAATGCAGTGAACAGGGCCATGATGGTCCATCATTTTCGGATGGAGACCTTACGCTAGGTGATGGCAGCAGTGCAGCCGGGGGAGTTTCTGACCGCTCTCAACCTCATCGACCTCAAGGAGGCATATCTGCATATTCCCATTTGGCTGCCGCATCAGCCCTTCCTCCGCTTCGTGATTCTGGGTCTGTATTACAAGTTTCAGGCCATGCAGTTCGTGTTGGCAACGACTCCTCGTACCTTTTCCAAGGTTATGGTAGTCGTCGCCGCCTACTTGCGATCTCAGGGCATTCAGGTGCACCCATATATAGATGATTGGCTCATCCGTGCACCCTCTCGCGAGGAAAGTGCATGGACCACGTCCAAGGTGCTTCAGCTGCTGTGTTCTCTGGGGTGGGTGTTCAACATGCAGAAGTGTCACCTCACTCCATCGCAGTCCCTGGAGTGTCTAGGGGCCCTGTTCGATACTCGGCTGGGCAGGGTATTCCTGCCGGAGGCTCGCAGACTTCGCCTCCAGAATCAACTGTCTTCCCTGTTACGGGAACCGGCGCCCAGGGCTTGGAACTATGTTCTGGGATCCATGGCGGCGACCTTGGACATAGCACCGTGGGCCAGGGGACATATGCGTCTTCTGCAATGGTCGCTTCTCAGTCCAAGAAATTTGTGATACAGGTTGCTTGGACTCCATGCGCGCGGTTTGCCATGCGATGGTGGCTGATAGCACAGAATCTGCAGAGGGGAATGCCTCTCGCGACTCCGGATTGGGTTATCATGACCACAGACGTCAGACTGGGGGGCGCATTGTCTCGGCAGGACGGCCCAGGAGATCTGGTCTCAGACGGAGGCAGCGTGACCAATCAATCTCTTGGAATTGTGGCTGATTCATCTGGCTCTACAGGAGTTTCGAACGATGCTGCAGGAGCAGGCTGTCAGAGTCCTGTTGGACAACGCAACAGCAGTAGCCTACGTCAACAGGCGGGGGTACCAAGAGTGCCCAGCTCACCAAGGAAGCCGTATTTCTCTGTGTATGGGCAGAGCATCATCTGTTCCTCCTATCAGCGGCACGCATTGCAGGGGTTCTAAATATTCAGGCAGACTTCCTCAGCCGGAATCAGCTAGATCCGGGGGAGTGGGAGCTTTCCCAGCAAGCTTTCTGCCAGATTACGAAGGGCTGGGGGTTCCCAGCGTTCGATCTGATGGCCCGCTGTTCCAATGCCAAAGCCTCCCGCTTCTTCAGCAGGGGCAGAGAGTACGGGGCCGAGGGCATAGACACGCTCATTCAGCCATGGCCGGAGGTCCTTCTGTATGTGTTTCCGCTGTGGCCCATGATAGGCCGGGTGCTCGGGTGCATTGCTCGACATTCGGGGCCGGTGATTCTGGTGGCTCCGGATTGGCCCAGTCGGCCCTGGTACGCGGATCTGGACCGTCTGCTGGTCGACAAACCATTATGCCTTGTGGTATGCCCCGATGTTTTGCGCCAGGGTCCAGTACTCATGGAGAATCCCACTTGCTTTGGGCTTACGGCATGGCTCTTGAGAGGGCACGCCTCAGACAGGGGCTATTCTGAGAAAGTCATAATTACAATGCTGCAAGCCCGGAAGCACTCTACATCGTATTCATATGCGCGGGTCTTGCGCATCTTTTTCTCATGGTGTGCTTCTGCAGGGATTGCGGCGGAGTCGGCTACAGTTCAGTCCATCCTAGTTTTTTTGCAGGATGGGCTGGATAAAGCCCTGTCCTTGAGCTCCTTGAGAGTGCAAGTGGCAGCCTTGGCGTGCTTTAGGGGCCGTTTGCACGGTCACTCTTTGGCATCGCATCCAGATGTGGTACGTTTTCTTCGGGGCGTTAACCACGTCCGCCCTCCGCGGGTTCCAATTCTACCGGGGTGGAGTCTTAATTTGGTGCTGCGGGCAATGCAAAGTCCTCCGTTCGAGCCTCTGGCTAAGGCATCCTTGAAGGATCTTAAGTTGAAGGCTGTGTTTCTGTTGGCCATGGCCTCGGCGAGGCAGGTGTCGGAGCTTCAAGCCTTGTCCTGCAGGGACCCCATTCTTTGTTTCACTGAGGCTGGGGTATGCTTCAGGACAGTTCCGTCCTTTCTGCCCAAGGCGGTGTCTCGCTTTCATTTGAACCAGTCGGTGATGTTGCCAGCCTTTCGAGAGGTAGATTACCTGGACAATTTCCGAGCTCTGCTCAGTTTGGATGTGAGCCGTGTGCTGATACAGTATTTGGAGGCCACAAACTCCTTCCATCGTTCGGACCACTTGTTCGTGCTATTTGCAGGATGTAATAAAGGAAACATTGCCACGGTGGCTCGATGGTTATGGGAGGCAATTATTTCAGCCTACATAGGTCTGGGAAGGGTACCTCCTCCTCTTCACGTGCAGGCTCATTCTACGAGGGCCCAGGCTACATCCTTTGCGGAGTGTTGTTTAGTGCCACTGGAAGAGATTTGCTAAGTGACAACTTGGGCATTTGGATGTGGCTGCGCGTCAAGATGCGGCGTTTGGGGCATCTGTGTTGGCCTCTGGGGCCGACGGGTTCCACCCTACTTGAGGACTGCTTTGGTACATCCCACCTGATAATTTTCTTTCCATTAGTCCCAACAGATCAATCCAGAGGCCCTCCATGGTACTTGTATTCTGCGGGTTCTATGTTTTGATTGTTTAACTGTTTGAGTAGTTCGGTTCAGTCTCCTCTGTTTGGTCTGTTGGAATTTAAATAAATAAATATATATATATAAATAAAGAGATAAAGAATAGGTGGAAACAGCACAGCTCATCAGTTTCAACGGAACAGCTGTGGAGCACTGCGATAGTTGCATGGATTGCCATTCCGTAGACTTTGGGACGGTGGGAGAGGCAGGAGAGTGCGATTCATATTGTGTGAGAATTATGCTTACTGCTTTGGTATTGTTCATACTGAGGTTTGTATGGCTGCACATGACCACATATAGCAAACCTTGGAGTTCTCTCTATCTCCATCTGCTGGTTGAGGGACATAACCCACAAGTCTCTGGATTGATCTGTTGGGACTAATGGAAAGAAAATTATCAGGTAAGAACTAATTTTACCATAACCACTTGGGCCTCCTTGCAGTCTTTTTTAAACACTGCAGAGTTGATGCAAGAGCCAGAGAAATGGCACCTTTGGGCATTTCTAGAGGGAGCTTGTCTTTCTCCTGCCCAGAGGAATGAAACTTTGGTACATCCCGTAAGTCTGGACTTGTCTATCAGGATGAATAGGAAGGTGAAATTTGCTCTTACCTGCTAATTTCTTTTCCTTGATTCCTGCTAGACCAGTCCATTCCCACATGAGAGGACTGTGGCTCTTAAGGGTTTCTCTTTGCATGTGCCTTGTATTCAACCTCTCACAGCATGAACTTTAGTGATCTTAGCAGAGAGTTCTCTTTTGGGGATTCTGTTTGTGCAGAGTGTTGTTTTTTTGTATTTTGTTTTGGGTGTAAGCTTTCTTTTGATATACTGGCACATTCCAAGCTCCACCATTCTTTATGCTGGTGATGTCACTGGAAAAGCTCAGGTTTTCTCCATCTCTCTCTGCTGGTAGGCTGGCATAACCCGTTTAGTCTGGTCTTCCAGGAATCAAGGAAAGGGAAATTAACAGGTAAGATCAAATTGCATCATTTATGCATTGGTCTTGGTGGTAGCTCTATCACTAGGTAGTTGACATATGACAGTTTTAATGTCCTGATCTTAAGGTAGGAGTATTAAAAATATTAACAAGCAGGTATATGTCATCAGAAATGCGTTAGTACACTGTTAGCTTGAGTTTTAGTTCTTCCTTTTCTTAGTATATCACTTATCAGAAGAGCAGTTAAACATTTTTTTTTATTGAAGTGTTAGCTTGTTTACTGAAGTAACATAAGAATTACATAAAGGTGATGGTGTAGGTGAGTTTTTAAGAGTGATACCACATAGGGTTCTTTAGATATCAGAAGATCAAATCTGTATGGTCTCAAAAGTTCATAAGCAACAGCATCAAATCATTCAGAGAAAGCTGTGGTCCTTGGGTAACCCCACCTTCTTCCCCCATCCACATATTTCAGTTAGCATTAGACTTATGTTTACTTCCAGTACCATTTAAATAAAAGATGTGTCCAGATATGTTAGCTTAGAAATTATTTTGAGTATTTTGAATGGAGTTGACTTGTCAGTTTCACACAGGCAGCACTGGTTGGCCTGCGAAAATTGCCAACACTGTATCTGGATAATATGCACATATATTAAAGCATACTGATTGCTTTTTAATTTGTTTATCCTATATACTTTTAGGGCACTGGCCCTAAACTGTGATGCCCCCCTGAATGATAAAGATGGCGCCGAATCTAAAAACTGGAGAGCTGGTAAGCCAGTCCGTGTGGTACGAAGTTCAAAAGGAAGAAGGATCAGCAAATATGCACCAGAAGAAGGCAACAGATATGATGGCATTTACAAGGTGCTCAGTCTCCTATCATATTTTGAAGCTATATTAGGATAGCAGTACTATCTAACTAAAAGCACGGTTGTGGTATTTCACATGACTCAAGGATTGTAACTCCAATTCTGCCTTCTTTGATTTATGTGACATTTCAAAGTAGATTTTCATGATTGAAAGATCTGCTGGGAATGATTGTCCCTGCTGCATCTTGTATTAATGTCCAAACAAAAGAGAAGAGATAAGCAATTCCACAGAGTCTGCACAGGCAAACTAAAGGGTGGGAATGACCAAAGTGAGGAGTCAAGAAAAGCTGATAAATCTTTATTTTCCGAAGACAAGCAGCCGTGTTATTCCCATATGTGGGTGACATCATCTGACAGAGCCCTGGTATGGGTGCTGAATCGCTAGCACTGGAGAAAGTTCTAGTGGCGTCCCACCACGCATGCGCTGGTGCCTTCCTAGAACTCACTCCCCTCTGGCATTAGATCTGAAACTTAAACTACCTTATTTTCCAAAAGAGGCTAAAAGCCTTCTTTCCAAAGTCATCTGCTCCATATGTCCCTTCACTATCCACAAAAAACATCAAGCCAAACACATCGACTGCTCTCACACTCTATAGTTTTATACAAGATTGGTTTCTTCTAACGAGTTTGTAAAACTGTAAAATTGTATTCAACAAATGTTCCACCTACAACACTGTATCCATCCTAAGTCCCACTTAAGATGTAAACCGCACTGAACTCCAAATGGGAAGGATATTAGCGGTATATAAGTCCTGAATTGAATTGAATTCCTGCCCGACACTCGAGTGCAGGTCCCTCGGTCTCTTTTTTTTTTTTTTTATGTTTAAACAATTTTATTAAGAAATGAAACACACAACTGTTTTTGTACAAAAAAATGTTTTTAACTTCCACATCTGAAGAATTCCAACCCCTCCCTCTCCCCAACTCCCCCTACCCCTCTTACCCTTGACAAGTCTTCTAGACAGCTCAGAAGGCCTGTATTCTTATGACCCTCCGAGCTCAAGACAAAGAAATACTTCCAACCCCACCCCACCCCCAGCCTATTCACCCCAAAGTGATCTCCCCACCCCATATTTGTGCTCTTTAATACCACTCGTTACCACAGATATGGTATAGTCCAGAAAAAACACATCAAGTATTATAAAGTATTAATGATCAAACCACAACCTTTTGGATGCAGAGATTGAAGGTATGGCCCCCACACCTGGAGAAATCGCTTCTATCTCTTGGGGAATCCTTTAGCATCTGTGGCCTTCCAGGTCCCCAATAGGTATAGTTGGTTCCTCCAGTGCCAAACATTGAGGCTCAGCAGATACCCAATATTGCAATACACATTTATGTGCTACTAAACTCATCTTGCGACATATAGTATTACCCTTAGACCTACCACCAAATGCTCCCTTTTTATCTAATAACTGTTCTACCATGCCCGCCACCCCTCCTTCACCAGTGTATTCATATAACTTGTAATCGGCACCCAAAAACCCTGAACTTTGGGACAACTCCAGAATGAATGAAAAATGGAATTGGGCTGACCTCCACATTTTAAGCAACTAGTAGTCTGCATCCCCCCACATGATATAGTTGAGTCTGGGCAAAGTAAGCTCGATGTATCACTCTAAAATAGCATTCCCTCAACCTCCCACAAGGCGTGATTCCCGGAATGCTAGCCAAACTCGCCAACAAAATCCCATGCTGCTAAGGTCCTGCCCAAATCAACCTCCCATCTATGCCACAAATTATCTAATTTCTTTTTAGGCTTCCGTCTTATCAAAGCCTGATATATTCCTGATATTGACAGTCTCTCCTCTGTAATGTCATAAAAAATCCACGCACCTTGTCCCCCATCCTGTTATCCAATAACTTAGCACCCTATGAGGCTGTATAATGTTTCACTTGACTATAAGCAAATCTGTTCCCCCAGGTCACCCTATGTGCCTGTAATTCCTCAAATAGGATCAAGGCACCTTCCCTACCCAACATGAGCCCCGAAAGGGCAACATCCCTCTGTTCCCAAAGGATAAAAAGAGAATTATCCAGTCCTGGCTCAAACCTCACGTTTCCCCTTATTGAAAGCTGGTCCATAACTGCTGGGTTTTCCCCCAGCTGCTTAACAAGAACATTTCACACAGCCCACAGTGGTCCAAGTAATAAACTGTGCTTATAGTCCCAAGGGATATGAACTGAGAGAGTAATGAATAAAAATTGTAAGGCACATAATAGGCTCTCTCAAACTCCAGAGGGGTATAATCAGAAGTATGCTGGAACCAGTCCCCCAAATGACGTAGCAAACAAGCCTGATTGTACAGCTGGGAGAGTCTGATAGGCACGGACGGGGAGAGGGATCTTGGGGTGATAGTATCTGAGGACCTGAAGGCGACGAAACAGTGCGACAAGGCGGTGGCCGTAGCTAGAAGATTGCTAGGCTGTATAGAGAGAGGAGTGACCAGCAGAAGGAAGGAGGTTTTAATGCCCCTGTATAAGACGTTGGTGAGGCCCCACCTGGAGTATTGTGTTCAGTTTTGGAGGCCGTATCTTGCGAAGGATGTTAAAAAAATGGAAGCGGTGCAAAGAAAAGCTACGAGGATGGTATGGGATTTGCGTTCCAAGACGTATGAAGAGAGACTTGCTGACCTGAACATGTATACCCTGGAGGAAAGGAGGAACAGGGGTGATATGATAAACACGTTCAAATATTTGAAAGGTATTAATCCACAAACGAATCTTTTCCGGAGATGGGAAGGCGGTAGAACGAGAGGACATGAAATGAGATTGAAGGGGGGCAGACTCAGGAAAGATGTCAGGAAGTATTTTTTCACGGAGAGGGTGGTGGACGCTTGGAATGCCCTCCCGCGGGAGGTGGTGGAGATGAAAACGGTAACGGAGTTCAAACATGCGTGGGATATGCATAAAGGAATCCTGTGCATAAGGAATGGATCCTCAGAAGCTTAGCTGAAATTGGGTGGCGGAGCAGGTGGGGGAAGAGGGGTTGGTGGTTGGGAGGCTAGGATAGGGGAGGGCAGACTTATACGGTCTGTACCAGAGCCGATGATGGGAGGCGGGACTGGTGGTTGGGAGGCGGGAAATTCTGCTGGGCAGACTTATACGGTCTGTGCCCTGAAAAGGACAGGTATAAATTCAAGGTAAGGTATACACATATGAGTTTGTCTTGGGCAGACTGGATGGACCATGCAGGTATTTTTCTGCCGTCATCTACTATGTTACTATGTTACTATGTAAGTTCATTTAGCACCACCTGGAGTTGCACCACCTGATTTTTATGGTCCTCCCTCTGCACAGTCCCCAACTGTTGGCGTGCCTATCTCCAACTGGGCGCAGTATCTCTCTGTCCCAAGCCCTCCGTGCATGATGACAATAGCTGATAATGACATTCAGGCTTATTTTCAAAAGAGAAGGATGTTCATCTTTCGACATAAATCGGAAGATGGACGTCCTTTTTTCAGAGACGTCCAAATCGGTATAATCAAAACCCGATTTTGGACGTTTCTAACTGCAGTCCGTCGCAAGGACGTCCAAAGTTCAAGGGGGTGTGGCGGAGGTGTAGCAAAGGCGGGACTTGGGCGTGCCTAACACTTGGACATCTTTGACCCATAATAAAAAAAAAAAAAAAAAAAAACCAAGGATGCCCCTGACAAACACATGGATGTTTTCACTCGGTCCTGTTTTTCTTACGAATAAGGCACAAAAAGCTGCCCAAAATGATCAGATGACCACCGGAGAGAATCGGGGATGACCTCCTGTTACTCCCCCAGTGGACACTAACCCTCTCACCATCAATAAACATCTTTAAAAATATGTCGTGTCAGCCTCTATGCCAGCCTCAGATGTCATACTCAGGTCTGTAACAGCGCATGCAGGTCCCAGGAGCAGTTTTAGTGGGTACTGCAGTGCGCTTCAGACAGGTGGACCCAGGCCCATACCCCCCCTACCTGTTACATTTGTGGAGGAAACAGGGAGTTCTCCAAAACCCACCACAAACCCACTGTACCCACATCTAGGTGCCCCCCTTCACCCGTAAGGGCTATGGTAGTGGTGTACAGTTGTGGGCATGGGCGTAGTTTGACTGTTTCATTTGGTGGGGCAAATGATGGGGTGGGGCATATTAGGATATTCATTTGCATATATATATGCAAATGAATGTGCTAATATAGAGGAAGGTAAGGAGAATAAAAGTTAGCTCTTTCTCCCTTCCTTCCTTCCTTCCTTCCTTCCTCCTTATCCAGAACTCCCTCTTCCTCTCCAGTAGTATTTCCCCACTCCCTTTCCCATACCATGCCAGTGTAGACCTTAGAAATGCATAAGCTCTATATGTAGATCCTTCAAGAGGTAGTGTGTCATGATTTAGGCTCTACACCCTTTCTGATGTTTTGGTGCCACCTCAGTAAGGCCAACACACAATCTCTCCACTGCAAAACACTAAACACAAACTTGTGCAAAAACACACTCATAACCTTACCAAACCATAACAGCACTAATTCCAAGGACAGGACGTTCTACAACTTTATGACACAACAGATATGACACAAGGAACTAGAAATAAAAAAAAATATGAAGGCAAAATACTGAACTGGAAAGTTACCTCAAGAAGTCTACTCAGCATGCAGCAATACTAGAAAATTTGAAACTTGCATGCAAAATATCACAAATGCACATTTCCAAAAGCTGACATATTCCAATTAATAAATTCTGAATAAAATACTTTTTTCTAACTTTGTTGTCTGATCATTTAGTTTTTCTATTCGCTTTGATCCCAGCGTGTCTTCTGTTTTATGCAGTGTCTTCTTTCCATTTGATATTTTTTCTCTCACCATGTCCACCATCCTCCTGTATCCTTATGCATCCTGTCTACCACCTGTAGCCCTGTCCCTATCCTTCCTCCAGTTTCAGCATCTGCCCTCAAAGTGTTCCGATCCAGCCCTTAAATTCAGCAATTTCCCCTCCATCCATACCCAGCATTTCTCCTCACTCCCCTCCATCCATGTGCATCTACTTCCTCTGTCTTCCCTCTCCTCCATCCATGTTCAGCATTTCTCATCTCTCCCTTCCCCTCCATCCATGTGCATCTCCTTCCTTTGTCTTTCCTTCCCTCCATCCTTGTCCAACATTTTTCCTCTCTTCCCTGCCCTCCACTCCATCCATGTCCAGTATTTCTCCTCTCTTCCCTTCCCTCCATCCATGTGCATCTCCTTCCTGACTTTCCTCCCCTCCATCCATCCATCCATTTACAGCAACTCTCCATTCTCCCTGCCCTCCCCTCCATCCACCATATCCAGCAAATTTGCTCTCTCCCCTGCCCCCTCCATCCATCCATGTACAGCAACTCTCCATTCTCCCTGCCCTCCCCTCCATCCACCCATATCCAGCAAATTTGCTCTCTCCCCTGCCCCTCCATCCATCCATGTCCAGCAATTCTTTTTTTTTTTTTGTTACATTTGTACCCCGCACTTTCCCACTCATGGCAGGCTCAATGCAGCTTACATGGGGCAATGGAGGGTTAAGTGACTTGCCCAGAATCACAAGGAGCTGCCTGTGCCTGAAGTGGGAATCAAACTCAGTTCCTCAGTTCCCCAGGACCAAAGTCCACCACCCTAACCACTAGGCCACTCCTCCAATTCTCCTCTCTCCCCTGCCCTCCCCTCCATCCATCCATGTCTATCAACTCTCCATTCTCCCCTGCCCTCTCCTCCATCCACCCTTATCCAGCAAAATTCCTCTCTCCCCTGCCCCCATTCATCCATCCATGTCCAGCAATTCTCCTCTCTCCCCTGCCCCCATTCATCCATCCGTGTCCAGCAATTCTCCTCTCTCCCCTGCCCTCCCCTTCATCCATCCATGTCCAGCAACTCTCCATTCTCCCCTGCTCTCTCCTCCCTCCATCCATCCATATCCAGCAAATTTCCTGTCTCCCCTGCCCCCTCCATTCATCCATCCATGTCCAGTAATTCTCCTTTCTCCACTGCCCTCCTGTCCAGCAATCTCTTCTCTCCCCCTGCCCTCCCATCCATGTCCAGCGATTCTCCCTGCCCTCAGTTCCCCGGCAGCCCTCCTCTCCGTTCCTTCCTCCCCCCCCCCCCCCCCAAGTGTATTTAACACTTTTACTTTCAGGTGCAGCGACTGCAGTGAAGAAGACAACACAGCAGGCTCGCCTCCAGCTTCTCCGTTCCCTCACACAGTGTCCCGCCCTCGCGGAAACAGGAAATACATCATTGCAGAAGGTGGAACACTGTTAGAGAACGGAGAAGCTGGAGGCAAGCCCGCTGTGTTGTCGTCTTCACTGCCGTTGCGCCTGAAAGTAAAATGGTTAAACTCGCGCAGGGGTGGGGAGGAGAAATGGAGAGGAGGCTGTCGGTCGGGGAGCTGAGGGTGGGAAGGAGGGACCACCTCAGAGTTGCCTTGCGCCGTGCTGGCCCTGCGTTTTGGGGGGCAAGAGGCGAGTTTATCCCCCCTACATTCCATGTTACAATTTTCACAGTAAATCCTGCAAGTTCCTTTCACATGCAACATAAATAATTTGTAACCCCAGGGGTTGCCGTCCCAGCCTGCTGTCCCCCCTCCTGTAGCATGTTATAATAATGAGATTCCTCCCCAACCTCTTCCCTCTGTAAAATTAGGAAGTCTACCCATGTCTACCTTAAAACCCCTCCCCTTGCACCACCCTCCCCTCACAAATTCCCCTCTTTGCCCCCTGCGGTCCCACCAAAGGAACTATCACGTTTAACACCTCCCTTTCTTCCCCCTATAACAAGATATCAACAATACTGACATCACCCCCCCCCCCCCCCCCAAAAAAAAAAAAAAACCACCCACTTTTAACCACTTGTGAACCTGCATAGTCCTATGTCTCTGTTGTACTTATTAAGACGTATCCCTCAATAATACTAATTCAAGGCTCGGCAATGAGAGAGAGAGAAAACAATACTAGGACTAGGGGGCATGCGATGAAGCTACAAAGCAGTAAATTTAATATGAATCAGAGAAAATATTTCTTCACTCAACGTGTAATTAAACTCTGGAATTTGTTGCCTTAGAATATAAAGGCGGTTCGCTTAGCGGGGTTTAAAAAAAGGTCTGGACGGCTTCCTAAAAGAGAAGTCCATAGACCATTGTTAAATTGACTTGGGGAAAATCCACTGCTATTTCTGTGATAAGCAGCGTAATATGTATTGAGTTTTTTTGGGATCTTGTCAGGTATTTGTGACCTGGATTGGCCACTGTTGGAAACAGGTTGCTGGGCTTGATGGACCTTTGGTCTGTCCCAGTATGACAATACTTACAGTGGTGGAAATAAGTATTTGATCCCTTGCTGATTTTGTAAGTTTGCCCACTGACAAAGACATGAGCAGCCCATAATTGAAGGGTAGGTTATTGGTAACAGTGAGAGATAGCACATCACAAATTAAATCCGGAAAATCACATTGTGGAAAGTATATGAATTTATTTGCATTCTGCAGAGGGAAATAAGTATTTGATCCCCCACCAACCAGTAAGAGATCTGGCCCCTACAGACCAGGTAGATGCTCCAAATCAACTCGTTACCTGCATGACAGACAGCTGTCGGCAATGGTCACCTGTATGAAAGACACCTGTCCACAGACTCAGTGAATCAGTCAGACTCTAACCTCTTCAAAATGGCCAAGAGCAAGGAGCTGTCTAAGGATGTCAGGGACAAGATCATACACCTGCACAAGGCTGGAATGGGCTACAAAACCATCAGTAAGACGCTGGGCGAGAAGGAGACAACTGTTGGTGCCATAGTAAGAAAATGGAAGAAGTACAAAATGACTGTCAATCGACAAAGATCTGGGGCTCCACGCAAAATCTCACCTCGTGGGGTATCCTTGATCATGAGGAAGGTTAGAAATCAGCCTACAACTACAAGGGGGGGAACTTGTCAATGATCTCAAGGCAGCTGGGACCACTGTCACCACGAAAACCATTGGTAACACATTACGACATAACGGATTGCAATCCTGCAGTGCCCGCAAGGTCCCCCTGCTCCGGAAGGCACATGTGACGGCCCGTCTGAAGTTTGCCAGTGAACACCTGGATGATGCCGAGAGTGATTGGGAGAAGGTGCTGTGGTCAGATGAGACAAAAATTGAGCTCTTTGGCATGAACTCAACTCGCCGTGTTTGGAGGAAGAGAAATGCTGCCTATGACCCAAAGAACACCGTCCCCACTGTCAAGCATGGAGGTGGAAATGTTATGTTTTGGGGGTGTTTCTCTGCTAAGGGCACAGGACTACTTCACCGCATCAATGGGAGAATGGATGGGGCCATGTACCGTACAATTCTGAGTGACAACCTCCTTCCCTCCGCCAGGGCCTTAAAAATGGGTCGTGGCTGGGTCTTCCAGCACGACAATGACCCAAAACATACAGCCAAGGCAACAAAGGAGTGGCTCAGGAAGAAGCACATTAGGGTCATGGAGTGGCCTAGCCAGTCACCAGACCTTAATCCCATTGAAAACTTATGGAGGGAGCTGAAGCTGCGAGTTGCCAAGCGACAGCCCAGAACTCTTAATGATTTAGAGATGATCTGCAAAGAGGAGTGGACCAAAATTCCTCCTGACATGTGTGCAAACCTCATCATCAACTACAGAAGACGTCTGACCGCTGTGCTTGCCAACAAGGGTTTTGCCACCAAGTATTAGGTCTTGTTTGCCAGAGGGATTAAATACTTATTTCCCTCTGCAGAATGCAAATAAATTCATATACTTTCCACAATGTGATTTTCCGGATTTAATTTGTGATGTGCTATCTCTCACTGTTACCAATAACCTACCCTTCAATTATGGGCTGCTCATGTCTTTGTCAGTGGGCAAACTTACAAAATCAGCAAGGGATCAAATACTTATTTCCACCACTGTACGTAACCACAAATCACCCACCTGGACCCTCCCTCCAAAAACAAAAAAGGTTAATCAACAGCAGGCGAAGCCTGGTAAACAGGCTCAGCACAGCTAGACCAATCTTCATTCCCAGCTGATCATCGGCGTCCAATCTCAGTAAAAGGAGTGTCAGTAGTCTTGACATAGTCTTGACCACAGCATCACCAACTCGACACCCAATAACCCAGCAATGGCCCGGACTCAGCATGCGAGTGATGTTCTGTATTCCATCTGTTCTTCATCAACAACAGATTCTGATAACTTCCAGTGACCTGGTCTCCCCAGAAGTATAATCTGCATTTATTCCTCCTTAAATGCTGATTCCAGGAGTCCCAAGAGTCACATTTCAATGTCTATTGACACGTTATAATCCAAGATAGGGCCTGCGCAGTGGACCAGAAGGATATCAAAAAAAGTTAAGGGCAACTGCCAGCCAGTTTTCATCTGTTCACCGGCTTAGACGGTCGCTCCCCTCTTTTATTGTGAGCCATAAACTCCTGGGCCTCAGTCACAGTTTGATCAATGTGGTTGGCACCATTGTGGGTCACTTGCAGCGTAGCCAGATACATAAGAGCGAAGCATATCTTGGCCGCAAACAGGCACGAGCAAATTGGGGCAAAGGTTTTCATTGTGCAGCAACTTTAGCAGAGTAATCTTGAAAGCATAAAATGCGCTTATTCTAATGTCAAAGCTTTCCCCATTCTCACTGTTTGTATTATCGTGTTTTTAAGAGCCAAATTAGGTACCTTGAAGATGACCACCCTCTATCTGGTAGAGATAGTCTGCTTAAGGCCCACTCTGTGCTTTCTCCACTCTCAGGGGCCCATAGCCTTCTGAAAATTCACGTTTTAGCCACAGTTCAAGGAACCCAATCAATTCCTTATGTGCTATTGATTCGGATAGCCCGACTAGACGTAAATTATTTCATCTAGCCCTATTCTCTAGGTCTTCCACTGTCTTCTCCAGTGTTGTTACACACCGCCTTAATTGTGAGTGGAGTTCTTCTGCCGTCAATACCCGATCTTCCAAAGCTCCAGTCCTTGCCTGAAAACCTGTGCAGTCTTTTGAGAGCTCTTCCAATTGTGTCTGCACCCACTCCTGCTTAGATGCAATCGGGCTTAACCTTCTTTCCAACATCTGCTTAGATGCAATCGGGCTTAACCTTCTTTCCAACATCTCCTCCAATACCTTTTTCGTCTCTGCTTTCACCTCCGCCACCCAGGCCAAGGATGCAGATTGTGTTGTCGAGCTAGCAGGCACCGCCATTTTATGTTCCCCTGCTCTGTTGTGAAGCCACTCTTTAGCGGTAAATCTCCCCATCATTGCACCTTCCAAGACCATGTTTGCTGTTCTGGGATATTCTGCCTCTGTTCACATGTCCACTACCTCAATTGGGGGAACGAATGCTAATTTAAAATCAGGGTTTTTCTGAAGGGGAACCAGAGGAGTGCTCTTCAGCAACCTTCTGCGGTCATGGCGTCATGTGATCTCATCTCAGTCTCTGTGGAGCTGAGAAGGACAGGTTGGCATAGTCTTTTTACGTTGCGCTTTTCATAAAAAGTTAGTGCCTTCCCCTGCAGGTAATTATCTTCTTTTTTAAATGTATTTCTCCTGTTTTCCCTTCCTTGTATTTTTTCACTAGTTTTTTTTGCTTTTTTTGGTTTCCTTTATTTTTCACAAGTGGCTGCCGGTTAGGCTGCAGCCCCGAGCTCAATCTGAAACGTTTCTTCCTTTTTTTTTTTAATTGTTCAAGATTAAGGAGTTTAATTTAGTAAAAATTATTTTTTTCAATGTCCCAAAAGACCCTTAGTGGCTTCAAGCGGTGAGCTAAATGTTGCTACGTTATTACACTCACGGACCTGCACAACTGGTGCCTTGGGCATATCATGACCCCTCTGTTTATGATATTTATCTTCATATGCAGGCCAGGACACCCACCTTCTTAATGCCATCTCACCTTGCATCCAAACCAAAAATTCAGCGTGCTTGTCTGACATTGCTGCCTGGATGTCTCAACGTCACCTGAAATTAAACATGACCAAAACCGAACTTCTCATTTTCCCCCCCCAAACCCACCTCCCTGCTCCCCCCGTTTTCTATTTCTGTTGATGGCTCTCTCATTCTCCCTGTCTCCTCAGCTCGAAACCTTGGAGTCATCTTTGACTCTTCTCTCTCCTTCTCTGCTCATATCCAGTAGATCGCCAAGACCTGTCGTTTCTTTCTTTACAACATCCGTAAAATCCGCCCCTTTCTTTCCAAGCACTCTACCAAAACCCTCATCCACACCCTTGTCACACCTCGTTTAGACTACTGCAATCTGCTTCTTGCTAGCTTCCCACTTAGTCACCTCTCCCCTCTCCAATCGGTTCAAAACTCTGCTGCCCGTCTCGTCTTCCGCCAGGGTCGCTTTACTCATACTACCCCTCTCCTCAAGTCGCTTCACTGGCTCCCTATCCGTTTTCGCATCCTGTTCAAACTTCTTCTACTAACCTATAAATGTACTCACTCTGCTGCTCCCCAGTATCTCTCCACACTCGTCCTTCCCTACACCCCTTCCCGTGCACTCCGCTCCACGGATAAATCCTTCATATCTGTTCCCTTCTCCACTACTGCCAACTCCAAACTTCGCGCCTTCTGTCTCGCTGCACCCTACACCTGGAATAAACTTCCTGAGCCCCTACATCTTGCCCCATCCTTGGCCACCTTTAAATCTAGACTGAAAGCCCACCTCTTTAACGTTGCTTTTGACTCATAACCACTTGTAACCTCCTCTCCTCCTTCCTGTACACATTAATTGATTTGATTTGCTTACTTTATTTTTTGTCTATTAGATTGTAAGCTCTTTGAGCTGGGACTGTCTTTCTTCTATGTTTGTGCAGCACTGCGTACGCCTTGTAGCGCTATAGAAATGCTAAATAGTAGTAGTAGTAGGACACAAAGAGTGTGATTGACTCAGCAGGAGAAGCTTTTTGAAGGCCAGACCATCATCTTTGGCACCAGTGACATCAATCTCCATGGCTACTCTGACACCAGTAACCACTGGGAGTGCACTAGCATCGGACCCGACACCAGGGAGACGCTCTGATTTGGCGGCATCCTCATTGGCACCAGGGGATCGAGGCTTTATGCATTGGACGAAACCCAGGAAGCATAAGCATCGGTCCTCCGTGATCCTTTAGATTGTAAGCTCCTTTGAGCAGGGACCGTCCTTCTTTGTTAATTTGTACAGAGCTGCGTAACCTTAGTAGCGCTCTAGAAATGTTAAGTAGTAGTACACAGCGCCAGGGCATCAGATTCTCTGATAACCCGAGAAGCACAGGCGTCAAGAGGAGCGCTCCCCCTCTGGAAGTGGTGCTGGTGCACCAGTCATCGAGTAGTCAGGTCCCTGTCACCTGTCCAGCACGACTTTGCAGGCTGCCTCTGCCCCGTATCCCATGCCTTTGCTGATGCCTGTTCTTATGATCAGTTCCGGAGCATGATGGAGAGTAGTTGATGCAGTTGCTACAGGAAGCTCCCGCTTTTGCATCGAGGGTGCTTGCACCCTCAGTGGAACAGCTCTGGGCCCTCTATGAGACGCCACCGATGCTGTTGCCCAGAACATCAACACCAGCATCTCGCAGGGTGTCAGAGCTGAGGCCTGATTAGACAGTACCCTCTCTGACATTGGGGGAAGAAGCTTTCCTGGATTCTCAGGGAAGGGCTGCACCTCGATGTTCCTCTAAGAGTGGATGTCGTTCCACTAGGTCGAGGCCGGTGCATACTCAGTCTCCTGATTCTCAAAAGGAAGAGGAGTCTGACTGGAACCGCTCATTGGTATCAGACGAGAATCCACATAATTTCTCAGAGGAGGAGTTATATGGTATCCCATCTGATCCCTAAACTCTTCAAGAGAGATGAAAATCTCCTCCAGAGGTGGTTTTGTCAGGGAGCTGGCTGCGATCATCCCATTTAAAGTTTGAGGTGGAGAAGGAGCCTAGGGCTGAGATGTTGTCTGTCTTGGGCTATAAGTCTCCTCCTAAGGAAGGGGGTCACTGTGCCATTGCAACCTATCCTTAAGGATGCACTGATGAGGAACTGGGACTCTCTAAGGGCAGGTAGCACCCAAGATGGTAGATACAGTATCGCTTCCAGATTGGAGAGGGCCCATTTGCCTCACCACTCTTTGGTAGTCGAATCAACTCTCAAATGAGCGAAGAGCTCTTGGTCTTGTGCCTCGGCGCCCCCAAGGCTAGAGGCCAGAAAATTACTCATTTGGGAGAAAAACGTTTCAGGTCTCAATGCTGATTGCCTTAATCCAGTACTCCTAGCTCTACATGAGTCTTTACTTCATAGTTAATAGTACACGTGGAGGGGCATAATCGAACGCAAACGCCTATATCCATGGGCGTTTATCTCCAAGAACGGGTCCGTGAAGGGGTGGGCCGAACCATATTTTAGAAAAAATGGACGTTTTTGAGCTGGGCAGTTTTTTTTTAGCGATAATGGAAACTAAAAACGCCCAGCTCAAAAACGTCCTAATCCGAGCCATTTGGTTGTGGGAGGGGCCAGGATTCGTAGTACACTGGCCCCCCTGATATGCCAGGACACCAACTGGGCACCCTAGGTCAGTGCGGTGGACTTCAGAAAAAGCTCCCATATGCATAGCTCCCTTACCACAGGTGCTGAGCTCCCAACCCCCCTCCCCCAAAACCCACTACCCACAAATGAACAACACTACCATAGCTCTTAGGGGTGAAGGGGGCACCTACATGTGGGTATGTGGGTTTTGGAGACCTCCCATTTACTAGCACAAGTGTTACAGGTGGGGGGTGGGGGTGGGCCTGGGGCCACCTGGCTGAAGTGCACTGCGGTACCCACTAAAAGTGCTCCAGGGACCTACATACACGCAGGCCTCTAGGACTTGTTGCTGCTGTATAACATTGGCACACCAGTTGACACCTGAAGACTAATCTCTCCGAAAACGTCCTTTATTGGAATAACCGCGTTTACTCACAGTTAACTGCAGATCAGAGGTTGTGCCCCACTGGCAACAAGTCTCCCTGGTACTGAGATTAGCAGTAGGTCAGAGCTGGCAGAATGCTGTACAATGCCCTCTTTCAGCCACATTCAAGTTAAGAACTAAGTTCTCTAACGTGGCTAACACAGGAAAGGGAACTAAAACTGGCTTACAAAAATGGCCACTACCGCATGGACTACAACAGGAAACATAACAGGGCACACTCTGACCCAGTAGGCAGGGGGAAAAGCACCACGGGAGTAGAGCCTACCAACTACCAACATCGTGAGACTGTAACACAAGCTAATGAAATCACGGAGCCCAATACCCTACACCCACCACAATGCAATGCTGATGTGACCCTGTACTGCACCCGAGAGCCACATCTGACCCAGGGAAAGGCTGTGACAGGATCAAACACATTCTGCTGTCATGGAGGTGGGTACAGCATTTGAGGCTGGCATACAGGCTGGAAAAAAAGTTTTTAAAGTGGGGTTTTTTTTGGTGGGGAGGGGGTTAGTGACCACTGGGGGAGTCCGGGGAGGTCATCCCCGATTCCTTCCAGTGGTCATCTGGGCAGTTGGGGCACTTTTTTGGGACTTATTCGTGAGAAAAAAAGGGTCCAAAAAAAGTGACCCAAAATCGCGGTCAAAACGCCTTTTTTTTTTTTTCGATTATCAGCTAAAGACGCCCATCTCTCCTCAGCTGATAACCACGCCCCAGTCCCACGTCCGATACGCCCCCATCAACTTTATTCGTTTCCGCGACAGAGTGCAGTTGGAAACGCCCAAAATCGGCTTTCGATTATACCGATTTGGGCGCCTTTGCGAGAAAAACGCCCATCTCCCGATTTGGGTCAAAATATAGGCGTTTTTCTTTTTCAATTATAAGCTGGATAATCTGGCAATTAAATCCTTGTGGAGTAGGCCACTGAGCTTCACCAGTTGGCCAATAAGCAGATGGATTGTCGGCATTTTTTGGCCAGGGATTCTTATGATGCTTTTGATATTGCATCCAGACTCTCTGGAATGGGTGTGGGTATGTACATGCTCTCATGATTATGTGTCTCTGACGTGGAACAGGCTGTTCAGGAGAGATTGGCGGACGTGCCCTGCCGAAGGGACAACTTATTTGGAGAGAAAGTGGAAGAGATTGCTGACCTCACTGAAAAGCATGCTGATACTATTGCACTCTCTCTCTCTCTCTCTCTCTCTCTCTCTCTCTCTCTCTCTCTCTCTCTCTCTCTGCAATCTCCATCTGCATCTTCTTCAAGAAGAAGATTTTCGACTGGGCAGAAGCGCAGGTCCTAATACTATGAAAGGCGTAGGTACCAGCCTTCCATTCGGTCTACTCAAGTGACTCAGAGCTCCCTGTGCCAGACCTAGCCAGCCCTGTCCCCAGAAATCCCAGCTGGCTCCCCAGTCAAAGCAGGGCATCGGCTTTTGACTGTCTCCAGCAGAGCATAGCCGCGCAAAGAGTATCTGTTCCAGATGATGTGCCAGTTGGAGGGAGGCTCACTTTTTACCACCATAAATGGCCCATTATAACCTCCAACCAGTGGGTGCTTCAAATAGTCCATCATGGGTACGCTGTAAATTGGCATCAGCAACATCAGTTCTCAGCACAAGCAAGTACTTGTACAGGAAATCTCCGCCCTTCTGCAAGCCTGAGCAGTCAAACCCGTACCACCAGGGGAGGAGGGACAGGGATTCTGTTCCAGGTACTTTATTGATATTAAGAAAATGCGGGGGGGGGGGGGGGGGGGGGGGAGTACAGCACATCCTAGAGTTAAGGACCCTGAACAAATTTCCGGTGAAAGAATGATTTCCCTGGGCACCCTACTTATCTTCATACAGGAAAAAGATTGACTATGTTCACTGGACTTAAATTATGCCTATACCAACATTTCAATATGTCCCAGTCACAGGAGGTATCTCGGATTTCACGTGGGGATACACTGTAGGCTAGCGAGAGTGGAAACTGGTAGTGCTTGCCTCACAGGTTTGCAGCAGCCAGCAGGTTTCGGCTCGGCAAATGTTGAGACTAATGGGCCACATGACCTCCACAGTGCATGTCACTCCCATGACGCTGCTCCGTTTACTACTACTACTACTTATCATTTCTATAGGTGTACTAGACGTATGGCCCAGTGGACCTTAGCCTCCTAGTAGTCTCAAGCCACAGGGAACCTAACGGTTGTCATTCTTGTCCCGCCAGAACTGGCTCATGCCCTTCTTTGGTGGACAGTCCTTTCCATTTCGACTCTGGGACTTCCATTCCAAATTCCACCGCATCAAAAGGTGTTACCAACAGATGCATCCAACCTGTGTTGGGGAGCTCTTGTGGATGGACTTCTCACTCAAGGTCAGTGGGGTCCGCTCAGGAGGCTTAACTTCAAATCAATCTCTTCAAGCTAAGGGCCATTTGGAACACTAAAGGCTTTCAGAGATTGACTCCAAAACCACATTGTCCAAATTCAGACAGACAACCAAGTTGTAATGTTTTTTTGTCAACAAGTATGGGGGTACGGGATCTTACCCCTTGTGTCAGGAAGCAGTAGATTTGTGGCAATGGGTTCTCCGTCACTTGATGAGCCTCCATGCTGTATACCTTCCAGGCAAGAACAACTGCCTGGCGGGCAGACTCAGCAGGATATTGCAACTGCATGAGTGGTCTCTCAACATGGGCGTAGCCTGAAAGATTTTCCAAGAGTGGAGCACACCCTCGGTGGATCTTTTAGCCACTCTTCTCAACAACAAGTCCTCTCAGCTGTGCTCCAGGCTCAAATCACATAGCAGACTAGCATCAGATGCTTTTCTCTTACATTGGGGAAGAGGGCCTCCATATGAGTATCCTCCTATACCTCTGATAGAGAAGACCTTGCTGAAACTCAGGCAAGACCGAGACACTATGATACTGATCGCTTCTGATTGGCTGTGACAGATATGGTTCCCTCTTCTTCAGAAGATCTGTGGAGATTGGATTGTTTTCCGACCCTCATCACGCAGGATACTTTCTGCATCCCAACCTCCAATCTCTGGCTCTCATAGCTTGGATGTTGAGAATGTAGAGCTTGAATCCCTTGGATTGCCTGAGGATGTCTCCCATGTCTTGCAGGCTTCCAGGAAAGACTTGTTGGATTATTTGTAGTAAATAATTAGCAGATTTTTATACACACAGCTTCAGCTTTAGAAATGTTAATTTCTTTTCTTCATCTCTCTCACATACACCCCAGAATAATTCACTGCTGAGTCACTTTAAAGTTGAAGTAACAAAACATCTGTTTACTCACAGTTTGTAGTTAGATTATATTCAGACAGGCATATATATACATAATACTATACATCTGGATTATCAGCTCTTTCCATGTGCTTAGATGGTAATGGATGCTCACACCATAGATCCTCAGGTTAGGAGATATCATTGAGCTCCATGTGCTGTGCCTAACCCCCACAGGAAGTTGCATGGGTGTGACCTCTCTAGGTAATTCACATCAGAGGTCACAGAGTAATCACAGAGAAAAACATTGCTGACAGACAATGCATGTTAAATACAATACATTATTCCAACAAACCCCTTCTCATGCATAACTGTCATGCAATTATTAATTCATACAAAGTCCAAGCTTTATTCGCAGATTCTCAAAACGTTCTCTGGGTAACGGTTTGGTCATGATGTCAGCTGTCATCTCACTGGTGTGACAATAGTCTAGACTGATGACCCCTTCTTTCGCCAGCTCTCGCACGTTGTGATATTTCGTTGCGATGTGCTTGGTGCGTGACTGAACCTTGTCATTCTGTGACAGTCTGATGCAGCTCTGATTATCTTCCATTATCTGGATTGGTCTCTGTTCAGCTATTCCAAAATCCAGCAAAAGTTTTTCAATCCACATCAGTTCTCTGCATGCTTCTGATACAGCCACATATTCAGCTTCTGTAGAAGACAGACTCACAATACTTTGTTTATGACTGGCCCAAGAAATTTGTACATTTCCATACATAAACACATATCCACTTGTGGATTTATAATCAGAATGATCCCCTGCCCAATCTGAATCACAGTAACATATTAGTTTTGGATTACTATTGGCTGAAATCTTTAATTTACAATCAATGGTACCTTTTAAATACCTTACCATCCTTTTAACTGCAGTCCAATCTGATTTGGTAGGTGAGCTGACCCTTCTGCTCAAAATTCCTACTGCATTTGCTATATCAGCCCTGTATGTGGTAGTCAGATATAAAAGCTTACCTATGGCTGATCTATATTGGATGTTATCTGGTAAAGGTTCTCTTACTGTTTCATCCTTCAGAAAATCAGTGATCATGGGAGTGCTTACAACTTGGGCATCTTGCATACCTAAACTTTCAATAAGCTCATTTATTTTCTGCTTCTGGCTTAGAAGATAAGAACCATCATTTTGTTTCTCAATTTCTATACCAAGATAGTATGACACATTACCAAGTTCTTTTATCTCAACATTGAGGTTTAAATATTTTACAATGTCCTTGTACTCTTGCTCACTTTCGCTTGCAATGAGCAGATCATCAACAAAAGCTAAAATGTATGCATATTGTCCATTTCTGCACCTAGTGTACAAGCATTTATCTGCTTCACCTTGCATAAATCCTAAATTTGTCAATATTTCATGCAATTTGTCATTCCAACATTTTGCACTTTGCTTTAATCCATAAAGACCTTTGTTTAATTTACACACTAGCTGTCTTTGTTTTGTATTTATGAAACCTGTTGGCTGTTCCATGTACAAGTCTTCAGTTATATCTCCATGAAGAAATGCTGTTTTCACATCAATGTGGTTGACTTGCATGCCTTTTGAGACTGCAATGCTCAGAAGTGTTCTAATTGTCGTGTGTTTCACTACAGGTGCAAACACTTCATCAAAATCTTCTCCATATTTTTGAAGATATCCCTTTGCCACTAATCTGGCTTTATACCTTTCCACTTTTCCTTGTGCATTCCTTTTTAACTTGAATACCCATTTGCATCCTATAGCTTTCTTGCCAGGAGGTAATTTTGTCAGAATCCAAGTATTATTTTTATCCAATGCATCAATTTCTTCTTGTGCAGCTTTACGCCATTCAGCAGCTTCTTCTGCTGGCATTTTCTCAATCTCATCCCATGTTAAGGGCTCTTGAGCTTCTGCTGACTTTGTTAGGTAAGACAGTCTTGGGGGTGGAACACCTTTGTTTTCCCTGGATGAGCGTCTGACAACAGGTTGGTCCGACCTTTCTGCATCCTCTAAATCTGAGAGTCCTTCTCCAATTGATTCCCCTTCTCCAACTGTACTGTCTCCTGCGATGATCCTTTCTGTGTCTGCTTCCTCTGCCTGTTCCTCGTTAGATACAGATGAGTTGCTTTCAGACATCTGCCTTGGTATGGCATTTATATACACTGGCATGTCTATTATGGTTCTAGTTTCATATTCTGGATGATAAGGCTCATCTGGGATAATCCAGCCTTTATCTACCCTTTTGTTTTCATCAAAATATGTAACATGTCTTATGCCAACAATGCCAGTTTTCAGATTCAAAATTCTATATCCTTTGTGTCCTGGAGCATAGCCAACTAAAATGCCCCTTTCTGTTGTGGAATCCAGCTTATGCCTTCTTTGCTTTGGTACATGAGCATATGCTGTACTTCCAAATGTTCTTATGTGTGACAGGTTTGGCTTCCTACCATGCCATGTCTCATGTGGTGTGCGCTCAGCGCCTTTAGTTGGCATTCTGTTTTGTAGGTACACTGCTGTGAGAATGGCTTCCCCCCATAGTCTTTTAGGGAGATTGCTATCTGACAGCATACATCTGGTCATTTCCACAAGTGACCTAAATTTTCTCTCTGCAACAGAATTTTGCTCTGGTGTATAAGCTACTGTTGTGATATGCTGAATGCCTTCTTGTTCTAGAAATGTGCGCATGCTTTGTGAAGTGAACTCACCACCATTGTCGGTCTGAAGAACCTTTGGTTTTCTTTCAAATTTATTGCTCACCATGGCTACGTATTTCTTCAGCATGTCTGTGACTTGACTTTTTTTTTTCAGCAAATAGGCCACACAGTATCTAGAGAAATCATCCAAGAATATTAGCACAAATCTGTTATTTCCCAATGATGGGATATTAAACGGTCCACATAAGTCACTGTGTATTAAGTCCAGTACTTTATTACTCCTATTTCCTGTGTATGCAGGAAATGAGGGTCTCACACCTTTTTGAGTAACACAGTCTATGCATTTCTCCATTTTACCAGTATTTGCACTTATCTGAATGCCTGTGGCTAGTTGCCTACTGTAAAGATCCTGGATCACCTTAAAATCACGATGTCCCAGGCGGCGATGCCAGATTTCCAGACTACATTTACCATCATTCTTCCTTACTTGCGCCATATGTGAGGCTTCACCTGAAATGCTCAGTTTATAAATATCATTATGCATAAAAGCTTCAGCATACACTTCATCATTTTTAGAGATCGTGCACTTATTGTTTTCAAAATGAATCGCAAATCCCTTCTTATCTAATGTAGATACACTAAGCATATTGCAAACTGCTTGGGGAATATACAAGACATCACTTACAGGAATTTCTTTAACTTCATTAGACACTTTGCATTTTAAGAATCCAATGCCTTTTGCTTGGATCTGAGTAGTCCCTGCGTTTGCAGTTTGAAGAATACCTTCTTCTGGACTCATTTCCTGAAAGAAATCCTTACAATTGGTTAAATGGCATGTGCTCCCCGAATCCAAAATCCAAGTACTTTCATTTGAATTATTATTTACCATAGTCAAAGATTTTTCTACCATTAGAAAGCCCTTATGTTTATCATTGTCTTTCATACATTTTCTGCTTGGAAAATTCTTTTGTTCCATTGGCTTAGGTGAGCTAGAGGGGGTGTTTTGTGTTTCCTTACACCATTTAGATACATGTCCCTCCTTTCCACATGAATAGCAAATCAGCTTGCCCTTGGGTGGAGTTTTCCCATAGCTCCGCCTTCCTCTATTCTTTGCCAAGAAATTTGTTTCATTTCTCTCTGACTTTCTTTGAGAACACATCTCCTCAGAATCATTAATTATGCATTCCTGCCTCAGTTTTGATGCTGCCTGTTCAAAAGATTGCCCTTCAATGGCTTCATTTACAGACCTAAAAACATCAAACTTCTTTGATAGTGAGGTAAAAAGAAATGCTCTTTTCAATGCATCACACATGGGAATTCCAGAAAGTTCTAGCTTTTGAAATGAAGACATAAGATGCATAATGTGATCATTACATTTACTTTTATCCCTTAATTTGGTCTCATTCAACTCTGCCAACCAAATTGGTTGCTGTTTTGCATATGTAGTTGCATACATAGTTCTTAGTTTATCTAAAATGTGGTTTGCTGTATCTTTTGCCTCCACCAATATGGCTTGTTTCTCTGAGAGAGCTTCCAAAAACATGCACTTCACATAATAGTTTGCATTGTCCCATTCAGCCATATTTTCAGCTGTTCTGTTTTGGTCTAAACATATACTTAATTTCTTTGCTTGAAGGAGACATCTGAATCTTAGTTCCCACTGCTGATAATTAAATTCAGTTAATTTAGGCACCTTGAGAGAGTAGAAAAATGGTGAATTTCCTCCCTCAGCCATTTCTTAGCCTTGCCTTCTGTTTGGTGTGTGGGGGGGAGAGAGAGACAGACTGAATCTTTCTTTTAAAACTTAAGAGAAAAATTTGGCTTTTTCACTGCCTGGTAATATTTCTCCCTTTTTCAATTCCTGGGCTGGGCCCATAACCCTTTTGTTGGATTATTTGTAGTAAATAATTAGCAGATTTTTATACACACAGCTTCAGCTTTAGAAATGTTAATTTCTTTTCTTCATCTCTCTCACATACACCCCAGAATAATTCACTGCTGAGTCACTTTAAAGTTGAAGTAACAAAACATCTGTTTACTCACAGTTTGTAGTTAGATTATATTCAGACAGGCATATATATACATAATACTATACATCTGGATTATCAGCTCTTTCCATGTGCTTAGATGGTAATGGATGCTCACACCATAGATCCTCAGGTTAGGAGATATCATTGAGCTCCATGTGCTGTGCCTAACCCCCACAGGAAGTTGCATGGGTGTGACCTCTCTAGGTAATTCACATCAGAGGTCACAGAGTAATCACAGAGAAAAACATTGCTGACAGACAATGCATGTTAAATACAATACATTATTCCAACAAGACTACAATAAGAGGTGTTACTTTTTTTAATGGAGAAGGTTTGCTGTCTGGTGTGATGTCAAGGCCTTAAATCCCTTCTCTTGCTCCTACACAAAAACTGCTTGAGTACCTCCTGCACCTCTCTGGTTTGAAAACCCAACTCTGTAACAGTTCATTTTAGTGCAATAGGTGCTTATCAGCATGTAGGAGGCGAGTCCTTCTCTGTACAACCTTTAGTTATTCACTTAATGAGAGGTTTGTTGTTGACAGAGCTCTGTACCAAACCTCCAATTGTGTCATGGTATCTCAACATAGTCCTCACCCAGCTGATGAAAGCTCCTTTTTGAGCCTCTGGATACCTGCCATCTGAAGTTTTTGACCTGGAAAGTTGTATTTCTGGTAGTAGTCACTTCAGCTCGCAGTCAGTGAGCTCCAGGCCCTAGTAGCTCACCCACCATATATTAAATTTCATCATAACAAAGTAGTCCTCCGCACGCACCCAAGTTCCTTCCTTTGGTCGTGTCTGAGTTCCATCTTAACCAGTTAATTGTTCTTTCTACATTTTTCCCAGACCTCATTCCCATCCTGGGGAAAGTGTGCTATTTACTTTAGACTGCAAGCGAGCCTTAGCTTTCTATCTGGAGCGGATAGACTCCCCATAGACAGTCCTCCCAGCTTTTTGTTTCTTTTGACCCCAACAAGTTGGGGGGGTGGTCATCAGCAAACACATAGTTTCAAATTGGATAGCAGACTGCATCTTCTTTGCTTGTGCCCAGGGAGGGCTGACTCTTGAGGGACGTGTCACAGCTCACAATATTAGAAGCATGGCTGCATTGGTTGCCCACCTGAGATCAGCGTCCATTGAGGAGATTTGCAAGGCAACTAGAACTTTCTCTAGTGCTAGTGATTCACCATCTGCACCGGGACTCCATCAGAAGACATCACAATAAGTGGCCTGCTGTCCTTGGAGAACACCAGCTACAGGTAAGTAGAGTCAGCATTTTCAAAATGGTGGAAGGTCATTATGGTGTGGACTCTACACGGTCTGTGTTTCGGCCTTTGGAGACCAAACAGCCAGCTAGACTAAACAGCAGTAGTAAATCTTGATGTAGAGCCAACATAAACGTAGTGCCATCCAAGTTCGAATAGCATCTTAGAGTTAAATATTATTTGAACTTGGATAGCACTGCTTTTGTTGTCTCTATATCAAGATTTACTGCTACTGTTTAGTCTAATTGGCTGTTTGCCTGGACTCCTGAAGAAGGCATAAGCCAAAAACACGGTCCGTGTAGAGTCCATGCCATAGTGACCGGCCATCATTTTGATAGTGCTAACTCCATAATAAAGATTTATCAGCTTTTCTTGAGTCATTTCCATCCATTGGTTTGCCTATGCATCTTATATTAATATCTTTTTCTCCGAGGACAAGCAGGCTGCTTGTTCTCACTGATGGGTGACGTCCACGGCAGCCCCTCCAATCGGAATCTTCACTAGCAAAGGCCTTTGCTAGCCCCCGCGCGCTGATGCACACCGCGCATGCGCGGCCGTCTTCCCGCCCGAAACCGGCTCGTGCCGGCCAGTCTTCTTTCGTCCGCGCTCGGTACGGTCGTGTTTTCGCCGTGTCGTGCCCCGCAAAGTCGACCTCGCGCGTTCTTCGTGTTGTTTAAAAAAAAAAAAAAAAAACATTCTGTGTGGTAAGAGACTCTTCGGTCTCTTTTTCCCCCGCTATTTCCAGCTTTTTCGCCCCGGTAAGTTTTCTTTCGTCATCGGGGTAGGCCGCTTTTAGGCCTCGGGTCGAAGTTTCTTCCCCTTGTTTTTTCGGGTGCCTTTTCCGCCATTTCGACTTTTGATTTCGCCGGCGTGATTTTTCCGCCCATGACATCGAAGTCTCCCAGCGGCTTCAAGAAGTGCACCCAGTGCGCCCGGGTCATCTCGCTCACTGACAGGCACGCGTCGTGTCTTCAGTGCTTGGGGGCTGGGCACCGCCCACAGGCCTGTAGTCTGTGTTCCCTTTTGCAAAAGCGGACTCAGGTAGCGAGATTGGCCCAGTGGAACGTTTTGTTCTTGGGCTCTTCGTCGGCATCGGCACCGGGGGTATTGAGTGCATCAATGTCTTCAGCGTCCAGAACTTCATCCTCGGCCGCGAGTGCATCGAGGCATCGGCCCTCTGCATCGGCGCTGAGACATCGGACAGCTGCATCGAGGTCGGTGGTACCGGGACCTCGTCTGCTGATGTCGTCGGACGGTGGTGCTTCGACTGGAGTGCAGGTGAGAGCTGTCCATTCCCCTGCTGGTGGCGGTGAGCCTTCGGGTGGGTCTCCCCCTACCCTGAGGGCTCCTGCGGTACAGCCCCCCCGAGACCGACCTCCTTCGGCCTTGGCCCCGAGGAAGCGACGGCTGGATTCTACGTCCTCGTCGGTGCCGGGAAGCTCCGGTGACATGCTTCGTTCCAAGAAGTCGAAGAAGCATCATCATCGGTCTCCTTCCCGTGTCGGCACCGAGAGCTCTGGGTCGCCGAGGGAGTCGGCACCCAGTAGGCATCGGCACCGAGAGGACCGCTCACCCTCTGTCCAGGAGGTGTCGATGCGCTCCGCTCTGGACAGCCCGGAACAGCCTCCACGCCCGGAACAGGTTCTGACGTCGACGCCTGCATCGACCTCCATGCCTTTCTCTGCAGCCGCTCTAAACGAGAGCCTCCGGGCCGTTCTCCCAGAGATTCTGGGAGAGCTGCTGCGCCCTACCCCTCCGGTACCGGCGGTGCTTGCGCCACCGGTACCGTCGAGCGTGGCGCCGGCTGGCCCATCGCCCGAGGTGAGGTCTCCGGCGTCGGTGCAGCGTGCGGTACCGGCTGCTGCCGCCTCCCAGGAGGGCTTCCCGTCTACGTCGGCGGAGGGAGCTTCGCCAATGCGGGCGAGGGAGTCTACCTCTCGACGCCCCCATCGTGGACGTGGCTCCACAGAGTCGAGTCGGGCACGGTTGCAGACACAGGTCCGTGAACTTGTGTCTGACACCGAGGGTGAGGCCTCGTGGGAAGAGGAAGAAGACCCCAGATATTTCTCTGACGAGGAGTCTGAGGGTCTTCCTTCCGATCCCACTCCCTCTCCTGAGAGACAGCTTTCTCCTCCCGAGAGTCTGTCTTTTGCTTCCTTTGTCCGGGAGATGTCTACGGCCATCCCCTTCCCGGTGGTTGTGGAGGACGAGCCCAGGGCTGAAATGTTTGAGCTCCTGGACTATCCTTCTCCACCTAAGGAAGCATCCACTGTACCCATGCACCATGTCCTGAAAAAGACATTGCTGGCGAACTGGACCAAGCCTCTAACTAATCCCCACATTCCCAAGAAGATCGAGTCCCAGTACCGGATCCATGGGGACCCAGAGCTGATGCACACTCAGTTGCCTCATGACTCTGGAGTTGTGGATTTGGCCCTAAAGAAGGCCAAGAGTTCTAGGGAGCATGCTTCGGCGCCCCCGGGCAAGGACTCTAGAACCTTGGACTCCTTTGGGAGGAAGGCCTACCATTCTTCTATGCTCGTGGCCAAAATTCAGTCCTACCAGCTCTACACGAGCATACACATGCGGAACAATGTGCGGCAGTTGGCGGGCTTGGTGGATGCGCTCCCCCCTGAGCAAGCCAAGCCTTTTCAGGAGGTGGTCAGGCAGCTGAAGGCGTGCAGAAAATTCCTGGCCATAGGGGTGTATGACACCTTTGATGTTGCGTCCAGGGCCGCTGCTCAAGGTGTGGTGATGCGCAGACTCTCATGGCTGCGTGCCTCCGACCTGGAGAATAGAATCCAGCAGCGGATTGCGGACTCGCCTTGCCGTGCGGATAATATTTTTGGAGAGAAAGTCGAGCAGGTGGTAGAGCAGCTCCACCAGCGGGACACCGCATTCGACAAGTTCTCCCGCCGGCAGCCTTCAGCTTCTACCTCTACAGGTAGACGATTTTTCGGGGGAAGGAAGACTGTTCCCTACTCTTCTGGCAAGCGTAGGTACAATCCTCCTCGACAGCCTGTGGCCCAGGCTAAGCCCCAGCGCGCTCGCTCTCGTCAGCAGCGTGCGCCTCAGCAAGGCCCATCGGCTCCCCAGCAAAAGCAAGGGACGAGCTTTTGACTGGCTCCAGCAGAGCATAGCCGACATCCAAGTATCAGTGCCGGGCGACCTGCCAGTCGGGGGGAGGTTAAAAGCTTTTCACCAAAGGTGGCCTCTCGTAACCTCCGATCAGTGGGTTCTCCAAATAGTCCGGCAGGGATACACCCTCAATTTGGCCTCAAAACCTCCAAATTGTCCACCGGGAGCTCAGTCTTACAGCTTCCAGCACAAGCAGGTACTTGCAGAGGAACTCTCCGCCCTTCTCAGTGCCTATGCGGTCGAGCCCGTGCCATCCGGGCAAGAAGGGCTGGGATTCTATTCCAGGTACTTCCTTGTGGAAAAGAAAACAGGGGGGATGCGTCCCATCCTAGACCTAAGGGCCCTGAACAAATATCTGGTCAAAGAAAAGTTCAGGATGCTTTCCCTGGGCACCCTCCTTCCCATGATTCAGGAAAACAATTGGCTATGCTCTCTGGACTTGAAGGATGCCTACACACACATCCCGATACTGCCAGCTCACAGACAGTATCTGCGATTTCAGCTGGGCACACGTCACTTCCAGTACTGTGTGCTACCCTTTGGGCTCGCCTCTGCGCCCAGGGTGTTCACAAAGTGCTTGGCTGTAGTAGCAGCGGCACTTCGCAGGCTGGGGGTGCACGTGTTCCCATATCCGAGGCAGGAGCCCTGCAGTCCATGCAGATGACTATTCGCCTTCTGGAGCTACTGGGGTTTGTGATAAATTATCCAAAGTCCCATCTTCTCCCAGTGCAGAGACTCGAATTCATAGGAGCTCTGCTGGATTCTCGGACGGCTCGCGCCTATTTCCCAGAGACGAGAGCCACCAACTTGTTGTCCCTCGTCTCGCGGGTGCGAGCGTCTCAGCAGATCACAGCTCGGCAGATGTTGAGATTGCTAGGCCACATGGCCTCCACAGTTCATGTGACTCCCATGGCCCGCCTTCACATGCGATCTGCTCAATGGACCCTAGCTTCCCAGTGGTTTCAGGCTGCTGGGGATCTAGAAGACGTGATCCACCTGTCCATGAGTTTTCTCATTTCCCTGTATTGGTGGACGATTTGGTCCAATTTGACTCTGGGACGTCCCTTTCAAATTCCTCAGCCACAAAAAGTGCTGACCACGGATGCGTCTCTCCTGGGGTGGGGAGCTCATGTCGATGGGCTTCACACCCAAGGAAGCTGGTCCCTCCAGGAACGCGATCTGCAGATCAATCTCCTGGAGTTACGAGCGATCTGGAACGCTCTGAAGGCTTTCAGAGATCGGCTGTCCCACCAAATTATCCAAATTCAGACAGACAACCAGGTTGCCATGTATTACGTCAACAAGCAGGGGGGCACCGGATCTCGCCCCCTGTGTCAGGAAGCCGTCAGCATGTGGCTCTGGGCTCGCCGTCACGGCATGGTGCTCCAAGCCACATATCTGGCAGGCGTAAACAACAGTCTGGCCGACAGGTTGAGCAGGATTATGCAACCTCACGAGTGGTCGCTCAATTTCCGTGTAGTGCGACAGATCTTCCAGGTGTGGGGCACCCCCTTGGTAGATCTCTTCGCATCTCGAGCCAACCACAAAGTCCCTCAGTTCTGTTCCAGGCTTCAGGCCCACGGCAGACTGGCATCGGATGCCTTCCTCCTGGACTGGGGGGAAGGCCTGCTGTATGCTTATCCTCCCATACCTCTGGTGGGGAAGACTTTGTTGAAACTCAAGCAAGACCGAGGCACCATGATTCTGATTGCTCCTTTTTGGCCGCGTCAGATCTGGTTCCCTCTTCTTCTGGAGTTGTCCTCCGAAGAACCGTGGAGATTGGAGTGTTTTCCGACCCTCATTACGCAGGACGAAGGGGCGCTTCTGCATCCCAACCTCCGGTCCCTGGCTCTCACGGCCTAGATGTTGAGAGCGTAGACTTTGCCTCTTTGGGTCTGTCAGAGGGTGTCTCCCGTATCTTGCTTGCTTCCAGGAAAGATTCCACTAAGAGGAGTTACTTCTTTCTATGGAGGAGGTTTGCCGTCTGGTGTGACAGCAAGGCCCTAGATCCTCGCTCTTGTCCTACACAGACCCTGCTTGAATACCTTCTGCACTTGTCCGACTCCGGTCTCAAGACCAACTCTGTAAGGGTTCACCTTAGTGCAATCAGTGCATACCATTACCATGTGGAAGGTAAGCCGATCTCGGGACAGCCTTTAGTTGTTCGCTTCATGAGAGGTTTGCTTTTGTCAAAGCCCCTGTCAAGCCTCCTACAGTGTCATGGGATCTCAATGTCGTTCTCACCCAGCTGATGAAACCTCCTTTTGAGCCACTGAATACCTGCCATCTGAAGTACTTGACCTGGAAGGTCATTTTCTTGGTGGCAGTTACTTCAGCTCGTAGAGTCAGTGAGCTTCAGGCCCTGGTAGCCCAGGCCCCTTACACCAAATTTCATCATAACAGAGTAGTCCTCTGCACTCACCCTAAGTTCTTGCCAAAGGTTGTGTCGGAGTTCCATCTGAACCAGTCAATTGTCTTGCCAACATTCTTTCCCCGTCCTCATTCCTGCCCTGCTGAACGTCAGCTGCACACATTGGACTGCAAAAGAGCATTGGCCTTCTATCTGGAGCGGACACAGCCCAACAGACAGTCCGCCCAATTGTTTGTTTCTTTTGATCCCAATAGGAGGGGAGTGGCTGTGGGGAAACGCACCATATCCAATTGGCTAGCAGATTGCATTTCCTTCACTTACGCCCAGACGGGGCTGGCTCTTGAGGGTCATGTCACGGCTCATAATGTTAGAGCCATGGCAGCGTCGGTAGCCCACTTGAAGTCAGCCTCTATTGAAGAAATTTGCAAAGCTGCGACGTGGTCATCTGTCCACACATTCACATCTCATTACTGCCTGCAGCAGGATACCCGACGCGACAGTCGGTTCGGGCAGTCAGTTCTTCAGAACCTGTTTGGGCTTTAGGATCCAGCTCCACCCCCCGAGGGCCCTGTTTGTTCTGTTCCAGGCTGCACTCTCAGTTAGTTGGTAAACTTTTTTAGGTCAATCTTAGTTATGTCCTCGCCGTTGCGAGGCCCAATTGACCATGGTTGTTGTTTTGAGTGAGCCTGGGGGCTAGGGATACCCCATCAGTGAGAACAAGCAGCCTGCTTGTCCTCGGAGAAAGCGAATGCTACATACCTGTAGAAGGTATTCTCCGAAGACAGCAGGCTGATTGTTCTCACAAACCCGCCCGCCTCCCCTTTGGAGTTGTGTCTTCCCTTGTCTGTGTCTTGCTACATATGAGACTGGCTGGCACGAGCCGCTTTCGGGCGGGAAGACGGCCGCGCATGCGCGGTGCGCATCAGCGCGCGGGGGCTAGCAAAGGCCTTTGCTAGTGAAGATTCCGATTGGAGGGGCTGCCGTGGACGTCACCCATCAGTGAGAACAATCAGCCTGCTGTCCTCGGAGAATACCTTCTACAGGTATGTAGCATTCGCTTTACTTCAGAATTGTGCTATAGTGACAGTCACTTTTTTTCCATGGGCAGGTATTTAATCTATTTGTGAGCAGAGGCCGAAAACACATAGACATACAATCATTTATGAAAGCTTTTTTTGTATTTTTTATTTGCTGTAAAACTTACTCTTTCCTTTTTTTTGTCTCTTCTTTTCCTACCTTTCTGTGTCTTGTTGTAGTATTTTGTTTTGTTTTGTTTTTTTCATGCTAAGAAAATAGTTAACCGTTCATAGCACTGCCTTCTGTAATTACAGTATATTTAAACCTAGTATTTTTCAAATTGCATTGGAGGGTAAAAAGGTATAATGTGTATGTATTCTGATACTGGTTATTATACTACAAACCATCTTCATATCTATGTCATAACTATTCTTGTAAGATATGTATTTTAACTGGATTCCCACAGGTGATATCTTGGAGAAGTTCCCTAAGCTTAAAGCCCTAGTCTCATCTGTTAATTCTAGTCTCCAACTTTTTTTCCCCCCATAAGAGGACTGTTCTCTTTTGTTTTCAATAACTGTCAAATATTTGTTGCTTTTTTCTTTAGAAATTAGTTACTTAAATATTCTGATACCATTCCATTTTGGATCTGTTCATGTGTTTTGAGATTGATACTCATCTTCAGAAGTTGCTCCTCTTCTGTGGTCTCTTTCCGTAAACTGTAGCTGAAAGCTGGCTCTTTATAGACTGTGCGGTTTTATAGGTCCTGCTTTGTTGCAGGAGGTGGGCACATCTGTGCCCATGGGAAGATAGTTGCTGCTGCTCTAAGACCATAATTAGACAAAGATTGTTCTCCGAGGACAAGCAGGCTGCTTGTTCTCACTGATGGGTGACGTCCACGGCAGCCCCTCCAATCGGAAAACTTTACTAGCAAAGGCCTTTGCTAGTCCTCGCGTGCCGATGCGCACCGCGCATGCGCGGCCGTCTTCCCGCCCGAACCGGCTCGTGTTCGTCAGTCTTCTTTTGTCCGCGCTCGGGACGGTCGTGTTTTGCGCCGTTTCGCGCCCCTCAAGTTGACTCTCGCGCGTCTTCACGTTTTTTGCTTAAAAAAAAAAAAAAAGAATTAGAAGAAGACCTTTACGGTCTTTTCCCCTTTTCCCGTGTTTCCAGTTTTGCCCTGCTAAGTTTCCTTTCGTTTTCGGGGTAGGCCTTTTTGAGGCCTCGGTTTGGGTTTTTTCTCTCCCTATTTTGGTGCCTTTACCGCCATTACGAGTTTTGATTTCGCCAGCATGATTTTTCCGCCCATGTCATCGAAGTCTCCCAGCGGCTTCAAGAAGTGCACCCAGTGCGCCCGGGTAATCTCGCTCACTGATAGGCACGCGTCGTGTCTTCAGTGTCTGGGGGCTGGGCACCGCCTGCAGGCCTGCAGTCTTTGCGCTCTTTTACAAAAGCGGACTCAGGTAGCAAGATTAGCCCAGTGGAACGTGTTGTTCTCGGGCTCTTCGTTGGCAACAGCACCGGGGGCATCGAGTGCATCGATGTCGACAGCTTCAAGACCTTCGACCTCGGCATCGACTGCATCGAGGCATCGACCTTCTGCATCGTCGGTACCGAGACATCGAAAGGCTGCGTCGGCGGTACCGGGACCTCCACTAGTGCTGATGTCGTCGGACGGTGGTGCTTCGACTGGAGTGCAGGTGAGGGCTGTCCATTCCCCTGCTGGTGGCGGTGAGCCTTCGGGTGGGTCTCCCCCTACCCTGAGGGCTCCTGCGGTACAGCCCCCCCGAGACCGACCTTTTTCGGCCTCGGCCCCGAGGAAGCGACGGCTGGATTCTACGTCCTCGTCGGTACCGGGAAGTTCCGGTGACATGCTTTGTTTCAAAAAGTCAAAGAAGCATCGACACCGGTCTCCTTCCCGCATCGGTACCGAGAGCACTGGGTCGCCGAGGGAGTCGGCACCCAGCAGGCATCGGCACCGGGAGGACCGCTCACCCTCTGTTCAGGAGGTGTCGATGCGCTTCACCTTGGACAGCCCGGAACAGCCTCCACGCCCGGAACAGACGCTGACCTCGACGCCTGCATCGGCTTCCATGTCTTTCTCCACAGCCGCTCTGCACGAGAGTCTCCGGGTCGTTCTCCCAGAGATCCTGGGAGAGCTGTTGCGCCCTTCTCCTTCGGTACCGGGGGTGCTTGCGCCACCGGTACCGTCGAGTGAGGCGCCGGCTGGCCCCTTGCCCGGGGTGAGGTCTCCGACATCGGTGCCACTTGCGGTACCGACTGCGGTCGCCTCCCAGGAAGGCTCCCCGTCGGCGGAGGGAGCTTCGCCGGTGCGGGCGAGGGAGTCTGCCTCTCGACGCTCCCGCCGTGTCCGTGTTTCCACGGAGTCGAGTCGGGCACGGCTTCAGACACAGGTTCATGAACTTGTGTCTGATACCGATGGTGAGGCCTCGTGGGAAGAGGAGGAGGACATCAGATATTTCTCTGATGAGGAGTCTGATGGCCTTCCTTCCGATCCCACTCCCTCCCCTGAAAGGCAGCTTTCTCCTCCTGAGAGTCTGTCTTTTGCGGCCTTTGTCCGGGAGATGTCTACGGCCATCCCCTTCCCGGTGGTTGTGGAGGACGAGCCCAGGGCTGAAATGTTTGAGCTCCTGGACTATCCTTCTCCGCCTAAGGAAGCGTCCACAGTACCCATGCATCATGTCCTAAAAAAGACATTGCTGGCGAACTGGACCAAGCCTCTAAGTAATCCCACATTCCCAAGAAGATCGAGTCCCAGTACCGGATCCATGGGGACCCAGAGCTGATGCGCACTCAGTTGCCTCACGACTCTGGTGTGGTGGATCTGGCCCTAAAGAAGGCTAAGAGTTCTAGGGAACATGCTTCGGCGCCCCCGGGCAAGGACTCTAGAACCTTAGACTCCTTCGGGAGGAAGGCCTACCATTCTTCTATGCTCGTGGCCAAAATCCAGTCTTACCAGCTCTACACGAGCATACATATGCGGAACAATGTGCGGCAGTTGGCGGGCTTGGTGGACAAGCTCCCTCCTGAGCAAGCCAAGCCATTTCAGGAGGTGGTCAGGCAGCTGAAGGCGTGCAGAAAATTCCTGGCCAGAGGGGTATATGATACCTTTGATGTTGCGTCCAGGGCCGCTGCTCAAGGTGTGGTGATGCACAGACTCTCATGGCTGCGTGCCTCTGACCTGGAGAATAGGAACCAGCAGCAGATTGCGGACTCCCCTTGCCGAGCGGACAATATTTTTGGAGAGAAGGTCGAACAGGTGGTAGAGCAGCTCCACCAGCGGGATACCGCTTTCGACAAGTTCTCCCGCCAGCAGCCTTCAGCGTCTACCTCCTCAGGTAGATGTTTTTATGGGGGAAGGAAGACTGTTCCCTACTCTTCTGGTAAGCGTAGGTACAATCCTCCTTCTCGACAGCCTGCGGCCCAGGCTAAGCCCCAGCGTGCTCGCTCTCGTCAGCAGCGTGCGCCTCAGCAAGGCCCATCGGCTCCCCAGCAAAAGCAGGGGGCGAGTTTTTGACTGGCTCCAGCAGAGCATAGCCGACATCAACGTGTCCGTGCCGGGCGATCTGCCAGTCGGGGGGGAGGTTGAAAGTTTTTCACCAAAGGTGGTCTCTCATAATCTCCGACCGTTGGGTTCTTCAAATAGTCCGCCAAGGATACACCCTCAATTTGGCTTCCAAACCTTCAAATTGCCCACCGGGAGCTCAATCCTACAGCTTCCAGCACAAGCAGGTACTTGCAGAGGAACTCTCCGCCCTTGTCAGCGCCAATGCGGTCGAGCCCGTGCCATCCGGGCAAGAAGGGCTGGGATTCTATTCCAGGTACTTCCTTGTGGAAAAGAAAACAGGGGGGATGCGTCCCATCCTAGACCTAAGGGCCCTGAACAAATATCTGGTCAAGGAAAAAGTTCAGGATGCTTTCCCTGGGCACCTTCTTCCCATGATTCAGGAAAACGACTGGCTATGCTCTCTGGACTTGAAGGATGCCTACACACACATCCCGATACTGCCAGCTCACAGACAGTATCTGCGATTTCAACTGGGCACACGTCACTTCCAGTACTGTGTGCTACCCTTTGGGCTCGCCTCTGCGCCCAGAGTGTTCACGAAGTGCTTGGCTGTAGTAGCAGCGGCGCTTCGCAGGCTGGGAGTACACTTGTTCTGGAACGCTCTGAAGGCTTTCAGAGATCGGCTGTCCCACCAAATTATCCAAATTCAGACAGACAACCAGGTTGCCATGTATTACATCAACAAGCAGGGGGGCACCGGATCTCGCCCCTTGTGTCAGGAAGCTGTCAGCATGTGGCTCTGGGCTCGCCGTCACGGCATGGTGCTCCAAGCCACATATCTGGCAGGCGTAAACATCAGTCTGGCCGACAGGTTGAGCAGGATTATGCAACCTCACGAGTGGTCGCTCAACTCCCGAGTAGTGCGCCAGATCTTCCAGGTGTGGGGCACCCCCTTGGTAGATCTCTTTGCATCTCGAGCCACCACAAGGTCCCTCAGTTCTGTTCCAGACTTCAGGCCCCCGGCAGACTGGCATCGGATGCCTTCCTCCTGGACTGGGGGGAAGGTCTGCTGTATGCTTATCCTCCCATTCCTCTGGTGGGGAAGACTTCGTTGAAATTCAAGCAAGACAGGGGCACCATGATTCTGATTGCTCCGTTTTGGCCGCGTCAGATCTGGTTCCCTCTTCTTCTGGAGTTGTCCTCCGAAGAACCGTGGAGATTGGAGTGTTTTCCGACCCTCATCACACAGGACGAAGGGGCGCTTCTGCATCCCAACCTCCAGTCTCTGGCTCTCACGGCCTGGATGTTGAGAGCGTAGACTTTGCCTCTTTGGGTCTGTCAGAGGGTGTCTCCCGCATCTTGCTTGCTTCCAGGAAAGATTCCACTAAGAGGAGTTACTTCTTTCTATGGAGGAGGTTTGCCGTCTGGTGTGACAGCAAGGCCCTAGATCCTCGCTCTTGTCCTACCAGACCCTGCTTGAATACCTTCTGCACTTGTCTGAGTCTGGTCTCAAGACCAACTCTGTAAGGGTTCACCTTAGCGCAATCAGTGCATACCATTACCGTGTGGAAGGTAAGCCGATCTCAGGACAGCCTTTAGTTGTTCGCTTCATGAGAGGTTTGCTTTTGTCAAAGCCCCCCATCAAACCTCCTACAGTGTCATGGGATCTCAATGTCGTTCTCACCCAGCTGATGAAACCTCCTTTTGAGCCACTGAACTCCTGCCATCTGAAGTACTTGACCTGGAAGGTCATTTTCTTGGTGGCAGTTACTTCAGCTCGTAGAGTCAGTGAGCTTCAGGCCCTAGTAGCCCAGGCCCCTTACACCAAATTTCATCATAACAGAGTAGTCCTCCGCACTCACCCTGAGTTCTTGCCAAAGGTTGTGTCGGAGTTCCATCTGAACCAGTCGATTGTCTTGCCAACATTTTTCCCCCGTCCTCATTCCTGCCCTGCTGAACGTCAGCTGCACGCATTGGACTGCAAAAGAGCATTGGCCTTCTATCTGGAGCGGACACAGCCCAACAGACAGTCCGCCCAATTGTTTGTTTCTTTTGATCCCAACAGGAGGGGAGTGGCTGTGGGGAAACGCACCATATCCAATTGGCTAGCAGATTGCATTTCCTTCACTTACGCCCAGGCGGGGCTGGCTCTTGAGGGTCATGTCACGGCTCACAATGTCAGAGCCATGGCTGCGTCAGTGGCCCACTTGAAGTCAGCCACTATTGAAGAGATCTGCAAGGCTGCGACGTGGTCATATGTCCACACATTCACATCTCATTACTGCCTGCAGCAGGATACCAGACACGACAGTCTGTTCGGGCAGTCAGTGCTTCAGAATCTGTTCGGGGTTTAGAATCCAACTCCACCCCCCTAGGCCCATGTTTTATTCTGTTCCAGGCTACACTCTCTGTTAGTTGGATAAGTTGTTAGGTCAATCTCAGTTATGTCCTCGCTGTTGCGAGGCCCAATTGACCATGTTTATTGTTTTGAGTGAGCCTGGGGGCTAGGGATACCCCATCAGTGAGAACAAGCAGCCTGCTTGTCCTCGGAGAAAGCGAATGCTACATACCTGTAGAAGGTATTCTCCGAGGACAGCAGGCTGATTGTTCTCACAAACCCGCCCGCCTCCCCTTTGGAGTTGTGTCTTCCCTTGTTTTGTCTTGCTACATATGGGACTGACGAACACGAGCCGGTTCGGGCGGGAAGACGGCCGCGCATGCGCGGTGCGCATGGGCGCGTGAGGACTAGCAAAGGCCTTTGCTAGTAAAGTTTTCCAATTAGAGGGGCTGCCGTGGACGTCACCCATCAGTGAGAACAATCAGCCTGCTATCCTCGGATAATACCTTCTACAGGTATGTAGCATTCGCTATACCTGCCTGGTAGAAAATGGTTTCCCTTGGGCCATTGCTTACTCGCAGGCCAATTCTCAGAACTTTCACAATTCAACACAGAAAAAACACACTGTCTCATCCTCTCATCCCAATACAACACGAACAAACCCACCAACTTAAATATCCCAGATTACACCCTCTCTATCTCAGACAGCCTGAAAATTCTCAGAGTTACAATCGACCGAAACCTCACGCTAGAGAGCCAAGTGAAATCTACAACAAAGAAAATGTTCCACTCAATGTGGAAGCTCAAACGCATGAAACCTTTCTTCCCAAGGGAAACATTTCGCAGCCTGATACAATCCATGGTACTAAGCCATATAGACTACTGCAATGGAATCTATGCGGGATGCAAAGAACAAATCATAAACGTCAAACTGCTCAAAACACGGCAGCTAGGCTTATATTTGGAAAAATGCGATTCGAAAGCACCAAACCCCTCCAAAAAAAAACTGCATTGGCTCCCAATCAAAGAACGAATCGGGTTCAAAATCTGCACCATGGTTCATAAAATTATCTACGGCGAAGCCCCAGAATACATGACAGACCTCATAGACCTACCAATTAGAAACACAACAGGATCAATATGAACATACCTAAATCACCACTACCCAAGCTGCAAAGGACTCAAATACAAATTAACTTATGCATCCAGCTTCTCCTACATAAACACACAACTATGGAACGCATTACCAAAAGCCATGAAAACAACGTATGACCATCTAAACTTCCGGAAGTCACTAAAAACTAACCTGTTCAAAAAGGCATACCCTACCGACCCAACTTAAATGCCCGAACACTGCAACACAAAGAAACCAAAGCTCATACTGGTCATAAATCAACTCTTCCCCTCTACGATTCCCTAATGTGTCTGTTACACATGAACTTAATTCTACCACTACATCACTTTGTATTTGTTCATACCGGAATTGGCGATTGCCTATACGGTACTATGTAAGGCACATTAAGCCTGCAAATAGGTGGGAAAATGTGGGATACAAATGTAACAAATAAATAGTCAACAGCGCAGAAAACTTCTCCAGTGCTCAAAGGAAATGATATTCGATTTATATGTGCTCTGTAAAAGCGAAAGCAATGGGGAGGAATGTGCTTGGTGCATGCACAGAAGAGTTTCATGGTAAGCTTTTATTTTTAGGTCTGCTCAGACTCACACAAATTTGTTTCTCAGTAATGACACTTACAGGCTTGCATGGGCTTTCTTCCACTTCTGAGGGAGAGATAGGGAGAGTAGATGGCATGAATGGGCAGATTGGCTAGGCCATATGGTCTTTATCAGCCTACATTTTGGTTTGTAAAAGAAATCAAAACTAGCAGATTTTAAACTGGAAATGAAAAGCAATCCTTTCTCCCCCCCCCCCCCCCCCCCCCCCCCCCCCCCCCCCCCCCCCGCCATTTCCAAGCTGGTGTTATTTTTCCAGCAGTTACTAGCAGGGTTTGTTTGTGCACTATTCTCTGAGCATTGGGCAGGTATAGCAAACATTATTAACATACATTTGACTACATTTAATTACAGTTTGTGGCCATCTTTGGCGCACATGTTGTTTACTGCAGTAAAACCCTCTGAGCATACTGCGTTGATTAAAATCATGCTATTACCGTACTAATTGGCATTACTGTCGGTGGTGGGTTTCGAGAATCAGCTTGTCTGTAGTCTTGTTAGCTGTCATTTGAATTTACATGATACATTCTCCTTCTTTTGAACAAGAATCTTATTTTTGTCCCATAGTATTGTGCCCCTAGATTTGCATCCTTTATCCCCAAATATTAGAGTAAAAGCTAACTTTGTATCAGTTTTTCTTTGCTGACAAGTATGCACTTTAGGTGCTTAGTTACTCCTTGTAAAACCAACCTAATAAATGCTTTTCAAGGGCAGAATGATCATAGCATCATTACAACTTTTGTTTATTGTGGCGTTGCCTCAAGGATGCTAGGTGATAGTGGCACAAATTACCTTTTATTACATTCAACATAGCATTTCATTCTCTGTTGCTCCAACATCCAAGTTACTTAATGGTGACGTTTACTAAAATTTATATATCATCTTTTTCTTTTGTGTTCGTTTTTAAGCTTCAAGGCCCCGATTCTCAAAAGTCGCCGTTAAATACCGAGTGTGTCTGTATCCACGGTTGAAATTACAGATTTTGAAAAAGCGATCGATGCTCAAAGGAAATCGCATGCAAATGCGTGAAATCCTGCAAGCGGTTTGGCAGGGAAAGCGCCTAGCTCATGTGCAGAACAGTTTCACAGCAAATGTCGATGTTCTGTGCATGCCTAGGAAAAAAAAAGTGACAACCACGTTGTAGGTATGCGTCCAGTGACGTCACGTGGCGTTTCTTCTCCCCCCCCCCCCCCCCCCCCCTTCACAACAGCTTTTTAAAACTGCAATTATGGGCAGGACACACACTCAATACACACATATGGCACATTTCATACACACACGTGCAGGTACTGTAAAAAACAAAGTTCCATGACAACTTTTTAGCACTACTTCGTGTGGGACACACATGCATATAATATGTGCACATGGCACATTTCACACACACAAGCAGAAACTGTTTAGAAAAATACAAGCAGACTGCTCCACCGAGAAGTTGCCCCCATGCAACGACAGCTCCAGACTTGCCGGAACATTTTATATGTTAAAGGTAGGTGCACCTTTCTGTGCATCAGACATAGTGTTCATTTTAATACTGATTTCCATGCACACTAATAGAAACGCATCAATACACTCCCTTCTGAATTCTCTTCCCCCGTACTCTCCTCACATTCACAATCAACCCACAGATAAATTGTTATACCCTAACGCTCTCCTGCTATTATCTGTTCACCCTATCATTCCCCAGTGTCACATCCCACATTCTCTATGCCCCAAAGATGATTTTACTGAATTTGTCTCCTATAACTCTTCATAATGTAACCCATAATCATAATGTAACAAACTGTACCTCCATCATTCACAACGTATTGTAAGCCACACTGAACCCGCAAATAGGTGGGAAAATGTGGGATACAAATGCAATAAATAAATACATTTGCATAGGATTATCTGTAGCTGCTACCATAAACGTTAAAAGTGATGCAGAACACGTTTATGCATTAGACGCTGATTAATGTGCACACTCAACCGGCTACAACCAGTCTATATCAAACATTGCAAGCACGGTAAGCTTTGAGCATCGGTCCCAATTAGCATACAATATGATTTTTGCCAAGGACAAGCAGGATATAATAGCTGTACTTCTGATGGAGCCTGCATGGGAACGCCCTCCAATTTGTTTATAACAACTTTTTACAATGTTATACTTGCACACATGTCTTCATGCCTGCCACTGTCATGTGGGATCTAGCCAGTCACCATTTTTCTGCAGAGCAAGTCAGTTCTCCTCTCAGCTCATGCCATAATTTGGCTTCTGTGATATACTTGCAATTTTCTACCTTCCAGTTTGTAAGTCCTTTCATTTGCTGCTCAGGGACAGTTCAAACTCCCTAGCTATTTACCCTAGTGAGGTTTTTCAACAATTTTACGTTTCTTTTTCTTTTCTGTGATCTGTTTAGATCATATTTAGGCCTGGGGCATCCAGTCAGGTAACTTTTAAAAATTGATTTAATTGCGGCCATTTTTCCTGACATGTCCCAGAAAAAGTTTCAAGTGGCTTTAAAAAGTGTCCTGGGTGTAACAGGAGGTGAAAAACAGAAATACCTCATGGGTACAAACACCAGTAAAAGGAAAGTGCAGTCCAAAACAATCAGATGGAGCCTAAGATGTAAGGATCACATCAATTTATTACAAAAAGTAGTAAAAACAGTCATATGGTGTCATCAATATAGAGTTACCCAGGACTCGGTCATAAGATGTCATCAATATGAAGTAGTATAGGACTCGACACAGCTGTGTTTCAGCACAAAAGCCTATATCCGGAGCTCTTTACAACAAAGAAGTTCTCTCCCTCTCTGGAAGTCCTCTCATAGCACCTCTTCTTTAATGGAGACCATCATATCCCTCTCCTTGTTTCTACTTTTCTGGCCCTCCCTCCCTTCCTCCCCTAAGCATCTGGATTTAGGGTCTCCATCTTCTGGTTCCCAACCACACACAAATCATTGAGCACTTTCCCCTGGCTCTGTCTAGGCCATTGATTCCCAAATGTGCAGTTGTCACGAAACGCCTAGCCACCCTTCTGGGGCTACCCCTGCGGCCACTTGGGTCTATCTCCAGCACAGCTCAGGTCCGCCTGCACCTGCTGCTTGTGCTGTACACTAGCACCCTCCTCCCACCGACTGGGTCCCAACCGCCTCTGGGCGAGTCTTCCGCACTCAAGGTGTTCTGCAGTGATTTCTAGGTTACTGAGGCCACACTCCCAATGGACCCACAGTTCCTAGTAAGCACTCACAGACCCAACACACAAACCACAAGGGTTCTTAGTCGGTCCAGACAAGCAGATGCAATAAACTAAGAATTTTTATTGTCATAAAAAATTACAGATAAATCCAAAAAACCTTACCAGGGAATCTTTACCATACAAATCACACTCTTAATTTTAATATTTGTTAACGGAAGTAAAAGAGCCTCAGTTATTGCTGAAACCTCGATAACATTCATGGGAACTGCATATTGTAACATTCTCCACTCAACTGCATTCAGTCATTGACTCGAGCCTAAGGGCTCTGAACAAATATCTGGCCAAACAAAAGATAGTTTCGTTAGGCACCGTAGTACCGCATACTACCATTTGGCCTCGCATCAGCAACAAATGTTTTAACAAAGTGCATAGCAGTCATCATAACATTTTTACATAGATTGGGGGTGCACACGTTTCCCTACTTAGATGATTGGTGGTCAAGAGCAGAATAATAAGAGAAAGTCACAAAAGAATCAATGCACATGACCATATAGGTGCTGGAGTTACTAGGGTTCCTAAACTACCCCAAATCTCAGTTAAGTCCATCATAGAAATTGAAATTCATAGGAGCCCTGCTAGACATGACTCAGACTTATGCACTTCTAATGCAGCAGAAGATTTTAACTAATTTCAGTAGTTTCTGAAGTGTACCAGAGTCAGCGGGTATCAGCGTGTCGAGAGTGCTAAACCACATGGTCTCCACAGGTCATGTGACACCCAGGGTATGCATCAATTTAAGGATTTATGACTTAGAAGATTTCAGTTCAGTACACATAGTCATTTTGCCCTTAAGACTGAAATTTTGTACTCCATGGAATACACAAAATTTGCGAAGGTGCTGTTTACATTGTATATATCTACTCAATCCTCAATTCTTTCTCTCTTCATTCCCTCCCCTCTTTATATACCATTCTTTAACTACTTCCTTACTTGATCTACTCTTTCTCGAAAAACAAGCATAATAGCAAGTCCTCACAGGATGGGTGACATCACCAACGGAGCCTGGTGTGGGAAACTACACCTGTTTTGATGTATCTAGAAGCTTTTTTGGAGTCTCACCACCTATGTTTGCCACTTCCTGCCTGTCCCTGTCCTACAGGACTACCTGACCTCCTCTCTTTCCACAGAGCCAGTTGAATATATTGCCAATAGCTGCTGCAAAACCTTTTCACGAATTTCACTAATTTTATGCTGCTCTTTGAGGGCCAGATACACTAAACTTAACGAGCCATTAACGAGCAAGTAGTAAACCATGGCATGCACTAAAGGCTTCGCCGAGCCATTTTCCGATCACGGTAGCAGCTAACGAAAACGGAATGCAGATGAGCAAATTAGTACCCCAATGTGTATAAATTGTATTGTAATGAGATGCACTACCATTTTCCGATTCCCTTACCGTGGAAACCCTAACGGGAGGTCTGCACCTCTTGTTGGGGCTGCTGTGAGGGAATCGGAAGGAAAAAAGAAAAGTGCTCGTCAGGGACGTCCTTCTAAAGTGCCTAACATAGATGTCCTTTACTCACAAAAACAAAAAAAGGACATCCCTGACGAGCACTTGGAGGTTTGCAGCTTAAGTGAAGGGCTTCTACTCTGCCTTCTCTCTCCAAAACACGGGAAGCAGCAATCAGACAGGGCTACGAGGATGCTCTCTCTTCCTGCGCTGCTTATTTGTCTTGTCCCCTGGAAATCTGGGTAGTTTGGAGGGTTTGTGTGCCTTGGATTCTGCTGTCCTTACACAGGGTGGTGCTGCGAGGGAATCGAAAGGAAAAAAAAAAACATCCAAGTGCTCGTCAGGGACGTCATGTGCTGGACGTCTTCCTGCAGCTTTTGTGATGGGCGTCCTTCTTGGACGTGTTTTTCTTATATGCAATTAGGAAGGACTTCTCTGAAGAAAAAAAAAAAGGACGTCCCCGTTTTTCTTACCTGCTTTAACTGACAACAAGCACAGTTCTCTCAACAGTCCCTTCCAAGGTTGTTTTCAGCTTGTGCCCCCTCCCCCCCCCCCCCCCCAACAAGATCAGAATGTGCGAGGATGTCCAAATCAAAACTTTTTGGACGTCCCTCCCTCCAGGTCTCTCTCAGCCAATCCCAGCGCGTTTAGCTGTTACCAGTATCAGTTAAACATGCTGTGATTGGCTGAGAGAGACCTGGAGGGAGGGAGGTCCAAAATTTTGATTTGGACGTTCTCGCACGTCCTGATCCTGTGGGGGGGGGGCGCAAGCTGAAACATTGCAAGTGGGAAAAACACGTCCAAGAAAGACACCCATCACAAAAGCTGTAGGAAGATGTTCAGCTCATGTTAGACATCCCTGACGAGCACTTGGATGTTTTTTTTCTTCACAGAAGTCCTTCCTAATTGCCTGATGTAAGCCTGCCTTTAACATGCAAAGCAGTAAACAATGGAAATGTTACACAAGCGTCACTATTTCGGTGGCTCCAATCAGAGTGTTTGCTGGTCCTCATTGGCATTAATGCCGGAAATACCGATACTAGAGCAGTGGCACTTAAATTAACAGGGGCTCTTTTCAGCACTCTTTCTCTTCTGAGGTTCAGGCTGCTGACAAGTTTCCTGCTTGTCAGGGACGTCCTTTTTTTGTTGTTGTTTTTTGAGTGAAGGACGTCCATAAAGGCCATCCTTGACATGCACAGAGCAGCCGGCATAACGCTTGGCTGCTCTGCGCATGCTCAACCGGTCGACTGGCTTCCGAGGGAATGGAGAATGCAAGTGAGCTACAACGAGCAGCTCGTTTGCATTCCCTTTCCTTGATGCATTCCCGTTGCTTACGATTCGCTAAGGAATCGGTAAGGGAAGGGCATTAACGATTGTTTTAGTACATCTTCCCCTGAGTCCTGAAGTTGTGTGGCTCCTAATATTCCAGTAGCACCTTATGTAGATTTGCAACTAGTTCTAAGTTTTTTTTTATTTTATTTTTTTCATGTTCGCCCAATACAGGGCTCTAGTGAGGGCTCTGGGCACCCAAGTTGAATACTTTTTTCAATGACATGTCCCATAAAACAAAAACTCCAGTTGCCTTTATAAAATAAATGCATTTTCCAAACTTTTTGAAGGCACCCTGTTAAATGGCATCCCTTTGGCCTGAGCATGTGTCCAAACACCCTATAGCTTTAATTTTATGCTCCCCTTTCTTTTATATTATCAGCCTCCCCCTTAGTAGCTCATTCCCTTATTCAGCAGATTGGATTGACTGTCTGCTTCCCACCTCCTTCAGCTTTGTATGTTTGTATCTGTGTATGGGAGGCTCCTTTCAGCAACTCAACAAAACCTGGGGCTTTAAGTCATTAGGACTGGCAGTGTAGTTGGTGATTCCTGGTTCAAAAACTGATTGTTTGGCAACAGATTTTGGTATCAGATATATTTTACGGTAGGGAGCATGGCAGAAGGAGGAAGTTCATGCCATCAGTGCTTTTATAAACAGCAGTGCAAGAAAAAAGTTTTGGGAGCACATAGGAAATATTTACACTCCAAAGCACCCAATTTTGTATGTATATATTATTTATTTATTTGTGTTGCATTTGTATTCCACATTTTCCCACCTATTTGTAGGCTCAATGTGGCTTACATAGTACTGGAGGGCGTTTGCAGACTCCAGTGAGAACAAATACAAAGTGATGTTGTGGTAAGATAGAGATCATGTGTCATAGCCACATAGTAAGTGTGGGACATCTTACACTGTTTTTTTGGGAAGGTGGTTCTTTCTTTATCCTAAGTGTTTCTGGAATTTTATTTCTCTTTGTTAGCCTTGCTTACTACAGGAAAACTGAGCTTGTAAAAGTGATCATATCTGTCTTCCTCCCTTGTGAGTCTTCTCTTTTTAATAGCTTCTGAATCATTCATTCAATTTTTGCTACAGAGGATAGCATACCCCATGATTCCCAACTCATACTTTTTATATGATCATGAGTTTATTCTTATGGTTGTGGACTCAGCTTGAATAAACAACTTCTACTAAACTGTATGTTGGTTAATTTCATTGGTTGTGTTTTCTATGGCTTATACATTTTTTTATAAATCTATTTTAATTTTGGAAATCTTTTTTGTAGAGCTTTCACGTTTATTCTCAGATACATTTTAAAGCTCGCTAATTCAGAGCAGTTTGAAGCTAATGAAAATATGTGAAGAAAGGTTAATTACTTACCTATAACTGTTTTCTGAAGGAGGTATTTTCATGAATTGATTCATGCCATCCACTCCACTTTAGGAATTAAGTACTTTCTTTTTTTTTTTTTTTTTAACCAATAGTATTGTGTTTCAGTCCTCGAGGACCATAGCCAGCCTGGTTTTCAGGAGGTGCACAATTAATAATCATTTGACACATTCCCAACATTTTATCAATTTAATTTGCTTATTATAGTAACCTGAAAAGCAGTCGTATTTGCAGTTCTCTAAGGTCTGTATTGCTTTAGACCTACACTTAGTAGTGGGAAAAGGAGATATGAAGACAATGGTGGGGCTATACCTGGAGCACAGCAGAACTCAACTCTAAAACTGACACTTGGGAACTTGTTGTTAGCGTCTGAGGCAATAGCATGAATACTTAAAAATATCAGCTATGGAGAACAGTTAGAAGTAAGTATTTATTCTCTTTCAGATTGTGCCTAGATTTGAGGTATTTATGTTGCCATAAACATAGTCAAGCATTTTAGACTCTGGAACAAAAAACATGGATTTGTATTTGAATTTTTGTAACATAGGTGGTGAAATACTGGCCGGAAATTGGCAAATGTGGTTTTTTGGTTTGGCGCTACCTTCTCAGAAGAGACGATGTTGAACCTGCACCTTGGACAGCAGAAGGAATAGAAAGATCAAAGAAACTGGGTCTGGCTATACAGGTATAAACATTAATGTAAATAAGTAGGTGTGAGCTGAACTATATATGTGTATTGTTAAAAACTCAATTTCCCTATTTGGTTATTGTATTGCATAGTACAATGGTTCCCAAAGCTGGTCCTGGAGGCACCCCAGCCAGTCAGGTTTTCAGGAAACCCACAATGAATATTCATGAGAAAGATTTGCATGCACTGCCTCCACTGCATGTAAATCCTATCTCATGAATATTCATTGTGGATATACTGAAAACTTGACTGGGGTGCCTCCAGGACCAGGTTTGGGAACCATTGGCATAGTGTAAAATTATATTCCTTATCATCTAGCTGGACCAGTCCAAACCAATGGGTATATCCCCTGACTGGCGAATGGAGGTAAAGAAAGACAGTTTCCAGGAACATCAATGTATATTAACAGGTACAACCTAGAGCTAGTCAGTATTCTCTCCGCTTCCAGCAGATGGTGCAGGTTGGTACTGGTGCAGCTGATTTTTGTTTTTTTCTTGCAACTAACTCCCACAGACTAGATTCCACAGGCAGTATCTTTCTGGTAAAGTCCCCTGGGGCCATTTCTTTTCTCCCAGGATTGGTCTAAGGATTTTTATTTTCATTTTTTTATAACTTTATTTTATTTGAAATTTCATAATTAATCACACAGCAGTGATTAAGAAAGGAAATGAGCCAGGAAATCAAATTAAGACAATTCGTCCACTATAAATTTAGGAGAACAAATCACATATAATTAGAGGTAATACTGAATACCAAAACAGAGAAACTAACTGTGTTAACTGTAGCCAGTCATACAGTGTGCCCTAAATCTGAAAGGCTATGCTAACAGGGGAACACTTTCGCTAGTCCTTAGAAAGTCACTGAACTGTTTGGGGTCAAAAAACATTACTCCCAAATGTACAACATACAAACAAGGACATTTAAGCAAAAATTTAGCACCGAAGGTCCAGGACCCATACACAGATCATTCAAATGACCTGAAGTATAAACATAAGACAGCATTTTGATCAGGCTGAAGTGCAAAAGTCACCAATAATGTTGTCTTTTGCATAACCACCTCCAATGATTGAGGTTCTTCCTCAGGGGGAGCAGACACATCTGATCTAGTCTTCACTGATCAAAGATATTGTGCTCTCACTAATGGAGATAACGACTCTACTGCCATATTTAGTACATCAAATATTTACATTCCATATCTAAAGCGTGGAGGAGTGGCCTAGTGGTTAGGGTGGTGGACTTTGGTCCTGGGGAACTGAGGAACTGAGTTTGATTCCCGGCACAGGCAGCTCCTTGTGACTCTGGGCAAGTCACTTAACCCTCCATTGCCCGCCGCATTGAGCCTGCATGAGTGGGAAAGCGCGGGGTACGAATGTAACTAAAATAAAGCAGAAATCAAAGGGAATCTTGGAAAATTTAGAAATCTTAAATTAATCCTCCTGTGCTGGCTCTCCTAGTATTCTACTTGTTACTATGTTACTTTAAAGTGCAAAAAGTCTTGATCTTTAATAAATGCTATACTTCCCTTCTGAAGAGACTGTACTTTAGTCTCTACTACCTACTGGATTGGTCACTCAACTTCTGAGCTTGTTACAATGAAACTTGAGAAATTCCATGAGCATCATCCACCAGTTTGGAAGCCATAGTTGGTAGGGATGCACTCACTCCCTTCACAGCATCCCAGAGAGACTCCATTGTCACTGCGGTTAGTCATTGTAACGCTTGCACAACAAGCTGAGCCTGCCTTCGATTTTCTCCTTCAGCTTGACTTTCTTCAATCAGTGTTCCAGGTGCAGAAACACCACTCTCTCACCCCATACGGGGAGGATGTCACTGCAGGGAGCCCCTCCAACAGTACAGGCTGCAATCGAGTCCCTCTGTCGTCAGCCAAGTGCAATGTAAAGCCACAGGTCACATTTCCAGGTTGTGCAGGAACACACTCTTGCTTCTTGGGCTGAAAGACGCCCCCCTTCACTGCTGCACACTGAAGCCAGCACGACTGAATCAGATTTCCACTTTAGTAGAGGGAGCAGACTGAAAGGCTTCTAATGTAAGTTGCCTCATTGCTGGGATCTGACCAGGGTCAGGAGGGTAAACCCTGTTTTTTCCTCTTTCTCTTCCCTATAATAAATAGAGTTAAAATCTGCAAAGGAAGCAGCCGCTATAGAGCACTAACAGAGCTGCCCACTCAGATGTCTTGCTAAACACCATCTTGGTTCTTTGGTCTAAGGACTTCTATGGGTTGGTTTAGGGCAAGGGTGAGCAGCCTTGGTCGTTGAGGGCCACAACCCAATCAGGTTTTCAGGATTTCCACAATGAATATGCATGAGATCTATTTGCATACGATGGAGGCGCAGTGTATGCAAAAAGATTTCTTACATATTCACTTGAGAAGGAATAACATCACAGTGTTGGAAATACTTTGTTACAGCTGCGACAGAGGAAATTACAGTAGAGGTATTGTTGAATGATAGCCTGCTTCAGACAAAAAACGTTAACTTTGAGGAGCGTCGTCCGTTTCCAACTATAAATTGAGTGAATTGGATATAATCTGGGATTGTTTTAGTGTTTTTACTGAGCACCCATGGAACACACAAAGATAAGTTTTTCCAACATAATTGTGACATTTTAGAATTCTTATATTAGTGAGTGGTGTTCCAGTATTAATGATTTGATTAAAAGATTTATTAGGTAGATACTGAAATTTTGGTATATATGCATTAAGTTTTATGATATTACATGAATAAAAGAATGTTTTGATATTGTATAAAACAGTTTCTATTAGTTGTATTAGGTTATAGGATTTAATATTGACTAATGTTTAGTGAGGCAGCCCTTATATATATTTAGGATATATAGTCACTGGCGAAATCTGGCTGGGTTGCAGCCCTTGAGGAATGAGGTTTCACACCCCGGTTTAGTGGGTGTTGTAGCTTCCTTTGTTTGGAGCTCTTGGGCTCCTGCCAGTAAGGGTTGGACCCCTATCCCTCTTTCTACCTTCTCTGCTCAGATCGCACACATCCCAGCTTTCCTCCAGGTAGCTCTTCAGAAAGGATTGGCACTGGGTACTCTGTAAGTTCAGGTTCCGGTTTTGGACTATTTCTGGGACCAACTACAGAAAGACGTCTCTTGCAGCTCACCCGGAAATCGTTCTATTCTTGTGGGGTTTGGGGCCACATGTGTTCTCTCCCTTTCATACGCCATGTCCAGAGTGGAACCTTAATTTTTTCCGGGCTCTTCAGAAACCTTTTGAGCCACTCCAGAAGTCCTCCTTAAAAGATCTTATGCTAAGAACAGGTTCGTGGTTGCTGCTGCGTCAGCACGTAGGGTTTTGGAGCTTCAGGCTTTCTTTTTGGGATCCCTTTCTCCGCTTTTGGGCAGTGGCGGTCTTCCCCGTGGATGGTTCATTCCTTTTGTGATATCAGCATTTCACCTGGAGCTTCCATCCTTTTGTAGAGAGGACAAAGAGGCTCAGTATTCTTCCTTGAATCTTCTCAATATGCTCATTAGATATCTGGAAGTCATGAATGAGTTTTGCAAATTAGACCGTCTTTTTGGTAAACAGAGACTTGGCCTTATGACTTTCAAGCCCACAATTTCTGTATGGCTGAAGGAGACTACTGTTTCTGGTGGGTATTTGCGAGGGTTGACATGGTCAGTGCTGCATACTTTTGCCAAGCACTACAGGGTGGATGTTGCAGCGTGCTCGGAAACCATTTTGGGGGCTTTGGTCCACAGGGTGGCAGTGCTAGGATCCCACCCATTCTAGGGATTGCATTTAAACACCCCACAAGTCCTGGAAAAGTGGGTAGCTACATAATGGAAGGAGAAATTAGGTCTTGCCTGATAATTTTTTTTCCAGAGAAGCACTAATTCCTAAGAAGCTTATCATCCCAAATTTACAGACTTAAATTCCTGGTAAAATTTTGTATCAAAAGCATTCATTTGGAGTAGGGTTGAACATTTAACACGTTAATAATGTGATTAATGCGTTAAACTTTTTAATGCGCTATTGCCATCTTCTTCTCTCCCCCACCAGCCAGTACCTCTTCTTACCTCTCCTGGTGTAGCACTCTAGTAGCCCCCCTCACCTCTGCTGCTGCTGCTTCTCCCTGCTCCTCACCGCTGCAGTGAAAATAGTGCTGCTTCGGGCCGGGTGCAAAGCAGCACTGTTTTCACTACAGCAGTGAGGGGCAGGGAGAAGGAGCTGCAGAGGAGAGGGGGCTGCTGAAGTGCTGTGCCGGGAGAGGTAAGAAGAGGTTGCCATCTGAAAGGTGCTTGTAGAAAAAAAAGGATGACAGAGAAATATGCGGATCGGGGGGGGGAGGCTACGGGAGAAAGAGGAAGCAGAAAAAAGAAGACAGGGAGAAGATGTGGGGGCCTCAGGAGAAAGAGCACGCAGAAAAAAGAAGACTGAGAGAAAGGTGCGAATCTCGGGGGGGAGGGAGAAAGAGGAAACAGATGGGGGGGTGTTAAAGGGACAGGTGCTGGAAATATGGGATGGAAGGATCAAAGAAGAGAGATTGGAGAGGAGGAAAGAGAAGGGAAACAATGGTGATCACAGATGGAGGGAGGGAGATGGTGCCCATTTGGATCATGCAATTAATTGCATGATTAAAAAATTTGGCCGATGTGCAGCCCTAATTTGGAGCACTCTATTTGCAACATAAACTATTGTGCAAGATCATAACTGCATTACTTGCTAACGCAGTACAAAAAAAAATGCAGAGTAGGGCCCCCCGCCCCAGGGCTACCATACAAGTAGTCTAGTGGTGTAATCAGGGCAGGAGCAATGCCCCAGTTATAAGCAGCCATTTTTAGAGCATAGCTGGAATGAGCAAGACTACCTGGGGATCGCTCCTGCCTCAACCACATCCCTAGACCAACAGGGATTGTAAGAGGCCAAGGGGGTACGGGAAGATGGTGTGAAGCTGACTCAGCTGCTTTGGAATGTTGAGGACAGGTATGGATCTAGGGCAGATAAGATCAATGTAGAAGATAATATGGTGACTGCGTAGTGAACCTTCTCCGAGGACAAGCAGGCTGCTTGTTCTCACATGTGAGTGATGTCCACTGTCACGTCTGTGGCCGTGACCACCCTCATACTTACCCTGTTTCTGGGAGTCAGTGGCTGTGCTGGCTTCTGCTTGTCTCTGTGTCTGTCTCTGTCTTAGTTTCTCTCTGGCTCTGTGTGCTGATTGCCTTACTGGACCTCACCTGTGTGGGCTATGCCTCTTCCAAGATGGCTGCCGACTCCTCTATGCCAGTATCCAAGATGGCTCCCGCTTGTCCTTCCTGTGGGCTGACTTCTCTGTGTGTCAAGCCTCTGTTTGGAGGCAAGGAGATTGCTGCAGCTGTGCCTCTGGTGTTAGAGACTGCAGCCCTTGCCTTTGCATCGTCTAAGGGCCCTGGTATGTAGAGTGCGCTGTGCACTGCTACATTGTTCCAGTGTATTGCTTTGAACCTGCCTACTGCCGGAACCCGGACATTCCCTGCCTGTGTCTGCCTTGCTTTCGCCTAGGTGCCTGGGGCACTTCTGTATCCTGATTCCTGCTGTTCCTGCTTGCAAGTTCCAGTTCCGGTTTTTCCTGTAAGCCCTGCCGGCTGCCCGAACCTAAGGGCTCAACCCTCGGGGAAAGGTGGCTAAGCGTAGGTGAAGCCTAGGTCCAGTGTTGTCCTGTCCAGCGGGTTCTGGTTCCGTGGGTTCCAGTCCAGTGGGTTCCGCTCCAGTGGGTTCCAGTCCAGCGGGCTTCACTCTTGTATGTTCCAGTCCAGTGGGTCCACTCCAGTGTGTTCCAGTCCAGCGGGCTCCACTCCAGTGCGCACCCGTCCGGTGCGTTCCAGTCCTGGGTATTCCTGTGTAGAACTTCAGTCCGGGGTTCCGGTCCAGTCTTGTCTCGTCTCGTCTCTACCTTCAAGGTGATCTTGCCTGCCACTGCCGCTCCACGGTAGTGGCCCAAGGACTCACGAACCCAGTGCTCCTGACAGTATGCCAAGGTCCTCGGGAACGCGACATCCACAGCAGCCCTGAAACGGAAATCTTGCTAGCAGTTTGCTAGAGCCTTCGAGTTCGCGCACCGCGCATGTGCGGCCATCTTCCCACCCATTGCGCGAGAGTCCTGCTTCAGTTCTTTTTTTCTCCGTGGTAGGGAGTGACTGCTTGCAGTCTCTCTCCATTCTCCCTGAAAGAGTCTTTGTGTATTTTTTCAGTTTTTTTGTTTCCTTTTCCCTCATTTTCTTTTTCTTTTACGTTGTATTCCTTAAAATAAAAAAAATAAAAAAAAGACCCTTATTTCTAGTTTTGGTCCTTGTAAGTTTTCTTTCGCTCCCGTCCCCGTGCGTACGCGTTTCTCTCATTTTTGCGCCTATTTTTTTGTACCATCAAGAATTTTGATTTTGCCGCCGCTATTTTTCCGTCCATGTCATCGTGGATACCCAGCGGCTTCAAGAAGTGTACTTGGTGCAACCGGGCAATCTCGGGTACTGACCCTCATGCGTGGTGTCTTCAGTGCCTTGGGCCTTGGGCCATCGCCCAGACGCATGCAAGTTGTGTCTTAGCGTGAAAAAGCGGACACAGGCGTTGAGACAAGCTCTTCGGGATCGTCTTTTCTGAGCTTCGCCCGGTTCTTCGGCGTCGATATCGGCACCGGAGATGGCATTGACCTCGGGAGCGCAGGTAATGGCTGTCCGGAGACCACATGCTGGGAGCAGTGAGCCATCGAGTGGATCTCCACCTGCCTCGAAGACTCCTGCTGTGCAGGCCCCACGGGACGACCACTCTTGGACCCAACCCCGAGGAGGCGTGTGGATTCCACGTCGTCCTCGTCGGTACCAAGGAGTATCGATGACGTGCATCGAGTGAAGGCGAAGAACCATTGTCATCGGTCTCCTTCCAAGCACGGTATCGGGAGCTCCGGGGCATCGAAGGATTCAGCACCCTTGAAGCGCCAACGCCGGGAAGAGCGCTCACCCTCCATTCAGAAGGTGTCGGTCTTCGGACAGCCCGGTACCGCTTCCTCGACCTCAACAGAGTCTGGACCCAGTTCCTCCACCAACCCCGCAGCCTTGCTCAACAGCGACTCTGGATGAGCGCATCCGAGCCATTCTTCCAGGTTTGCTGCATCAGCCTGTTCCGGTGCCGGGGGGGTGCTTGCGCCTTCGGCACTGTTGATGGAAGCGGCAGCTGGCTCTGGCCCTGTGATGAGGTCTCCGATGCCAGTGCTAGAGGAGTGGAGGAGTGGCCTAGTGGTTAGGGTGGTGGACTTTGGTCCTGAGGAACTGAGTTCGATTCCCGGCACAGGCAGCTCCTTGTGAGTCTGGGCAAGTCACTTAACCCTCCATTGCCTGCCGCATTGAGCCTGCCATGAGTGGGAAAGCGTGGGGTACAAATGTAACAAAAATAAAAAAAATCTACGTCAGCTGCCACCCCAGGTCGACTCCCCATCGACATCGATGGAGGGAGCTTCATCGCCGTCGGCACCAGCATCGGAGACATGGTTCCTCGGCGTTGAGACGGGCCCGGTTTCGGACTGCAGTTCAAGAACTCTTGTCCGATACCGAGGAGGATGCCTCTTGGGATGAGGGAGAAGATCCCAGATATTTCTCTTCCGAGGAATCTTGTGGTCTTCCCTTTGATCCTACTCCTTCGCCAGAAAGAAAGCTTTCTTCTCCGGAGAGTCTTTCTTTCTCTTCATTTGTCCGGGAGATGTCTGTGTCTATTCCCTTCCCTGTGGTAACAGAGGAGGAGCCCAGGACTGAGATGCTCGAAGTCCTTGACTATCCTTCGCCACCTACGGTGTCGTCCACTGTTCCCCTGCATAATGTCCTTAAAGAGACACTGCTGAGGAACTGGAGGAAACCACTAACTAACTCCACCATCCCTAAAAAAGCTGAGTCCCAATATCGGATTCATGGAGAACCTGAGTTGATGAGGTCGCATTTACCTCACGACTCTATGGTTGTGGATTCTGCTCTCAAGAGGGCCAGGAGTACTAGAGATTTCGCCTCAGCGCCCCCCGGGGCGGGAATGTAGGACTCTTGACTCGTTTGGGAGAAAGGCCTATCAGTCCTCTATGCTTGTGTCCAAGATTCAGTCATATCAGCTCTACATGAGCATCCACATGCGGAACAATGTAAAGCAACTAGCGGACTTGGTGGACAAGCTCCCTGTGGAGCACGCGCCCAGACAGCGTGCACCCAGACAGGCCCCTGCAGCTCCCCAGCAAAAGCAAGGGATGGGCTGTTGACTGGCTCCAGCTGAGCATAGCCGTTATCAAAGTGTCCGTGCCGGACGACCTACCGGTCGGAGGGAGGTTAAAATTTTTTCACCAAAGGTGGCCTCTTGTAATCTCCTATCGGTGGGTTCTCCAAATAGTCCGGGTTAGGATACTCTTTCAGTTTGATCTACAAACCTCCAAATTGCCCTCCGGGAGCTCAGTCCTTCAGCTTCCAGCACAGGCAGGTACTTGCAGAGGAACTCTCCGCCCTTCTCTGTGCCAATGCGGTCGAGCCCATTCCACCAGGGCAGGAAGGGCTGGGATTCTATTCCAGGTACTTCCTTGTGCAAAAGAAAACATGGGGGATGCGTCCCATCCTAGACCTAAGGGCCCTGAACAAATACCTGGTCCAAGAAAAGTTCAGGATGGTTTCCCTGGGCACCCTTATTCCCATGATTCAGCAAAACGATTGGTTATGCTCTGTGGACTTAAAGGACGCTTATACATACATCCCGATACTTCCTGCTCACAGGAAGTATCTTCGATTCCGTCTGGGAATCCAGTATTGTGTGCTGCCCTTTGGTCTCACGACTTTGCCCAGGGTGTTTACAAAATGCCTGGCAGTGGTTGCAGCGTCGCTACGCAGACTAGGAGTGCATGTGTTCCCTTATCTCGATGATTGGCTGGTGAAGAACACCTCGGAGGCAGCTGCTCTATAGTCCATGCAGATGACTATTCAACTGCTGGAGCTACTCAGGTTTGTTGTAAATTACCCCAAGTCCCATCTTCTTCCTGTTCAAAGACTGGAAATTATTGGAGCTCTGCTGGATTCACAGACGGCTCGCGCCTATCTCCCCGAGATGAGATCAGACAATCTTCTGTCTCTAGTTTCCATGGCCAGAGCGTCTCAGCGGATCACAGCTCGGCAGATGTTGAGACTTCTGGGCCATAAGGCCTCCACAGTTCATGTGACATCCATGGCCCCAGTTCATTGACACCCATGGCCCGTCTTCACATGAGATCTGCTCAGTGGACCCTAGCTTCCCAGTGGTATCAAGCTGCAGGGAATCTAGAGCATGTGATCCAGCTGTCCACCGAATTTCACAATTCCCTTCATTGGTGGACAATTCGATCCAATTTGACCTTGGGACGTCCTTTTCGAATTCCTCAGCCTCAAAAAATGCTGACAATGGATGCATCCCTTCTGGGCTGAGGAGCTCATGTAGATGGGCTTCACACTCAAGGAGCTTGGTCCCTCCAGGAATCAGATCGTCAGATCAATCTTCTGGAGTTGCGAGCGGTGTGGAACGCTCTAAAGACTTTCAGAGATCGGCTGTCCAATCAAATTATTCAAATTCAGACAGACAATCAGGTTGCCATGTACTACATCAACAAGCAGGGGGGCACCGGATCTCGCCCCCTGTGTCAGGAAGCCGTTCAGATGTGGCTTTGGGCTCGCCATCACTGCATGTTTCTCCAAGCCACGTATCTGGCAGGCGTAAACAACAGTCTGGCCGACAGATTGAGCAGGATAATGCAACCTCACGAGTGGTCGCTCAACTCGGGCATAGTGCGCAAGATCTTCCAAGCATGGGGCACCCCCTTGGTGGATCTTTTCGCCACTCAGATCAATCACAAAGTCCCTCAATTCTGTTCCAGGCTTGAGGCCCACGACAGACTAGCATCAGATGCGTTTCTCCTTCATTGGGGGAAGTGCCTTCTGTATGCATATCCTCCCATACCTCTGGTGGGGAAGACTTTGCTGAAACTCAAGCAAGACTGCAGAACCATGATTCTGAGTCCTCCTTTTTGGTCGTGTCAGATTTGGTTCCCTCTTCTTCTGAGGTTGTCCTCCGAAGAACCGTGGAGATTGGAATGTTTTCCAACTCTCATTACTCAGAACGAAGGGGCGCTTCTGCATCCCAACCTCCAGTCTCTGACTCTCACGGCCTGGATGTTGAGAGCGTAGACTTCGCCTCCATGGGTCTCTCTGAGGGTGTCTCCCGAGTCTTGCTTGCTTCCAGAAAAGATTCTACGAAGAGGTGTTACTCTTTTAAATGGAGGAGGTTTGTCGTCTGGTGTGACAGCAATGCCCTAGATCCTCGCTCTTGTCCTACACAGACCCTGCTTGAATACCTTCTACACCTGTCAGAGTCTGGTCTCAAGACCAACTTTGTAAGAGTTCACCTAAGTACGATTAGTGCTTTTCATTATCGTGTAGAGGGTAAGCCTATCTCTGGACAGCCTTTAGTTGTTTGATTCATGAGAGGTTTGCTTTTGTCAAAGCCCCCCGTCAAACCACCAGTGTCATGGGATCTCAACGTTGTCCTCACCCAGCTGATGAAACCTCCTTTTGAGCCTCTGAATTCCTGCCATCTGAAGTACTTGACCTGGAAGGTCGTTTCTTGGTGGCGGTTACTTCAGCTCGTAGGGTCAGTGAGCTTCAAGCCTTGGTAGTACATGCTCCTTATCTCAAGTTTCATCACAACAGAGTAGTCCTCCACACTCACCCTAAGTTCCTGCTGAAGGTGGTGTCGGAGTTCCATCTGAACCAGTCAATTGTCTTGCCAACATTTTTTCCCTGTCCTCATACCCGCCTTGCTGAACATCAGTTGCATACATTGGACCGCAAGAGAGCATTGGCCTTTTATGTGGAGCGGACAAGCCCCTTCAGACAGTCAGCCCAAATATTTGTTTCTTTCGATCCCAACAGAAAGGGAGTCGCTGTTGGGAAACACACCATTTCTAATTGGCTAGCAGATTGCATTTCCTTCACTTATGCCCAAGCTGGGCTGACTCGTGAGGGTCATGTCACGACTCATAATGTTAGAGCCATGGCAGCGTCGGTGGCCCACTTGAAGTCCATCTCCATTGAAGAGATTTGCAAGGCTGTGACGTGGTCATCAGTCCACCCATCCACATCTCACTACTGCCTCCAGCAGAGTAACTGACACGACAGTCGGTTTGGGCAGTCGGTGCTGCAGAATCTGTTTGGGGTTTAGAATCCAACTCCACCCCCCTCAGACCCATTTTTATTCTGTTCCAAGCTGCACTCTCAGTTAGATGATCTGCTTCGTAGGTAAATCCTTGTTACGTCCTCGCAGTTGCGAGGCCCAATTGACCTTCTTTGTTGTTTTGAATGAGCCTGGGTGCTAGGGATACCCCACATGTGAGAACAAGCAGCCTACTTGTCCTCGGAGAAAGCGAAGATACATACGTGTAGCAGGTATTCTCCAAGGACAGCAGGCTGATTGTTCTCACAAACCCGCCCACCTCCCCTTTGGAGTTATCCTTTTTCTTTGTTATTGCTTTATAATTTAACTGAAGCCGAACTCTTGCGCGACGGGCGGAAAGATGGCCACGCATGCACGATGCGCGCACTCAAAGGCTCTAGCAAACTTTTTGTTGTTAGGAAGATTTCCGTTTCGGGGCTGCCGTGGACCTCGCCCACATGTGAGAACAATCAGCCTGCTGTCCTCAGAGAATACCTGCTACAGGTATGTATCTTCGCTTTAAATGGTAACCTGGTTTTAGGAATTCATGATGATTTGCTCTCCCTTCCAAAGGAAGAAGAGTTTTAGATACATAGGAGCATGGGGTAATACGTGGAAGAATAACAGGCTGTACTGTAATGATGGGCTACATCTTTCTGTGACGGAAAAAAGGATCCTTGGGGATAAAGTCAAATAGTATGTTTGTAGACATTTAAACTAGAATGCGGGAGTGACAAAAGAAAGCAAGGGAATTCAGAAAGTCACCCCCAGAATAAATATGGTGGCAGGGGGCAAGGTCATCTAAATATAGAAAACCACCTAAACTCACTAAGTGCATGGAAAGCAATGAGCACAAATGTTCATAGTCTAGGTAAAAAACCCTGATGTTTGAAGAAAACTTGGATATTGTTGCTATTACAGAGTCGTGGTTCAATGATTCTCATGCATGGAATGTGACTATACCGGGCTATAATCTTTTTAGGAAGGATAGAGAGGGCCGAAGGGGTGAAGGAATGGCGCTGTATGTGAGAGACAATATCAGAGCAGCTGAAATGCGGGAACCTGGGGAAAAGAAGCTTTATGGATCGACCTGAAAAGAGAAGATGGAACCTGTATCCACACAGGGGTTATCTACAGATCTCCGGCACAAACGGAGAAGCTAGACAAGGATCAGATAGAAGATATTCAAAAGATTGGTATGAAAGGGGAGGTGCTACTTTTGGGAGATTTCAACTTGTCTGATTCACACAGTATGGTTTGCTATAAGGGCAACGGCGGAGAGCAGTCGCACACAACTCAAAGTATTGGATTTCAGACATTTGATAAAATGGGGGAATACCTGAAGAAGGAGCTCTTGTCGCGGGAAGGCGTAGGAGAAGTGGGAAATCAGTGGTCAAAGCTAAAGGCTGCTATAAATTTGGCAACTGATCTTTACCGAGGAAAGTAAACAAAAACAAGAGAAACAGGAAGCCTATATAGTTCTCCAAACAAGTAGCTGATAAAATAAGAGCAAAAGAGGCTTTGTTCAAGAAAAAAAAAAGAACACAACGAAAGGATCATGGAAAAGATTAAACTCAAGGAAGCGAAGAGAGAAATACGGATAGCAAAAGCAAGAGCGGAAGAAAAAATGGCTAAAGATGTTGAGCGGTGACAAGACCTTTTTCACATATATTGGAGAAAAGAGAAAAGATAGGAATGGGATTGCGAGAATGAAAGATAATTTGAATGGCTATGTGGAGAGTGAGGAGGATAAAGTGAATGTGCTAAACAATTCTCTTCAGTGTTCACGGAGGAAAATCCTGGTGAAGGGCTGCGGTGGACTGCCGAGGGAATATCTGGGAATGGAGTGGATACTGTGCCGTTTATGGAAGAAAGAGTTTATAAACAGCTGGAGAATCTGAAGATGGACAAAGCTATGGGGCCGGATGGGATACATCCCAGGATACTGAGGGAGCTCAGGGAGGTCCTTGCGGCACCTTGTAAAGATTTGTTTAATACATCTTTAGAGAATCAATTTGTTAGTTTTTGTTTGTTTTACTTTGGGTTTTTTTTTTTTGTCTAAATATCTCAGATGAAGTATAAGAGAGAGATCTAGAACTTTGACACCCACTCCAGATCCCTGATTTGTCTGTAGTCAGACTCAAACTGCTTTATGCCTATTTGGTTAGGCCACGGCGGTATATCAAGTTTTATGAAATAAATATGAAATAAAATAATCAGATTTACTGCAAGCATTGTGGAAGATGTCTCTACGAGCTCAAATCGACCACCAGAGTAGGATCCGCAATTACTACAAAGTAGAGAAGAGACTCTAGACCCAGCTAAAAAAAAGAGGAGGGTGTCTGCAGAAATGGACTAACTGCACAATTCCTCTTCAGTGGAACTTGCCTCTCGTCTTTGTATAGTGTGAATAACATACATGTTGCTGTTGTATGTATACTCAGTGAAATGAGGGATTTGTGCTTTTAGTTTTGTTTGAGTTTTTAAAGCACTCTCTCTTTTTTTTTTTAATAGTATCCTGAAGGATATTTGGAAGCCATGGCAAATAAAGAAAAGAAGGATAAGGTGAAAAAGGAACCTATTAAACAAGAGCCCATTATTCATAGCAGCCAGGAAAGCCAGAGTGGTCAACGTAGCCAGAGCAATGGAAACCAGAAAAGGTCAATTACTGAAGGTATGATTTTCATTTTATTTATATTAACTGAATTTAGTCCAGCTATATGAAAATCTGATATATAAGCTTTCAAGTAGGTACATTTGCTTTGGATAGAAGCGTCCCTTGAAGACATTGTGTATTTGACAATCTTGGGATGTTTCCTGTGTTTTTAGATGACCACAGGCCATCAGTGACAGACTGAGTCAGTTGAAGCTTTGGGAGGGTAAATTTACAAATTTTATGCCTATTTTATAAACATAAGTGCACGCCTGTTTGACTTTATAAAATAACTAGTGTAGATGAGAGAATGTGCATACATGTAGGTGCTAGCACGCAGACCAGCGCCAGGCCTGGTGTAAAGTTAGCATGTATTTTCTACACATAAGTGCGGACACTGCCCATGCTGCACCCAAATTTCGTCTTGTGTATACCCACAGTGAAAGTATATGCTACTTAAATGCATACTTTCACACTAATTGGTATTTTATAAGAGATTTACACACATAAGTGGCACTTGCAGATGTACATTACTAATGGTAATTCTGTAAGGAACACCTACATATAGGTGGCAAGTACACACATAAAAGCTGGTATTCTAGTTAATTTTGTCTTTTGTAATTTGAGTTTTATTTTGTTTAGATTTTCATTGTATGTTTTTACTGTAATCCACTTAGTTGTAGGCAGAATATAAAGTTTGAAATAAATAAATTTATGCACATATGTATTCACATGTGTAAATGAGAACAACCTGGCTACACTCTTTTCTGTAAGGGCACGCTTATCTTTGCAGGTGAGTGTTCACATGGGTAGAGCATGGGCGAGGCACATAAATACACACACAAATTATAGAATGCTATGATTTACACATGTATTTCCCCAGTCCAGTATGAGCATTTACACCAACTTTATGGCTTGCTTAAGTGGAGCATAATAACATACACATGTATTTAACCACTTCCACTGTATTCTATAAAGAAAAATAGGCACCTACATTTCTTAATAGAATAAGCACTAAATAGGTGCATTCGTGGTTCCTAAAAATGGTCACCCTTATAGAATTGCCGTCTATCCCCCTCTTTCTGTAATCTTAGCTCCTAAATGTAAGCACTATTTGCATGCTTAGATTATAGAATACTAGCACTTTGTGCACGTGAATGTCAAATTAATGCATGTAAGTGCCGGATGGGCATTAAGCAGTATTCTACAAGCTTAGTGCACAACTGCAAGGGGGCGTACATGTAGCCAGAGCATTAATGGGTTCCACACTTTGGTGAATAACTTGTACAATACTGTAAGTTACGTGCTAAAGTGCAACATTTACAGGTTAGCATTTACACCTGTCTTCTACATGGCATAAATGATAGTTTTCTAAATGTTGGCATACAAATAGCAGCTTAAACTCTATTCTATAATGGAATCTGGGTGCCCAAGAGTTTGCGCTCAGTGTCATGAATTTAGTGCCCAAATTTGAGTGACCTTTATAGAATTGCCCCATATATGTCTTTCCTATCACATTGTAGGTAGCGCAGTTTCCCTTCAAAAAAAGGGATTGCAGAGTCTATAGTCAAAAGATTTCTCAGTGTAAAATTGTTTGTTTTTTTTTTACCTGCATAAACCTTGCCTTTTAAATATATGCTCATTTGATTTGGGTAACTTTGTCCACACAAAATTTTAGTACAGGCAAAGATAGCCAGACAAAAGGGAGACAGTTGTGAAACAAGCTGAAATATTTAGCCAGGTGCAGGGCAATTTTATTAAAGTACACAAGAACAGTTATGTGATGACTATGCACATATGCCAAAATTCTGCTTAAGTGCTATTCTGTAAATATTGTACATATTTTACAGGTAGGCATACACATAAGTGGGCATTGAGTGGGACTGACACAAATGTAAGTTATATAATACTTGTAAGTTACACTGGTATCACAAGAACTTAGGCACGCATAGCTAGCTGTATGACTTGCATAAGTGCTCATGCCTAATTTATAAGCACATATTTTCACTCTTAAACTAGTATTCTCTAAAGGAATGTAGGTTCCTACGTTCCTTTATAAATTAGGCATCTACCAAACACCCAGTTACAGAATTACTCCCTTAATGCCTTATTACTCCCTTAATGCCTTATTAAATACTATCTGGTTTAATTTGTAAGAAAAATTGGTCCATACAAATACCTGTCCTAAAGTTAACCAAGACAGTAACCCAGATACATATAGCCAGATATTTAGTGGAAAACGTATCCCAATAAGTTCTGTTGAATATCCAAATAAAGTTAACCAGCCAGGATTTGTGAGCGGGCATCAGATGGGAGACAATATCCGGAGGGTACTCAGTATGATGGATGGTGCGATGGACACGTCAGAGCCTGCTTCTGCTATCCCTTGATGTGGGGAAGGCCTTTGATGGGTCTCATAGGCCTTTATGTTTCGGGTATTGAAGGACTTAGGGATGAGCCCCCTGGTTCTTGAGTTGGATTCAAACGGTCTATACTAATCCAGTGGCCTGTGTGAAGGTTAATGGAGGCTACTCGGAGATGTGATGAGTACCCCTTATCTCCACTGCTTTTTGACCTAGTTAACGAGCCTCTGGATCAGAGAATTAGAGCTAATGTGTTGCTCTCAGGGGTGCGCGTGAATGGGAAGCAGCATAAAATAAATCTTTTCGCTGATGATGTTCTATTGATTCTGATGAATGTGGAGGTCTCCTTGCGGGGAGGTACTGGCCGAGCTGAAGGCTTATGGGTTCATTTCGGGCTTTCGGGGAAATATGGGGAAATCTGAGATCCGTAATGTTAGTATATTGCAGGATCAAGCGAGAGTACTGCAGTCCCAGTTCCCTTTTCTATGGGCACGTGCCTCCTTACGCTATCTGGGCATTTTTTGGGGGACGGAATGGCGAGAGATTGTATGAATTGAATTACAAACCTTTTGATTGGTCAGCTTGGGCGGGATCTTGATAATTGGCATAAGCTAATGATATCATGGCTAGGTAGAATTGTTGAAGATGATGGTGTTACCCCGCCTCCTCTATTTATTTACAACCTTGCCAGTCATGATTCCATCCCGGGTGTTAGACTGTATATAGCTCCTCCAGTCTAGGTTTACCTAGACTGTATACAGCTCCTCCAAGCTTTTGGCTTGACAAGCAAGGGGAGTTAATGGGTGGAGCTACAGCAAGAGGGAGAGGATGATATTCCTTTGATACATCTCCATTGGCAGCTTCGAGTAGCCACTTGAGGGAGGGCGGGGGGGGGGTCCGTTTCGTGCGCTTATGGTTCGGGGGATTCTCCTGGAGGGTTGCTCATTTTCCTGGTACATGCCACTACTGTATAATACTGAATTTTCTCAAGGGAGAAGTCAGGCTTTATTTAGGCGATGGGAAAGGCAGGGTTTGGTTTGCATGAGCAGGCAAAGGCTACACTCTATGTCCCAGTGCTCTGGACCCAAGCACTAAGCAAACCAGTTATGGTGTAGGGGTGGAGGAGCTGTGCTTGAAATAGTCCTATTGCACTGAGTTCACTTCTTAAAGCCACTTGGCACCCTCGTTGACATGGAGGAAAAAACGGTCGATGATTGGTCAAAAGGCGCTATGACCTGGGGTGCTCGAGTAGTTGCATACTAGCCCTGATGTCTTGGTTCCTGATGACATAGATTTACATTCCTTAAACCTTCCTGACATAGTATCTAGGATACTCCTAGCCTCTAGGAAACCTTCTACTCAAAAACGTTTCCATGTAAAGTAGAAAAGATTTTCTTTCTGGTGTGCAACCAGAGCACTCAATTCTGCTACTAGCTCTCTGCCTATCCTTATGGAGTGCCGCCTCCACCTTTCAGATTCTGCCCTCAAAACTAACTCAGAGTGCATTTGAGTGCCATCAGTACTTTTCATTCTAAAGTTGATAATAAACCAGTTTCAGTTCATTCCTTAATAGTTAGGTTTATGAAAGGTTTGTTTCATACCAAACCTCCTATCAAACCACCTCCAATAGTGTGGGATCCCAATGTCATCCTAACAGCTCTCATGAAGCCTCCATTTGAACCACTTCATTCCTGTTCTCTAAAGTTCCTCACATATAAGGTGGTGATCTTAATAGCTCTTTTCTGCCAGAAGAGTCGGCAACCTTCAAGCCCTTGTGGCAGACCCACCTAACACCAGGTTCTACCACGACAGGGTTGTCCTCCAAACCCACCCAAAATTCCTTCCTAAAGTGATATCAGAGTTCCATCTCCATTACAGTACCTGTCTTCTTCCCTAAGACACTGTAATCCAGGAGAAGCAGCACTGCATACCATAGATTAGATTGCAAGCATGCTCTAGCTTACTGTCTAGAATGTAAAAAGCCTCATAGGAAGTCCTCCCAGCTTTTTGTGTCCTTTGACCCTAACAGATTGGGGATTCCCATCACCAAACATACAATCTCAACTTGGCTAGCTGACTGCATCGCCTATGTGCTCAGATTGGGTTGACCCTTCATAGTCGGGTCACTGCTCACAATGTAAGAGCCGTGGTACTTCAGTAGCACTTTTCTGCTCTGCCTCCATTGAAGACATTTGCAAGGCGGCAACATGGTCTTCTATCCACTTCTTCACTGCTGTCTGGATCAACATTCTAGATAGGATAGCCGGTTTGGACAAGCAGTCTTGTAGAATCTTTTTACTACTTAAGTCAACTCTGCCCTCTGCTCCTTTTTATCCACCACGCTCATTATCTGCTTAGTTACAGAATTGATTTTTATTGTGAGCCTGCGAGCTAGTGAGTCCCACATGTGAGAATATTATGCCTGTTTGTCCTTGGAGAAAGCTAAGATACTTACCTGTATCAGGTGTTCTCCAAGAACAGCAGGCATATATTCTCACATCCCTCTTGCCTCTCCTTGAAGTTGTTTTCTTAACTTTAGTACTATACTGCTAGTCCCGCACTCGCATATATGTGGTGGGGGCACTGCCTCAAAGATTAAAAGTGACATTGCACTTGGGTAGTGTCTGCGCCAGGCTCTGTGGATGATGTCACCCATATGTGAGATTATATGCCTGCTGTCCTTGAAGAACACCTGCTATAGGGTAAGTATCTTAGCTTTCCATGTTGACCTCAAACACACTTCTGCATTGCTATGAGAAAAAGTTGCTGGACTGATTTTACAGTGTACTTTTTACCTTCAGATTATTTGATCTAGTATATTGTTCATTAAGTCTTAAATGCCTTATTAATTTGAAAGGTAGTTCCACTTCTGTTTCCTTCTTTCCATTTATGTAAAACCATCTTTATGACACTGTATTGCAGTAGAAAGCGAAGAGCCTAGAGCACCTCCTAAAATCTTGAAAATGACAGATGATGGCAAAGGAGAAGCTTTCCAGTTAACCCCGCAACAACAGTGGCTGATTAGAGAAGACTGTCTCAACCAGAAACTATGGGAAGAAGTGCTTGCCTCTATTAAAGAAGGACCAGTATGTTCAGACTTTCTTTTGTATTTTTCTGTTCAGATGTATTGCAGTTTGCAAATGTTTCATATTTATATTGCATGAAGATGTTATTGAAAATAGAGGCCAACAGAATTTTGGTTTCGGCACTGAAAGACTGAAATTTCGGATTTCAGCTGTAGAGGAGTGTGGTAGCCGTGTTAGTCCACTCTTAAGGTTATCAATAGAAATCAAACAAAATAAAACATGGAAAAGAAAATAAGATGATACCTTTTTTATTGGACATAACTTAATACATTTCTTGATTAGCTTTCGAAGGTTGCCCTTCTTCGTCAGATCGGAAATAAGCAAATGTGCTAGCTGACAGTGTATATAAGTGAGAACATTCAAGCATTGCTATGACAGTCTGACAGGGTGGGAGGATGGGGGTGGGTAGGAAGTATGCATGGGGACATCAAAGCATATCATTGGTATTTCAGCTGAAAATCGAATCTCCCCCCCCCCCCCCCCCCCCCCCCCAGAAGAGAGCAGGTGCCATCAAGCCCAACCACCTGAAGGCCCTTCCCTGGCCTACCTTTAACTGCCCTGGTGGTCTAGTGGCCTCTTTGGGACAGGAGCTATCCCAGTCGTTCCTGTCCTCGCCAGTACCACCATAAGAATGGCTGCCGAGAGTTCCCGTGGCAGCCTCATGAGACCTCTTGGCAGCTATTTTTATGGTGGAACCAGCAAGGGCCAGGAGCACCTGGGATAGCTCTTGTCCCAAAGAGACCACTATATCACCAGGACAGTTAGTTAATGGTAGGCCCGGGGTGGGAGGGGCTTGGCTGACTTGGAAGCACCTGCTCCCTTCTGATATGGTGGGTGGCAGCCTGGTGGGACCCTGTATTTGTGGGAGTGGGGGTAGTGCTGGCGACCCAGGAAGACCCACTTTTAGCCTATAACAGGCATGCATGCTAGCATTTTAATATGAAAAGTTTGGGTGAATGACAGCTTTCATAAATTTCAGTAGAAAAAGAAAAGTTGCCAAACCTAAAGTTGTTTATATCCAGTATTAAAATTGTTTATCAGTAGCATAACATTCTTACAGATATCCATCAAGCCTAGTATCTTGTTTCCAACAGTGGCTAGTCCTAAAGAATAGTTTCCATGGTGTTTAAACCAGGGGTAAACAATGGCTTTTCCCAGCTTCACCTGGGGTAAACAATGGCTTTTCCCAACTTCACCTGGTTAATAGTTTCTCCAAAGACAAGGAGGAATGACAAGACTCCCAATGCTGAGAAGCTCATCGGTGTTCCGTTTAAGCAAGCAACTGTGCATGTGCAGTACTTTCCACCCACCATTTCTGTACAGGACCAGGCAGACTTACTTTTTCCATGGAGCAGAGAGGTCACATATCTTTGATCTCCCCTCAGCTCACTCCTCTTTTGTAATTGTCGCAATTCGTGAACTTTCTTCATTGAATTTATCATGTAAATTATGGGGCTGGTGTCGTCTTTTTACTATTAATGTCCTTAGGACAAGGAAAGATTCAACTTCATCCTTAACCATGCCGAGGAATCCTGATGCTATGCATGGGGCAAAGGCCTAGAAGCATCAGTCTCCGAAGGGCAGCATGAAGAAAACCAAGGCATCAATATTGTCAATACCTGAGAAGTGCCTGCACCTTAAGGAATTTGAGCAGCATAGGCGCCCCGTATAAGCCCAGCCCAACCGTGACCTTCTCCTGGCTGCCTCCTCCTCGAAAAAAAAATTGTATCTTCCTCTCCACGCAGGCGTCCCACCTCCCCTTCCCACTCATGGCGCTGGCCCCGTCAACCTATAATCATGGCTCTCTGTTCCTTCCTCCCCCCCCCCCCCCCCCCCCCCCCCGCCGCGCGTTTAACCCTTTTATTTTCAGAAGCTGCGATAGCAGTGATGAAGACAGCACTGCAGGCTCGTCTCCAGCTTCTCCTTTCCCTCACACAGTGTCCCGTCTTCTGCAATGATGCATTTCCTGTTTCCACGAGGGCAGGACACTGTGTGATGTGAAGGAAGCTGGAGGCGAGCCCGCAGTGCTTTTTTCACAGCCGTCGCTGCCACTGAAAATAAAAGGGTTAAATGCGGGAGGGGCAGGAAGGAACGGAGAGGAAGGCTGTCGGGGAGCTGAGGGAGGGCAGGGAGAATCGCTGGACATGGATTGGATGGGAGTGAAGGGGCGGGCAGGGGGAGAGAAGAGATCGCTGGACATTGAGAGGAGGGGAGAGCAGAGGGAGAGAAGAGATCGCAGGAGGGGAGGGCAGGGGAGAGAGGAGAATTGCTGGACATGGATGGATGAATGGGGGCAGGGGAGAGAGGAAATTTGCTGGATAAGGGTGGATGGAGGAGAGGGCAGGGGAGAATGGAGAGTTGCTGGACATGGATGGAGGGGAGGGAAGTCAGGAAGGAGATGCACATGGATGGAGGGGGAGAGAAGAGAGGAGAAATGCTGGACATGGATGGAATGGAGGGCAGGGAAGAGAGGAGAAATGTTGGACAAGGATGTAGGGAAGGAAAGACAAAGGAAGGAGATGCACATGGATGGAGTGGAAGGGAAAGAGGAGAAATGCTGGACATGGATGGAGGGGAGGGGAGTGAGGAGAAATGCTGGGTATGGATGGAGGGGAAATTGCTGAATTTAAGGGCTGAATCGGAACACTTTGAGGGCAGATGCTGACACTGGAGAAAGGATAGGGACAGGGCTACAGATGGTAGACAGGACTCATAAGAACACAGGAGGATGGTGGACATGGTGAGAGAAAAAATATCAAATGAAAAGAAGACACGGGGACCAAACTAAATAGAAAAACTAAATGATCAGACAACAAAGGTAGAAAAAAGTATTTTGTTCAGAATTTATTAATTGGAATATGTCAGCTTTTGGAAATGTGCATCTGTGATATTTTGCATGTAAGTTTCCATTTTTCCAGTATTGCTGCATGCTGAGTCTGACTTCTTGAGGTAACTTTCCAGTTCAGTATTTTGCCTTCATATCTGTTGTGTCATGTGTTTTTCATGTGTGATCAAGGTGCAGTATTCTGCTAGCGTGTGGTATTTGTAGCCCTTTTTGTTTTGTTTTTTCACTAGGTTGTGTACTGGTGTTTTAGAGCCAGGTGTAATTACAGTGCTGCCTTTCCACGCATAAGGTTGTAGCTTGTCCTGTTCTTGGAATTAGTGCTGTTATGGTTTGGTAAGGTTATGAGTGTGTTTTTGCACAAGTTTGTGTATAGTGTTTTGCAGTGGAGAGATTGTGTGTTGGCCTTACTGAGGTGGCACCAAAACATCAGAAAGGGTTTTAGAGCCTAAATCATGACACACTACCTCTTGAAGGATCTACATATAGTCGTTAATAAAAGGAGCTCATTGTGAACACTATCCACCCTAAAAGGGTGTTTTGTGGCTCTACATGAGAATTGTGATATTATGATCCCTTGTTTCATATTGTTGACGGTCTGCATTTTCCGAATGGGTGGTATATTGGTGTATTAGGGTCTGCCCAGTGTAATATTTACGGTACAGTAAGGTTCTCAGTGTGTTTTTGCGATTGTGGTTAGTATATGCTTTGAGCAACCACTTTATTCTTTGACATATGATACGTATCTATTTAAATTTAATAAAAGGTATTAATTGTGACTATTTTATTTTTAGTTATGTTTTTTTTTCTGTGTGTTGTCATACAATTATGGATGTAAGCTCCACCCCAACCCCGCCCCCTTTAGCCTCCCCAAACAGTTGGGCCACCGACCACCTATGTGGAGCAGATGCAACAGCCTCCATCAAGCGGGGACCAGGCTGTCAATTTGACCCTGACAACTAACTACCTCACGAGTTCCTGGTCTCACTAGGGGCACTTCAGTCTGTTCTACCTGTAAACTCATCCGTTGGGAATAGGCTTACCCCATAGGTGGTTGATGACTCAGACATTTGAGAAGGCTAAAGAAAAGTGGGACGGGGCTAGGATGGGTTGGGTTGGGACTTGGCAGGGCAAGTTTAAATCTTTGGGGTGGGAGAGATGACAGCAGTAAATGGACAGCGGGTCATTTGAACGCAGCAAGGAAGGACCCCGCCACTGTATTGCTGTGGGTGCAGCTGCATTAGTTTCCTCCTCCTGTGCCCCTCCCCCCCCCCAATAACTCTGTTACTGATATTAATATTCACATTTAATATGCTCCAGAGAATTATGTGCCCAACAATCAAAACAATGCACCAAATTAATACAACTTATTAAACAAAACAGTATTTGCAGTATTATGTGCAGATATTTTAACACTTGGTTCCCAGTCAACCCTTCCCCCGCCAGTCCAGCATCTTCCTGTTGGCTACGTGAACAATGGTGTTGAGCAGCGCTAACAGAAATCCTATGTTTATTGGCAACCATTTTCCTATCAGTGTTTTTGGGTAGGTTGCCAAATGACCACCAGGCTTCAGATCTGCTGGCCTTAGTTTATTATTGACCTGTGTAGAATGTGTATTAGCTGTATCTAATAGTTAAGGCAGCAGAGTGAGAACCAGGGAAAACTGGTTCAATTCCTACTGCTGCTTGGGCAAGTCACTTAACTCTCCATTGCCTCAGGTACAAACAGACTATAAGCCTTCCAGGGACAAGAAAATTCCTTCTTCACCTTGAGCTCAATCCAAAATCCAGTGCTAGGTATACTGCAAAATCCTACAAAACTCACCTAAGACCTATAGAGCAATTCTATCATACCATAATAGCACTAACTTTCAGAAGGGCCTTCCTAGGAAAACATTAAACAGCAAACATTGCTGTGGGCAGTAAAACATCAGAATACCTATTGGAAAAATTAAACCGGATTATTCAATCTTTCTTCCACACATGCATAATATAGAGACACTCTCACCCAATACAAAATAAACAACCATAAGCTAAAATAGAAATAAGTAAACTAAAATTAAACTGAACTCCCAGGAATCTAGACTCTGCATATAGTGCAACACCAGAGAAAAAGAAACAGTGATGCAGGTCTCACTCTCCATTTTTAGACTGTTTTTGAGGTCAAACCCACCTTCCCCAGGTGAATGAGCAGAGAATCCCCCCTGTGTCTGGAGGCTGTGTTTTATCTTAGATGAAGTAACAGCATCACATTGTAAGGTATAAGTATTGCTTCTGAAGCAGCCCTGTTAGGCGTAACACAGCTGTGTCAGGTGCCTGCCTTTTTATCTGGTTATTCCACAAATAAGGCTTTTAAACAACCCTTCATCATATCTGCTTCTTCGTCTTCAATCCCGTTGGGACTAGTGGACTGCTTGCCCATCTGTTTCTTGGGACTCTCTCTCTTTTCCCCCTCTAGCATTACCCCATCTCTCTCTCTCATTTTTTTCCCTCTCATCTAGCATTACCCCATCTTTCTTCTTCCCATCTGGCATTACCCTCTTCCATACAGCATTACTCCATTCTCTGTGTCTCTTCTCCCCATCCAGCATTACCCTGTTTCTCTCTTGTGTCTCTTCTCTCCATCCAGCATCACCCTGTTTTTCTCTGTCTTTCTCTCTTCCCTCCTTCCCAACATCATCTACTTTTGATCTTTCCCCTCCTCCTTTTAGTCTTCCTTAGTCGGGGCAGGCCAGAAGCGATCAGTGGCAAAAGTAATGTGAAGACATGCAGGATCAGCTTCCTGCACGCACTGCCACCAGCTCTACTGTCACCCCCCCCCCCCCCCCCCCCCCCGATGCAGAAAGTTTACGTCGAGGGAGCATGACCATCAGAGATAGTAGTGGCGTGCATAGGAAACTGATCCCACGTGTCTTCACATTGTTTTCACTACTGCTGCAGACTGGCAAGAGACGACGCTGTGCATTGGTGGCAGCAGGAGGTGAACTGGGGAAGGTCACAAATGGGGCTGGGGGGCCTTAGCCTCCACAAACCTCTAATACCAGGCGCCTATGGGCTACCCCTTCTGCAAAATGTTGCTAACATATTTAAAGCTTTCTTCCTTGAACCATTACCTCATCCATGAATTGAGACTCTAGATCTCTGCCTTCCTCTGAGGTCCTATGCATGAAATGAGGAACATTTCTGAGAATGCTGTCCTGGAGTTTCAGGATGTCGACTTTCTACCTAAGAGTCTAAATTTGATTTCCATAACTTCTCTCCCACACCTTCATATATTGTTGGTACCCATATGTTCCACAATACTTGTTGCACCTCAGCAGTCTCTAAAATCCTGTCCAGGTGATTTTTGAGATCTGCCACATCAGGCAGGCAAATTAAAGTGATCCTCATGTTCGCCAGTCAACTAACTGTCCACATTATATTACTAATGATTATTAGCCAACTATAGTGTAAGCCACACTGAGCCCGCAAATAGGTGGGAAAATGTGGGATACAAATGCAAATAAATAAATAAATATTAACCCTTTTCTCCTGGGCACAAGTCCTTGGAGACCCATCCTTGGTGTGAGAAAATATTGTATATTTTAGAAAGCAGATCCTAGCTACAGAATCAGTTCTTCTCTCACCAGGGTGATGTGCTCCTTTCAGGTGACTTTGCTGTTCCAAGGCAGTACAGAAATTGAGAAGACCTTGCTAGTGTGTTCTTATAGATCTCTTTAAATCTCTCTGTCTCCACTCCTCTAGTTCTACCACTCCAGGCTCCAGAAATTGGATATCTTCTCTGAGAGGTAGGAGCTCTTTGCATGAAGTATACACATACAGCTAGAGTCACCCATCCACCCCTGACCACTTTTTTCCAGAGCTCCTGCTGGCCCAATTGATAGTGACCGCCCCAGTTGGTCTCATTGTCTACTTTAAACTTATTTTTATTTATTTCACAAGATTTATATTATGCACTATGTTCATAATTCTAGACAGAGCAAATTTACATACATAATATAAATATCAGACAAACCGTATTAAAACAATAAAATTGTCAAACATATTAAAATCCATCTATAACACATGTGAAGGGAGCTGCTCATACCTGAACACATACCACTGTCATTAATATTACTGTACAACAAAAAAATAATCAGGCCAATTAGTAAGCTTATTGAAATAAAGCAGTGTATAAAGCAATCTTACAATCTTTTAAGTCTCTTAATGCACGAATGTTTGGAGGCAAAGCATTCCAGAGCATAGAATCCGCAATATAAAATATTTCAGGCCTGTATTCTTCAAGGTGTATTACCTTATAAGAAGGTACATCTAACAGGTTAGCTGTCAAAGACTATAATGAAAGTTGATGCAGGTGAAAAGAAGCAGAAACCACTAGGGAAATCTTACTGGTCAATACTTTAAATTCTAACATTAAGATTTTATAGCGAATCCAAAATTCAATAGGCAACTAGAATTGGGGTTATGTGATAATACCTAGCCCTGTAATCACACGTGCCACAGCATTTTGAGCAGTTGGAATGATTTCAAATAACACTTAGGGATGCCTGTCAATAAGCTAAATTGTGGTATGATGGTGCTCTGCACTACCATTCAGAAGATATCAACAGTAAGTCTGTCTTGATCACTTTACTAACCTGATTGCACATAGTAAGAGATGAGTCAAGCAATAACACTTAAAGACCTAATCTTTTGCGCAATCTTAATCTCCACACCATCAATCAAGCAGGACCTTGGAAAAGATAGAACTGGATAGCTAGGTAAAAATATAATTTGCATCTTACTTATGTTCAGTTTTAGATGATTAGCCTTCAACCATTAGTTAACCATATTGGTTAATCATATTCAGTGAGGTATTTCAAAAGTCCAAAACCTTAGAGTAGGGTTGTTCTAGTTTAAAAAAAGAACTGGATATCATCAGCGTAGATTCTATAATCCACTCCCAAAGTACACATAAGGGCTCAAAGAGATGTTAAATAACATGGCCGAAAGTGCTGAGCCCTGCAGAACTTTTCAGAATGGTCTTGCCTTGTAATTACACAAAATTGTTTTAAAGAAAAGAGATAAACCATTTGAGCACAGTTTCAGAAATCCCTATTGCTTGAAGGTGTCTTAGTAAGATTTTATGTTTGATGGTATCAAAGGCAGCAGAGATATCTAAAGACACTAATAAAAAGCTGGATCCTTTGTCAAAACCGGCACAAATAGTATCTCGCATCAATAATCAAGTTTGTGTCACGCTGTGTGTGAAAATCAAATTACAATGTATCCAATATTTGATTTTTTGGCTGCCCATCAATCATCTGATCATGCATACTCTTTTCAATAATTTTTGCTTAAAAAAAGACAGATTGGTAATCAACCGGTAATTATTTGATGAGTTAATGTAGGGTCTTTTAGTAAATGCTCTCACAGATGTCCTTTTTAAAGTAAGGGGCAACAACACACCTTACAATAGTGATTTTGTTCACAATTAGCTGTATAGTTTTGGGAGTAATTATCATCCCTTTCATAATTGACAGTTGGCAGCTATCAAAAACGCAAAATGAATTCTTAATTTTCAGCAAATTAAACTTAATTTGATCAAAACTTAACTCAGAGAAAGTGCTCCATCACATTTCTTCCTCAAGTGGGCATTCTAATTCAATAGGGCAATCACCAGAAACAATTCTGAATTAATATTCACTACTTTTTCCAAGAATCCCAAAGCCATAGCTTTACATGATTGATGATCACCATTTTTCCTTACAATTCTTGGGGCAGCGACTACTTCCATATCATCATGCTGATCAATCCATAGACTGGTGGGTTGTGTCCATCTACCAGCAGGTGGAGATAGAGAGCAATCCTTTTGCCTCCCTATATGTGGTCATGTGCTGCCGGAAACTCCCCAGTATGTTCTCTATCTCAGCAGGTGGTGGTCACACACAGCAGCAGCTCTGGCTAGGTCTCCAAGCCTAATTTTTAGGTTTGTTGAGTACCTGGGGTTGAGGGCTCTTCTTGAGCAAGTGCAAACCTGGTGGCGCCAGGTCCCTCCTTTTCTCCCCCCTCCCGCTGGCTCCGTTAAAAAAAAAAAAATTTTGGACGTCCTTAAAGGTGTTTATTTCGACGTTTATTTAAACGTTTATTGCAGCTACTCACTGGGACAGCAGGTCGTTACAGCTCGGAGCGAGAAGCAGGTAATTTTTACCTTTTTATAGCGGGCAGGGGGTTCCCCGATCGATCTCCACGTGGCATGGTGTCGGAGGGCGAGGGCGCAAAGAATCGCTCCCCTGACCGCGTGTGCGCTTCTAGCGGGGATGCGGGGGTCTTAAAGTCTGATTCGCCCTTGTTGGGTGTCAGTTCGGAGGCCGGTCAGTGTCCCGGGTTTTCCTCCGGTGCGGCGGTTTTTCCCGCCATAAACGCCCATCCCCCGCTACTCGCCTCCGCCATCTTGGCCGGCCACTCTGCTCGGACGGCTTCTTCTTGGGCCGCCCTTGAGCTGGGAGACATTAATGCCATGGCCGCCCTTGATTTGGGCGACGGCAAAAAAGCGGCTAAAGTTAAGCGCCGTTCTTCCCGCGCGGCTCCTTTGCGGAGTGTCGCGCCGGACGCCATCTTGGATGCGCAGCATGTTTCTCCCCCGCTCTTGCGAGCGCCGGTTGAGGGTGCGTCTAGGGCTGTGGCCCAGGCTGCTGAATTGCACAGTCTGGGGGGTTTCTCCCCCGAGTTTATTTTGCTGCTGCATCAGGTCTTCCTTATGCAAAACGCTGCCCCTTCTCCCTTGTCCGATAAAGGGGTTGAGGCCCCCGGAAGTAAACGCCCTCGGGTGGATTCCCAGGCCTTAGAGGACGCTGTTTCCTCTGATGTAGATGAGGGCAGCGTATCTGAGTTCTCCCAACGGTCCTTTGGGGATTCCTTGGAGGAGACGGATTCCCGCTCGGATGGAGCGGATGACCCCTCTGCAGCGTGGATCTTTCGCTCAGAGGATTTGCCCAACCTGTTAGTGGCAGGCCATGAGCATTTTGAAGATTTCCTCTCCAGAGGACGTCTCTCCCTCAGCCCCTGTTGGCTCCGCCATTATGCTGGGGACGAAGCGCCCGCCTAGAAACCTTCCATGTGCATGATGCCATGCACACCTTAATTTCGGCTCAATGGGATGTCCCGGAAGCGAGCCTCAAAGTGGCTAGGGCTATGTCCCGCCTCTATCCTTTGCCTGAAAGTGAACGTGAGGCCTTTCTTTGGCCTACCGTGGATTCTTTAATCACTGCCGTGACTAAGAAAACGGCGTTGCCGGTGGAAGGTGGCACGGCCCTAAAGGACGCCCAAGACAGAAGATTGGAGGCGGCCTTAAGGTCGTCCTTCGAGGCGGCTGCCTTAAGTTTGCAGGCCTCAGTTTGCGGCTCCTATGTGGCCAGGGCGTGCCTGACGATTGTGCAGCGGGCTTCCCCCTCGGATCCTTCCTTGAGGGCTGATTGGCCGGCCCTGGAATCGGGCTTGGCTTATTTGGTAGACTTACTGTATGATGTCTTGAGAGCCTCGGCTAAAGGTATGGCTCAGACAGTCCTCTGTGCGGCGGTGGCTTTGGCTGAAACATTGGTCTGCTGACCACGCCTCTAAGTCCCGCCTGGCTAAGTTGCCTTTTAAAGGCAAGCTGCTCTTGGGGTCGAGCTGGACAAATCGTGACCGATCTCGGCACTTCTAAGGGCAAGAGGTTACCAGAGGTCAGGGCTTCGGGCCAGTGCTCGCCCCGGTATCTCCAGAGGACGGTTCAGGAAGCCCGTCGGTACCGCCCGGGCAAGTCGGGCTCCTCTGCCCCTCTTCCTTCAAGAGGAACTTCTCCCCCAAGCAGCATTCCTTTCGCAGAGACCGCCGTCTCGGAGGTGGCGCCCTCCGGTCCTCCCCCAGGGTCTCGTACCCAATGACGGGGTCCTGGTCCATGGTCCAGTGCAGATTGGAGGACGCCTGTCCTCGTTTCTGGGCGAGTGGACCAGAGTAACTTCAGACGCTTGGGTGCTGGAAGTCATCAGAGACGGCTACAAGCTAGAGTTCTGCCGACCCTTAAGAGACGGGTTTGTACTCTCTCCCTGCAAGTCTCCGGTCAAAGCTGTGGCAGTGCAGCAGACCTTGGACAATCTGATCCGCCTGGGTGCGGTCGTTCCGGTGCCAGAAAATCAGCTTGGCAAGGGACGTTACTCCATTTACTTTGTGGTACCAAAGAAAGGAGGTTCTGTACGGCCTATCCTCGACCTCAAAGGGGTCAATCGGGCCTTGAAAGTTCGGCACTTTCGCATGGAGACTCTCCGCTCTGTTATAGCGGCAGTGAAGGCAGGGGAGTACCTGGCATCCTTGGACATCAAGGAAGCGTACTTGCATATTCCCATCTGGCCTCCTCATCTACGCTTTCTGCGTTTTGCAGTCCTGGGCCGACACTTCCAGTTCAGAGCCCTCCCGTTCGGGTTGGCTACTGCTCCGCGGACCTTCTCCAAAGTAATGGTGGTCATCGCGGCCTTCCTGCGAAAGGAAGGAGTACTATCTGGACGACTGGTTGATCCGAGCCCCCTCTTATGCAGAGTGCGGCAAAGCTGTGGACCGGGTGATTGCTCTTTTGAGCTCCCTGGGGTGGATCATCAACTGGGAGAAAAGCCAGCTGCGCCCGACTCAGTCCCTGGAGTATCTGGGAGTTCGATTCGACACCAAGTGGGCAGAGTGTTCCTGCCGGACAATCGGATTGTCAAACTTCAGGCTCAGGTGGACCAGTTCCTAGTAGCCTCTCCGCTTCGGGCTTGGGACTATGTGCAGCTGTTGGGCTCTATGACGGCCACGATGGAAGTAGTGCCCTGGGCCAGGGCTCATATGAGACCACTACAACACTCTCTGCTGCAGCGCTGGACTCCGGTGTCGGAGGATTATGCTGTGCGCCTTCCCTTGGACCCAGCAGTGCGCAAGGCGCTGAGCTGGTGGCTGAAGACAGACAAGTTGTCTGCAGGGATGCCTCTTGTGATCCCGGAGTGGATTGTCGTCACGACGGACGCCTCTTTGGACGGCTGGGGAGCCCACTGGTTGGGAAGGACAGCGCAGGGGCTCTGGTCTCCTGCAGAGGCAAAGTTGTCTATCAACCTCCTGGAACTCAGAGCCATTCGGTGGCGCTTTTGGAGTTCCTCCCGGTACTGGCATTGAAGCCAGTACGGGTCCTGTCGGACAATGCCACGGCTGTGGCCTATGTCAACCGCCAGGGAGGTACCAAGAGCGCCCCCTCTAGCCAAGGAAGCCATGAATCTATGCCAGTGGGCGGGAAGCGAATCTGGAACAGCTGTCAGCTGCCCACATTGCCGGAGTCATGAATGTCAAGGCGGACTTTATCAGTCGCCATACCTTGGATCCCGGAGAGTGGCAGTTATCGGCTCAGGCATTCTTGGACATCACGAAGCGCTGGGGCCAGCCGAGCCTAGATCTGATGGCATCATCGGCCAATTGCCAAGTGCCGCGCTTTTGTCAGCAGAGGACGGGACCCTCGATCTCTGGAAGTAGATGCTCTTCTCAAACAGTGGCCGACACAAGAGCTTCTCTATGTGTTCCCCGCCCTGGCCCATGTTGGGCAGGTACTAGACCGGGTGGCAAAGCATCCGGGCTGGATAATCCTGGTGGGTCCGGACTGGCCCAGACGTCCCTGGTATGCGGATTTGATCAGGCTCTCAGTGGACGACCCTCTGCGGCTGCCAGTGGAGCAGGGCCTGTTGCATCAGGGTCCCGTGGTGATGGAGGATCCCTCCCCCTTTGGTCTTACGGCCTGGCTATTGAGCGGCAGCGTCTGAGGAAGAAGGGCTTCTCAGACAAGGTCATCGCCACTATGCTGAGAGCGAGGAAGCGCTCTACTTCTACTGCTTACGCCAGGGTTTGGCGTACCTTTGCAGCGTGGTGTGAAGCAGGCTCACTTTCTCCCTTCACTGCATTCAATTTCTTCAGTGCTGGCGTTCCTGCAAGAAGGTCTGGAGAAAGGCCTGTCGCTCAGTTCCCTTAAAGTCCAGGTAGCGGCTCTGGCTTGCTTCAGGGGCCGCCTGAGGGGTGCTTCCCTGGCCTCGCAGCCAGATGTGGTACGTTTTCTCAAGGGAGTTAATCACCGGCGCCCTCCTCTGCACTCAGTGGTGCCTGCGTGGAATCTCAACCTGGTGCTATGAGCCTTGCAGAGCCGCCTTTGAACCCTTGTCGAGGGCATCTCTGAAAGACCTGACGTTGAAAGCAGTCTTTTTGGTGGCCTATCACGTCAGCCAGAAGAGTTTCCGAGCTCCAGGGCGCTCTCATGTCGAGAGCCTTTCTGCAGTTCACTGAGGCAGGAGTGACTATCGCACAGTGCCTTCCTTCCTGCCCAAAGATTGTTTCTCGCTTCCATGTGAATCAGCAGCTCTGTCTCCCTTCCTTTCGTAGGGAGGACTACCCAGAGGAATACTCTGCTCTCAAATATCTGGATGTGAGACGAGTCATCATCAGATACTTGGAAGTGACCAATGATTTCCGGAAATCGGATCATCTGTTTGTCCTGTTTGCAGGTCCTCGTAAGGGTCTGCAGGCTGCTAAGCCTACAGTGGCAAGATGGGTCAAGGAAGCCATTGCAGCGGCTTATGTGGCCGCGGGAAAAGGTGCCGCCTATTCAGCTGAAGGCTCACTCCACTAGAGCTCAGGCGGCCTCGATGGCAGAGGCCGGGTCCGTCTCCTTGGCAGAGATATGCAGGCGGCAACTTGGGCATCGGCCCATACCTTCTCCAGGCATTACCGCTTGACTGTGGCTGCTCGGGCAGAGGCCCGGTTTGGAGCTTCAGTGTTGCGGTCAGGGATTCAATGTCCCGCCCTGGGTGAGTACTGCTTCGGTACATCCCACCAGTCTATGGATTGATCAGCATGATGATATGGAAGGTAAAATTATGTATCATACCTGATAATTTTCTTTCCATTAATCATAGCTGATCAATCCATAGCCCCTCCCAGATATCTGTACTGTTTATATTCTGGTTGCATTTCAGATTCAAGTTTAGTCTTCAGTTCCTGTTCAGGAGGACTTCGTGTTCAAGTTTTTTCAATTGGATTCGTCAAGAGTTGAGACGAGTTTGTGTTACAGTGAGCTGCTGCATTCCTCTCCCCTCCGTTTTACGGGGCTGGATTGAGACATAATTTCTGCCGGCGCTCCCTCCCGCTTCGTGCGGCTGTAGGGCAGCTTTGTACCCCTCCCGCTTCGGCGGTGTTAGGGTCAGTCAGCTCCTCCCGCGGTTGCAGGATAAGCCAGATCCCCCCGCATCGGCGGGGTGGTGTCCCTCCCCCGCTCCGCGGGGATGAGCTGGACGGATTCCCCTCCCCCACTTGTGTGGGGATGAGCTGGGTTAATTCCCCTCCCCCGTTTCAGCGGTGGTGAGCTGGGCAGAGTGTTCCTTTGTGGGTGTAATTCTCTAAGTGCTGAGTCCTGCGGATGGAGCTTGGATATCGACATACTGAGGAGTTTCCGGCAGCACATGACCACATGTAGGGAGGCAAAAGGATTGCTCTTTATCTCCACCTGCAGGTAGATGGACACAACCCACCAGTCTATGGATTGATCAGCTATGATTAATGGAAAGAAAATTATCAGGTATGATACATAATTTTACCTTTAGCCACTGTAGCAAAGAGTTCTTTGGACTGACACAGAGACTCTTCAATTCTTTTGTTATAAAATTCTGTTTTGCTAAAAGAAGTGAGGAGCTGTAATGTTTCTGTAAATTATAATTTTCAAGATTAGGTAAACAGGGATATTTTCTCCATTCCCACTCAACTATATGTAATATACATTTCTTACACTTCAATTCATCATTAAACCAAAGAGCTACTTTAGGTTATGTACAAGGCACACGCTCCTTAAGTGCTTTAGACAAAATTGCACCAATCAGTGCATTATTCCAGAGCTTAACTGCAGATTCAATATCAAGATTGCTCACACCTTCAAGCCTGTCGCTAACCATTGCTTCTAGAAAGAACAATTCAAAAGACGGATGATGTTCAACTTGAAATGGCCCATATGCTCGCAGAAACACTCTTTGTTTCAGTGAAAATCTGATTAACAGATGATCTGACCACAGTACTGGCTCACTATCTTTAACATTGGTGTAAGAGTATGAAAGATTTTTATCCCCAAGAAATCAGTACTGTAAAGAATCTACACAAGCCTCATCGATATGCAGATTAAAATCTCCTAAAATAATTGACTTTGAAGGAAACATCTTAATATCTAAATTAATTACTATAGAAGATAATTTTCTCTCTAAAACACCTGGAAAGCAATAACATAATAAAGTATTTAAATTCTGAGAAAACAGAACTAAAAATTCTATACCTTCTACAGGCAATGTTTTAAGCCTGATAAACGCAAAAGAAACCTTACAAAGCAATATAACTCCACCTACTTTTCTTCCAACACGAGAACTAGAATAAATTAAGCACCCAGATAGACAGAGATCATGAAGTAAAACAAGTTCTCCGAAGACATGCAGGCTGAATATTCTCACAGATGGGTCGTCGTCCGCGACGGCCCAGGAGACTGGAACAACTTAGAAAAAATCTAGAAGTCTTGGAATGCTCTGTCACGCGGGCCGAGCACTCCGTGCAGGCACAAATGACTTCCCGCGACGGCGAGCGTGTCCTCTTCAGTTTCTTTTCTTCCGTTCCTTGGCAGTCAACGATTTTTCGCCGCTGCCTGGGTTTTGGTCCAGGAAACTCGCTAAAGCATTTATCGCTCCCTTTTGTTTTTCTTTTCCTTTTATATATTTTGTCTTTAAAAAAAAAAAAGTTTGCCTTTATACTTTTTATTTTTTGTCACTATTTTCAGTTTCCTTTTCGTTACGGCCATTTTTAGGCTGCTCGACCGGGTCTTTTTCCCCTTTTTTGTGCCTTTTTCTTTGGCACCATCGAGCCTTTTAATTTCGCCAGCCGCTGTTTTTCCATCCATGTCATCGAGGACTCCCAGCGGCTTCAAGCGTTGTACTCGCTGCAAACGGACCATCTCGAGTACCGACCCCCATGCGTGGTGTCTTTAGTGCCTTGGGCCCGGCCATCTGCCAGCTGCCTGTAAGCTGTGTAAATGATGAAGAAACGGACCCAAGTGGCTCGGGAGACTCAGCATGAGAAACTTTTTTACTGACCGGTCCGGTCCTTCGACGTCTGTATCGAGGTCGGCGGCATCGATGTCAAGGGATAGCAGCGACATCGAGGAGCGCAGGTAATGGCTGCCGAACGACCGCATCGTGCTGGGAGCAGTGAGGCATCGAGTGGGTCTCCACCCTATCTCGAGGCCTCCTGCTATGCAGGGCACCCGGGACCAACCTTCGTCGGACCCGGCCCCAAGGAGGAGTGAGGATTCCACGTCCTCCTCTTTGGTACCAAGGAGTCTCAATGCCGGGTGAAGGCTAAGAAGTAACGTCATCGATCTCCTTCCATGCATGGTACCGAGAGCTCTGGGGAGCCGAAGGAGTCAGCACCCGAGAAGCATCGGCGCCGGGAGGACCGCTCGCCCTCCTTACAAGAGGTACCGATGCGTCGGTCATCTGGCAGCCTGGTACCAGCTCTTGAGCCCCCTCAGATTCTGGCACCGATTCCTGCACCGGCCCCCCAGCCTTTTCCGATGGAAGCTCTTGACGAGCGCATCAGGGCCTTCCAGAGCTTCTGGAAGGGTTGATCCACCAGTCTGCCTTGGTGTCGGGGGTGCTTGCGCCTTCTGTACTGACTGCGGAGGCGGCATCTGGGCCATCGCCTGTGGTGAAGTCTCCGTCCTTGGTGCCGCTTGTGGTACTGATGCCGGCCGCCATCCGGGTCGATTCCCCCTCGCGCCGGAGTCCAGGTAGGGGTCGACTTCTCGCCATCCCCGTCGAGACAAGCTCAGGTTCGGGCTGCTGTCAGGGAGCTTTTGTCCGATATCGAGGATGAGAGCTCCTGGGAAGAGGAGGAAGACCCCAGGTACATTTAGGAGGAAGAGGCATGTGGTGTACCCTCTGATCCCATTCCGCCTGTTGAAAGTAGGATGTCTCCACCTGAGAATCTTTCTTTCTCATCTTTTGTTCGTGAAATGGAGGTTGTGGATGAGCCCAGGGCCGAGATGCCGAGGTCTTGGATTATCCTTCTCCGCCTGCTGAGGTTGCAACGGCCCCCCTGCATAATACACTCAGGGAAGTACTTGTGTGAAATTGGTCGTGCCCTCTTTCTAATCCTGTGGTCCCCAAAAAATCCGAGTCCCAGTACAGAGTCCATGGAGAGCCTGTGATGATGAAGGCCCAACCTCCTCACGAATCCATGGTGGTGGACTCTGCTCTCAGAAGAGCCGAGAGTACTAGAGACTATGCCTCGGCACCCCCAGGCAGAGAGTCTAGGACCTTGGATTCTTTTGGGAGGCGTACGTATCAGGCCGCTATGCTCGCCACCAAAATTCAAACTTACCAGCTCTACTGAGCATTCACTTGCGGAACTCAGTGAGGCAACTGTCTAGTTGGTTGAAGCACTCCCTCCGCAGCTCGCCAAACCTGTTCACCAGGTGGTCAGGCAGCAGAAGGCGTGTCACAAATTCCTAGCCAGGGGGGACTTACGCCACTTTTGATGTACCATCCCGAGTAGCTGCTCAGGGTATAGTGATGCGCAGACTCTCATGGCTGCGTATCTCTGACCTGGATCATAAGACCTAGCAGCGAATGGCGGATGTTCCTTGCTGGGGAGATAATCTTTTTGGAGAGAAGGTAGAGGACATGGTCGATCAGATCAAAAAGCACCATGATGCTATGGATTCTGTCTCCCACTGGGCGTCTTCTGCTGCCACCTCCTTATCCAGGAGGTTTTTTAGAGGGAGGAAGAGTGCTCCCTATTCCTATAATAGGCGTAGGTACACTCCTGCTTCCGGCAGCCGGTTAAGGCTCAGTCCCAGCACGCGCGTTCCCGTCAACGCCGTGCGCCTAAGGCCCCTAGGGCTCCCCAGCAAAAGCAAGGGGCGGGCTTTTGACTGGCTCCATTGCAGCATAGCCTCACAAAAGTGTCCGTGCCAGACGGCTTGCCGGTCGGGGGAGGTTGATATTTTTTCACCAAAGGTGGCCTCTAATAACCTCCGACAGGTGGGTTCTTCAAGTAATCCGGTTAGGATACACTCTAAATCTGATATCTAAGCCTCCAAATTGCCCATCGGGAGCTCAGTCCTTCAGCTGCCAGCACAAGCACGTACTTGCAGAGGTACTCTCCGCCCTTCTAAAGGCCAATGAGGTCGAACCCATTCCACCAGGGTTAGAAGGGCTGGGATTCTATTCCTATCCAGGTATTTCCTGTGCAAAAGAAAACGGGGGATGCGTCCCATCATAGACCTACAGTGGTGGAAATAAGTATTTGATCCCTTGCTGATTTTGTAAGTTTGCCCACTGACAAAGACATGAGCAGCCCATAATTGAAGGGTAGGTTATTGGTAACAGTGAGAGATAGCACATCACAAATTAAATCCGGAAAATCACATTGTGGAAAGTATATGAATTTATTTGCATTCTGCAGAGGGAAATAAGTATTTAATCCCTCTGGCAAACAAGACCTAATACTTGGTGGCAAAACCCTTGTTGGCAAGCACAGCGGTCAGACGTCTTCTGTAGTTGATGATGTGGTTTGCACACATGACAGGAGGAATTTTGGTCCACTCCTCTTTGCAGATCATCTCTAAATCATTAAGAGTTCTGGCTGTCGCTTGGCAACTCGCAGCTTCAGCTCCCTCCATAAGTTTTCAATGGGATTAAGGTCTGGTGACTGGCTAGGCCACTCCATGACCCTAATGTGCTTCTTCCTGAGCCACTCCTTTGTTGCCTTGGCTGTATGTTTTGGGTCATTGTCGTGCTGGAAGACCCAGCCACGACCCATTTTAAGGCCCTGGTGGAGGGAAGGAGGTTGTCACTCAGAATTGTACGGTACATGGCCCCATCCATTCTCCCATTGATGCGGTGAAGTAGTCCTGTGCCCTTAGCAGAGAAACACCCCCAAAACATAACATTTCCACCTCCATGCTTGACAGTGGGGACGGTGTTCTTTGGGTCATAGGCAGCATTTCTCTTCCTCCAAACACGGCGAGTTGAGTTCATGCCAAAGAGCTCAATTTTTGTCTCATCTGACCACAGCACCTTCTCCCAATCACTCTCGGCATCATCCAGGTGTTCACTGGCAAACTTCAGACGGGCCGTCACATGTGCCTTCCGGAGCAGGGGGACCTTGCGGGCACTGCAGGATTGCAATCCGTTATGTCGTAATGTGTTACCAATGGTTTTCGTGGATGACAGTGGTCCCCAGCTGCCTGAGATCATTGACAAGTTCCCCCCTTGTAGTTGTAGGCTGATTTCTAACCTTCCTCATGATCAAGGATACCCACGAGGTGAGATTTTGCGTGGAGCCCCAGATCTTTGTCGATTGCAGTCATTTTGTACTTCTTCCATTTTCTTACTATGGCACCAACAGTTGTCTCCTTCTCGCCCAGCGTCTTACTGATGGTTTTGTAGCCCATTCCAGCCTTGTGCAGGTGTATGATCTTGTCCCTGACATCCTTAGACAGCTCCTTGCTCTTGGCCATTTTGTAGAGGTTAGAGTCTGACTGATTCACTGAGTCTGTGGACAGGTGTCTTTCATACAGGTGACCATTGCCGACAGCTGTCTGTCATGCAGGTAACGAGTTGATTTGGAGCATCTACCTGGTCTGTAGGGGCCAGATCTCTTACTGGTTGGTGGGGGATCAAATACTTATTTCCCTCTGCAGAATGCAAATAAATTCATATACTTTCCACAATGTGATTTTCCGGATTTAATTTGTGATGTGCTATCTCTCACTGTTACCAATAACCTACCCTTCAATTATGGGCTGCTCATGTCTTTGTCAGTGGGCAAACTTACAAAATCAGCAAGGGATCAAATACTTATTTCCACCACTGTAAGGGCCCTGAGCAAATTCATAGTTCGAGAAAAGTCAGGATGGTTTCCCTGAGCACCCTTCTTGCATGATTCAGGAAAACGATGGCTATGCTCTCTGGACTTAAAGGACGTTTATACACACATCCGATACTTCCTGCTCACAGGAAGTATCTTCGATTCCGTCTGGGAGCGCAGCACTTCCAGTATTGTCCAGTATTCCTCCGTCGCCCTACCTCCCCCATCCTCCTCCGCACTGTCTTGCTCCTTCTCCTGATATCCGCGGGAGACATCAATCCCAATCCAGGTCCCCACACCTGTCCTCGTCCTATCCATGCAAACGATTCTGGGATGTCTCCAATCTCATCTCTATTCTCTTCCTCCCACCCCCCCCCCCCTCTTCCCTCCCCTTCTCGTGTGCCCTTTGGAATGCCTGCTCGGTCTGCAACAAACTTTCCTTCACCCACAATCTCTTTATCTCCCGTTCCCTCCAACTGCTCGCCCTAACTGAAACCTGGCTCACCCCCGACGACTCTGCCTCAGTCGCGGCCCTGTGCCATGGAAGTTATCTTTTCTCCCACACTCCCCGCCCAGTTGGCCGCGGAGGAGGAGTCGGGTTTCTACTTTCGCCCTCCTGTAGTTTTCAACCCCTCCTCCTACCGCAGTCTCACTGCTTCTCATCCTTTGAAGTTTCACTCCATCCGTCTGTTCTACCCACTGCCACTTAGAGTTGCAGTCATTTACCGTCCCTCCCTTCCTTCCTTACCGACTTCGATGCCTGGCTCTCTGTTTTTCTTGAACCCTCATCTCCGTCCCTAATTCTTGGAGACTTTAACATACATGCTGATGACCCATCCGACTCCTACGCTTCTCAGTTCCTCACTCTGACATCCTCCTTCAACCTCTAGCTGAGCTCCCACCACCCCTGCTCACCAAACTGGCCATTGTCTTGACCTCGTCCTCTCCTCTACCTGCTCACCCTCCAATTTCTGCGCCTCTGCTCTTCCTCTCTCAGATCATCACCTGATCACCTTCACATTTCATCACCCTCCCCCTCAGTCCTGCCCAACACTAACCACTACTTTCAGAATCTCCAGGCTGTCGACCCTCCCACCTTATCCTCTTGTATCTCTAATCTCCTCCCTTCCGTCATGTCCTCCGAGTCTGTCGACAAGGTTGTCTCTGCTTACAGTGCCACTCTCTCCACTGCTCTGGACACACTTGCACCATCCATCTCCCATCCCACAAGGCGTACTAATCCCCAGCCCTGGCTGACCCCTTGCATCCGATACCTTCGCTCCTGCGCCCGATCTGCCGAACGCCTCTGGAGGAAATCTCACACCCATACCGACTTCATTCATTACAAATTCATGCTATGCTCCTTACAGTCCTCCCTATTTCTTGCCAAACAGGACTAATACACCCAATTGACTAATTCTCTCGGCTCCAACCCTCGTCGTCTCTTCGCCATCCTTAACTCCCTCCTCAAAGTGCCCTCTGCTCCCCCCCCCCCCCCCCCCCCCCCCCCCCCCCACTCTCTCCTCAATCACTAGCTGACTACTTCCATGACAAGGTGCAGAAGATCAACCTCGAATTCACTACCAAGCCACCTCCTCCCCTTCACCCTTTATCCCACTCCCTCAACCAACCAACCCAGGCCTCCTTCTCTCTTTTCCTGATATCACGAGGAGGGAAACCGCCCACCTTCTTTCCTCCTCGAAATGCACCACCTGTTCCTCTGATCCCATCCCCACCAACTTACTAAACACCATCTCTCCTACTGTCACCCTCCCCCCCCCCCCCGATCTGTCATATCCTCAACCTCTCTCTCCACTGCAACTGTCCCTGACACCTTCAAGCATGCTGTAGTCACACCACTTCTCAAAAAACCATCACTAGACCCTACCTGTCCTTCCAACTACCGCCCCCATCTCCCTCCTACCCTTCCTCTCCAAGATACTTGAACGCGCCGTTCACAGCCGCTGCCTTGATTTTCTCTCCTCTCATGCCATCCTCGATCTGCTTCAATCGGTTTTCGCCTCTACACTCGACAGAAACGGAACTCACTAAAGTCTGTAATGACCTGTTCCTTGCCAGATCCAAAGGTCACTACTCCATCCTCATCCTCCTCGACCTCTCCACCGCTTTTGACACTGTCAATCATAATTTACTTCTTGCTGCACTATCCTCATTTGGGTTTCCAGGGCTCTGTCCTCTCCTGGTTCTCCTCTTATCTCTCCCACCATACCTTCAGAGTACGTTCTCAGGGATCTGTCCTTGGACCCCTTCTTTTTTTCAATCTACACCTCTTCCCTGGGCTCGCTGATCTCATCTCATGTTTCCAATACCATCTTTATGCTGACGACACCCAGCTTTACCTCTCCACACCAGAAATCACTGTGGAAACCCAGGCCAAAGTATCAGCCTGCTTATCCGACATTGCGCCTGGATGTCCAACCGCCACCTGAAACTGTACATGGCCAAGACCGAGCTCATTGTCTTTCCACCCAAACCCACTTTTCCTCTCCCTCCACTCTCTATATTCACTCGACAACACCCTCATCCTCCCTGTCTCATCTGCCCGCAACCTCGGAGTCATCTTCGACTCCTCCCTCTCCTTCTCTGCCCATATCCAGCAGACAGCAAGGACCTGTCGCTTCTTTCTCTATACATCAGCAAAATTCGCCCCTTCCTCTCGAGCACACCACCCGAACTCTCATCCACTCTCTCATCACCTCTCACCTTGACTACTGCAACCTACTCCTCACTGGCCGCCCACTTAACCATCTATCCCCCCTTCAATCCGTTCAGAACTCTGCTGCCCGTCTTATCTTCCGCCTAGACCGATATGCTCATATCAACCCTCTCCTCAAGTCACTTCCACTGGCTTCCGATCAGGTACCGCATACAGTTCAAGCTTCTCCTAGTAACCTACAAATGCACTCAATCTGCAGCCCCCTCATTACCTCTCTACCCTCATCTCCCCTTACGCTCCTACCCATAACCTCTGCTCACAGGACAAATCTCTCCTCTCAGTACCCTTCTCCACCACCGCCAACTCCAGGCTCCGCCCTTTCTGCCTCGCCTCACTCTATGCTTGGAATAAACTCCCTGAGGCCCATACGCCAAGCCCCCTCCCTGCCTATCTTCAAATCCTTGCTCAAGCCCACTTCTTCAATGTCGCTTTCGGCACCTAACCATTGTACCTCTATCCAGGAAATCTAGACTGCCCCCAATTTGATTGACTTGCACTTTTTGTCCTTTAGATTGTAAGCTCCTTTGAGCAGGGACTGTCCTTCTTTGTAGATGTACAGCGCTGGGTAACCCTGGTAGCGCTTTAGAAATGTTAAATAGTAGTAGTAGTAGTTTTATACATCAGTAATCTAAAAAAAAAAAAAATTGTGATTTAATGTCATAATCCATATCTTCATACTTTTTATCAAATCTAAATAATCAAAACTTAACTTTAATTTTCTTCAAAAGAAGTGTGTGATCACCATTGCATTTTCTTTAGTGATCACCCTTACGATCTTCACCCTGCTAGCATTGGCCACTGTTTCACCATTCTTGGCTTCTCAGAGTGTTGAGCTTTTTATGATGAAACAAAGCATAAATTCTTACCTATTTATTTATTATTGATACATTTATAGGACTGCCGAATTTTCATGGTCAGGGCAGGTTACCATAAAGCCAACAATACAAGAACTCCTATCCACAAAAATAAGACATCAAGATAACATTAAAAAAACAGAGATTGTCAAAGTCTAACAGAATATGCTTCTCTGAATAAATGTATCTTCCATAGCTTGTGAAATTCCTAATATCTCACACCTACATAGCATGTGGCAATGAATTCCACAGCACAGTGCTTAACGTTAAAAAGGCTTGCTTATGAGTTAGGGATAGTGTACCATCTAATAATGGGGCCAATGCAAAGGTAAACTGAAAGCACAGATGTGCTTGTTTTTAATATTGTAAACCAATCTGACTTGCTATGTAAATAGTTTCAGTATAGAAAAACAATAAACCATAATGGACAAACATTTGCATGTTGTGCCTAGAAGTGAGCGTATGCACTCATTAAGAAGAGTTTGGTGAGACTTAATAATGTAAGAATTTTATACTATATACACTGATTTACAGGCAGCTAATGTAAACGAATCAGTACAGGGGTAACATGGTCTGACATGCCAGTGTCTAATATGAGCCATGCAACTGCATGTAGCACTAACCTTTCCTCATATGAGAGGAGTTCCATCCCCTTATCCTTTCCTCATTTGAGAGGAGTTCCATCCCCTTATCATTTCCTCATATGCAGACCATGGAGACTGCACAAAAGTCTGCAGCATCCAAAACAGGATGCAGACACCCACAGCACTTTAAATTTATAAAAATCATTCCAAATTAAAGTAGCAACAAGATATGTAAAACTATAGCCAGGTATCCAAAAAACAGCCCAAGGTACTGGATTTCAGGACACACAATAATATCTTCATCGGCTAGCCATCACAGAAGGAGGGACAAAGGTTCTATCCAAGTAACAAAAAGAGCTCTGGTTTTGAGCAAATTCACCTCCAGACCACAGCCAGCCAGAAAACCATCTGGCATCAGATAACCAGAAATACCACCTTTTATTATTCAATGTTTTTTTATTGAAGCCATTGTAACATTACAGTGCCGTTATATAACTTTCCATTAGTCACAACAAGTTTAAGTTATACCATAATCAGGCCTACTTAGCATTATATAAAGCATTCAACTTCAACAAAAGGAAGCTTTAACTTTTCTAATTTTCTAACGCCTCCCCCCTTCCCTTCCCCCCCCCCCTCCTCTCACCTCCCTCCCTTTCACTTGAACACAAGTCTGATCCCCAGGCTCCCATCGTCTCAGGGTTCTATCAAATTATGAAATCATTCCTTACTCTCTCACCAACCTTCCCAGTGTGTTAAAAGTTAACAGATAGCTCCTTGTGATGGTGTTAGGGTTTGCCAGAATGCTGATCATCGCTTCTCAAATGACTTGTGTCTCTTGCTGCCCATCTGTGATATTTCTAGTCTCTCCATTCTCTGAGTTGTATCATCTGGGTTCTCCATTGCTGCATGGTTGGGGCCTTCCTTGAAAGCCACTCCAGCAAAATCACTTTTTTTTGGCCACAATAATTGTTCGATTGATGTATTCTTTAAAACCATTGGACGCCTGTTTGGTTAGTCTATAATGTCCAAATAATAGCTGGCAGTCCTGCATCCAGGTTATCCCCCACAGGATGAAGTTATTCGTAAAAGTTGTCTCCAGAAGGTTTGATGTATGGACAGGTCCAGAACATATGTCCTAGGGTTTGCACCTACTTTATTGCATTTTGGGCATTCCCCCGCCGGGGATAACCCCATGTGGAAAGCCCTTCTCGGCGCTATATGCATGCTCAACGCAAACTTATATTGTAATTCCCAACACCAGGTAAATTAGTTTGTTTCTCATTTTTAGAACATGTTCCTGAAAAATATGAGTTGGCACAACGGTGCCTAACTCTGATGACCACTCTTTTGCCAGTCTCTCATAGGCCAATTCAGAGGCTGTATCGCGAATGTGTCTATGGTAAAAGGAAAGTAGAAATACCACCTTTTAAAATAATTTTTATTAGTAATCTTCCAGTTTTTGAGTAAGATCAGTCTGTGTGTACAGTTCTATACAGCCTTTGAAATGCGTGAACAATACACATTTGATACACAGAAGTAGTTCAGGATTATTAACATTAACAAGGATTTGAGTAAGCATTTTGAGCATGAGTTTGATATTTAAACAACAGTTTGATGTGATAAGGACTGAATAAAATGTAGCCATTTTAGCAGTTAATTTGGTAAAATTATGAAATGAGTGAGATATTTAAATCAATAATTTACTTTTTCTCTTCTGCAGCTCCTGCTAGATTGGTATATAATATAAGACCTTCCTGCCACTGTCCCACTATCATGATCAGAACTACTTTTTACTTAAATTTGACCTTGATAGGATTTCCCCGCCCCCCCCCCCCCCCCCCCCCCCCCCCCCCAAAAAAAAAAAATATATATATATATATAAACATGACAGTGGTAACTAAGAAACTTTCAGAAAATTACATCAAGTGTGTATAGTGGTATTGGCTACTGAATGTCAAGTGTTCCCACCTAACTTTTCTTATCAAATTGATGCCTAGGCCAGTGATGGCCAACCTGGGCCTGGAGGCACCCCAGCAAGTCGGCTTTTCAGGATATCCACAATGGAAGGATGATAACCAGTGGGGACACTGTCATACCAGGGTACAAATTATATCGTAGTCATAGGGTGGATAAAATTAGTAGAGGGATTGTTTTGTATGTTAAGGAGGGCCTCTTGAATCAAATAGATTGAAAATTCTGTAGGAAACAAAACACATCTTTGAATCCCTATGGATTGAAATTCCATGTGTAAAGGGGAAAAGGATAGTGATAGGAGTGTACATAAGTAATTGCCATACTGGGAAAAGACCAAGGGTCCATCGAGCCCAGCATCTTGTCCACGACAGCGGCCAATCCAGGATGAACAGACAGATATAGAAATGTTATCAGAAATTAGGGAGGCTAACAAACTGGGGAACACAATAATAATGGGCGATTTCAATTACCCCGATGGTGACTGGGTAAATGTAATATCAGGGCATGCTAGGGAGATAAAATTCCTGACAAATCAAGGACTGCTTTATGGAGCAGCTGGTACAGGAGCCAACAAGAGAAGGAGCGCATGATCTGGTGCAGGAGGTAATGGTGCTGGTGCCGCTTGATAAGTGATCATATGATCAGCTTTGATGTCAGCTTTGGAGTAACTACACACAGGAAATCCAATACGTTAGCATTTAACTTTCAAAGAGGAGACTATGATAAAATGAGAAGTGAAAAAAAAACTAGAGGAGCAGCTGCGAAGATCAAAATTTACATCAGACATGGATGCTGTTCAACTGTATTCTGTTGTATTAAAAACGAGGAAGGAAGACCAAACATCCGGCATGGTTAAAAAGTGAGGTGAAGGAAGCTATTAGAGCTAAAGGAAATCCTTCAGAAAATGGAAGAAGGAGTTGACTGAAAATAATAAGACAGGGAAAGGAATCCAGCTAGGTGGATGGACAACAGAATCCCAATGTAATCAATAAAGTATAAGGGAAAATGGGAAATGGACCAATGACTAAAGAGACTGGGACAGCTGGATCATATGTGGGAAATATGGGAATTGCGTTCCAAGGCGTATGAAGAGAGACTTGCTGACCTGAACATGTATACCCTGGAGGAAAGGAGGAACAGGGGTGATATGATACAGACGTTCAAATATTTGAAAGGTATTAATCCGCAAGCAAATCTTTTCCGGAGATGGGAAGGCGGTTAGAACGACTTGAGGACATGAAATGAGATTGAAGGGGGGCTGACTCACGAAAATGTCAGGAAGTATTTTTTCACAGAGAGGGTGGTGGATGCTTGGAATGCCCTCCCACGGGAGGTGGTTGAAGATGAAAACGGTAACGGAATTCAAACATGCGTGGGATATACATAAAGGAATCCTGTGCAGAAGGAATGGATCCTCAGAAGCTTAGCCGAAATTGGGTGGCGGAGCAGGTTGGGGGAGGAGGGGTTGGTGGTTGGGAGGCGAGGATAGTGGAGGGCAGACTTATACTGTCTGTGCCAGACCCGGTGATTGGAGGCGGGACTGGTGGTTGGGAGTGGGGAATCCTGCTGGGCAGACTTATACGGTCTGTGCCCTGAAAAGACAGGTACAAATCAAGGTAAGGTATACACATATGAATTTATCTGTTGGGCAGACTGGATGGACCATGCAGGTCTTTTTCTGCCGTCATCTATTATGTTACTATGTAGTTAAAAAAAAATTAGGTATATTAAAAGCAAGAATCTAGCAAAAGAATCGGTTGGACTGCTAGAGACCTAGGGGAAGGAAAGGGGGCACTTAGGGAAGACAAAGCCATAGTGGAGAGATTAAATGAATTTTTTGCTTTGGTCTTCACCGAGGAAGATCTGGAGAGATACTGCTGCTAGAAATGGTATTCAAAGCTGATGAGTCAGAGAAACTGAATTAAATCTCTATAAACCTGGGGGATGTAATGGGGCAATCTTGCAAATTGAAGAGTAGCAATTCTCCTGGACCTGATGGTATTCATTCCAGAGTACTGATAAAATTGAAAAATGAACTTGTGGGAACTATTAGTAATATGTAATCCAATCTTGAAAATCAAGCATCGGTATCAGAAGATTGGAGGGTGGCCAATGTAATGCCAATTTTTAATAAAAAGGTTCCATATGTGATCCGGGAAATTATAGACCGGTGAGCCTGACGTCGGTGCTGGGAAAATGGAGAGACTATTATAAAGAACAAAATTACAGACCATATTCAAAGCGTGGATTAATGAGACAAAGCCAACATGGATTTAGTGAAGGGAAATCTTGCCTCACCAATATATACATTTCTTTGAAGGGGTGAACAAACATGTGGATAAGGTGAGCTGGTGATAGTGTATCTGGATTTTGAAAAAATGTTTGACAAAGTAACTCATGAAAGACTCCAGAGGAAATTTGAGTTGTGGGATAGGAGGTAGTATCCTATTGTGGATTAAAAACGGTGTTTAAAAGATAGAAAACAGAGAGTAGAGTTAAATGGTCAGTATCCCAATGGAGAAGGGTAGATAGTGGGTTCCCCAGGAGTCTGTGCTGGGACTGCTGCTTTTTAATATATTTGTAAAATCTAGAGATGGGAGTAACTAATGAGGTAATTAAATTTGCTGGTGACACAAGAGGACCTTACAAGACTGGGCATCTAAATATCAGACGACGTTTAATGTGAGCAAGTGCAAAGTGGTGCATATGGGAAATAGAAACCTGAAGCATAACTACATGATGCAGGTTCCACTTTAGGAGTCACCGAAATGGAAAAGGGATCTCACTGATGATACATTGAAACCCTCTGCCAGTGTGCGGCGGCTAAGAAAGCAAATAGAATGTTAGGTATTATTATCAGGAAAGGAATGGAAAACGGGCAGCTAGAAACAGTTTCTTCCAAGTGTGCTTCAGGTTGTTGCTGTAAACACCATCACTCTTCCTCTTGTAGATTTATTGTTCCATTTGGAAATCAAGGTTTGTGCTTCCTAAATAGGTTCCAGCAGCAAGGAACTTGAGGACATTCTCCTCCATCTGCAGGACCTTGAGATCGCCAGACATTGTGAATGTTTCCCTTTAAAGCAACAATGGGTAACGAAAAAAGCCAACATCAAATGGAGACCTTGATCAATATAGAAAGAGAAGAGCTACCTCTCTTGTTTTTACAGAAAACAGATTTTTTTCTTCCATTAAAACACAGCATGATCAAGCTTGCAGTTAGCTAAACCTACATTCAGCTTCAAAGCTAATTTCTAAGTTATTTATTTTCTGAAAGCACAGAATTTTAACTTTCCATTACCACAGCATCATTTTTTTAGGTGAGGAAAAGAATAATTTTTACCAGTAAGTGTAAGACAGCATGTGCCTTTCACTTTGCCAACAAGATAATTATTACTTATGTATTATTAGGATTTATTTACCACCTTTTTGAAGGAATTCATTCAAGGCAGTGTACAATAAGAATAAATCAAGCATTAGCAATAGACAAAGCAGTAAAAACATTCAAAAAACAATACAAAGTATGGCATAATATACTTACTTACAGGCCAAGTTAGACTTCTACATGTACTGACACTAGCAGGGGTGTAGCCAGAACATTTTTTTTGGGGGGGGGGGGGGGACAGAGGTGGGCTGAGGAGGCCATGTATTCCCCTCTCCTCCTGCACATTAAACCCATACCTTTGCTGGCAGAGATGCCCGTCCCACCAGCCAAAGAGGTCTCCTGCGCAAGTCCCAACGCAACTCACACACACATGCCACCAGAGCAGCCCTTAAGTCAACGGGTGCACTTCAACTGCCAACACCAGCACTCCCATGCATACTTAGTTCAGTGACTTAACTGAGTAGGTGCAAGAGTACCGGCGTCAGTGGCTAAGTGTGCCCTTCAACTTGAGCACTGCTCTTGTGGCATGTGCAGAGGTTTTGCATGTGCAGAGATTTTCACAGGAGACCTCTTCAGCTGGCGGGGCTTTTGCATACTGCCAGCCATTAAAGAGAGGGGGCTTGAGGCCAAAATGGGTGGGGACCCAAGCCCCCCTGAGGACACCCCCCCCCCCCCCCGGCTGTGCCCCTGGACACTAGGGATCATTTTGATTTATCATTTGGACTCTCCTTCAAACTCTGTTCATTATCAGTATATTCTTCACTTTTAATCTGGTATCTTATGTCCCTGGACAAAAACCTGAATTTGGTCAGTGGTTCAGCCTTTTCAGGAAATCAATTTTCTATTACCTGCTCAAAAATTCTTCTCTGAACTTGTCACCCTTTATCCACAGCCTGCAACAGGGCCTGTTTATAAAAAGTTAAGATTTGCCTTTTACTTTAAAAAAAAAAAAAAAAAAGCAGTTTTGACCCTTCACTCCTCTCAATTTATTGGTAAAGTTGTTGAGAAAATAGTGACAACTCATTGACTTCCTGGGTCACATTAATAATCTTTCATCTAAAGCAATCTAGTTTCAGATAGATATAGCACTGAAACAGCAGTGGTCAGTGGATTCTGCTCTTAGCAGGGGCGTAGCCACGGGTGGGCCTGGGTGGGCCCAGGCCCACCCATTTCCACCCAAGGCCCACCTAAAAATAGTGGATCCGGATCGTCTTTCCCTCCCTCACCCCCACCGCGAGCGTCTAGTTTAAATTAAGAGCTCTCGCTGGCCAGCAGAGATTCAGCGATCAACTTCAGTCCAGAGCCTTCCCTCTGCAAAGATCCGAGCGGTGGCTGAGGACGTGAATCATCTTTTCCCTCCCTCACCCCGCCCCGCCTCGAATCACCTAGTCTAAATTAAGAGTGGCGGACGGCAGCGATTCACAGAGAACCAATCCGGAGCCTTCACTCTGCAACGATCCGCCTTCTCAGAAACAGGAAGTTGCGACAGAGAGAGCGTATCGCGGCAGAGGGAAGGGGTCTCCATTTGAGAATCACTGTCGGCTGGTGCCCTTAAGCAGCGCAGTGAGAATGAGGGAGGAAAAAGGCCAGAGTAATGTTGACCTGCGGGGCCGGGGCGGGCTGGGAGTGAGTGGCTGTACCTGCAGGGTGGGAGCGGGGCGGGCTGGAAGACAGTGGCTGCACCGCGGCGGCGGCTGGAGGCCAAAGGGAAAGGAGAGAGGTTCAGGACCTGCAAGGGGGGGGAGAAGGCTAACTGGCTGGAGGGAAAGGAGAGAGGCTTGGGACCTGCAAAAGGGGGGAGTAACTGACTGGAGGCAAGGGACAGAGGTGCTGGACTCAGGGGGGGGGGGCTGGAGGCACGAGAGAGAGGTGCTGGACTTGCAATATTGGGAGGACAATGGAGGGAAGGAAGAGATGTGCTGGACCTACAAAGGGAGAGGCTGGAGGAAAGGAAGTAAGTTGCTGAACCTGTATGCGGGGGCAGTTTGGAAGGAAGGGAGAGAGGTGCTAGATCGGGGGGGGGGGCTTGAGGGAAGGAACATAATTGCTGTACCAGGGGGAGAGATTAGAGGGGAGAAAGATGACAGGTCAAGGGGATGAAGAAAGAGGCAGACACATTTTTAACTCAGAGGAAGAAAGAGCTTTTTAAAAGCTGGAAAGAGAGAAGCTGATTAGGTGGGATCGCAGAAGAGAGAGAGACATTGGTGTGGGTGAGGGAGAAAGGGGAAATACAGAAACAGATGTGAGATGCTATATGGGAATGGCAATGCCTGACCGGGTGGGGGGTGGGGAGGAGGAGGAGGAAGAATTTGGGAATAGCGAGGCCATGCTGGACACTGGGAGGGAGGGATATATGGACACAAGGGAGAGATACTAGAGATAGGGGAGAATAAGTACTGGACATGGGAGGGCATAGGGACACAAGGGATGATGCTGGACACAGGGGTAGGGGATAAAAGGGTGATGGATGCAGGAATTTGAACATAGTGGAAATACTGGACAAGGAACCATGGGGACACAGATGGGAGATGGATGGTGGACATGGAGAGAGAAGACATGACAAATAGACAGGAGACTGTGGTGAGTGTGTTAAGACAGAGGAAAGAAGAAACCAGAGACTAGGACCAAGCTGATTTGAAAAATAAAATAGCCAGACAACAAAAGGTAGAAAAATAATTTTATTTTCTATTTAGAATATGTCAGATTTGGAATGTACATCTTGCCAGAGATGGTGTTAGACATGGCTGGAGCCCAGGCCATAAATTTGGGAGGGAACCCCAAAACCCACCACCAGGCTGCACTGCCTTCAGCTTCTATCATGCGTGTGGTTCTCTCTGGCCAGGGGACCAACAGCAATTGCTCCAGTTGCACTCCTCTAACACCATCCCTGTCACGTACTATCTTTATATTTTGCACAGGAGGAAATGCATTTCTTTCTGGTTTTCTGGTATTGTATTGCATGCAAGGTCTGGCTTCCTGGGGTTTTGGTTATTTTTATAATTTGTAGTCAATAATTCTATATTTAGCATTTTTGTTCCATGTGTGATTGAGGTATTCTGTTAGCATGAATTTTCTATGTAGCCTTCTGTAGTAAGTTTGGTTTGTTCAGTTTTCCCAATAGATGTATTGATATTTTAGGGCCCCTCTGTAATATGTAAGGCAATGCCTTTTTCTTAGGTAGGATCCTTGTTTTGGAAGTTAGTGCTGGCATCGTAGATTTGCCCTAGGTTATGAGTGACATTTTGTTTTAAAGATTGTTTTATTTACTATATATATGGTGGCTGTTGAGATTACGGTGAGTTTTATGGGGAAATGTCTTAACTCTGCTCTGCACCCATTGGGGGAAAGGCTACGTATGTGAATAGTGCAATCTCTTGTACTTCCCCCTAGCCCTCAATGTGGCCTTTAGTCACTGAAGCCTGCACTGCTACCCTCATTGAAGTTATTGGGAGTGGGGTAGAGGTGGGAGCATTGGGTGGGGCATCAGGTGGCAAGATTTAAATTTCAAAAAGTTGGCAACCCTGGTGTCCACCCATCTGACTTGTTGGCCCACCCAAAAATTGCCTTCTGGCTACGCCACTGGCTCTTAGCCACAAAAATCAGAAGACATCTGGTTCTCTTGCCAGAAATCTATCCCATTCATGCCAAGAGCATCATTGAAGGAGGCTGTCATTATTTTTGGCTTCATTTTTGATAGCCAACTTACTCTTGGCCTTCAAATTTCTTCTCTGACCAAGAAGGTTCTCTACCCTTTGAGAACAGTTTGTTCCTTGAGAACAGTTGTTGATCACAGTTCTCTCAATGCCCTGATATCTATTATTACAACATTATGTCAGCCTGACTTTCAAATACCAGAGTCAGCTTATTCACCACACTGGTAAAGCTTCTATTCGGAACCAAAAAATCAGATTTGTTACCCATTTCTGAAAGATCAGCACTGGCTTCTCATTATTGCAAGAATTATGTTTATGCTCACAATACTGGTTTCCATATCTTCGTGGCATCTCTGCTTAACTCATATAATCCATCATGATCTCTTAGATCTGCACAGGATAAATTTCTATTTGCATCTCGAGGATAAAGCTTAAGATGACTTAGCCCCAGTATTCTAAACTGTACTACATGAATTTAGGACTGAAAACTCCTACCTCAAATTTAAAGCTGTAGCGAAAACCTGACTCTTCTATTTTGCATTTGGCAGAAATTCCTGGATCGTAGTTGCTGTGAATATCCCTGTCTTCCCTTCTGTTTCTTCCATCCTCTTTATGAGCATATCTTTTCCCCCTCTTTTCTGATTTTGGATAAAGTTGTTGTAAGCTGCCTTGATGTCTAGTAATGAAGGTGGTATAGCAAATTTATTAAATATAAGTTAACCACTCATCAGCTGCTTGATACATGTGGCACAGTGCAAAAGATTGGATTCCCCCACCCCCCCCCCCCCCCCCCCTTTCACTGCTGGACTCTACATTCTAGTATTGTTGAGTTGTTGATTGCTAAATGAATAGTGATGTAAAGGTCCAATTTGTCTGATGCAGCAGTAACTCTGCGTATCGCTGATCACCATCAGTTAATAGACATTCAGTTTGAGCCAGAAGTTAAGTGTTCATTTTTAATTATTATGTATGCACATTTACAAACATAAGTTTATGGAAGGTTAGTCAATGATGAGATATTAGAGTATGCTCAAGCTAGAAGTAAGGCTCTATGTAGCTCTATGAACCAGGTTATGAGAGTGGCAGTACTTTGAGTGCAGTGAGTTAATTTTGTTAATGTAAAGACTTTCACATTTATTTCGTATTTGTTTGACTTGCAAGGGGACTTTAATCATATATTTATTAAGTCTGATTACTCTCTTTTTTGAAATCACTAATTAACCGTAGTGAAAAATGTCTGTCTGGTTCGCTTATTAGGGGTAATCTGTAAATCAAAGTATGTACCTTGGTGGATGGGTGGGAGTTCGGGAGGGAAGAAGGGAATAATTTAAACTTGAAGTTTTGTAATTCAATCTGTAGTCTCTGTCCCCATGCAGATTTTAAAAGTCACAATTTCTGAAACAGCAGTACCCACAGGCCATGTTCACCCAGAAGCAAAGGCAGCTTCTAATCTCAGTAGTCCCCCGGGATCTCCTGTAGCTAAAGCTATGTTTATTTTGGGACGGGGAAAGCGTTTTCTTTAATCAGAGTGCTGATGGTGGTATCTTATCATATCTTTTGCTACATACATTGAAGTACCCATCTATAACAGTTTAAAAAGATGTAATTTGGGGGGTGGGGGGTGGGATCACCAGTATATTTAGCTCTATAAAATATAAACAGACTTTACAAAATGTACTGTAAAAGAGGCATTGAGCAGTAAGAGAGTGGAACAATTTTACTACTACTAATAATAATCATTTCTATAGTGCTCCTAGATGTACACAGCACTGTACACATATACAGGTACTTTCTCTGTCCCTAGAGGGCTTACAATCCAAGTTTTTGTACCTGGGTAAACAGAGGGTTAAGTGACTTGCCCAAGGTCACAAGGAGCTATAGTGGGAATCAAACCTGTGTTGCCAGGATCAAAGCCCGCTGCATTAACTTTGAAAATTATCATACCAAAGAAACTCCCTCCCATTTCATCTATAGCACCTGATGAATCACAGAATTGCCTCTTTTCCTCTCCCTGCATATGCATTTTCAGTACCACAGAGTTCCCCTCTTCACCAGCTTAAAGTATGTATGTGCTCAGGCTGCCCCTGCTGAATGGCAATGCCTACCGGTACTCCAATAAAACAAGCTGGTTTGTGGCAGCAGGAGTGCTCTCTCACATACTACCCTTCAGAATTTAAGTGCCTATTGTAGAAGATATGTAAATGGGAGGAAGGGGGCAGACATTGGAGTTCTGGTATAAAGGAGAAAAAAGAATGAGAAATTCATTAGATATTGCAGGTGGGAAATGGAGGGAGGGGAGTCATCAGTCTATAGGTGATTTTTAGTCCAGCTATTGCAATATCTAAACTGTTTACAGCTGAAAAATCAGAGCTAATTGGCTAATTCAGCCTGGATAAACTTTCAAGGGGACTGATCTAGTTGCCTAGTTCCTCGAGTTAGGTGGGTTGTCCCTTTGAATATGTGGACTTGTGACAAAGGAATTGATTTGCACTTGTAGCACACACAAGCTTGTAAAGAAATGGAGCCAAAAACTACTTTTCCTTCCAGTCTCATTGTTACTTTGTGCTTTCTGTAGCTCAGGGGTCGGCAAATTACAGTGCATGCCACTTTTTCCAGATAGAATGGAGAATGAATAATGTGCTATCACACTCCCCCCCCCCCCCCCCCCCCCCCAGCTGCAGGAACATTAAAGTTAATACCATAGCTGGCAGGGATGCCAAGCCCTGCCAGCTGAAGATTTTATCTGTCAGACTTCCCAGTGCTATCTGAGCTGCGGGGAAATCTGTGCTGCTTCTACTTGCTGATGTTGGCATTCCCCTCAGTTCACAAACTGAGCATGTTTGGTGGTCCTGTATCAGCGACTGGAAGCACATTACTGATTTCCCCACTACCCTGACAACCACCATGCATGCCACACAAAACCACTTGACGTGTCCTTGTGGCACATGCACCATAGGTTGCCGACCTCTGGTCTATCTCATGTTTTATCAAAGGGTCACAATTATAACATGGTTTTTCTGCCACCGGAGGTGACCAAATCTGCTTCTGCTCCTGGCCCTCTCAATCATTGTATGATATATTATTTTATAGCAAACTGATGTGTATCCAGGGGTCATTTTGAAAAACATTAGGCAAAACAGTAGTAGTGCAACTTTCTTCAAATCAATCACCTTACTTCTAATTCTTCCTACTTTTTTACTCATCTACAGTGGGGGAAATAAGTATTTGATCCCTTGCTGATTTTGTAAGTTTGCCCACTGACAAAGACATGAGCAGCCCATAATTGAAGGGTAGGTTATTGGTAACAGTGAGAGATAGCACATCACAAATTAAATCCGGAAAATCACATTGTGGAAAGTATATGAATTTATTTGCATTCTGCAGAGGGAAATAAGTATTTGATCCCCCACCAACCAGTAAGAGATCTGGCCCCTACAGACCAGGTAGATGCTCCAAATCAACTCGTTACCTGCATGACAGACAGCTGTCGGCAATGGTCACCTGTATGAAAGACACCTGTCCACAGACTCAGTGAATCAGTCAGACTCTAACCTCTACAAAATGGCCAAGAGCAAGGAGCTGTCTAAGGATGTCAGGGACAAGATCATACACCTGCACAAGGCTGGAATGGGCTACAAAACCATCAGTAAGACGCTGGGCGAGAAGGAGACAACTGTTGGTGCCATAGTAAGAAAATGGAAGAAGTACAAAATGACTGTCAATCGACAAAGATCTGGGGCTCCACGCAAAATCTCACCTCGTGGGGTATCCTTGATCATGAGGAAGGTTAGAAATCAGCCTACAACTACAAGGGGGGAACTTGTCAATGATCTCAAGGCAGCTGGGACCACTGTCACCACGTAAACCATTGGTAACACATTACGACATAACGGATTGCAATCCTGCAGTGCCCGCAAGGTCCCCCTGCTCCGGAAGGCACATGTGACGGCCCGTCTGAAGTTTGCCAGTGAACACCTGGATGATGCCGAGAGTGATTGGGAGAAGGTGCTGTGGTCAGATGAGACAAAAATTGAGCTCTTTGGCATGAACTCAACTCGCCGTGTTTGGAGGAAGAGAAATGCTGCCTATGACCCAAAGAACACCATCCCCACTGTCAAGCATGGAGGTGGAAATGTTATGTTTTGGGGGTGTTTCTCTGCTAAGGGCACAGGACTACTTCACCGCATCAATGGGAGAATGGATGGGGCCATGTACCGTACAATTCTGAGTGACAACCTCCTTCCCTCCGCCAGGGCCTTAAAAATGGGTCGTGGCTGGGTCTTCCAGCACGACAATGACCCAAAACATACAGCCAAGGCAACAAAGGAGTGGCTCAGGAAGAAGCACATTAGGGTCATGGAGTGGCCTAGCCAGTCACCAGACCTTAATCCCATTGAAAACTTATGGAGGGAGCTGAAGCTGCGAGTTGCCAAGCGACAGCCCAGAACTCTTAATGATTTAGAGATGATCTGCAAAGAGGAGTGGACCAAAATTCCTCCTGACATGTGTGCAAACCTCATCATCAACTACAGAAGACGTCTGACCGCTGTGCTTGCCAACAAGGGTTTTGCCACCAAGTATTAGGTCTTGTTTGCCAGAGGGATTAAATACTTATTTCCCTCTGCAGAATGCAAATAAATTCATATACTTTCCACAATGTGATTTTCCGGATTTAATTTGTGATGTGCTATCTCTCACTGTTACCAATAACCTACCCTTCAATTATGGGCTGCTCATGTCTTTGTCAGTGGGCAAACTTACAAAATCAGCAAGGGATCAAATACTTATTTCCCCCACTGTATATGTTAAACTATGTTCTAGTACATATTGTGTTGTCATTGCAAGTAGCATACCATGCCATATTTTTATTGTTTGAATATTTTTACTGCTCTAATTACCTCCTGCTCATGTTTGATCTATTCTTACTGTACACCGCCTTGAGTGAATTCCTTCAAAAAGGCGGTAAATAAATCCTAATAAATATATGCTGAAATAGAGCTTTGCAAAACAATGTGCTCGATATATACATAAAGTTACTATGTGTAATTTTATGTGGTTTCAACAGAGACTATCTTGGGAACATGGAGGTACAGATGAGTTGATATTTACAAGCATATTTTTTGAAAATTCACCTGTATGCATGTGGATTTACATAAAACATGTTCTTGCAAAATAGAGGTATAACTTCCTAGGTAATTTTCAAAGTAGTAGCACATGCATACTTTTGTTTTGAAAATTTGCCAAAGCCTTATAAAGAAAAGTTAGCATGTACGTTTTATATGTCTTTCTCCTGTTCAGCTTTTTCCTACTTAACCGCAATGCACTGTGCAGTGTAGACCGGCTACAGTATTATTATGTTTCTGTATTGCTCAAGTATAGAAAAATTGTTAAGAAAAAAAAAAAACTAATTTTGTTGAAGTAAATGGCATCAATATAGCTGGGTAGAAATACCTATGGAAGGCTACAAGCTTTGAGACTAGGGCCTTTTTCTAAGAAGTTATACCCATGTAGTACTTAAAGCATGCATCTTTACATATTTACCAAACACCAAAGTTTCCTAAAGGAAAGTTTAATCTGTTATGCTGTTTTTGGCCTCTATCCTTCAAATGTTAAACTTTTTTTTCCCCTTTAATTCATATCAGAAATTTCTGAAGAAAGTAGAACAATCCTTTATGTGCGTCTGCTGCCAGGAATTGGTTTACCAGCCTGTGACGACAGAGTGTCTGCACAATGTGTGCAAAGTAAGTAGAAGTTTTCAGGCTCTGTCCACTCCATGTTTTGTTAATCCAAGCTCTGAATACATTTTAGCCCGATTGGAAGCATTTTCTTATTGCTTTGTAGGATGGGTTGGTTATAGTTTTGATTATACATATAAGCAGGGCCCCCAGCCTTCTACAGTTGTACAGGACAGGCCACAAAATGTAGCCCTTCCTGCAGACTTTCTTGTGGAAGTGCTATAGGAAATAGAGGACCTGAGCAGCAGGGGGTAGAGGTGAAGGATTGCAATCATGGCAAGAGCATGGCATCTTGGGCCACATAATTCCTTATTCTTCTGGCCAGACTGTGTTACTTTCCACCATATGGTTTAAAGCAGGACATTCCAGCCTTGAAGTAGAGGGGGAGGACATGACTTATGATTTATTGATGATTGCCTACTCTTCCTCCTGTTGTCAGGAAGGTCAGTGAGGAATAGAGGGACATAAGATGATGAGAGAACAAAGGGGATTGGGCAGCAAAGGATATGTGAGCAGGTGGGGGAGGGGCATAAAGATAGTGAGTAAATTGATGGGGGCAAGGAAGAGCAATTGAGGGCATTATCAAAGGACCTGTGGGGGAGAGTTGGAACATCAAAGGGGGTGTGGAGAGAGAATGGGGGAATTGAAGGGGGTAGAGTGTGAGTGAGAGATCAGTGTAGAGAGGAGAGATGTGAGTAAATTCTCTTTCCTATGCTGATCCTGAATACCCTCTTCTCCCACTTCCAAACTCTCTACCATTTTTATACAATAGTTTGCTTAGCAAATACAGTAGGCAAGTAAAGATTGCTCACAAGTAGTTCAGAAAATTAGGAAATGTCATATACCGTGTTAGTGATTCAAAGACATAGTAGCCTACTTTGTTTTCATAATAAATGTGGGATATTCCCTATGTTAGTGTAGACATACATACTGATACTGCCACATAGGCCAAATTAATTTGATCAGACTAATGTAGTCCAGATTTTAATAAACCTGTAGTGCATGTGAGAGGTCCCAGACCAGTGATAGATCAGGTTTAAGTAAACACTTTCCCTTGTCCAAACTAGAAACTTGGTAATACATTAGATTCTATTGAAAAATTACTCTGCTGGCCTTTAACATCTCAAACATACCAGCGCTACAGTATGGCAACAGTAAGTTTGATTGGCATGGCCCTAGTCCCTAAAATTAGGGGCAACATTTCAGCTTAGCAGTTAGACGTACTTCAATCTCCCAGCAAAATGCTGTTGCAAGAACAAAGGCTTTCTGCTTAGACTCTAAAGCTTACTATCCTATTCAAGTCCACATAATAGTTATTTGGAGCAGAAAATATTTGACATTCAAGCTTTTGGGGGGGGGGGGGGGGGTGGTTCTTTTTTTTTTTCAGTAGTGATTGGGCAGGGCAGTGAATGACGTGCTACTACTGCTAGACCTTTCTTTATCGCCTACTTGTGAGCTTGAACTACTGGTAGAATTGTCTGGAGTATATCTGAGGATGAATTTAAACAGGAGAAACTACAATAATGGTTTTTTTTTTTAACAGAGCTGCTTACAACGCTCCTTCCGTGCTGAAGTCTTCACCTGCCCTGCCTGCCGTTACGACCTTGGGAAGTCCTACACCATGGTGCCCAATAAGATTCTGCAGACACTGCTGGACCAGTTCTTCCCTGGTTATAGCAAAGGACGGTGATATGTTCAGCTGTGGAATTTTTTTCTCCCACTGACTTTTAGAACATACACAAACTTACAATGAAAAGTCAACAATGGACCAACATGTGTGACAGGACTAAACAAATGTCACATTCTGAAGCAGCTAACCCTCTTCCCTGTGTGGTGAACTCCAATTTTCAGCTGTCTGAACATCAGAAGGTAGTTTCTACCCATCAACAAGTACTGTTAACAAACAAAAGCCTCAGCACTGGTTGATCAACTTAAGCTGATACATAAATGATGTTTAACTACCTCAGGACAGAGGAAAATCATTTTAAGGACTGAAAAAAACAAAATTGGTCAATTTGAAGTTAAGCAACACACTGCCTCTCATATTAGTTATGCCTGGTCCACAAGGTTTGATTTTATATAGAGAGAGCACTTAACGTTTGATTGAAGAACAGCAGATTCTGTGGTGTGCATAATTTTGTGTATCCTTTCTACTATTATGCTGGGGTTTCTTTTTTTCTTTTCTTTTTTTTTTTTTTTGCAAAAACAAGCTGATTTGTAGTCTACCTTTGTGAGCTTCATTGTGCTTTCTCTTGTATCTTATGCAAGTTGACTACTAATGACTAATGAGAACAATATGGATGCATTGTTCCTACATTAGTGTAAGGTGATCTGTGTTTTTTGCACTTGAGATAAATCAAGACATTAGTTGTGTAAAAAAACATTCATATGAAAACAAGCCACTTTTGTATTAGTTAAAACTATGCTTTTAGTAGGGTCTTGTATCAGTGATAATACATCTTATACAGCATTGCAAACTGGAGGCAGTTGTAGCTTGGAGAGGGTTTGAAATCGCTTCATATGGTGATTTAAATTTTATATACAGTATATTCCCCAAAATATACATTAAAATATTTTATGATTTAGAACAGTTCTTTATTTGTTGTCTTGTATGGTCCTGATTTGTAGCTTAAGTAATCTTAATTATTATGGAGAAAAGCCAGTATGTAAAACAGTTGAAAATTAAAATTCTATATAAAAATTTTAATATTGTTAACCAGATCATATTCACAAAACATTTCATATGGGAAAAAAGTTAATTTGAAATGTGTTCTGTAACCCAGTCTATAATAATGAGAGCTCAGCAGGTGAGTAGTAGGTGAGAGATTTTCTCTGAGGACAAAGAAGCCTGGTGCATTCTCACATATGGATGACATCATCCAGTGGAGCTCAGTGTGGACGGTGCCTAGTGCACATAATTTTAGGAAAGTTCTGGCAGCGTCCCACTGTGCATACACATGTGCCTTCCTGCCTGATGTGCGAGCGTGGGTACCTCAGTCTCGTTTTATCTGCAGAGCTGGTTGGACATTTTTTTTTCGGGCTCCCTTCAGCACATAGTTCCTTTGAATTTCGAGTGCCTTCTCATGCATGTTTAATGCTTATTTTGGTTTGTTTTCCTCACTATTTCCCTTGTTTTGCCTTTCTTATTATTTTCTTAGTTTTTTTCTGCCCTTCACATTTTCTTTTTTTTTTTTTTTGCATTGTCTTGGGCCTGAGAACAAGTCCCAGTTTCTTTCTCGTCCCTTTTTATGACCTTCAAAATTGAGCTTAATTTGGCCGCTTTTCTTCAGCCCTGAGGGGCCCCCCCCTTGACACCAGCACCTCACCCTCCTCTGCCCTGAGCTCTCCAGCACTTCAGCTACCCCCCTTGCCAAGCTAGAGCTTCACCCTCTTCTGACTTCAGCCCCACCCCCCATGACTCCAATGCCTCTCCTTTGCCAGCCCGCTCCCCTGGTGGTCAAACCTCACCTCTTTGCTGGTAGCGGCAATCATAACAAACCCAGCCAACCCAGAGCCTTTCTTCTGCAGCTGTTCCACCCTTGCTTAAACAGGAAGTTGCATCAGGGGTTTGGGTTGGCCCAGGCAGTTCACTATGATTGCCGCTGCCGGCGAAGAGGGTGAGGTTTGACTGCCAGGGAAGGGGTTGGCGAAGGAGAGACACTGGCATTACAAGGGTAGAAGGAAAGTGAAGAGAGACCATGCTTAGTGTGCTGACCCTGTGACACACACCCCTGCATTAGTGTGTTGTGACGCAACAGTTGATAACCGCTGTGCTAACCAATCCATAACCTACTCTGTGTTCCCAGTTCTTATAAATAAATGGCAGTGGAGAAGTACAAACACCAACCTGAAGAAATTCACTCAGTTTCAGATTTTTGTACATTTTGAGGTTTGGGGGGGGGGGGGGGGGGCTTATGCTTGTTTGTGTGTGATTTTGGTTAGGATTTAGCCTACATGAATTAAACTGCAGCTTTGGCAAAGTACAATGGAATGTTCCAAGGCTACACTAATATTTATAATGGTGGTGATGTTGCTGAAAGCAAGTATTCTCTGCTTCCATCTGCTGGTAGGTTGGTATCAGATGCTCATCTGGACTACTCTAGCAGGAGTCAAGGAAAGCAAATTAGCGGGTAAGAACACATTTCACTTTGTTATAGTGTTGGCAAATTTGTTAGTTTCCCTGATTTCTGCTAACATTTAATAATCTGTTTATTCATTCTGGTCAGGTGGATGGTAGTGTACCACTTATTTCCCTTTGTACATGAAGGGGTAGATTCAGCCAGCAGCAAACGTTTTGCTAACCACCGCCGGCATTGTGCCAAGGCATTGGCCTTGAATATCCGGTTTATGCACAGCCAGCTAACATATAGCCGGTTAACACATAGCAAGATGAGTCAATATTCAGAACTTAAGCAGCTATGGGTTAGAGCGTAAAAGATAGGACTGTGGTTTATGTAGTCCCATTTGTGCAGTTACCCTGGCTGGTTAAGGGCCAGATGCACTAAACTTAATGAGCCAGCAATGTGGTTTTAAACTAGTTCTAGATGGTTTAGCGCGCAAGTAGTATACTGGGACATGCACAAAAGGGTTCTCCAAGCCATTTTCCTATCATGGTAGCAGCTAATGAAAATGGAATGCAAAACTATTATAATGAGCTAATTACTATTATAATGTGCATGCAATGCGATACACCACCATTTCCGACCCCATGCACAAAAGCAGTCCCTACCTTTACTGTGGAAATTTTAACAGGAGGTCTGGACCTGCCGGTTCTTCATTATCACAAGTAGGAGAAGGGGAAAAACAAGGCAGGGAAGATGGAGCACACAAAAAAAAAAAAAGTACGCCAGCTTACATGCAACTTCTTTGCGTGTTTGAAAGCTGAGCCATGTTTCTTTTTCAAATGACATTTTACTGGCAAGAAATTGAGGGGGTGGGGGGACAGTACTGAAGTGTAAAGCATAAAAGTAATGGTGACTTACCAAAAATGCAAGTAAGACAAGGGTCCATCAAACAGCATTTGTGGGGAAACACTCAGGGCTTAGTTCCACCCCCAGCTGTTCCTGCTACTTCCTTCTGTTGGCCGGCTGACATCCTAGAATGCCCATCTCCCTGAAGATGGACTCTGGCTGGCTGCTGTCCCAACTTCTACCTGCAGGGCTTCCCTGATGACATCACTTTAGAGCTGTGAACTGATTAGATCCGAACTTCCTGGTGTCTCCCTCCACAGAGAGGGGCTAAACCCATTGGACAGGTCAGCCTGGGATGTCCCGCCCACTCACTACTGGAGGGGGACACCAGGAAGTTTGGATCCAATCAGTTCACAGCTCTAAAGTGATGTCATCAAGGAACTCCTGCAGGGAGGAGGAGTTGGGACAATAGCCAGCCAATGAGAGTCTTTCAGGGAGATGGGCATTCTAGGATGTCAGCCGGCCAATAGAAGGAAGCAGCAGGAACTGCTGGGGGTGGAACCAAGCCATGATGCTGATTCCTCACAGAAGAGTCGAGAGCAGCAGAGAGGTTTTTTCTACTTTTTCCCAGCAGCGGGAGGCAGGGAGCCCCAATACAGGTATGCCCATCCAAAAAAAAAAAGCACTTTTGTGCTGGCAAAATAAAAAAAAGGGTAAATGTACTGCTTTTGAGCCATCTGTAGCATGCGCAGAGCAGCCACGCATAGCGATTGACTGTTATGCGCATGTTCAGCTCACCGACTGGCCTCCCCCATATCGCATGCAAATGAGCTAGATCACAAAAGCAACAAGCAGCTCATTTGCATGCGATTCTCTTTCTGAATCCCTCTGTTTTTCTAAATCTGTAAATTTTTAACGATTTGGAAATGCAGACATATTTTTAACAGGACATTTGTGCATCTGGCTCTCAGTGCTGAATATCAGGCCAAGTGCTGACTCCACCCCCAAAATAGCTAGTTTTCACTTAGGTGCTAACTTCTAATTTTCAGCAGTGATAATCTAAAGTACCGCTGGAAATTAGTGGATAGCCCCGAAGAAGCGATTTAACCGGTTAAGTGGTTTTGAATATTAACCAGATCATATCTATTTGTAAAGATTCCACATTGTAATCTGTTTTCTGCAGAATATTCTGTTTGACTCAATGCCCTCTGTCATATATTGCTCTCTCTCTCTCCTCCAATTTGATCCACCTTATTGTGATATAATTTGTACCCTGGTATCACACTGTCCCCATTGGTTATCCTCCTTTCTCTGGGTCTCTGAGATGCCTGTACTCTTCCATCTTATTTTTTAGGCTTCTAGCATTTGTATTCAGACATTTCAAAATGTGATTTTTGTTTGTCTCTACAACCTGCTTATCAGTTGAAGGGGATGATTGCAATCTTTTAATCTCTGCTTTTATCTTAAAGGCACCTGGCATACTTTGGGGGTTTATTTGGGGGGGGGGGGGGGGGGGCAACCTTTCCCGTCAGGATGCTCTGACTTCCCTGTTGTGGTAGTATCCTTCCAAAATACCTTATTCTGCCCCATGCACTCCTGAACAATTTGTTAGCACAACTTTTAAACTAGAACTGGGAGGAAAGCCATCTCCATTTTAAACATCAGTGCCAGCAGCCTGATTCCACTCCAGGTAAGATGGTGTCCATCTTTGCAGAGTAGCCTATCCCTTTCCCAGAATGTTGCTCAGTTCCTAACAAATTTAAGTTCCTGTAGCATAGGTCCTGCACATGGAATGGGGAGTGTTTGAGAATGTTACCCTGGAGGTTCTGGATTTCAACTTTCTACTTAAGAGCCTAAATTTGGCTTCCAGAACCTCCCTCCCACACTTCTATGTCATTAGTACCCATATGTAACAAGACAAGCCAGCTCCTCCCCAGTAGGTTAAAATCTTATTTTGGTGATGCATAAGGTTTTCCACCTTTGCACCAGGCAGGCAGGCAAGCAGCCAAGCTCTCCTCATGCCCGCAAGCCTCCAGCGATTGTGGGAGAGCCTGGAGCTCTTAGTACTGAGTACAGACATATGATCTCTCACCACCTGCAAAATAATCATTCAAAAGACTAGATGGAGCCCATCATGCTGCTAGACTGCTGTCTGCATTAAACCACTCACTATTAGTAAACGTGCTAAGAAAGTAGGGATACATAAACTAATATAAGGCTTTTAAGATTATTTTGTATGCTTCTCACTGAACACATTAGTTTATACTAATGAAAATGCCCTATGGTGAAAAATGTCCTCCTTGCCCTCTTAATTGGGGATAGTTGTTTATAAATTAAGAGAGAATGCCTGGGGTGGATGGGAGTTGGGGAGGGTGCATAGGAAAGACAACTAAGCTAAGATCCTGTAACCAATCTAATTCCTATCGCTTGTGTGACTTTAAAGTGATTCTCTAAGGACAACTTTTGACTTTTCTCCTTGATCTGCCTGAAACTTGGCAGTCTTGGAGATGTTTGAGGCAGAGATATGCACTGGTAGTTACCAGTGATGTCACAACAACCAAAGAGGCAGTGATCTGCAGACAGGTGGAACAGCAAGAAGCAGACCAACAACTGTGGCCATAAATAATATTTTATACAAATACCTAATGCAGCCACATTTCACCCAAGGGCTGTGGCAGGAGTCTTATACACTGTCAAACCAGACATACAGATAAAATTACATTCAAAACATAAAATAGTGTATCAAGTGAACTACAAATACATTCATACATACACAATTTTTAAACATGAAAAAAATAAATCATAATTATCATCATGTAATAGAACTATACAATCTAAAAATCCATAAAAAAAAAGTCAAATCATGAAGCATAAGAGTGCCAAATATAAGTGGGCATACAAAAATTGCAAACATTCCAGGTGTAAGGACAGCAGCCCAGTTAGATACAATCAGTATGTGTGCCATAACATACCATAGTGAGGTGGGTGTTAGTAAATGGCAATAGCTTCCACTGGTGATACCTCCAGTTCTGCTTGCAGGTTTGCAACTCATTCCACTCCCCCCACTCTGAGTTTGGCATCCACTCCCCCTCCCCCAGTCTTCCTTCAAGGTGACCTTCTGTTGGTCTGCTGCTTGCTGTTTGTAGTTACAAGTGAGGCACTCAAATGGTAGCTATGGTTTTTTATCTATGACATTTGAATGCAACATTATCCCAAACAAGCTCAGGTTCAATGTGGCTTGCATTCCAGAAAAATGTCAAAAATATGATAGATTATTATAACACTAGTAAAAAAGGCCCGTTTCTGACACAAATGAAACAGGCGCTAGCAAGGGTTTCCTTGGTGTGTGTTTGTTTGATAGAGTGTGTTTGAGAGTGATTGTGTGTGAATGTGACACAGTGTGAGACAGAGTGTGTGGTGGTCAGTGTATGAGAGTGAGAGAGACACTGTGTGTGTGGCAGAAATACCTCCCCCCCCTCCCTCTGTGTGGTCACAGGACCCCTCCCCCCTTCTGGTTCCACTCTCCCCTTCCTCTCATGTTGAAACAGGTGGGAAATCAGGAGACGAAAGGCAAATTTTGGTTCCAAACAAGGCAACTTTATTGCTAGCAAGTGAACAGCACCGAGTAGTCTCGGGACACTGTGTGTCATAAATCATCTGACACTTACATTTATACTTCCCTACTGGGCCTGCGCATTTGGCCCCTTACACGTCACACCCGACATGCGCAGTAAACATTTGTAGTTCTTACAGTACAAAATTGTAGTCCCAGTACGTACACACGTCATAACACTGAAATGATACTGGCAAGAAAAACGAAACTTAGCAGCTTATTCTTCACACACACACAATGCTCCTTTCTAGCACAGGAGATAAGGTTCGGCTCAGGAATGCAGGGGGGGTGTCAGCACCCTCCAAGGTCGCCTATTCAGATGGCGTTGCTACGTGCAAGCTGGTCTTGTACAGGCCTTGCAAACTACTGTTACAAGCTATATGTCTAATAACCCTGCATTCCGTCTTTACATTAGTACACAGCAAACTTCTTTTGTTAGTAAACAGTAAAACTAGGTAAGGCACAAATGTCCAGTGCAGTAATAAGTTGTGGCTAGACAGCCACAAGCAGAGGTAGAGTGCATAAGTATAAGTCCATCAGTAGGCACAAAACATGAGGTTGTTCTGTTGGTCAGTAGTATTCAGGTAGTACCGGCGTTCCACTCCTTCATTCCCCCCTTTTGATACTTGAACATCCATTCTGGTGGAGAGTATCACCTCCATGAACCCTGAAAAGGAAAGAAAGGACAAGGATAGTCAGCAAGGGAGGCAACAAGCGAGCCCTAAGCCCTTGCGCAGCCGTTGGTTGCTTCGCCGGGGTTGAGACGGAGGGCCCCTAGTGGAATCCCCCCCCCTTTGTAGCCGGTCTTGTGCTGGCACAAGGGTAATGGCCCATTAAGTGACTCAGGGGGTTCAAAGTGCACATCAGCCACAAGGTGCTTCGTCGTAAGCTTCATCAGACTGGGGAATGGGGGAGTACATCTGGAGAGCCATGAGCTGGGTAGCAGCCCGGCGATCAGCGATGCTTTCCATGGTGGAGCGGAGACACCTGAAAACTAAGGGAAGAGATAAAGGAATTAGTAAACAGGACAACAAAAACAGGCCACCCATGACGAGGAGGCCCTGCAGGCTCCCGGAGGTTGGGAGCCAGCTGGTTAGGGAGGAAGTCCAATCCCACGCACTGTTCCAGGTCTGGACGGGGACGTGGGCTAGTTTGACCATCCGGTCAGTTATTTCTCTGATGACATGGCTCTGGTCATCAATCTGTAAGCAGCAATTACTGAGGTTAAACTTGCCACACACCCCGCCCTCCTGGGCTAAGAGGTAGTCAAGAGCCAAGCGATTTTGGTAAACGGCGGTAATGAGCTTAGTGTTCTGTCGAGCTAGGATATTGAGGGCAAGGGCCGAATCGTTAGTAAGGATTTCGAGTACGGCCTGTAGGCGAATAATGCGATTCAGCATATAGATAGGGGTACGGTACCCGTATGTACCATCTTCAGCCCATGTGGCCGGTCCATAGTAATGAATGATGCGTTCAGGCGGCCACTCGTTGTCTTTCCAGTCTCCAATTTGGACTTTGGGCTTGACGTGTGGAAAAGACCGTTTGCGTCTGGCCGGGTTATCAGGCCCCTTTTCCACGTATAGGGGGATACCCAGGGTTTCGCCGACTCGCAGGGGCAGAAGGAAAAAACTAGGGCGGACAGTGCCCAAGAGACAGGTACCGTACCAGCGGGCCGGGAGCTGTTCGTAGGCCCTGCACCCGCAGATATAGTAGTAGCCCTCCGGGGCTACCCACTTGAGGGAGGCATTACCTCCGTATGTCCATGTCGTGTTCAAGGTGGGTTCTGTCCAGATAGGCTCCGGGGCGGGCAGGTTATCCGTTTGCCACCAGGTAGTCCGGCTTCCATTATACTGTAGGACCCCCGTGCAAGCAGAATCTCCCACTGGTACAGAGTACCGCTTCGATGGCGCTCGACTAGCGCAGAGGGAGCCTATAATATTAGTTCTTAGGGCCCATTCGTACGGCTTCGGCCGTTGGGGAAAGGTAATGTTAGTGGTGTTGAGTGCATCCCATGTGTGTTGTCGGATCTCTCTCGCTTCCCAGGGCCATTGTTCACCCATGTCGGTGCCTCCACAGACGAAACAGTTGGCAATTCCGAGGGAGAGAGCGATGTTTTCAGCCAAATTGAGGAACATATTCCGGGCTTCTGGGGAAATGGGGAATTTAGTCTCGGTCTGCTCAGCACGAGCAATTTCATCAAATACGTCCTGGTAGCCGACAACAGTAGTCTGGTAGTGCGTAGGAGGCTTCGTTTCGAGACTCTGATATATGGTAATATATGTCAACGGATCCATTCCTCCGCCGTCAATGCCGAGGCCCCACGTCCCTCTCCAGGGCATGTCGTGTCCTCGGATGGGCCAGTCTAGGGACACATAGTTACCAGAACCTCGACGAAACTCGCCCAGGCCGGCGCATCCGGCATATCCTCCTCCCGTATAAGCACATACTCGGTCCCAGCCCGAGGCTCGAGTGTCGCCGGCGCATGGGAGCCAAACCCACGGGGAGCAGCATCTCATGTCTGGACTGAAGGGGCAGACATACTTGTGGTCGTTAACGTATGCCTCCCGCCAACTCTGGCTGCCACACTTGCGAGACCAAGGGTGTTTGTCCATGGCGGCACAGACGTCGAAGGTTAGGGTTGCTACAGTTTGGATGCCACCGACAAGGATGCGAGTGGAATTAATGTAATACAGAATGCCATCTCCCTCGACTCCCGGAGGTCCGGCCACATACGCAGGGAGTCCTACGCTGAGGGTGACATTGTAGTATCTTGGTTTGGTAGGGCTGTGGCAGATAGTGAGATTTCCTTGGAGGCATCTGTGGAACTGTTGGAGGCCATTCGGAGTGATGAGGGCACAAGTCGGGAGAAGCTGGCAATCGCCTTCCGGGGGCTGCGTCTGGTGAATGAGGGTAGTGACTAGGTGATATCCTCCCTCTATACGGTGGCGCACGAGGCGCAAACATTCAGTGCAATTCAGGCTCAGGGTGGCAGGATAGCTCGGAACTGCACACAGGAGAAGGAAGATGGTCAGCATTATATATGTGGTGGAAGGTATCCAAGCTTTTGCAGCAAGAAGATAATGAGGCCCACTATGAAGGCAGCGATAAACAGAGAGCCAAAGACGCAGTGGGTCCAGAAGCTGGGTTCCTGTTGCTGGGCAGGCATGAATCTGATGGTTCACGTATTTCTTAGAGTCAGCCGCAATGGAGCGTCAGGATGTAGGTGCGCACGCCAACGCTTCAGGGTGCTGCTAGTGGGAGCAGCAGGTTTCAGTCGGGTCCAATGTATCCACACTGGGCTTCCTGCAATTTTAACAGCGGTTGAGGTCGTTAGGAGAACAAGGGAGGGCCCCTTCCATTTGGGCTTCAGACAGTCAGATTCATCCCACTCTTTTACCCAGACTTCGTCTCCCACCCTGAACCTGTGCGTAGGACTGGTGAGGACCAAGGGAGCTACTCTTTCAGTGTACTGCTGGATGTCTTGCACTACCTGGTGTAAGGCTCTCATCTGTTTCACTAAGGAACTCTCACCCTGTATCTGCAAGGAGTCGGGAAAGGAGGGTAGTGGTGGTGGCCTAGCATACATCATCTCGTAAGGAGTAAGGCCGGTAGCCTTGGGGGTACACCTAAGATGCAGCAAGGCCAGTGGAAGCAGGTCGGGCCATTTGGCTTTTGCCTCTTGGCATAGCTTGGCTAGCTGGTTCTTCAAGGATCGGTTAGCCCTCTCCACTACTCCACTGCTTTGGGTCTCCAGGCACAATGCAACTTCCAATCGAGGCCCAGTCTGGTACTGAGCTGCTGTGTTACTTCGCTAGCGAAGGCGGGACCGTTGTCAGAGTTTATTTGCTTGGGGAGACCATATCTGGGTAGGATTTGATGAAGCAGTAGGGAAGTAACTTCTTTAGCCATTTCCGTTCTAGTGGGCTGGGCTTCAATCCATCCGGTGTAGGTACACACGGCGACAAGGATAGCTTTGTAGCCGCGCGCCGGGGGCATGTGTGTGAAGTCAATCTGGCACACATGGAAAGGGCTGGTGCCTCGGAGAACATGTCCTGGCATAGGGCCGGGCCCCGTTCGAGGGTTGTTCCGGGCACAAGTCGCGCATCGGCTGGAAGCGTTTTTGGTCCACAGGGATAGTTTGTTGATGTAGTAGGTCTTCTCAAGTAAGCGCCCCAGGGCGTCCCTTCCCAGGTGGGTGCGGTCGTGAGCCTCCTTGGCCACCGTCCAGGCCAAGGCTTCGGGTATCCATATGCGCCCATCCTGTAGTATCCACCAGCCATTGCGTGACTGTAGACCCTCTTGTTGGGCCCATTCCGTTTCTTGGGGGGTGTAGATAGGGGTCTCCGTAGGGAGCTGGACGACGAGTACGGGGTCAGAAGGGTGAGAGGAGTAGGGGAGCTGACTTGCCCTTTTTGCAGCGTCGTCTGCCCGCTGATTTCCCCGGGCGATAGGGTCCGTTCTTCCAGTGTGGGCCCTGCAGTGCATCACAGCCACCTTCTTCGGCTTCCATACTGACTCGAGTAATTGGCAGATCTCAGTGGCATTTGCAAGTCCTTTCCCCTCAGCTGTCAGAAATCCCCTCTCCTTGTACAAGGCTCCGTGCACCTGGAGGGTGAGGAAAGCGTATTTGGAGTCGGTGTAAATGTTAACAACTTTTCCTTCAGCCCACTGGAGGGCTTTGGTGAGGGCGATCAGCTCCGCTTTCTGTGCTGACGTTCCGGGCGGCAGGGCCATAGCCTCGATCACATGGTCCTCAGACACGACAGCATAGCCAGCTCTTCGAATTCCCTCTATCACCTGGCTGCTTCCATCGGTAAAAAGGGTGATGCCTCCTTGCCATGGTTGGTCCTTCAGGTCAGGTCTGCTCGAGTGCACAGTGGCCATTACCTCCTCACAGTCGTGGAGTGGTGGTTCAGGGGCCGGAAGGAGGGTGGCAGGATTAAGGTTAGTCGTGTCCAGGATCCGCACCTCCGGATTTTCGCACAGGAGGGCCTGGTATTTAACCAATCGGGAGTTGGTCATCCATCTAGGTCCGTGGCTCTCGAGTAGGCCGCGGATGGTGTGGGGTGTGGTCACAAAGAGTGTCTGGCCAAACGTGAGTTTATTGGCCTCGTGTATCAACAGACAGGCCGCCGCAATGCTTCGTAGGCAGCCCGGCCATCCTCGTGCCACATTGTCCATACTCTTGGAGAGGTATGCCACAGGGCGCTGCCAGGTGCCGACCAGTTGGGTGAGGACTCCAAGTGCCAATCCCTTCTTTTCGTCGATGAACAAGTGGAACGGCTTAGTCACATCTGGCAGTCCGAGCGCCGGTGGGGCCACAAGGGCCTCCTTGAGGTCCTGAAGGGCTTTCAGTTCGGGTTTCTCCCACTGGAGATTTTGGCCCTCGAGTTCAGGTCCTTTTAGCTTGGCATACAGATCATGGGTCAGGACAGCGAAATTGATGATCCATATCCGGCAATATCCAGCGGCTCCGAGGAGTGCCCGTAATTCCTTCTTATTTGCAGGAGTGGGTTGGTTGCGAATAGCTTGGGTTCGGGGGGTACCGAGCCTTCGGGTTCCTTCTCGGAGGCGGAAACCCAGGTATTCGACTTCGATCTCGCATACCTGGGCCTTCTTGCGACTGGCCCGGTACCCCTGGGCTTCCAGGGTTTTCAAGAGGTAAAGGGTAGCTTCTGCACAGTCCGTGTACGTTTCACGGGCCACCAACAGGTCATCCACGTATTGGACGACCGGCCCGTACTCGTCTTGGTACGTTTTCAGGTCCTGGGCAAGCTGGTCACCAAAGAGGGTGGGGGAGTTCTTGAACCCCTGAGGAAGCCGGGTCCATGTATATTGCTGTTTGGTTCCCGTCTGTAAGTCTTCCCACGTGAAGGCAAACAACTTCTGGCTGTCGGCAGCAAGGGGGATGGAGAAGAAGGCGTCCTTCAGATCAATGACACTATACCACTTGGTCTGGGCTGGCACTTGGGCTAAAATGGAGTAGGGGTTTGGCACGAGGGCGACTATGTCGGCTACCTGGTTGTTGACTTTCCTCAAGTCCTGGACTGGTCTGTATTCGGATGTTCCTGGCTTCTTAACGGGCAACAATGGGGTATTCCATGCGGATCTGATCGGTTTAAGAACCCCCTGCTGCAGGAGTTTCTGTATATGTGTGTGCATACTATGCCGGGCTGCATAGGGGATGTGGTATTGTCCTTGGTTGACAACTTGAGCATTCGGTTTAAGCTCAATCCAGATGGGGATAGCGTTAACGGCCAGTCCGCCGGGATTCAATTCTGCCCATACATCAGGCACTTCATCCATTATGGCTCGCCTCTGCTGGGCGAAAGGGGTGTTCTGGTCGTAACGGCAGTCGCCGGGTCCTACAGTTGGGGGAACGTGTAGTCTCCATTCTTCTCTTACTGGACAGATAAGTGTCACTGGCCGATCTTCAAAGCGAGCTTCCACTTCACCCGTAGTCCTGAACTTCAAGGTGGCCTGGAGCTTACAGAGTAGGTCTCGACCAATCAAGGGGACTGGGCATCCAGGGATGTGTATGAACTGATGGGACACCATCGTCCCTCCGATCTGGACTTGGCGCTCTTTGAGGAGGGGGGCCGCAAGGGATTTCCCGGAGGCTCCCACAATTGGTATAGTTTCTTTCGTGGCTGGGGCTATGGCGGTGGGGATAACAGATCGCTGGGCCCCCGTGTCTAGTAAGGCCTTCATAGATTCTGTCCCCACCCGAATTTCCACCAGAGGGTCAGTGGGGACTCTGCCCTCCCGGTTTCTTCATGCTGTGCTGTCTCGGGTAGCGTCCACAGCCATCTGCCATTCCCTCCGGTCATCCCGTCCTCTCTCTCTTCGGCCCCTTCCCCGGCCTCGCCTGGGGGCCCCCGTACGGTCGCCTGTCTCCTCCTCCCTCTGCCGGTCCCATGATTCCTCTTCTCTCGGGCTGTCCCGTATCTCCTCTGGACAATCAGCCCACCAGTGTCCTTCTTGTCGGCAGTTTGCACACTGGTTACGCCCTTTGGGGGACCGCGTTCCTCTTGTTCTCCTGCCCCTCCCCTTTGGTCTAGACCTCATTCGTTCTTCCAACACCGTGGCCAACACATCTGCCTTCTCCCGCATCCGTCTGGTCGACTCCTTCCGGGCCTCCACCTTCTCCTCCTGGTCGCGATATCCGAATACGCGATCAGCTATAGCTTTCAGTTGGCTGAGGCTCATCCCTTCGAACCCCTCCGTTCTCTGTAGCTTTCTTCGTATATCCGGTGCTGACTGGCTAACAAAACTCATAACCACGGTTGGGAGGTTCTTAGGGTCTTCGGGATTTATCGGGCTGTGCCTCCTGAATGCTTCCATAAGTCGTTCAAGGAAGTCCCCTGGACTCTCGTCCTTTTGTTGGACCACACTGTGGATTTTCCCCATGTTGGTAACCTTCTGCTTCCCCTTCTTCAAGGCGGCCAGGTACGCCTGCTGGTATCGGCGGATAAAGGTTTGGCCTTCAGCGGTTCGGTAGTCCCACGTAGGGGCAGCGATGGGCGCCTCCGTTTCTATTAGGTTCTGTAAGTTGGCATGGGCCGGATTCGCATCCCGGATGGCTTGCTCCATATTTTGTTGTAAAAGGCGGCGTTCTTCAGAGGTCAGGATGTGGGCGCTCAACTGCCTAAGGTCTGCCCAAGTCGGATTATAACTGTATATAATGCCTTCCACCAGCTCTATCAACTGCTCGGGTTTCTGGTCGTAGGACGGCCCATGGAATTTCCAGTTATACAAATCGGCACTTGAGAAGGGAACGTGGCTATAAACTGTTGACTCGATGGGCTGGCCCCCCCCCCTTCCGCCGGGTTAGGGGTATAGGTGGTAGACTGTCGAACTGGGAATAAGTGGGAGGTTCCCCCTTTTCGGCTGGACGGGAGGGCCTGATGCGGACTCGATTGGGGGAACCGAGTAATGTTCTTCACAACCCGTTTACTCTTCCGTGTGGTTGCGAGGCCAGGTGACTCAGGTGAGGCTGGGTGGGACGTCTCCCCGGCATCCGACTCTGACCCGGAAGTCTCGGCGTCAGCGGGGCCTTCTGCTAGGCCCGTAAGGTCAGGGTATATAGGAGCATATGGCGGCGGCGCAATGTCGTCTTCGTATGCTTCCGCCGTAGCAAGTATCGGGGCTTTTGGAGGCTTCTTCTCGGCCGAACCCTGAACTTTCCCTGCGGTTTTCTTTGGGGGTTTCTTTCTAGAAAGTGTGTTGGTAGTACTGGGCGTGGTTCCTGCCTTGACTATGGTAGCAGGGGGCGTGGTCTCAGTGGCTTCAGCGCTAGGGGCGGTAGGCCGTATGGGGGCGGGCCCTGCGGCCTTCTGAACGGCAGCGGTTGCCGAGCTTTGGAGAGCGAAGGCATGGGTCGGCAGGGCCTTAAGTTTAGTTTTCCGGCCCTTTCTCTGCTTTACCACCATGAGGGCGGCCTTTTCTACCTTCCGTTGGGCCCAAGCCGGCGGGTCCCGGACTACATCCAACCACGCTTCTATGTATGGGATGTCCTCGGGACAGCCTGGGTTTCCCTCAACTATAACAATATTCATGACCGCCGCCACTTTTTCATACTCGAATGACCCTCCCGGGGGCCATCCGGCAATTCCTAGCCCTGGCCACATAAATTGACATCTCTGTATCATCCCGGCCCTGCTACATTTATCTAGGTCGAACACTTCGCTAAAGTGTTCCGTCATTAAGTCTAACGGTGAAGACCCACCCCCGCCCATCCTAACCTGAGTGCCAAAGGACAGGTGACGGACAAAGGGGGAAGGGGCGGTGGAGGAGTAAGGGGTCTCGTTCCACCAGACACAAAAGGGTCAACACTCGGCCTGACCAGGACGCGGTCGCCCGGCCTGGAACTGCAAGCCCATTCACACACTTTCATACGCCACAAGAAACCCTCCCGTTCGCCGCTCGGTTTCGTCGTCGGAGCCTAGTGAGTTTCGGGACCTAGTCGGATACCAATAGTCCGTATTAGTCACTGGCTAAAAGAGGGTGATCACGCCTCTTCTTCGGTCCTTACTGGGCCGGTCACTACGTAGAGTATACTCGCCTGTCCGCCGGGGTCGCAGGCTGCGCCGTCGTACGCTTCTCTCTGAAATGGAAAAAGGTGCCTTGTCGGAACCACACAGCCCCCTCTACAGTCAGGCGGAGTGGATCGACCCTCCTCCGGGAGATGGACGCTGAAATCAGCGGTGGCCACTCACCAGCTTCTCGGGTGGGGATCGATAACCTGACCCGACCACAGTGGGGGAGGGGAAGAATATAATCCGATTCCCCTTTCTACTTCTGTCCCATCTGGGTCGCCAATGAAACAGGTGGGAAATCAGGAGACGAAAGGCAAATTTTGGTTCCAAACAAGGCAACTTTATTGCTAGCAAGTGAACAGCACCGAGTAGTCTCGGGACACTGTGTGTCATCTGACACTTACATTTATACTTCCCTACTGGGCCTGCGCATTTGGCCCCTTACACGTCACACCCGACATGCGCAGTAAACATTTGTAGTTCTTACAGTACAAAATTGTAGTCCCAGTACGTACACACGTCATAACACTGAAATGATACTGGCAAGAAAAACGAAACTTAGCAGCTTATTCTTCACACACACACAATGCTCCTTTCTAGCACAGGAGATAAGGTTCGGCTCAGGAATGCAGGGGGGGGTGTCAGCACCCTCCAAGGTCGCCTATTCAAATGGCGTTGCTACGTGCAAGCTGGTCTTGTACAGGCCTTGCAAACTACTGTTACAAGCTATATGTCTAATAACCCTGCATTCCGTCTTTACATTAGTACACAGCAAACTTCTTTTGTTAGTAAACAGTAAAACTAGGTAAGGCACAAATGTCCAGTGCAGTAATAAGTTGTGGCTAGACAGCCACAAGCAGAGGTAGAGTGCATAAGTATAAGTCCATCAGTAGGCACAAAACATGAGGTTGTTCTGTTGGTCAGTAGTATTCAGGTAGTACCGGCGTTCCACTCCTTCAATGTTTCTGGACACCCCCTTTCCCCCTCTGGTCTCGGTATCCCTCCCCCCTCTTCTTTCTCTCACACAGTCATGTTCGTGCTTGTTTGTGTCTGGCACTCTCTGGGACCTTGAGCTGGTCTTGGATGTATTTTGGAGACAGTGTCGTTATTTTTTGCAGGCTTGGGAGAGCTGTTTCTCTTTTGCTGCTTCTAGAGATACCTCCCCCCCCCCCTCCCTCTCTGTGGTCTCAGTACCCCTCCCCCCTCCTCCTCCTCCCTCTTCTGTCACGCAGTCATGTTGGTGCTGCTTGGTTGTGTCTGGCACTGTCTGGGACCTTGAGGTGGTCTTGGATGTATTTTGGAGACAGTATCGTTATTTTTGTCAGGCTTGGGAGAGCTGTTTCTCTTTTGTTGCTTCTGTACTGAATTCTTTGTATCGGCCCGGCAGATGGGCATGCTCCGTTGCTGTACATCGGGTCTGGTTCGGTTGCTGTAGTGCTGGGGCCATCGAAACTTCCTCCGTCTCTGGACAGCGAATTTTGAATCAGATGTGGGAGTGGAGCCGTGCATTCCCCTGTTTGAAGGGGCGGGACTTGTGGTTTTGTTTTGTTTTTTTAATCTAAACGCCGCTGCTGCTTTTTCTTCCTGTCCTCCTGCTCCTCTGCGGCGCCGATTAAAGCAAGGTGGTTTAGAAGTCCGTGTGAGTGTTTGGGAGGGGGAGCTGAACTGGGTGTGGATGCGGTGGCTCGAGCTGGTAGTGCTGGCGTTTGCAGGAATCTCTGTCAGCTGATTTCCTTCCTGGGTCACGTGAACGCCAGCTTGGAGAATCACCGCATCAAGACAGAGCTCCCAGAGTAAGGGCGGCGATGTAGAGGTGGGTTACTTGTGGTCTTCGCCTGCGCTTTCTTTGCGGTTGATCCCCGTGCTGGTACACTGTGGAGGAGTGTGATAGACTTTTTCTGGCTGGCCTGGAGCGACTCAGTGACTGGTTTTTTTTTGCGGTTTGTCGCCAAGGGAGGGGGGGCACTGACAGTTGATTCCTAGGCAGGGTGAGGAGTAGGGAAACACGCTTTGCGTGTTTCCCTACTCCTCCCCCTGCCTGGGAGATTTTCTGTTTTGCGTCTGTGCTTACATCATCCGAGGCTTCACCCAAGGCACAGCCAATCAGCAGTGCAACACGGTCGGTGAGTGTCATAGCTCCGCCCTCGACGTCATCACATTTGACGCATGGGCGGGGCAGACACTCCTGGACTAAAATCGGTGTCTGCCGCCTCACTTTTAGAACGTTGGGAAAGTGAGGCTTCATTAGAACGTTGGAGGTGCGTTTTATATAGAGAGATTAACATATTAGGAATAATTGTGTGTTTGTCATGAAGCTAGGCAAGAGTATTAGTTGAAACATAAGAGAGAAGGCAACATTAGTTTATTGTCTTTTGATAAGATATGTACTTTATAAATTACTAAAGGCTTTTCTGTTATCTTCTAAGTATCTTAATTGCTTGGTACTCTGATATGTAAAGCCTGCAACAAGGATTGATTTGTAAGAAAGACCTTTGCAGTTTGGATAATGGAGTGTGAGGTTTTCTGTAGATGTTTTTACTGTATTACATGCGGGTAAATCAATTAGTTGTTGCATGTAAGAGGGTGATAAACCATATATAATTTGGTAAACAGTCACATATTTTAAAGGTGATCCTTGTGCTTATGGGAAGCCAGTGAAGTTTTAACAAGAGAGGGGAAGACTTCTCAAAGTGAGGAGCAATACAAGGTGGGCAGCGGCATTTTGTGCTATTTGTAATTTTTTAAGAAGCAAGATTTTAATTCCCACATATATGTCATTGCAATAATCAAATTTGGATAGTACCAGAGATTGGGTAATAGTACGAAGTGTAGAGCTTGGGAAGAAAGGGCACAACCTTTTTAACTTCTATAGTGTATGGAAGACGCTTGAGCCACCTTTGAGAATGTTAAATGCTGGTTAATGGTGATGCTCAGGATTTTCATTGATTGATCTAAAGCATATGATAAAAGTTCTTTAATGAAATGGGTTGATAGAACTTGGTATGAGAAATTTAGTCTTTTCCAAGTTAATTTGAGTTTCAAACTGGACACCTAAGATTCCATCAGATCTAAACTGGTGACATCATCAGCCTAGATGAAGGAATTAAATCCATGAGCCTCCAAGTAAGTAACCCACTGGTGCCATCATGATATTGAATAGTATCGGTGACAAAGGAGAGCCCAGGGTGAGGAGCTATGAATAGATTGTTTACTTGGTAGGATCTTAATACCAGGAAACCGTGGAACCACTTTAAGACAGTTCCACTAATACCAAAGTGGTCTAATATATTATGATCAACGGTGTCAAAGGCGGACACATCAAAATGTAAAATTATGATTTTTCCCCCCATGCTCAACTCTTTTTTTGAAATTTGCAATAAGGGTGGTGAGTACTGCCTTACTGCTAAAGGATGACCAGAATCCCAATTGTGTACTGTGAAGGATGGAAAAGGCCTGTAGGAACTCCATAAGCTGACTACTAAACCTTCTGTCACCTGCCTGGGGTTACCCTGCAGCTACTTAGAAAATCTATCCCCAACTCAGGTGCACCTGTACCTGCCACTTGTTCTCTACACTAGCACCCTCCTCCCACCGACTGGGTTACAACTGCCTCTGGGCGAGTCTCCCACTCTCAAATTATCCCCAGTGATTTCTAGGTTACTGGAACCACACTCCCAGTGGTCCCACAGTTCCCAGAAATCACTCATAGACCCAACACACAAACCACCAGGATTTTTTGTTTTTAATCAGTCCAGACAAGCAGGGCGAATAAACAATTGTGTTTGTTCTCAGAACTTGGACCAGTGGACAAAAAAAAATGTACAAAAAGCAAACAGTAACAAGAAAGTGAAATATGGATCAAGTATAACATTAAACATCTAAATACTGTCTAAACAGTACCTGGGAAGGTCAGAATATATATCTGTTCACAGAGCTTCAGCAAAAGAGATCTATCTCTCCTTCTCCCTGGCTGAAACTGAAGCAACAGCCAGCATCTGCTGGCTAATTTCAAAACTCCAGGCCAATCAGAACCTAGAACAGTCACGTTTCAAATAAAAACTGGTTACATCACTACAGGTACTTCCTATTACCTTCTGCACGTTGATGATAAGCACTAATTGCACTAAGGTGAACCCTTCCGGAGTTGGTTTTAAGACCAGACTCTGATAAGTGTAGAAGGTATTCAAGTAGGGTTGGCGTAGGACAAGTAAGGGGATCTATGGCCTTGCTGTCACACCAGACAGCAAACCTCTGCACTTAAAAGAGTAACACTTCTTATTGGAATCTTACTTGGAAGCCTGCCAGACTCGGGAGACACCCTCCAAAATGCCTAGAATTCACTTCCTTAGGTCTTCAACAACCAAGCTGTGAGAGCCAGATACTGGAGGTTGGGATGTAGAAGCGAATCCTCGTGATGTGGAGCGTCCTCGTGAAGCGTCCTGTGTGATGATGGTCAGAAACACTCCAATCTCCACAGGTCTTCGGAGGATAATTGCAGAAGAAGAGGGAACCATATCTGCCGTGGCCAGTATGGAGCAATCAGAATCATGGTGCCGTGATCTTGCTTGAGTTTCAACAAAGTTTTTCCCACTAGAAGTATTGGAGGATACGCATACAGAAAACCTGTCCTCAAACTGAGGAGGACGGCATCTGACGTTAGTCTGCCATGGGCCTGAAGCCTGGAACAGAATTGAGGGACACTGTGGTTGATCTGAGTGGTATAAAGATCTACCGAGGCGGTGCCCCACACTCAGAAGATCTTGCAGGCTATGCCTATATTGAGAGACCACTTGCGCTGTTGCCAGGGTATTTGCACCTGCCAGATAAGTGGCTCGAAGGAACATACTGTGTTGGTGAGCCAATGCCACATCCAGACAGCCTTCTGACACAGAGGGTGTGATCCAGTGCCCCCCGCTTGTTGGTATAATAGATTGCAACCCAATTATCTGTTTGAATGAGCATAATTTGATGAGAAAGCCGATCCCTGAAAGCCTTTAGAGCATTCCAGATCACCCGAAACTCTAGGAGCTTGATCTGAAGATTCGTTTCCTGGGAAGACCAAATTCCTTGAGTGTGAAGCCCATCTACATGAGCTCCCCATCCTAGTAGAAATGCATCCGTCGTCAGCACTTTTTCTGGCTGAGGAATTTGGAATGGAGTCCCAGAGTCAAATTGGATAGAATTGTTCAAGTCAGCATACAAGCTCTGGGAACACTTGAATTACATCTTCTAGACTCCCTGTGATTTGATACCACTGAGAAGCCAGGGTTCATTGAGCTGATCTCATATGAAAACATGTCATGGGTGTAGCGTACACTATGGAAGCCATATGGCTCAGCAATCTCAACATCTGCCGAGCTGTGACATGCTAAGAGGCACGAACCTTTGACGCCAGTGAGACAAGATTGTCTGCTCTTGTCTCTGGGAGATAGGCTCGAACCCTCTGTGTGTCGAGCAGGACTCCTATGAACTCCAATTGCTGGACAGGGTGTAGATGGGACTTGGGGTAATTTAAAACGAACCTTAGTAGCTCTAGCACCCGAATAGTCATCCGCATGGACTCCCGAGCTCTTCACCAGCCAATTATCGAGATACGGGAACACATGGACTCCTAGTCTGTGTAGCAATGCTGCAACTGCCGCTAGACACTTGGTGAAGACCCTGGGAGCTGACGCAAGGCCAAAAGGCAACACACAATACTGAAAGTGATATGTTCCCAGTCGAAATCAAAGATACTGTCGGTGAGCTGGAGGTATTGGGATGTGAGTATATGTATCCTTTAAGTCCAGAGAGCATAGACAATCGTTTTTCTGGATCATTGAGAGAAGGGTGCCTAGGGAAACCATCCTGAACTTTTCTCGGACTAGAAACTTGGTCAGGGCCCTTAGGTGTAAGATGGGACACATCCCCCTTGTCTTCTTCTGCACAAGGAAATACCTGGAATAGAATCCCTGCCCTTTTCCCCCTGGTGGAACGGGTTCGACTGCATGGGCCTTTAGAAGGGCAGAGAGTTCCTCTGCAAGTACCTGCCAGTGCTGAGAGCTGAATGAATGAGCTCTTGGTGGGCAATTTGTTGGTTTGAGATGCTAATTGAGGGTATATCTGAGACAGACTATTTAAAGAACCCACTGGTCGAAGGTTATAAGAGGCCACCTTAAGTGAAAAAAGTTTAACCTCTCCTCCCCTCCCCCCGCACACTAGCAAGTCATCTGGGACAGACACTTTTTCTGTGGCTATGCTCTGCTGGAGCCAGTCAAAAGTTCGTCCCTTGCTTTGATTGGGTAGCAGCAGGGGCCTTAGGGGCACGCTGTTGATGTGAACAAGTATGCTGGTGCTGAGCCTGATTAGGCTGGCGAGCCAAAGGATTGTACCTATGCCTAGAATAGTAGTAGGGAGCATTCCTTGGCTTGCCAAAAACCCTCCTAGCTGAGGAGGTAGATGCAGAAGGCGTCCGAAGGGAGAGAGAAGAGATTGTATCAGTGTGTTTCTTGATTTGGTCAGAGACCTCTTCAACCTTCTCTCCAAAAAGGTTATTCCCTCTCCCCCCTCCCCCCCAGAAAGGGGCATCCACCAACCGCTGCAGAACAGAGTGTTCCAAGTCAGAAACATGAAACCATGAGAGTTTGCGCATTGCTATACCTTGAGCAGAGATCCTGGATGCCACATCAAAAGTGTCGTAAGTACCTCTGGCCAAGAACTTTCGACAGTCTTTCTGCTGATTTACCAACTTGGGAAAAGGCTCAGCCTGCTCCGGAGAGAGCGCATCCACCAAGTTCGACAGCTGTTGCATCAAGTTTCACAAGTAGACGCGCATGAAGAGCTGGTAGGATTGTATACGGGAGATGAGCATTGAAGCTTGGTACATCTTCCTCCCAAAAGAATCCAGGATTCTACCTTCTCTGCTAGGGGGCGCTGAGGCATAGTTCCTAGTACTCCTGGCTCTCTTGGGAGCAGACTCCACCACCATGGAATTGTGAGGTAACTGAGGCCTAACAAAACCAGGTTCACTGTGGATCCGATACTGGGTTTCAATCTTCTTGAGCACAGCAGGGACGGACAGAGGGGACTCCCAGTTCCTGACAAGGACTTCCTTGAGTACCTCATGGAGACAGGCAGATACAGCCTCCTTAGGAGGACATGTGTAGTCCAGGACCTCGAGCATCTTAGCCCTGGGTTCATCCTCCACTTCCAAAGGAAATGGAATGGCATTAGCCATTTCCTTAACAAAAGATGGAAATGAAAGGCTCTCCGGTGGAGACCATCTTCTTTCAGGTGGAGGGGAGGGTTCAGAGGGAATCCCATAAGACTCATCTGAGGAGAAGTATGTGGCATATTCCTCTGAATACCCTGAGTGCTCCTCCTTGGACAGTATCTCCCTATGGGATTGCCGAGACTGAACCTGCCTTGATGCTGATGAACCATGCCCTCAAGAGCGTCATCAAGAAGCCGGCTCCTGTCTCGACTTCAGCAAAGCTTCCTTCACCAATGTCGAGGGGGTACCAGCTTGGGTGGCAGTCAACATCGGAGCCGCAAGCAGCACAGGAGTCTGCACTACAGGCTGAGGGCCAGGTGGGGCCGCAACAGGAGGTATGGTAGGTGCAAGCACCCCCGATACCAATGCACACAACTACATAAGGCCATCCAGCAGCTCTGAGAGCAAGGCCCAGATGTGCTCATCGAGGGCCAACACCGGGAAAAGCTGGGGTTGATGCAGGAGCAGGATCTCAGCTGCCTGGAGACAGGTGCATCAGTAGCTCCTGTATGAAGGGAGAGCGATCCTCCCAGCACTGACACTTCTCAGGTGCCAAATCCTTTGACGCTCCAGAGCTCCCAGCACCATGTGTCAAGGGTGACCGATGACGATGCTTCTTGGCCTTCGCCCGAAGCATGTCACAAAGGCTTCTTGGTGCCGAGGACAACGTCGAATCCACACATTGCCTCAGGGTCAGATCCAAAGATGGATGGTCCCGAGGGGCCTGCACAGCAGGAGGCCTCAAAGACAGGTGGATTTAAAAAAATTCAGTTCCCTGCGCAGGCCAATTACCTAACACATACAACCCTCCGCCCCAAGGAATGGCACCAAGCTATAGTACAATTATGTCCATGCTGTGTGTTATCAAGCAGCCATCCAATGATAAGGTGAGAGGCAGGTGCCTCGTGTTTTTCCATCTGCAATATAATAATGGCTAGAGCATTGTAGGGAGGAAACAGGATCATCATGGTGCATCAAGGCAGAGAGAAAAAAATACAGAACAGAAAAACAAACTGGTTCCTGAGAATGTGCCCTTTTTCTGACGGCCATGACCCCCTACTTTGTATAAGTGAAATAAGAAGCCTTAGCAAGAATGTGCCTAATTAAGACCCAGAAAATGTCTTTTATATGCCTTCTCAATCATGTAATTAAAAAATCATATATTCCAGAACCAGCATCTTTGTACTCAGAGATAAGAAAACTTGTATGTAAGTTTCTTGTTAGAAAGTGGGGGGGGGGGGGGGGGGTCACTGAAAGCCTCACACAGTTGATCTCCACTGACTGTGGGATAGGTGTTCCTTCTGCTTTGCTGGAGGTCACTGAAAGCCTCGCACAGTTGATCTCCATGTGGGATAGATGTCCCTTCTACTGGCTTTTCCCCTTTTTGCTTGTGTTTCCAAATTACCCTCTTTGTTTTGCTGCTGTATTTTCCTATTGTTGTTAAGAATAAGTATTACCAACAGAGAAGATTCTTTTGTTTGTAGTTTTCTTCTTTTTTTTGTGACTTACCAGGCCTGTAGTTCCAAGAAATACAGTTGGCATAATTTGTTTGGGGGGCAGGGAGCTGGGTTCTGGTTTTGTGACCCAGTTCCAAAGGACCCAAACAATTACATGCAATTATCTGTTTTTCCTGGACACATCCTACTGTACCTGAATTAATAATCAATAAGAGGGTCTTTTACTAAGGAGCACTCACGTTTTTAGCGCATGCTAATTTCTCTAACGTTTAGTGTGCCCACAATTTTAGCACACGCCAAAAACGTGAGTGTGCCTTAGTGAAAGACCCTTAGTAGAATTGAATCATGCTCTTCTCCAGTGAAGCTCTAACTATATATAGGTTGAAATGTGGGGAAACCAAAGCAGAAGGTCAGCAGGATATTTACTTTAATGAGATCTAGATAGGAGGAGCAAAACAAACACAAAGACAGCTTATTGGAAACTTAGGATTTTATTGGAATGCTGAAACAGTTTAAAAATGTTTAATTAAATTGTGTTTAGTACCAGCAAAGCTGGCTGTAATTGAAGGAGCATTAGTAACACAAAGTCTGGGGGGTTTTATACAAAAAATGTAAACATTTAGCATGACACGTTTTTTGTGTTGCAGATAATATAGATGGATCCCATTAATGTATTTTTCATACAAATACTGTAAATCTTTAAAAAAATATGTGATGAAAAGATATTTTAAAATCCTTCGGTGAGGAGTTATTCCTTTAAACTAGCTCCCAAATTCAGTTCTTCAAAATCCTCCTTTCTACCTCTCAAAAAGGGTAGATTTTTCAGGATAATCAAAACTAAGCATCTTAAGTTGACTATCACTAAATATAAATATCATGTATGTTCATTGTAGATATCCTGAAAACCAGCCCCATTGGTGGGTCTATAGTAGAGGTCCCAAAACATGCTCCATGACAGCAGAACTCAGCTGACATTCGTTCACCAGCTCCAGTATGGCTCTGCCACTGCTTCAAGAAAACAAAGCCTAGACAACAAAGGGGTAGCAGACCAGATGAAATGTGAAATATCTACAATGTATGGAACAATTAAAAATCAATGCCATGTTTTGCCCAATCATTGGACTGCAACAGGAGCAAAGCAACCAAAATCGTGCGGTTAGGAAGATTCACCACGAAGGTTTGAGAGCTGATACGCTGTTTACCTTAATGATGAATCTTCCCAATCAATTTTTGGGCAAACATTGCTGTGTCAGGCACTGTTTTTAATTGTTCTATGTCTTGTAGTAGTACTAATAAATATTTGGTTGACTCTTCAACTGATCTGATACCCCGTTGTTGCCCGTCACTGCTTCTCCTTCAAGTACGTGTTGGTTTTCAGCAGTTGGTACTGCATACAGAGTAAGGCAGGGCAGTATGTACATGCTGTTAAACTACTGATCACAAAACATGGCCAAGGGAGAATGACATGGGCATGCTGGAGGGAGAGAAATGAAGAGCCAGGGATGGTGTCAGCCTAGGGACTGTGGTTCACCAAAGCAAGATTGAAAATAAGCACAGTTCCCCTATAAGTAAAGTGGATTTAGATGTAGGTGAGAGTTTAGGAAAGGCAAGCAGTAAGCTCAAAAGTGAGGGAAATATAAGGGAGGATATGAAGGACAGGTTGAAAGGGTGTGAAATGAAGACAGGGGAGAAAGGGAGCAACAGCAAGATGGCCAACATGAAAGTGATAGGAGAATGTAAGAAATGGACAAGATGAAGAAGAGAGAAAGTAAATGGAAATAAAACCTGGAAGAAAATGTCAGACTGATGTGAAAAAGAACAAACCTTACCATGGAAAGCCCTCAGACAGAAAACCATTTATTTTTGGTAGTTAGTTGAACAACAGTACAATATTACATCGATTCTGAATTTTACAATTATGTAGGGGTTGGCTTGTTGTGGCGGAGGCAACAACTGTGCACTACCATGTGGAAAGTGCCCCTGTTTGATCCCCGAGTCAGGTAGTCTGCTTTCCAGGTCAACTTGGATGGGGTGAACACTCAGGAGTAATTCTATAAAGTAGGCCCTGACCTTTATGCACCAATTACACATGTAAATGTTTAGAACACCAGCACATATGTACCTAAATGCCCAAAATCTGCCAAAGTCCTATTCTGTAAATACGTGCATATCTTACAAAGCATGTATTTCACAGATTGGTTAATGCATGGGTGGAGCAAAGGCAGAACTCCCGCTTGTGTGCGTAACTTATAGAATATGTTACGTGCGTATCTCTGGGAGTTAAGTGAGAGCATTTAGGCCAGTCATAGAGCTGGTGCCTAACTGCTTATGCATGCATATGCCCGGTTATGCTACTGTTCTATGAGATGTTAAAGAAAAGTAGGCACCTACTTTCCCTTATAGAATATTGTCCTATCAGGCACCCTCTAGGCATCCATATATAGGTGCACAGTTACAGAATTACCCCCTTAGTGTGCAGAGTGCCAGAAGCAGGCCTGGCACATGGCTCCCAGCTCAAGATCATTACCATAAAAAGTCTAGATGTGCTGAGTGGGAGAATATAAAATTGGGGGGAGGGACATCGCTGGGTGGTTGCAATAAAGGCTGTTGGTACCAGATTCCAGTATGGGTAGTAAATGAGCTGTATGTATAGATGAACAAGAACCCAATGTTCCATATGTAATAAGCACCCTGATTGACCATATAAATGAAACATGATGTTGCCTTAGTTGGCATGTAGGAAAGCTTACTGGCTATCAAGTTTTGGAGCTTGGGACCCTGCCATGCTCTTCCTCAGGATTTCCAAGCAAAGGAGACTGGACTTGTATTGGCATCAATAAGAGGAGATGTTATTAGTATTCATTCTATTCATATTTGAAACATTTTACATAGCCCTTCTTACAAAAAGATGTGGGAAAGGCCTGTTCTAGAAGATCAATTTGGGAAATGTGTTTTAATCATAAGATAAGGAGATGAAATCAAGTCAATGTTAATATTAACTCATGTGGAAATGGAGGCACTGAACGACATCAGCTTTCCCAAGAACTGCTTCCACCTAATATTGGATTGTATTCACAATTTAGCTTAGCAGCAATTATTTAAGTTTATAGATCTTAAATATACACAGTATATAAATCCCTTCCTTTAAGTCTGGGCAGGAATGGGATACAAACTTCTTGCTGAACCAAACGCAGTGGAGTCCTCTGGATACAAAGAGACTAGGATGCAGCTCGTTTCTGTTCTGTGAAGGGCGATTCATAAACTTCCATTGGCGGACAGGTACAAACTAAATGCTGATCTCCATAGATGTCATCAATTCGAGCAATTGTGGGCCAGAATTTGCTCTCTGGTTTCACAAAAGGCTGAGCCGGAGGGGAAAAAAATATATTAATGAGTTACAATATATACTTTTTAAACCGTTCTTTTAAGTTTGCACATGGAGATAAATGGTTTTAGTAGCATTGTTTCAAATGCCAGACTGTAAAACTGACCAGTCAGCCATAGGCCCTTACCATAACTGAAGCAGTCAGACTGAGTACGGATTATTAACTCACTGATCTCCATATAAGCAAGTCTAGCCATCAGCAACTTTATTCAAACAGCACTTGTTTTTATATGCTAAATTCCGTTTCACATACTGCTGAAATTAGGGTGGTGTTTCTTAATCCTGTCCCGAAGGGACACCTAGACAGCTGAGTTTTCAGGTTTGCCAGATCTTCAATGTATGCAAACCCCTCGTGCCTATTCACGGTGGTAATTCTGAGTCCAACAGCCTAGGTGTGCCTTCTGGACACAGTTCGAACACACCGAAGTTGAAAGAGAAAGTGAGTAGTTTTAGACTGATTCATCAGAAGACCACAAATTAAGTGAAGTTTGTCTTGAGGGTGATGGGCCAAAAATTGATAGAACAGAAGAGATTTGCTATGTGATATTGAAATACTCTTAGGAGTCAGCTACACTTTTCATTTTTGTTTTTTTAAACACCAATGACAGCTATCACAAAGGCCATGTGGTTACTGTTGCCTGTACAGTACAGCCCAGTAAGGTTTGTGCTCAGGTCGCAGATGAAGGAAAGACGGATGGATAACCATGTGCTACGATTGTGATAACAGTGAAACATTTGCAATGTTACTCTTGAGGAGCTTCTTTCTAGCCTGAGCCAGCCATACACTCTGTTCACAATCATTAGTAGAAATGTACCAAAGAGTTTTTGGAATTTTGTCCATCAGCTTTGTACTTACAAGAGGAAAGGCTGCAGCTTCTCTTGAGTAAGGACGATCCCAGTTAGAGGAAGCAATACAAGTCAAGGTGTGTGGTGCCATCTAAACAGGAAAGTAAAATTTGAATAGGTAAACTGTTCAACAACCTAATAAATAGGGTGGTGAAATCTGTGCCAAGTAGGTTTGTTTCTTACAAAATAAGTGTTAAATATAACTGACGATTATTGAACTAAGATCAAAATCCTGGCCCTGGCCCTGCCCCTCCACGTCCAGCACACAAATATCTGGAAAAGTCCATTCAATTAAGAGGAACACATTTAAATGTTAGAAAGTCATTGTACTCAATTGTCTGGAACATGTTTGAAGGAGTCACAGCTTGTGTTTGATTCTCCTGCCATCCATACCAATTTAAGGGCTCCTTTTAAAAAGTGTGAGTAAAAGTGGTTTTAGTGTGGGTCTTTCCTGTATGCTAAGGCCATTTCTTCCTGCCACCAGAAAATGGCCAATTTACAATTTTCAGCATTAATGGCCACATGTGAATGTTGTCATTAGCATGTAGCTATTTAAAAAGATTAGTGTGAGCCCTAAGAATGGCTTCCAAATGTTAGATATCTAAGTGTGAGGGACTCACTAAAAGGAGGTTCCTATCCCTTTGAGCTTAAGAAGAATAGGGTATTAACCTTACCAAGTTTTCTTTCCGTGTTTGGAGTAAAACCGGAAAGGAAAGGATTTGTCTGCCTTGCAGATAAAGCCTCCTCTGCGTACAGAGCTGAGCCCTCAACCTGCCTGAAGCTAGGGCAGACAGAGAGGGCCACATTCGGATACTGGTGCTGTATATTCAGGTATAAAAGCAACCAACCACTGACATTTATCCGGATACCAGTGATTTTCAGACCATACCCAGATATAAGTACCTGGATAAAAGGCAGGCTAGCCTTTCTACTGTCCTAACTATCTGGATAGTAATCCTGTAGTGGAGTGAATATCACTGCCAACTGGAGAATTCCTAGCTCCACTTCAGCTCTGCCCTGGACCATCAGAATAGCTCATGGGTGGTCAGTGACAGTGGTGCTGAAAATTGCTAAGTGGCCATAGTCAGCACTGTTTGTCCAGGTAGCAGCACCTACCACCTAGATAAATAGCTTTAATGATCTGGTCCAGTGGTTGAGGGTTCAGGGTTTGTGAGCTGGGGAGGGACAGCTGCTGTATTTGTTGATTTTACTTTTATTGTAATTGACCCATATGGCATGGTTATAAATTCTTTCAAACTGAATTCTGTACATATCGTAATATACCAAAAGTATGAGAAAAATAATTTTTAAAAACATCTTTTAATGATAAAAACTGGGAAGATTTCTGGTTATATAAAGCTCAAGCTTCACTCCCTGCCTCTATAACAATCATTATATTTCTTACATCATAGGTCCCTGTGGACACCTATCAAATCTCTCAAAAGCAGTTTCTCAACTGATATCCTACGCTGGTCAATAAATCTCCTGGCTCTTACTGCATTTACTTTAAGAATGCTCCAATGCAAACCTCTTCTGGTCCAAAGTATGGAATATACTACTACTACTATTTAGCATTTCTATAGCGCTACAAAGTGTACGCAGTGCTGCACAATATAATCTTCTTGTTAAATGTAATATATAAACAATTTATCACCTACAGTTATAATATGGAAATCTCTTGTTTTATCCTCCTAGTTATCTGATACATTTGACTTCCCAATTTTGATAGCATTAAAACTGATCAAATTACCCACTGGAAAGATAATCCAAACTAAATTACTACTACTACTATTTAGCATTTCTATAGCGCTACAAGGCATACGCAGCGCTGCACAAACATTAGAAGAAAGACAGTCCCTGCTCAAAGAGCTTACAATCTAATAGACAAAAAATAAATAAAGTAAGCAAATCAAATCAATTAATGTGAACGGGAAGGAAGAGAGGAGGGTAGGTGGAGGCGAGTGGTTACGAGTCAAAAGCAATGTTAAAGAGGTGGGCTTTCAGTCTAGATTTAAAGGTGGCCAAGGATGGGGCAAGACGTAGGGGCTCAGGAAGTTTATTCCAGGCGTAGGGTGCAGCGAGACAGAAGGCGCGAAGTCTGGAGTTGGCAGTAGTGGAGAAAGGAACAGATAAGAAGGATTTATCCATGGAGCGGAGTGCACGGGAAGGGGTGTAGGGAAGGACGAGTGTGAAGAGATACTGGGGAGCAGCAGAGTGAATACATTTATAGGTTAGTAGAAGAAGTTTGAACAGGATGCGAAAACGGATAGGGAGCCAGTGAAGGGTCTTGAGGAGAGGGGTAGTATGAGTAAAGCGACCCTGGCGGAAGATGAGACGGGCAGCAGAGTTTTGTAATCGTGGTGGAATGAGACACTCATACAGGAAATATGAGAAAGATTTAGAAATTAAATATCCAGTATGCATCCATTTTACAAAGAAATGGAAAATGCTAGATTATATATCTATATCCAGTCTCAATACCTAAAGCATTATGTCTGGAGTACAATTCTGCTTACTTAAGTTATGTTAATAGTTTGGTATTATGTGTTTTATTCTTGCAAACTAATAAAGAGATTTGAAGCAGTCCTTGCCTAATGTTTAATTACTGTACTGGGAGCAGATACAGATTGACGGTATATAATTTCTGAATAAACTTTAAAAATCAATAAAAAATACACTCTGTATAAGCACAAGTTCATTCGACTTGGGAGAGGTGTTCCTGGGAGCAAGGTTTAGACTTGTGTATATATTCTATAAGATGCACATGCCTGTATGTTTGCCATGGGTTGATTTTCTTAAGAGAAGGTCTAAAGCAGTGGTTCTCAACTCAGTCCTCAAGATAAAAAAAACTGAGTGGCTGTTTGTAAGATATGCATGAGATCAATTTGCATGCAGTACCTTCACTATACACAGATCTAATAAAGAGGCCTTGTGGGAAATCCTGAAAACCTGATTGGCTGAGTGTGTTCCAAGGATTGAATTGAGAACGACTGGTCTAAAGCAAACTAAATTCCAGGCCACTAGTCCTCAACTTATTCCTGTGCATATTCCATCCACCAGAGGTTAGACTGCTTGGTGTGAGGCAGGATATAGCTCAGTCCTCCTCTCCCTTGGGCAGTAGTGTTTCACTCTCCCCTGACGTTAAGAGTTCCCCCGTTGAATCCAGGCTTGCAGAGACTGGAAGGCGAAACCCAAGGGATGGAAGCAACCGACTTTGGTGGTGTCTGAACAGCATGACACGGGACCTGCAATGGCGTCCGGTGGAGTGGAAGAAACAGATACCATCTATGTTGGTATCCAAGTAGTGGCAGCTGGTTCTCACAAGGTACAGGACCTGCCCAAGATTCTTCAGTCTGCAGTGTTTGAGCCAGTAAGGCCTGCATCCTTTGCACTTAAGGAAATTTAGAAGAAAATTGTCAGACTATTACTTCTCAGATATCTAACCAGGCAATTGCAATGACATCTTTGGAGCAGAAAGTGGATTCTCATGAGTCACAATTGACTGTATTACAAAATTCTTTTGACTCTTTATCAACCTCAGTTCAGCGAGCTGACAACCTTTCCACTAACTTAGTTGAAGGTCAGGGAAATTTGGGGCTTAAATATGAGAGTTTGGAAACCAGGTACAAAGGAGGAATCTTCATTTAATTTCTCGAAGATACCAGTAGTTATCAGTGCAAGATATGTTTAAGAAGTATCTTTTAAAGACTGTGTTCCTAAGGAATCTATGCCCCATGTCTAGAATTTTCTATCTTCCTCCATTTAAGAAACAAAAGGATAGTGAAATGGACCATTTTTCTCCTATATCTGAAGTCAGTTTAAATCTAACTGCATTTCTGGAGTCTTCAAAAGAGGAATTAGTGACCCCCATCTACTTTGTTACCATGGCATTTGACTATGATAGAGACTGGCTCTTGAAACTTTATTTTCGTCACAGAGATACTTTATTTTGTTCCCTAAAGGTCCGTATGTTTCCAGATGTAGCCAAGGCTACTCAAAGATGTCGCAAGCCATTCCTGCTCATGAGACCCAGGTACAGTCCCTGGGTGCTCTCTGTTTCTTTCGAAATTTTCCTGTAAATGTATGCTTAAGTTTAATAATGAGAATTATATCTTTTTTGATCCCTCACAATTAGTGATGTTTCTGAGTAATAAGACTTTAGCCCAGGGCCCATGAGCCGAGACCTGAACCAGTTGAGAAACCAGGCCCACAGGCTTGTCCTTTTCTCTTTATTTGGTCATTATGTCTGCACCTTATGGATTATTCTTGCTTTTTTATACTTGTACATTTCCTCATATAGTTTGATCTCTTGTTTGTCCCATAATTGAGGACTTGAGGAATGGTTTGGGATTATTGTGATTTATTTTATATTTCCTTAATTACTTTACTGTGAACAAAACATTTGGGGTTTTTTTTCAAGAGATCTTGATTTAATAGTTTTGAAATTCAATAAAATACAAAATAGAATATTAGAATAGGTAAAACACATGTATAATTTTGCTGTGACTGCTTACACCAGCAGTAGAAGAGTGTAAAAGCTCACACCTAGATTGTTAAAAAAAAAAAAGAAATTATAGAATCCTATCATTTACATGCACTTTACACATTCTGCCCAGACTCCGCCCACCTTCAAAACTCTCATGATTGAGTTTAGGTGCCAATTTACATAATAGTGTGTATCTGGAGTATTGCCATTGACACATTTGCAAATTTCCAGGAAATTCACTATCCTTTCCCTCAGCATCGCTTCCATTACTTTTCTAGTAACCAAAGTGAGGCTTACCGGCCTGTAGTTTCCAGCTTCTTCCCTATCACCACTTTTGTGAAGAGGGACCACATCCGCTCTTCTCCAATCACATGGAACCATCCAAAGACTTATTAAACAAATCTCTAAGAGGACCCGCCCGAACATCTCTGAGCTCCCTCAATATCCTGGTATGGATCCTGTCTGGTCCCATGGCTTTGTCCACCTTCAGATTTTGAAGTTGTTCATAAACACTTTCTTTCATGAACAGTGCTATATCCACTCCATTCTCATATTTACCATTGCCAGTCAATCGTGGTCCTTCTCCAGGATTTTCTTCCATGAACAAAGAAGTATTTGTTTAGCACAATTGCATTTTCCTCATCATTCTCCACATAGTGGTTCACGGCATCTTTCAATCTCAAAATTCCATTTTTGGCCTTCCTCCTTTCACTAATATACCTGAAAAAATTCTCATCTCTCCTCCTTACATTTCTAGCCATTTGTTCTTCCTCGTTCCCCAAACGTATGTCTCTTGGCTTCTTTCAGTTTCATCCAGTATTCCTCTCTGTGTTCCTCTCCTAGAATGTTTCTGTATTTCATGAACACCAACTCTTTAGCCTTTATTTTCTCAGCCACTTGCTTGGAGAACCATATCGGTTTCCTTTTTTTCTCTCTTTTATTTACACTCCCCATATAAAAGTCAGTAGCTATATTTATAGCTCCTTTTAGCCTGGACCACTGCCTTTCCACATCTCGTATGTCCTCCCAGACCATCAGCTCTTTCTTCAGGTATGCCCCATTTTACTAAAGACAGCATGTTTGAAATCTAGGACTTTGATTCAAGTGGCTGCCCTCCACTTCAGTTGTCATATCAAACCAAACCTTTTGAAGATCACTACTGCTATGCTGCTATATTGTCATTTACACACATCCTTGCGCCTAAGTGTTGGTGTCTTCTTACCCCTTTAGGGGCAATTCTACAACTGGGCTTCTCCATTTAGGTGCCCCCAGGGCTGCACAGTAGGAGTGTTTTATAATGGCACTTAGGCATCCAGGTGCCATTAGAGAATATTACTGTAACCCAACATTTACCATTATAAAACACTATGTTGTCAGGCTGTCTGACCATGCTTGCATCAGGCATCCTCCACTTCCTGGGGTTCTTGTCTCCTCCAGATTCGTGCTCACTGCAGCCATGTGCGCTCTCTGTGTTTGCCCCCGGTTAAACCTGCCATAGAGCTGACATAAGTGCAGATGACTAAATGCAGCATAAATATGCATATCTTACAGTATTCTGTAAGTTATGCACTTAAGTGGGAAGCCCACCCATGTCTCACTCATCTCTGCCCCTGTGTAGCATCCCCATGCAAATATGCACTGTGTAAAATTAAGCAGGTATTTGCAGAATAGTCCTTAGGTACGCTGCTGGCACTATGTATGTATATGTGGTACTAATATTATACACATTTACATATGCAAGGAGCATAGAACTTCAGGCACCCAGATTAGAGAGTCGCCTTTCACATGCCTACTTTTTACCTATGCAGACATCCGTGTAATTTAATAAGAGCCATTTCTATGTATAAAACTATTTACATGTGGAGAAAGCGTAACAAAATTACTTCATTAATGTTAAAGTGATTACATTACTGCAACTACTAATCCAAATATTACAATTTCTAAAACTGCCAGAGTGCTCTGGATAACACTCACTTTCAGTGGGTTAACTGTTGAATCCATTCTACCTTCCTCAATTTCCGCAATTTCTTGTCTTATATTGATCATTGCATCACAGAACCTGTCCAGTTCTGCCTTGTCTTCAGACTCTGTTGGCTCAATCATGAGAGTCCCTGCCACTGGCCAGGACATTGTTGGTGCATGAAATCCTTGAGAGAGAAAACACATATATTAAAAATTTAAGGAAGGCTATTAAGTATAATTTAATTTGAGAACCAAGAAAACAATATAGTCTTTCAACTAACAGCTAGAATCCAGCTTAAGGGAAATGCTAAAAATCCATTCTCATGGCAAGCTAGCCATCTGCATCTGTGTAGGGTGTCAGAATTCTGGAGGACATTTGGGGCACTTAAACCTTGACCATGAAAGGTGTGAAGCACATACCAGAGCTCAAAGGCCTTCTGCATTCCTTCAATAGGAAGTTTGCATTAGAGAGAGCAGGAAAGCAGGCCTTAGAGAGTTAGCATGCACTCAAGGTCCTGCACCACTTGCTCCCTCTTAAGCATAGGAGCCAGCTTTTCAAAATGATTGGGGGCAGGGCCATGCCAAGGGTCTCTGGCGCCCCCCTGCAGACTACTAGTTGGCGCCCCCCCCCCTGCCTGGCTCCAAGGCAGCGATTCCCCTCTCTCCCCTGCCCTTCCGCTCCCATGTAGGAACTGCCCGCCCTCTTCTCCCCCCCAAGATCCCGTTCCTTTTTTTTTTCTTTTAAATTTACCTTCCTCCGGCAGCGCAGCGTCAGTGAAGGAGTGACATCATCCTTGACGTCAGAAGAAGGCGGGGCAGTGAGCAGCGAACAAGGGAAGGCTAGAGACGTCGGGACTGGGAGCGCCGCCTCCTTCACTGACGCTGCGCTGCCGGAGGAAGGTAAATTTAAAAGAAAAAAAAAAGGAACGGGATCTTGGGGGGGAGAAGAGGGCGGGCAGTTCCTACATGGGAGCGGGAGGGCAGGGTAAGCACGCAGCGGCGGCGCCCCCCAGAGGATAGCGCCCTCCTGTGGCGCTTACCCCGCTTACCGCATCGGCACGGCCCTGATTGGGGGTGCTGAAATTTTTTTTTTTTTACAGGTGGTGCATTCCCCCTCCTCCTCCCCCTTGTCCCCCCTCCCCCTGTCCCCCTCCCTCGTCCCCCCCCCAAGTTTCAGGCCCCCTCCCTCCCCTTGCTCTCTCCTTTCCCTCCCCCCTTCCTCCAAGCTCCAGGGTCGCTCCCTCCGAGTTCCAGGGTCCTCCCCCTCCCTCCCTCCCAGTTCCACAGGGTCTCCCCCTCCCTTCCTTCCAATTCCACAGGGTCCCCTCCTTCCCTCCGAGTTCCACAGGGTCCCTCCCTCCCTCCGAGTTCCAGGGTTGTCCCCCCTCCCTCCTGCTCTCATTTCCTGTTTCCACAAGGGCGGGACCAGAGCTGAGAGAGAGAGAGAAGGGAAAACTGAAGTCAGTGCCGAGCCTGCACGCTTTTTACTGCTGCTGCTGGCCGCCGTAACCTCGACGAGGTAAGTCAAGATGACTTTTAAAATTCGGGAGGGAGGGGGCCTGGAACTCAAAGAGAGGAAGGGAGGGACGATGACCGTGGAACTCGGAGGGAGGGAACGAACTTCCGGTGGGTGAAATATTGGGGATGCTCGAGCACCCACAGCACCCACGGAGTTGGCGCCTATGCTCTTAAGATCTGCAGAGTGGCAGTGCTAGCAGCAGCATGGAGAAGGGATGCTGAGCCAAGCCAAACAAGAGTAAGGAAAGATGCTGAAACCCTGGGAAGAGGAGAAGACATAGGGAGGGCTTGGGGAGATGGTGCTTAAGGAAGACAAGGGGAGATGCATGGCTATGGAGGTGATAGGGAAGGAATGATGCTGGACATGGGAAGGAGTGGAGGGATAGGGCCTTGAGTTGCCCCTGGGGAAGCGCAGAGTTGAAAGTTTGTCTAGGAGGTCAGATACCCAAGGCCAGCCCTGGACATAAGACAGGGTCTATAAGCTCATACAATTATCTGTTTCATCAAAAATATTGTGTTATCAAGAATACTATGTCAGAAAAAGAAAACAGGAGAAAACCTCTACGTAGGTCAGAACAAATTCCAAGGAGCAGGGAGGATGACACACAACTTCAAGTGATTAGAACTCAAATCCTTATAAAGCATCAGAATTGACATGACACGGGTCTGTGTTTCGGTGGCGAGCACCACCTGCCATCAGGGGTTATATGCAAATTGCTACACAGAAGAAACAAAAAATTAAAATACATAAATATTATAAAAACGTGTTAAATAAAAACAGACTAAAAAAATAAATAATTGAATTTACACTCTAGGACAGCATCATGCTCTCTGCAGATCATAAAATATACAAATATACATTGATAACAGACCTAGCCCTGACTAGTGATAAATGTAAATCTACCAAGTGTTAAAGGTCAGATGCTTTGAATATGGTGTTTCTAAGTGACACACTAAAAGAACCCACCTCTAGATGACAATGCTCTGGTGTATGGTGCTAAAACAGGAAAGGCTACTAAGAAGCAGACAAATGCAAATAAATCACAGTATCACTACAACTAAAAGAAAGAAGCAAGTATGTATATTATATGATAAAAAAAGTAAAAAGTACAAAAAGAATGTTTGTATTGCCAGCCATAACTTATATGAACTAAAAGAACATATATGAAAGACAAACTTTCACAGCACTAATCACCTAAAATAACCAGATATACTTAAAACCAAGTATTCTTTAAAAAAACGGTTATGACTTAAAACCAGTTAAGACTAATAAAAAAGCTCTGCAGACAAAACTTCTTCGCATTGCTCGGTAAAAGAGGCTCTGCTGTCCAACGCATTAGCAATGGAGGGGGCTAGTATGTGTCAGGACTAAAACTCTTTTCTCTATAAAAAATGTAAACAACTCACCTCCGTGACAAAGCAAAACCGCTACTCTCCTGAATGCTGTCAGGAAAAAGGCGCGAAAACAGACGCCAATGACGAAACAATAATGTAATTATGTAAAATATGAATAATGCATACATTATACCTAAAACCCATGGCTGGTGGCATGTAAACAAACTCTTAAAGAATATTAAAACCGGTTAAATACATAAACCGGTTATAAAAAGACGGTTAAAAGAAAAACCAGTTATTATAAAACTGGATAATAAATACAGCCGGTCATAGTGGTAAAACAGACAGGTAAAATAATAAAATGAACAAACAAGGGATTAAAATAACGAATATAAAAGCTAATGCATACAATATATCCGGCAGATTTCAATCTGCCGGATGTAGATTGGAAGGTTCCGTCTGGGGAATCGGAAAGAAGTAGAGAGATTGTGGATGCTTTCCAAAGTGCTCTGCTCAGACAAATGGTCATGGAACCCACGAGGGAGGGAGCGAAGCTAGATCTGGTGCTCACAAATGCGGATAGCTTGTCAAATGTCCGAGTGGGTGCCCACCTGGGCGGCAGTGACCATCAAATGGTTTGGTTTGATATGACGGCTGAAGAGGAGGGTTGCCACTCAAAACTCAAAGTCCTGGATTTCAAGCGTGCTGACTTTAGTAAAATGGGGGAATACCTAAGGAGGGAGCTGATGGGCTGGGAGGACGTACGAGAAGTGGAAGGACAGTGGTCCAGGCTGAAAGAAGCTATAAATAGGGCCACAAACCTTTATGTAAGGAAAGTAAATAAAAGCAAGAGAAAAAGGAAACCGCTATGGTTCTCCAAGCAAGTGGCTGAGAAAATAAAGGCTAAAGAGTTCGCATTCCAGAAATACAAAAAAACTCAAGACGAGGAACACGGGGAGGAATACCGGAGGAAACTGAAAGAAGCCAAGAGAGAGGTACGTCTGGCAAAAGCGCAAGCGGAAGAACAAATGGCTAGAAGGGTAAGAAGGGGTGACAAAAATTTCTTCAGGTATATTAGTGAAAGGAGAATGACTAAAAAGGGAATTATGAGACTAAAAGATACTGCAAACCGCTATGTAGATAATGATGAAGAAAAGGCAAATTTGCTAAATAGATACTTTTGTTCTGTTTTTACTGAAGAAAATCCGGGAGAAGGACCACGATGGACTGGCAAAAGTTCATTTGAGAATGGAGTGGATATAGCACCGTTCACGGAAGAGAGTGTGTATCAACAACTAGAAAAACTAAAGGTGGACAAAGCCATGGGACCGGACGGGATCCACCCCAGGATATTGAGGGAGCTCAGAGAGGTTCTGGCGGGTCCTCTTAGATTTGTTTGATAAATCCTTAGAAATGGGAGAGGTTCCAAGGGATTGGAGAACGGCGGAGGTGGTCCCTCTTCACAAAAGTGGTGATAGGGAAGAAGCTGGAAACTACAGGCCAGTAAGCCTCACTTCGATTATTTGAAAAGTAATGGCAGCGATGCTGAAGGAAAGGATAGTGAATTTCCTGGAAGAAAATGAGTTGCAAGATCCGAGACAACATGGTTTTACCAAAGGGAAATCGTGCCAAACGAATCTCATTGAATTCTTTGATTGGGTGACCGGAGAATTGAACCGTGGACGTGCTATAGACGTAATCTACTTAGATTTCAGCAAGGCTTTTGACACGGTTCCCCACAGGAGGCTCTTAAATAAACTGGATGGGCTGAAGATAGGACCCAAAGTGGTGAACTGGATTAGGAACTGGTTGACGGACAGGCGCCAGAGGGTGGTGGTGAATGGAGTTCGCTCGGAGGAGGGAAAGGTGAGTAGTGGAGTGCCTCAGGGATCGGTGCTGGAGCCGATTCTGTTCAATATATTTGTGAGTGACATTGCCGAAGGGTTAGAAGGTAAAGTTTGCCTATTTGCGAATGATACTAAGATTTGTAACACAGTGGACACCCCAGAGGGAGTGGAAAACATGAAAAAGGATCTGAAAAAGCTAGAAGAATGGTCTAAGGTTTGGCAATTAAAATTCAATGCGAAGAAATGCAAAGTGATGCACTTAGGGAGTAGAAATTCAAGAGAGGCATATGTGTTAGGCGGTGAGAGTCTGCTAGGTACGGATGGGGAGAGGGATCTTGGGGTGATAGTATCTGAGGATCTGAAGGCGATGAAACAGTGTGACAAGGCGGTGGCCGTAGCTAGAAGGTTACTAGGCTGTATAGAGAGAGGTGTGACCAGCAGAAGAAAAGAGGTGTTAATGCCCCTGTACAAGTCGTTGGTGGGGCCCCACCTGGAGTATTGTGTTCAGTTTTGGAGGCCGTATCTTGCTAAGGATGTAAAAAGAATTGAAGCGGTGCAAAGAAAAGCTACGAGGATGGTATGGGATTTGCGTTACAAGACGTACGAGGAGAGACTTGCGGACCTGAACATGTATACCCTGGAGGAAAGGAGGAACAGGGTTGATATGATACAGACGTTCAAATATTTGAAAGGTATTAATCCGCAAACGAACCTTTTCCGGAGATGGGAAGGCGGTAGAACGAGAGGGCATGAAATGAGATTGAAGGGGGACAGACTCAAGAAGAATGTCAGGAAATATTTTTTCACGGAGAGGGTGGTGGATGCTTGGAATGCCCTCCCGCGGGAGGTGGTGGAGATGAAAACGGTAACGGAATTCAAACATGCGTGGGATAAACATAAAGGAATCCTGTACAGAAGAAAGGGATCCTCAGGAGCTTAGCCTAGAATGGGTGGCAGAGCTGGTGGTTGGGAGGCGGAGCTAGTGTGGGCAGACATATACAGTCTGTGCTGGGGCTGGTGGTTGGGAGGGGGGCCTAGTGCTGGGCAGACTTATACGGTCTGTGCCGGGGCTGTTGGTTGGGCGGCGGGGATAGTGCTGGGCAGACTTATACGGTCTGTGCCAGAGCCGGTGGTGGGTGGCAGGGATAGTGCTGGGCAGACTTATACGGTCTGTGCCAGAGCTGGTGGTTGGGAGGCGGGGTTGGTGGTTGGGAGGCGGGGATAGGGCTGGCCAGACTTATACGGTCTGTGCACTGAAGAGGACAGTACAAATAAAAAAAGTAGCACATATGAATTTATCTTCTTGGGCAGACTGGATGGACCGTGCAGGTCTTTTTCTGCCGTCATCTACTATGTTACTATGTAACGGGGCTGATAAGGAAGGCAAAGAGAAAAAGAAGATTGCGTTGGAGGCAAAAACGCATAGTAAAAACTTTTTTAGATATATTAAAAGTAAGAAGCTGGCAAAAAAATCGGATGGACCGCTAGATGACCAAGGGGTAAAAGGGGCACTCAAGGAAGACAAGGCCATAGCAGAGAGATTAAATTAATTCTTTGCTTTGGTCTTCACTGACGAAGGTGTGGGAGAGATATTGGTGCCAGAAAGGAGTCAGAGAAACTGAATCAAATCTCTGTAAACCTGGAAGATGTAAAGGGGCAATTTGACAAATTGAAGAGTAGCAAATCACCAGGACCAGATGGTATACATCCCAGAGTATTGATAGAATTGAAAAAATGAACTTGCAGAACTATTGTTAGTAATATGTAACTTATCTTTAAAATCAAGCACGGTACCAGAAGACTGGAGGTTGGCCAATGTAACGCTGATTTTTAAAAAGGGTTCCAGAGATGATCTAGGAAATTACAGACCGGTAAGCCTGATGTTGGTGCCTGGCAAAATGGTAGAGACTATTATAAAGAACAAAATTACAGAACATATTCAAAAGCATGGATTAATGAGACAAAGCCAACATGGAATTAGTGAAGGGAAATCTTGCCTCACCAATCTATTACATTTATTTGAAGGGGTGAACAAACGTGGATAAAGGTGAGCTGGTCGATATTGTGTATCTCAATTTCCAGAAGGCATTTGACAAAGTACCTCAAGAAAAGACTCCAGAGGAAATTGGAAAGTCATGGAATAGGAGGTAGTGTTCCATTGTGGATTAAAAACTGGTTGAAGGATAGAAAACAGAGTAGGGTTACATTGGTCAGTATTCTGAAGGGAGAAGAGTAGATAGTGGGGTTCCACAAGGGTCTGTATTGGGACTGGTGCTTTTTAACATGTTTATAAATGATCTAGATATGGGAATAACTAGTGAGGTAATTAAATCTGCTGATGACACAAAGTTATTCAAAGTTGTTAAATTGCAAGAGGAATGTGAAAAATTGCAAGACGACATTATAAGACTGGGAATCCAAATGGCAGGTATTTAATGTGAGCAAATGCAAAGTGATGCATGTGGGAAAGAGGAACCCAAACTATAGCTACATGATACAAGGTTCTGCATTAGAAGTCAACGACCAGGAAAAGAATCTAGGAGTTATCGTTGATGATACTTTGAAACCCTCTGCTCAGTGTGCTGTAGCGGCAAAGAAAGCAAGTAGAACGTTAGGTATTATTAGGAAAGGAATTGAAAATAATAATGAGGATATTATAATGCCTTTGTATTGCTCCATGGTGCTACAGCAATTCTGGTCATTGCATCTCAAAAAAGACATAGTGGAATTAGAAAAGGTACAGAGAAGTGCGACAAAAATGATAAAGGAGATGGGATGACTTCTTTATGAGGAAAGGCTGAAATGGCTAGGGCTCTTTAGCTTGGAGAAAAGATGGCTGAGGGGAGATAAGATAGAGGTATATAAAATAATGAGTGGAGTGGAACAGGTAGACGTGAATTGCTTGTTTACTCTTTCCAAAAATACTAGGACTAGGGGGCATGCAATGAATGTACAAAGTAGTAAATTTAAAACAAATCAGAGAAAATATTTCTTCACTCAACATTTAATTAAACTCTGGAATTCGTTGCCAGAGAATATGGTAAAAGCAGTTAGCTTAGCAGAGTTTAAAAAAGGTTTGGATAGCTTCCTAAAAGAAAAGTCCTTAAGCCATTACTAAAATGGACTTGGGAAAATCCACTGTTTATTTCTAGGATAAGCAGCATAAAATGTATTGTACTGTTTTGGGTCTTGCCAGGTACTTGTGACCTGGATTGGTCACTGTTGGAAACAGGATACTGGGCTTGATGGACCTTCAGTCTGTTACAGTAGAGCAACACTTATGTACTTATGGGCTGGCTAGTAAAAGATTAAAACATGTGGAAGCATAAGTATAAATTATGAATATAAATGCATACAAAGTTTTGTAAATAATTTATTTTTATTACATTTGTACCCTGCGCTTTCCCACTCATGGCAGGCTCAATGCGGCAGGCAATGGAGGGTTAAATGACTTGCCCAGAGTCACAAGGAGCTGCCTGTGCCAGGAATTGAACTCAGTTCCTCAGGACCAAAGTCCACCACCCTAACCACTAGGCCACTCCTCCACTAATAATGACAAGAAAGGTCTGGCCTCAATTCAGAAATTGATTCTAGATGGTGAAAAGGTTCTCATAAAGAAGGTCCTTTGCTCTTCCTGGAGGAGATGTTTGTAAATGTTGCTTCCTCTCCATGATTTTGTTAAAACTTTAAAAACAAAAAACTTCAGGTCATCAGTTGTGTGATTGCTGATGTTCCAGTGTTCCACTAAAGGCACACTTCTGATTTCTCTACTAATACAACTCCTATGTTCACAATTATGCAAGTTTTTACTGGTCTTTTTGTTTTCCCCACATAAAAGTTTACATGGGCACTGAATGATATAAATCACTTGTGCTGTAGTGCAATCAGATATATGTTTCAACACCAAAGTTTGCCAGAATGTGGATGTATAAATGATGAAAATATTTATGGCATGGTGACAGACACTACATCTCCCACGTCATCTGACCTAACTGAAGATCCACCAAGAGATCAGTAGGTAATGCTGGAAGAGCGGATGATACCATACGTTCTTTGAGGTTCTTTTCTCTAGTATATGCAACCACCAATCGTTTATCTTTAAAACACTCAGTCTCAAGAATATGCCAATTTCTTCTGATTATCTTCTGATTTTTAACAACAATATGTGAATATTGCAGAGTACATACTATATCTGGGGCTTTTCTTTCTTGATGATTTATCAAAAGTCACTCCTGAGCTAGCTTCGCAAAACCCTCTTTAATACATGTAGATGGGTATCCTATTCTCTTAAATCTTTCAGATATCACAGCTGATTTTCTTAAAATCCTTCTTCAGTCTCAAAAACTGACAGTACGGTAGATTCCTTTTCAATGCTGAAGTATGGAAACTAGAGAAGAATAAAAATGCATTCCTTACAGTGGGTTTCCAATAAAGTGTAATTGTAAAACCAAACTCTTCCTTCTTGACAAGTAAATCAAAAAAATTCATCTGAGTTGCATCATGCTGAATCTTGAAGGATAGATGGGGGTCTCTCTGATTTAACCAAACATAGAAAGCCTCTAAAGTTACTTCATCTCCTTTCAACAACAAAAATATGTTGTCTATGTAATGTTGATAAAAAAACCACATTTTGCTTGTATGTAAAATTGCTCAGATGTATCTCTTCAAAGTGGGTGATGTACACATTTACTATATTGGAGGCCATAGCTGTCCCCATTACAGTAACGCATACTTGAAGATAAAACTTATCTAAAAAGCAGACGTAGTTTTTTGTAAGGGCTATTTTTGCAAGAGTCAAAATAAACCAATTGGAGATTCTACAATTTGTTGTATGGTCTAAAGAACTTTCTAATATGGATCGCTTCAAGTTATGTTATATTCGTGTAGAAGGATATTATGTCAAGGGTAACTAATATATCAGTCAATTTTCCATCAAATTCTTCAAAAAGATTTAGCGTAGGACCTGAGTCCCTATTATATGACGTAATTCAAGGTACTAATGGATGAGGAATTTGTTTACAAAGATAGACAATGGTTCAAGTACTGATGCCCGTGTCGGGTCAATTCTGGTGCTTCAAATGAAGGATTTGGGTTCTCCTAATCAGATGAAGTAATGTGTCATCCTCTACTCCTTAGAATTTGTTCATCAAAAATACCACAATTCAAACATTTTTCTCCATGATCAATATAACTATGGCACATTTATACTATTATGAATTAGCATCTGAGCAATACTATGCTCTCTAAAGTTTGTCTATTGAAGGCTAAGGTCCATGCTTAGTTCCTGAAGGAAACTGATGCCTTACCATAATCTTGAAGTCTCTTAGCAATATCAGCAGCTTCAATGTTGGCTGTTTTCTTGAAGGGTCTTGTATCCAAAATAAACTCATGTGCTACATAACCTGTAAAGGGATATTGTTGAATAAACAGTCTTAACAGCTATTTTAACTGAAAATCTCTTCCACCCAAGAGTGAACCAAATGTAGCTACGGGACCCTGTCAAATACTCGCAACTATATAATCTCTCTAGGTCATTTTCATGCACCTTTTCTGACTTCTGGTGTAATTTTTCTTAAGTTAGGATAACAGAAGTTAAGATGGAAGTGTAACTCTTATCTGACTACATGTTTCACCTCCACTTACACCCTTTGCTGTCGATTAAATATGTTTCAATGTGTATTGTGTTTACATTGTAAATAGCATACTATGCTATAATGCTATTTGAATATATTTTAGAGCTGTAACTCTTTATTTCCATCTTATTCTTGCTGTATAGCACCTTGGATGAAATTTCTTCAAAAAAGCACATAAATCAGTCGGTAAGAAGTTAACAGATGTAATTGATACCACAATATAAACCAAAAAATAAAAATAAACCAATACCGACATGATAGATAATAGAGCCTGCAACCCTGAAAGCATGCAACAGTAAAATCTGATCTAATTCACAATTTCGAAAGAATGGTTGAAAAGGATTAAATTAGAATATCAATCTGGTGTATTGGGGGATTATGAAATTTACAGTTTCATAGATTACAATGTATAGTTTGCATTAACTATAAACAACCTTGGTTTGTTTATATGTAATGAAAACGAAACATTAGACTCACACCAGGATACTGTTCTACTTCATTGAAACCTTCTTTCTAGCCATTTAATTTGTTAATGATTATGATCTTAGTTAAAATTTATTTTATGAATTTAGATCAAAATTTGTTCTGAGTGCCATACCACACCTATTTATATGCTGAGTTTATTAAGCTTTTCTGGTTTTTATATAACCAGCCTTATTTTCCTGTGTTCATTTTTTGGGGGGCTGCAGATTTGCAGTATCACATTCTAGTAGCCAGTAAAACCACTTTTGAAAGTTGAGGATCCTGTTGATCGGCTCAAGGAGAAAAGAACAAGAGAGGATCCAACGGAGAAAATAAGATTTACAAAGATTTTATTTCTCAAAACAAAATGGCCACTAATTCACCATATGAGGCTCACAGCAGTTTGGCATTGTAAGCACATTTCATTTGTACTGTGTGGATCAAATTGTGATATCAATTTATACTGTGGATGTCCCTCCATCCAGACCACTACCAAGCCCCAAAATGCCCCTGCAAACTCACCTCACATATATCCCATCTCTTTCTCTAACTTCTCATGCACTCTACAATCCCTCTGATAATTCCCTACCTTAATCACACAACTCTACCATCATTGCCTCATTCCACATCTCCCCATCAAGCCCCCCCTTCATTTCCTTCTGATCACTTCACTTGCACCCATATTGAATTCAGCAGTGTAGCCATGGTTCTCCGAAAACAAGCAGGCTGCTTGTTCTCACTGATGGGTGACGTCCACGGCAGCCCCTCCAATCGGAATCTTCACTAGCAAAAGCCTTTGCTAGCCCTCGCGTGCCGATGCGCACCGCGCATGCGCGGCCGTCTTACCGCCCGAAACCGGCTCGTGCCGGCCAGTCTTCTTTTCTCCGCGCTCGGTACGGTTGTGTTTTGCCGTTCGTGCCCCGAAAAGTCGACCTCGCGCGTCGTTTTCGACTCGTTTCCGTGAGAAACTTTGAAAATTATTTTGGAAAAACCTCTTTTGGTTTTTCCCTTCCTGTACTTCGAGTTTTTTTCGCCCCGGTAAGTTTTCTTTCGTCGTCGGGGTAGGCCTTAATTAGGCCCCGGTCGAAATTTCCTTCTCGCTATTTTTCTGGTGCCAAATTTCGCCATTTCGACTTTTGATCTCGCCGGCGTGATTTTTCCGCCCATGACATCGAAGCCTTCCAGCGGCTTCAAGAAGTGCACCCAGTGCGCCCTGGTAATCTCGCTCACTGACAGGCACGCGTCGTGTCTTCAGTGTCTGGGGGCTGGGCACCGCCCTCAGGCCTGTAGTCTGTGTTCCCTTTTACAAAAGCGGACTCAGGTAGCGAGGTTAGCCCAGTGGAACATTTTGTTCTCGGGCTCTTCGTCGGCATCGGCACCGGGGGTATCGAGTGCATCGACGTCTTCAGCGTCCAGACCTTCATCCTCGGCTGCCAGTGCATCGAGTGCATCGAGGCATCGGCCCTCTGCATCGGCGCTGAGACATCGGACGACTGTATCGACGTCAGTGGTACCGGGACCTCGTCTGCTGATGTCGTCGGACGGTGGTGCTTCGTCTGGAGTGCAGGTGAGGGCTGTCCATTCCCCTGCTGGTGGCGGTGAGCCTTCGGGTGGGTCTCCCTCTACCCTGAGGGCTCCTGCGGTACAGACCCCCCGAGACCGACCTCCTTCGGTCTCGGCCCCGAGGAAGCGACGGCTGGATTCTACGTCCTCCTCGTCGGTGCCGGGAAGCTCCGGTGACATGCTTCGTTCCAAGAAGTCGAAGAAGCATCGTCATCGGTCCCCTTCCCGTGTCGGCACCGAGAGCTCTGGGTCGCCGAGGGAGTCGGCACCCAGCAGGCATCGGCACCGAGAGGACCGCTCACCCTCTGTTCAGGAGGTGTCGATGCGCTCCACTCTGGACAGCCCGGAACAGCCTCCACGCCCGGAACAGGTTCTGACGTCGACGCCTGCATCAACCTCCATGCCTTTCTCTGCAGCCGCTCTGAACGAGAGCCTCCGGGCCGTTCTCCCAGAGATTCTGGGAGAGCTGTTGCGCCCTAACCCTCCGGTACCGTCGAGCGTGGCGCCGGCTGGCCCATCGCCCGAGGTGAGGTCTCCGGGATCGGTGCCGCGTGCGGTACTGGCTGCCGCCGCCTCCCAGGAAGGCTCCCCGACTACGTCAGCGGAGGGAGCTTCGCCGATGCGGGCGAGGGAGTCTACCTCTCGATGCCCCCATCGTGGACGTGGCTCCACAGAGTCGAGTCGGGCACGGTTGCAGACACAGGTCCGTGAACTTGTGTCTGACACCGAGGGTGAGGCCTCGTGGAAAGACGAAGGAGACATCAGATATTTCTCTGACGAGGAGTCTGAGGGTCTTCCTTCTGATCCCACTCCCTCTCCTGAAAGACAGCTTTCTCCTCCCGAGAGTCTGTCTTTCGCTTCCTTTGTCCGGGAGATGTCTATGGCCATCCCCTTCCCGGTGGTTGTGGAGGACGAGCCCAGGGCTGAAATGTTTGAGCTCCTGGACTATCCTTCTCCACCTAAGGAAGCGTCCACTGTACCCATGCACCATGTCCTAAAAAAGACATTGCTGGCGAACTGGACCAAGCCTTTAACTAACCCCCACATTCCCAAGAAGATCGAGTCCCAGTACCGGATCCATGGGGACCCAGAGCTGATGCGCACTCAGTTGCCTCACGACTCTGGAGTTGTGGATTTGGCCCTAAAGAAGGCCAAGAGTTCTAGGGAGCATGCTTCGGCGCCCCCGGGCAAGGACTCTAGAACCTTGGACTCCTTTGGGAGGAAGGCCTACCATTCTTCTATGCTCGTGGCCAAAATTCAGTCTTACCAGCTCTACACGAGCATACACATGCGGAACAATGTGCGGCAGTTGGCGGGCTTGGTGGATGCGCTCCCCCCTGAGCAAGCTAAGCCATTTCAGGAGGTGGTCAGGCAGCTGAAGGCGTGCAGAAAATTCCTGGCCAGAGGGGTGTATGACACCTTTGATGTTGCGTCCAGGGCTGCTGCTCAAGGTGTGGTGATGCGCAGACTCTCATGGCTGCGCGCCTCCGACCTGGAGAATAGAATCCAGCAGCGGATTGCGGACTCGCCTTGCCGTGCGGATAATATTTTTGGAGAGAAAGTCGAACAGGTGGTAGAGCAGCTCCACCAGCGGGACACCGCATTCGACAAGTTCTCCCGCCGGCATCCTTCAGCCTCTACTTCTACAAGTAGAAGATTTTTTGGGGGAAGGAAGACTGTTCCCTACTCTTCTGGCAAGCGTAGGTACAATCCTCCTTCTCGACAGCCTGCGGCCCAGGCTAAGCCCCAGCGCGCTCGCTCTCGTCAGCAGCGTGCGACTCAGCAAGGCCCCTCGGCTCCCCAGCAAAAGCAAGGGACGAGCTTTTGACTGGCTCCAGCAGAGCATAGCCGACATCCAAGTGTCAGTGCCGGGCGACCTGCCAGTCGGAGGGAGGTTGAAAGCTTTTCACCAAAGGTGGTCTCTCATAACCTCCGATCAGTGGGTTCTCCAAATAGTCCGGCAAGGATACACCCTCAATTTGGCCTCAAAACCTCCAAATTGTCCACCGGGAGCTCAGTCTTACAGCTTCCAGCACAAGCAGGTACTTGCAGAGGAACTCTCCGTCCTTCTCAACGCCAATGCGGTCGAGCCCGTGCCACCCGGGCAAGAAGGGCTGGGATTCTATTCCAGGTACTTCCTTGTGGAAAAGAAAACAGGGGGTATGCGTCCCATCCTAGATCTAAGGGCCCTGAACAAATATCTCGTAAAAGAAAAGTTCAGGATGCTTTCCCTGGGCACCCTCCTTCCCATGATTCAGGAAAACGATTGGCTATGCTCTCTGGACTTGAAGGATGCCTACATGCACATCCCGATACTGCCAGCTCACAGACAGTATCTGCGATTTCAGTTGGGCACACGCCACTTCCAGTACTGTGTGCTACCCTTTGGGCTCGCCTCTGCGCCCAGGGTGTTCACAAAGTGCCTAGCTGTGGTAGCAGCGGCACTTCGCAGGCTGGGGGTGCACGTGTTCCCATATCTCGACGATTGGCTGGTGAAGAACACATCCGAGGCAGGAGCCCTGCAGTCCATGCAGATGACTATTCGCCTCCTGGAGCTACTGGGGTTTGTGATAAATTATCCAAAGTCCCATCTTCTCCCAGTGCAGAAACTCGAATTCATAGGAGCTCTGCTGGATTCTCGGACGGCTCGTGCCTATCTCCCAGAGACGAGGGCCAACAACTTGTTGTCCCTCGTCTCGCGGGTGCGAGCGTCCCAGCAGATCACAGCTCGGCAGATGTTGAGATTGCTGGGCCACATGGCCTCCACAGTTCATGTGACTCCCATGGCCCGCCTTCACATGAGATCTGCTCAATGGACCCTAGCTTCCCAGTGGTTTCAGGCTGCTGGGGATCTAGAGGACGTGATCCACCTGTCCACGAGTTTTCTCAAATCCCTGTATTGGTGGACGATTTGGTCCAATTTGACTCTGGGACGTCCTTTCCAAATTCCTCAGCCACAAAAAGTGCTGACAACGGATGCGTCTCTCCTGGGATGGGGAGCTCATGTCGATGGGCTTCACACCCAAGGAAGCTGGTCCCTCCAGGAACGCGATCTGCAGATCAATCTTCTGGAGTTGCGAGCGATCTGGAACGCTCTGAAGGCTTTCAGAGATCGGCTGTCCCACCAAATTATCCAAATTCAGACAGACAACCAGGTTGCCATGTATTACGTCAACAAGCAGGGGGGCACCGGATCTCGCCCCCTGTGTCAGGAAGCCGTCAGCATGTGGCTCTGGGCTCGCCGTCACGGCATGGTGCTCCAAGCCACATATCTGGCAGGCGTAAACAACAGTCTGGCCGACAGGTTGAGCAGGATTATGCAACCTCACAAGTGGTCGCTCAATTCCCGCGTAGTGCGGCAGATCTTCCAGGTGTGGGGCACCCCCTTGGTAGATCTCTTCGCATCTCGAGCCAACCACAAGGTCCCTCAGTTCTGTTCCAGGCTTCAGGCCCACGGCAGACTGGCATCGGATGCCTTCCTCCTGGACTGGGGGGAGGGTCTGCTGTATGCTTATCCTCCCATACCTCTGGTGGGGAAGACTTTGTTGAAACTCAAGCAAGACCGAGGCACCATGATTCTGATTGCTCCCTTTTGGCCGCGGCAGATCTGGTTCCCTCTTCTTCTGGAGTTGTCCTCTGAAGAACCGTGGAGGATTGGAGTGTTTTCCGACCCTCATCACACAGAACGAAGGGGCACTTCTGCATCCCAGCCTCCGGTCCCTGGCTCTCACGGCCTGGATGTTGAGAGCGTAGACTTTGCCTCTTTGGGTCTGTCGGAGGGTGTCTCCCGCATCTTGCTTGCTTCCAGGAAAGATTCCACTAAGAGGAGTTACTTCTTTCTGTGGAGGAGGTTTGCCATCTGGTGTGACAGCAAGGCCCTAGATCCTCGCTCTTGTCCTACACAGACCCTGCTTGAATACCTTCTGCACTTGTCTGAGTCTGGTCTCAAGACCAACTCTGTAAGGGTTCACCTTAGTGCAATCAGTGCATACCATTACCGTGTGGAAGGTAAGCCGATCTCAGGACAGCCTTTAGTTGTTCGCTTCATGAGAGGTTTGCTTTTGTCAAAGCCCCCTGTCAAGCCTCCTACAGTTTCATGGGATCTCAATGTCGTTCTCACCCAGCTGATGAAACCTCCTTTTGAGCCACTGAATTCCTGCCATCTGAAGTACTTGACCTGGAAGGTCATTTTCTTGGTGGCAGTTACTTCAGCTCGTAGAGTCAGTGAGCTTCAGGCCCTGGTAGCCCAGGCCCCTTACACCAAATTTCATCATAACAGAGTAGTCCTCCGCACTCACCCTAAGTTCTTGCCAAAGGTTGTGTCGGAGTTCCATCTGAACCAGTCAATTGTCTTGCCAACATTCTTTCCCCGTCCTCATTCCTGCCCTGCTGAACGTCAGCTGCACACATTGGACTGCAAGAGAGCATTGGCCTTCTACCTGGAGCGGACACAGCCCAACAGACAGTCCGCCCAATTGTTTGTTTCTTTTGATCCCAATAGGAGGGGAGTGGCTGTGGGGAAACGCACCATATCCAATTGGCTAGCAGATTGCATTTCCTTCACTTACGCCCAGGCTGGGCTGGCTCTTGAGGGTCATGTCACGGCTCATAATGTTAGAGCCATGGCAGCGTCGGTAGCCCACTTGAAGTCAGCTACCATTGAAGAGATTTGCAAAGCTGCGACGTGGTCATCTGTCCACACATTCACATCTCATTACTGCCTGCAGCAGGATACCCGACGCGACAGTCGGTTCGGGCAGTCAGTTCTTCAGAACCTGTTTGGGCTTTAGGATCCAACTCCACCCCCCGAGGGCCCTGTTTGTTCTGTTCCAGGCTGCACTCTCAGTTAGTTGGTAAATTTTTTTAGGTCAATCTCAGTTATGTCCTCGCCGTTGCGAGGCCCAATTGACCATGGTTGTTGTTTTGAGTGAGCCTGGGGGCTAGGGATACCCCATCAGTGAGAACAAGCAGCCTGCTTGTCCTCGGAGAAAGCGAATGCTACATACCTGTAGAAGGTATTCTCTGAGGACAGCAGGCTGATTGTTCTCACAAACCCGCCCACCTCCCCTTTGGAGTTGTGTCTTCCCTTCTCTTTGTCTTGCTACATATGAGACTGGCCGGCACGAGCCGGTTTCGGGCGTGAAGACAGCCGCGCATGCGCGGTGCGCATCGGCGCGCGAGGGCTAGCCAAGGCTTTTGCTAGTGAAGATTCCGATTGGAGGGGATGCCGTGGACATCACCCATCAGTGAGAACAATCAGCCTGCTGTCCTCGGAGAATACCTTCTACAGGTATGTAGCATTTGCTGTAGGCACAGGCCTACCCAGCAGCAGCACAGCTGTGATGTGGCTAGTGGGGATCCCCAAGCTGTACCAGCTGAAGACTCCCAGCATCTCTCCCTCCCCCAGGCAATCAGGCGCCCCTTAATGCTGCTCTCCCAACCCCCAGTACCTTGTAAAGCCTTCAGTTCTTTGCTGCAGCAAGCTGTGACTCATACCCACTGCATATGCCAGCCCCAAGATTTCCCTTTGATCTGTCTCAGCCTATATGGAAAGCAGAGAGAAGGTTCAGGGCCAGTGTCAGCAGCGGGTATGAGTCACTACTCACTGCCGGTAAAGAAATGAAGGTTTTAAAAGGTACCAGAAGTTGGGGGAATGGAGATGAGACTCTGATCGCCTGGGAAAAGGAGCAGGAGAGATGCCGGGCGGAGGGCAGGGTTATTGTGTACGGCCACCCACAACTGTGTGTCTGGCTACATCCCTAATTGAATCCCTCTCCTCTGCCTAGCCTCAATGCAAAGCCTGTCCAACCATTAGGCAGACTAGGTATTTGTCTAGGATGGCACCAATGCAGAAGTCAGTGTGCTACAGAAGGTGCATCACAGTTGGTGTGGGGCCTTGTGCTAGCTGTAATGAGTGTTTAGATGTGCTTCTCAGTGGAGGAGGGGGAAGGTAAATTAAGGCAGATGCTGAACGCCTTGGGGAGGGAGGTAGAGAAGGGAGATGATGGACTACAGAAGGGAAGATGCTGGATATTGGTGGGGATGCATTGCTAAAGCTTTACCTAAGGAGTCAGATATACTTTGGTCAGCCCTGCCCCTACACCAATTGGGACTTGCTTGAACTTAAAACATGATGGCAGTGGACAACTGAGACTGCTTCCTGTTTGTCTCCAGCAGGTCACAGTTCAACATTCCAGCCCAGGTCACCATGGTGGGGTGTAATTCAAAACACAACACTTTGGCCACATGCTGCATGGAAGATGGAGAAGCTGCCAAGGCACAGCACCCTTGCTATTATACTTTAAATTTAAGGAAGCCTTGATTGGTGCAGAATCATTTATGGGTTGCCACCACTGCTGCTGTTTACACCAGTCCTCCAGTCTTCTGCAGAGATTTTGCAGGGGGAGATCTTGATTTTTTTGGGCCTTCCCAAGGCTGTACAATTACAGGAGACTGATGGAGGTGCCACTTATTGGGTCTGGATGGAGAGTTTGTTAGCTGTGCCCTAGTGACTGTTAGTTTGCTATGTTGATTGGCTGTTAGAGAGCAAATCAGCATGTAAAAGTGAGATGGGTGGTGTCCTGCAGGCACTTTGTTGAATTACATGTGCGTTTGTTGCTTGTGTGGCAGAATGTAAATTCTATGGCATAACCTAGTGATACTACTACTACTAGTAGTAATAATTTCTATAGCAATATGTACAGAGTGCTGCACACATTATATATAGGTACTTTCTCTATCCCTAAAGGGCTCACAACCTAAGTTTTGTACCTGGGGCAACGGAGGGTTAAGTGACTTGCCCAAGGTCACAAGGAGCTACAGTGGGAATTGAACCCAGGTTGCCAAGATCAAAGCCCACACTGCACTAACCATTAGGCTACTCCTCCAGTGATGCTGTTTACACCATGGTCACAGAATTGCAGAAGCTTGGGGGTACTAGTCATGGTCAAGGAAGGAAATGTGGTATATGAGACCTTAAATCAGCACATCAATCTTTCTCTGGCTGTGACTCCATTCATGCAATTACAGAAAGTGCAGGCCCCCTCAAAGGCACGGGTCAATGTTATCTTTATGCAGGGCCTGCCAAGATCATGTCCCCAAATGCAGGTTAGGAAGCTCCACAATAAATGAAAAGGCCTGAGTATAGAGGGGAAAACGTGACTCATTTCTGCTTTCAATGAGCAAGAACTCATCATATCAATACCCACCGAGACAAGACACAAAACGTTTTTCTTGCTCATCGAGGCACAAATATAGATGTCCTTACCATAATAAAACAGTACAATTTAAATTCTGTATTCTGAATGACACAAAGTGTTCCATGTTTTTCTACTTGCCTCTAGCTCCTCTGAAAAGGACCTTGAAGTGCTTTTCTAGCCTTCTCGCCATGTAGTTTGCATTCAGTATGGCAATCTCTGTTGCATGTTTAAGTCCTTTAGCTCCCATCATCTGGAAAGGAGAAGGCAAGAATATGAAAACAAAACAGATGAAGGCTGTGAGGCCTGTCTAATGTGTCCATCTTCTCCATCTCACTACACATTTCACCCCATCTCTCTGCACTCCGTCTTTGAGCTTTTTCTATGCTTTCATCCATCTGGATCTGCTTTTGTGACCACCTTTGCTGAAGGGATTGGGAAAAAGGTGCAATTATTCATTATCTTTTTGAAACCCCTGAGTCATTCCATGACTCCTTTCAGAGCTTCTTTTCACTAAAAAGTACCTGTCCTCCACGGTCCTGCGCAGCACCCTCACACACATTCCTCTGAGATATTTAAAGTAGTGAAGGGAGTTAAGACATTTAAAGTACATGTGTAGGTGCTTAAACCTCTCCTCTGAGGTCCTGTTGTGCAGGTCTTTTTCTGCCATCATCTACTATGTTACAAGGTAGTGTTATCTTATTTGTGATTTAAGATTGCAGATTTTTGATCATGTGACGCCATGCAGGAGAGAGGACACAGGTAGTTGGCTCTACCGCTACCCTCCTTCTAAAACCTTGCAATTTTGCCGGCTTTTGATTCATACTACCTCTGTCTTATGACTTCCTGTCCCTCGAGATCAAAGCGGAGCAGCAGTGACTCTGTTTGGGCTGATGTGAGACCCACTCGTAAGGATCAGGAGTGGAATTGACCTTCTGACACCAAAATGGCAGCTCCCATGAGCCCGACAGGTATATTAAAAGCAAGAAGCCAGCAAAAGAATCAGTTGGACCACTAGATGACTAAAGGGGTAAAAGGAGCAGTCAGGGAAGATAAAGACAAAGCCAAAGCGGAGAAATTAAATGAATTCTTTGCTTTGGTTTTCACCGAGGCAGATTTGGGAGGGATTCAGTACCTGCACCAGAAATGATATTCAAAGCTGACGAGTCAGAGAAACTGAGTGAAATCTCTATAAAGCTGGAAGATGTAATGGGGCAATTTGACAAGTTGAAGTGTAGCAAATCGCCTTTACCAGACGGTATTAATCCCAGAATACTGATAGAATTGAAAAATGAACTTGCAGAACTATTGTTAATCTATCTTTAAAATTAAGCATGGTACCAGAAGATTGGAGGGTGGCCAATGTAATGCCAATTTTTAAAAAAGGTTCCAGAGGTGATCTAGGAAATTATAGACCGGTGCACTGACTTTCAGGGGTTCCCCAAGATTAAAAAAAATAGTTTTATTTTCTTTCAAACCACAGGTTATATATATTTATTTCTGTTTTATTGTACCCTGCCTTGATTTGCTTTAATGATAAAGGTGGCTTTAGTAAATTTTAATAAACCATAAGCAGTAAATGTGTATCAGCTTTACCGATGAAAGGGCAAAATACAAGTTTTAATGGTGAAGGACATTACCATATAGCATGCCAGCTTAATGACAAATTACTTCTTCTCCATTACTAACAAGAAAATGTGGCATAAATCTGTTAGTCAGCATCTGCAAAGCAGCAACTAGTTTTAGAAAACTGTACCTTGATATATGCCCAGGAGATTGGCAAAATTGCACTGGAGCCCCATGGTGCAGCACTCACTGTGCCCAAGGAACTGGCAGCATTATCTAACTGGACTGTAAGGATTGGATGACTAGGTAGATATGGAGCAAGATGCTTCTTCCTAAAATACAAACCAAGTGAAATTAGTATCATAAGCAATTTTCTAACCCTAGCTTCAAGACCATACAATATTAGCCTTAAATGGGCTTCACTTCATTTACAAATAATTGTATGATGCCTGGTGTCTTAGCTAACCATATGCTTTCTGGCCCTCAAGTAAATACCTAGAGCACATTTAATCCAACAGTTTCCTTCCTTGTGCTCCTTTGGGCCTTTAGTTCAATCAGAGCTATTGGTGGAATCCGCTGCCAATAAGTCTTCATTAAGAGTTACCCTAATTTTCCCTCATGCTCTCTTTCTAGGTCATTTTAGACCAGTTATTGTAACCATGGGAGCCAACTTTTCAAAATTATTGGGGTGCTAAGCCCAGTGGAAATAACCCCTCCCTGGACATATACAAGGAATGTTCTCAATATTGGGGGTGCTTAAGCACCCACAGTTGTAACTATCCCAGGCTGGGAAGCCATGTGCCAGGGCTGTTTCTGGAACCCTGTAATCATGGGTTTAAATGCGACCACTAGATATCACCATTAAGCAATGACCAGGAATCCTTCCCCATATTGTGATCTCTGCCCCTTCAGCATTTCCAGCCCTGGCTGACAACAAATGGAGAACCTGAGCTGGGACTAACTCTGGTGCTCCACATGGCAGAGGGTGGTACTACTGGGCCAGGCACACCATTAAGATAGTAAAACTTTCCCCCAATGTGGAAAAATACCTACTGTACCTGAATATAACTTGCCTTGAGCTTGTGTTTGGAAAGGCATTTAATCTATACCCAAAATCAAAATCCAAAAAGAAAGTGGCTATGCAGCCTATACTAACACTCCAATTGGTCCCATGCCAGGTCCTCCACCTCCATGGGGAATGCAGAAGGTTTTGTGAAGATTTAAATGTGAAACATCTGAACCATAGTCACCAGGCCGACACAGTCCCACCTGACAAATACACATTAATTCATTACATTAAATAAATCTGAAAAGCAAGTTTGGCAAACCAGCAAAAAAACAGAGAAGACAGGAAAATTGTCAAGAGCATGGATAGGGTTGTAAGTTCACCGGTCACTGGTGGAGTCATAACCGTTTGAATATCAGTCCTGTAGGTTTTTGGATCCCAGGTGCAAATTCAGTGGTTAGCATATCTGGGTTTGAAAAAGGTAGGTTTGGACAAGTTCCTAGAGGAAAAGTCCATAGTCTCCTATTGAGGCAGACATGGGGGAAGCCATTGCTTGTCCTAGGATTAGTAGCATGGAATGTTGCTACTATTTGGGTTTCTGCCAGGTACTTGTGACCTGGATTGGCCACTGTTGGAAACAGGATACTGGGCTAGATGGACCATTGATCTAATCCAATATGTTATTCTTGTGTTCTTATGCCTTGAATTGTAATCAATCCCATAAGGGAGGGGGCAGTTGCACAGATGGAGGATAACTGTATAAACACTTTTGTATGTAAAGCCCATCTGATATGCATATCAAAGGGCTTTAACAAAACTGTACAACTACAAATGCATAAAAATGTGCCTACTTTTAGGTCAAACCAACCTCAAAACTCTAGTATTAACAACTGATGCTATGATTCTAATTAATTAAAGGAAGATGTAATTCCTAATAGAGTTGTCTCCTTTATATATCACTTTTTAGATCAAACTATATCCATCCTACTTCTATCCCTTGATCTCTCTGCAGCTTTTGACCTGGTGGATAACCAGATTCTTTTGCTCAGTCTTCAATCTATTGGGATCTCGGGTACAGTGCTAGATTGGTTTATCTCATACCTGCAAAATCATCACTATACAGTATTGAATGAAAACTCTTTTTCCACCCCTTTCAGTCCTAATTCAGGAGTACCACAAGGGTCTATTTTATCTCCAATGCTATTTAACATCTTTTTGGCTCCTCTTTTGACTCTTATTCAATCCCTTGACATGACTGCATTCATATAAGTTGATGACATTCAGGTGCTTGTTCCTCTTGACACCGGCTCAACGACTGAAATTTCTACTGTTAATCATAAAATTGCTGAGATCACTGATTGGCTTACACAACACAAATTAGCTCTTAACCCAAATAAATCCCAAACCATACTTTTTCCATCATAAACCTGGCCCCACTTTACCTACACCGATTCTTCTAACTAATATTTCCATACCCCAGGTCAAAACCATCCGTATTCTTGGAATACTTATAGACTCCAAATTATCATTTGGTCGACAAATCTCTTAGGTCATTAGACGCTGCTTCTTCAAGATGCGATTAATTCTCTCTATATGTACTTTAATTCTCCCAACTGCACTAAATATACTGATCCACTCATTAGTCGATTACTGTAACTCCCTTTACAAAGCCCTTTGAGTCAAAGACATCCGCTGTCTTCAGAACATTCAAAACACTGCTATTTGTCTAATCACCAATTCACATAAATATGACCACGTTACTCCATATCTTAAGGAAGCCCACTGGCTTCCAGTAAACCACCATATTACCTATAAACCTTTACTGCTTGTCTTCAAAACATTGCAAACAGAACAACCCCTCTATCTCTTTCGCTACCTTGTTCCTTACTGCCCGGCTTGAACACTAAGATCAGCACAACAAAATCAATTAGTCATCCCAAGCTATCGAGAGAATTCACGAGCACACAAGACAGTATTTTTAGTGTACAAGGCCCCCAACTTTGGAACAGTCTTCCAGTTTCCCTTTGCTTACAAACATCACTTGAGAAATTTAAGAAAGATGCATACCATTAAACATCTTTCAGATGGCACCTTGGAAAACTCTCAACTATGTGTTTTTCCCTCATGTTTTACCCTCCCCCCCATCTGTCCTAATATTGTAGTTCTACCCCATTTCCTTTAATTCATGTCTAAATGTCTATCGTTTTATTATTTTCACTTCTTGCCTTTCTCTCCTTATCTTAGATTGTAAGCTGTCCAAGTCTCCCATAGGGTGGGACAGTAAATAACTGAAACTTGAAAAGACGTCAGCTGTACTGTTGCTCTACATTGATAACATACAGTTATTAACCATCATGTCTAAAAAAAAAAAACTCCGTCCACCTTTATATTCTATTTTTCAAACCATACAAAACTTTTTATCTTTCAAAATTTTATGAAAAATTGAAAATGCTTTTACTGCAGAGATAAAACTTAGCTTGTGTTAGAGAACAAACTCAACAGAACTTCTCTGTTTTATATTGGAGCTTCATCAGGAGCCACCTCGCTAAGCTGTTTTCTAACTGTGAAAATACAAAAAAGCATCAGCAATCTAAATCAGTTGAAAAATTCATTATAGGTCCACAGCAAAATATAGCATACAGCACTTACCGAGATTTTTCTGTTTAGCGTTCTGCAGTCTCTTGTTTAACTTTATAAAGATGGCAGTGACGTTTTTAAAAACCACTCGCCATCAATTTACCATCAATCCTTACACGTAAAGATGATGTCACACCTATAGCACACTGGGTGGGTAAAGCTACACATCTGTTAGTTATCAAACATCTTTAAAAATGTTCTCCATTCTATAATATTGTTCAGTCCCACTGGTTGACTGCTTCTCAGTTTTGATATCCATTTTTGTTCCCTTTGTAGTAAAAGCCTCCCTCTATCCCCACCATGTTTATTACCAACAATTCAATTGATTACAAAATATCTTAGTTCATCAAAGGTGTGCGTTTGTGTTAGTGTCTGACTAATGGAGCCTCTTCTTTTCCCTGTATCACACAATGTCTATGCTCGTTCAAACGTATTTTGAACGCTCTTACAGTTTTGCCAACGTATAATTTTTGGGCATTTGACAATGCAATCTACATAGTCCTTGATTTTATATACTTTTCTCTCAACTGGGTTTTTGAACGCCATTATTTCCAATGTTACTGAACATGTTTAACAAGCACTGCACTTGTAATGGCCAATCAATTGATTTCCCTCAGTCCTAGAACTATCTTCCATGTGGAGGAGTGGCCTAGTAGTAAGAGCACTGGTCTTGACATCCAGAGGTGGAAAGTTCAAATCCCACTGCTGCTCCTTGTGATTTAGGCAAGTCATTGCCTCAGATACAAACCCAGTGTACCTGAATATAACTCACCTTGAATGACTACTGAAAAAAAATGTAAGCAAAATCTAAATAAATAATAGTTCTTTCAATTTTGTTGAATATCTTGATCTTCAAAAAGAGGGTAAGGCTATTATTCTCCAATGTTTTTTTATAACTGGAGCCACCTTGACGGAGCTTATAGTATATTTCATAACAAAAGTATTAATTTCTGAATCTCCATTCTATGGTGTTGTGGTCTTAACAGGACTTCCCTGTGGTTGAATTTTGCTCATTTGTATGCTTGTTTTAAAGATTTTTTGGGCTAACCTCCGACTCAATTTTTCCATAGATATTTTTTGTAGCGCTATAGAAATGCTAAATAGTAGTAGTAGTAGCATGGATTTTTTAAAATTATTTATTTATTGATTTATAACAAGTTTTCACCAAGTACAATACTTGAATTAGGTAATAATACAGGCTAAGAAATTTTCCCATCAAAATTAGAACAATAATATAACAAAGAAAAACGGTTGTGCCCTCTTTAGACACTAAAAGTTTGGGAGGGGGCTACATATTCAGGAGAGAAATTAAGGAATAAATGAAGATCAATTTAGCATTGCACGCTGCACCTAATCCTAACTATATCTTAATCTCTCTATATCTGACATTAAACTTTACATAATTTTTTTTTTTTTTTTTTACTTACAAAAGCTGTTAAATGTTCTGGTAGGAAAAAAATATATTTTAGTCCTTGATATTTTATCACACATGTACTTGGGTAATTTAAGTAAATAGAGGCCCCTAATGCTAGGGTCTCTTTCCTTAAAGCTAAAAAAGCTTTTCTCCTTTCCTGTGTCTGTCTAGTAACACCAGGGTACATCCATATCTTTTCCCCATAGAATAAAGATTGTGATTTCTTGAAAAACATACGTTTTACTGCTTCCATATCTTGTTCAAATATAAATAAAACTAACAAAGTCATTCTTTCGGAATCCTCAGTTATGGATGATTCTAAAATTTCTGTAAAGTTAAGGTTATGTTTCTCTTGCTCTTTTTGTAGAGGTTGTTGTAATATACAGGGGCGTAGCCACGGGTGGGCCTGGACGGGCCCAGGCCCAACCATTTTCCCTCCAGGCCCACCCATTTTCCCTCCAGGCCCACCCATCCACAACCTTTGCGCGCTGTCGCTGCCCTTTTGTCCCGCGGAGGCAGCATTCAGTGTTTCCATCCTGCCCTGTCTTTTCCCCAAGCTCCGCTGCATCGGTCCCTGCAAGTGGAAATTTGGAATCCTTCTCCTTTTCAGCCGTCGCGCTGCGCTGCCATACACACAGGCAGCTTCGCTCCTCCCTGCCGCGTCCATTCTGACCCTCTATGATGCACTTCCTGTTTAGGGCCGGATGAACGCGGTGGGGGAGAGTGAAGCTGCCTGTGTGTATGGCAGCGCAGTGCGACGGCCGAAAAGGAAAAGGATTCCACGATGCAGTGGAGCCTGGGGAGAAGACAGGGCAGGAAGGAAACGCTGAACGCTGCCTCCGCGGGACAAAAGGGCAGCGACAGCGCGGGAAGGATGTGGATGCGCGGGCCTGGAGGGAAAGTGGCTGAGCTGCTGGGACATGGGAGGGAGAGGAGGAAGGGACTGGAGGGAAGGGCGAGAGCTGCTGGGACATGGGAAGGAGAGGAAGAAGGGACTGGAGGGCAGGGAGAGAGCTACTGGGACATGGGAGGGAGAGGAAGAAGGGACTGGAGGGCAGGGCGAGCGCTGCTGGGACATGGAAGGGAGAGGAAGAAGGGACTGGATGGCAGGGCGAGCGCTGCTGGGACATGGGAGGGAGAGGAAGAAGGGACTGGAGGGCAGGGCGAGCGCTGCTGGACATGGGAGGGAGAGGAAGAAGGGACTGGAGGGCAGGGCGAGCGCTGCTGGGACATGGGAGGGAGAGGAAGAAGGGACTGGAGGGCAGGGCGAGCGCTGCTGGGACATGGGAGGGAGAGGAAGAAGGGACTGGAGGGCAGGGCGAGCGCTGCTGGGACATGGGAGGGAGAGGAAGAAGGGACTGGATGGCAGGGCGAGAGCTACTGGACATGGGAGGGAGAGGAGGAAGGGGCTGGAGAGCTGCTTGACAAGGGAGGAAGAAGGGACGCGAGGGGAGAGGGCTGCTGGACATGGGAAGATAGGGAGAGAAAGAGGGGAGATGGATGAAAGGATGCAGAGAGAAAGGGGAGAGACTGGAAGGATGTGGAAAGAGAGGGGAGACTGAACAGAAAAGGGTAGAGAGATAGAGAGACACTGGATATAAGGAGAGGGGAGATAGAGACACTAGATGGAAGGATCAGGAGAGAGGGTAGATGGGTGGAAGGATGAGGAGAGAAAGAGGGAAGACACTGGATGGAAGGGTAGGGAGAAAAAGGAGACGCTGGATGCAAAAGAAAGAGGGGAGACACTGGAAGGATGGGGATAGAAAGAGGGGAGCTGCTGGATGGAAAGAGGGAGAGGACAGAGTAGGGAAAGACTGGAGAATAAGAGGAAGGGGCATGTGGAGAACAAGGGTGAGGAAAAGATGAAAAGCCATAGGTGATGAATGGACAGGAAACCCTGGCAAGAGAAAGACGAAGGAAAGCAGAATCTAGAGACTGGGAGCAACACAATGAGAAAAAGTAAATGGCCATACAACAAAGGTAAAGAAAATAATTTTATTTTTAATTTAGGATAAAGTAATATGGTACCTGTGTTAATAAAGTTTCAGAGACCAATACTTCCTTCCTTAGGTCAGGAGACGATACCATAACAGCATTATACTGACCTGAGGCAGGAGGTTTTGGCCTCTGAAAGCTCATTGAAAAGGGTGTTAGGCTATTAAATTATTTTCTGAAACCTGATGCACTGAAAAGCAGTACTTTACCCCTGTGTAACAAATGCATCTGATTAGTGTGACTAAATTTTGCTGGGGAAGGGGGGTAGAGAGAAAATTTTGTGCCCACCCACCTTAGGTTCAGGCCCATCCAAAATTGGCAGTCTGGCTACGCCACTGGTAATATAATATCCGAGGTTTCTCCTTCTTGAATCTTTTTAGTTGGAATATAATATATTTGATTAATTGGAGGAATAAGATCTGAAAAATAGTTCAAAACTTCTACCAAATATTTTTTAAAGACTTCAAGAGGAGTAAACCCCAGAGTTCTGGGAAAGTTTAAGAAATGAAGATTCAGTCTACGATTATAATTTTCAATTTGTTCAATTTTTCTATGAATTAAGTTTTATCTTTTATTGTCACCAAAGAAAAATCTTGTAGCTTTCTCACTTCTTTTATTTCAGTCATTTGATTAGCGGAGTCTGTTTTAATTTTGTCAAAAGATTTAGAAAGTAGTTACCAGAATAGAAATCTCTTGTGTAGAGTTAGTTAGTTTAATTTTGAGGTTTTGGAGAGCTTGCCAAATGCTCTCCAAAGTAACTGGCTCCAGTTTAGATGACAAAGATCTATCCAGTAACTAGGGGTTCGAAGGCCCCAGACCTCTGCAAGCCTTCCCATCAGCAGAGCCTCTTGCCTGAGGCCTTTCTTCGCTGTCTTCCGAATCAGATGACTTCAGCTGGGATAGGAAAGCTGCGGGCGGAGGCGATGGATTGATTTCCAGGGGTGAAAGCGTGATATCCCTGGTCGCAGGGGTCTCCTCCTCCTGGGACAATGGGGCTCCTCCCAGGCTTTTGGTCAAGTGTTCTCACCGCGACCTTCTCTATGGTCAGTTGCGATGGTGAAGAGGTTCTAGTCGCCGAGGCTCCAGCCTTGACCAGACCTTTTCTTTTAGTATGGGGCATAATTGTTAACGCGGAATCAGTTTGTTTGTAACTGAACATGAGAGAGCTCAAGCATGATCAGTGTGTGCCGCCATCTTGGGCCCCCCCCCCCCCCCCCCTTTTAGCATTGATTTTAAAGTCACCCGTTTCTGTGAAGATACATCTAAAATGTAATATTTGTGAAAACGGTAAACTTTTCTTTAATGCTATAGGGTGACAACTATCAAAACTAAGCATTGTAGTTCTATCCATGGGCTTCACATAAACTGTGGTTCTTAAGGTGTTATCACAACTCTGTTCAATATTCACATACAAAAAAAATTAATTTTACTGTTGGAAAATTGTTTTTACTACAAAGGGAACAAAAATGGATATCCAAACTGAGAAGCATTCAACCAATGGGATTGAACAGTATTATAGAATGGAGAGCATTTTTTAAAGATGTTTGATAACAAATGTATAACTTTATCCACCTAGTGCGCTATGTGTGACATCTTTTGTGTAGGGATTGGTGGTAAATTTGATAGCAAGTGGTTTAAAAACACCGCCACCATCTTTATAAAGTTAAACAAGAGACTGCAGAACGCAAAACAGAGATATATATTGGCAAGCATTGATGCTATATTTTGCAGTGGGCCTATAATGAATTTTTCAATTGATTTAGGCTGTTGATTTAGGCTTTTCTGTATTTTCAAAGATAGAAAACAGCTCAGCGAGACGGCTCCTGATGAAACTCCAACGTGAAACAGAGAAGCTCCATTGAGCATGCCCTCTAACACAAACTAAGTTACCTCTGCTCTAAAAGCATTTTCCATTTTTTATTAAAATTTGAAAAAGATAAAAAGTTTTGTTGTATGGTTTGAAAAATAGAATATAAAGGTGGACGGAGGTTTTTTAGACTTATGATGGTTAATCGTACGCTATCAATATAAAGCAATAGTACAAGTGAAGTCTTCTTCCTTCCTTAATTAGTTAGAATTATAACATCAGTTGTTAATACTGGACTTTTGAGATTTGGTTTGATCGACTGGATAAACTTCAGCCTGTATTGTATTGAGTGTGGAGTACATTTTAGGTGCATCTGCTGGCAGGTGTTCCCCAGGGCTGTAGTTTAGGTGGAACAGAGCTGCAGTTGCAATGTACATGCATATTTTATACACTGTGGGGTCCTTTTACTAAGGTGCGCTGAAACATGGCCTGCAGTAGTGTAGGCGCAAGTTTTGGGCACGCACAGAATCATTTTTCAGCGCACCTGTAAAAAAAGGCCTTTTTTAAAATTTTTGCTGAAAATGGATGTGCGGCAAAATCAAAATTGCCGCGCTTCTATTTTGGGTCCGAGACCTTACAGCCAGCCATTGACCTAGTGGTAAAGTCTCATGTGGTAACCGGGAGGTAATGACCTATGATATGTGTGGCAGAAAATATAAATGATTTTTCAGCTGCGCGTATCAGATGCGCAGCAAAAATAAAATTACCACAAGAGCCACGTGGTAGCTGAGCAGTAACTCCATTTTGGCGCACGTTGGTCATATGTAGACATTTACGCTGCTTAGTAAAAGGACCCCTATATTGATGCTGAGTACATGCACACATTTCCACCTTTTCTTAAAGCAGGTGTAAACATGTGCGTTTTCATGCTATTGGGGCTGGTTTTAGATGCTTATTTTATAGAAGGCCTACAAGCACCAATGTTACCTTTATTTTAAAAAAATGCTTGGACAGGCATCTTTTAAGACTTATATCGCTTATGCTCTTATAAAATTACCCTCTTAGAGAGCAATTTTCAAGAGCCATCTAGGTGGGTAAATGAACTGGTTACCTGAAACATTCCCACCCTCCCTGTAAGTTACCTGCAATTCCATAAAGTGCATATTACTCACTCTAAGGAAAAAGCAGGTGAGAATCCCTACATTAATTTGTCCTCTAGGCGGTTCTGAAAGGGAGGAAAACTGGTGCAAAGCTTATGGCTTGAAGTACCCTTGTCATTGTGAAAATTATCCCCTTTAGGGACAGAACAGAAGAAAGTTTGTCAAACAGTGGCAAATATATGGGGAAGGGGACATGATGTGGCAGAAGATGAAGGAATAGGAGCAAGTGATGAGGTCAGAGAGGCAGACAGGAGCAGAAGTTGGGAATAATTAAAAAGTTTAGAACACTACTCTGAGACAGGACAGGTTAATGTGAAAGAATGTGTGATATGTCCAAACCTGCGCATTCATATTTGCTCCATCCAAATAGACCTGCCCACCATGCTTATGGATTAAGTCACAAACATCTGTAATTTCCTCTTCAAACACACCATTAGTGGAGGGGTATGTGATCATGATGGCCGCCAAGTTCTCTTTGTGTTTATCCACCTATAGAAAGAATGGAGGAGGGATTGGAATAGGTAGATAGGGGAAAGAAGTTAAACAGTTTGATTGATATTCAAAGCATTCTGCACATCTAAACTTGTATATGTAAATGTATTCAAATCTCTTAATCGAAAAGAATCAGCAAATAGGAAAATGATCAACATACAGATGTTCCTTTTATACTCTGACAATGAGAGATCTGTTAACATTTATTTACAACAACATTTCCAACTATTTAAGTTCCTCTAAGTAGACCCCCCCCCCAAAAAAAAACCCAGCCACCCCTCAATCAGCAACTCAACATTATGTGCATGATAAAACCAGACACTTTAGCTGTTAAGGATCAAGCTAAGGAATCTATGCAGTAATGAGTTGCAGTATATTTGCCAAATTACTGAAAATACTTTCAGCGTACAAACTGCAGGTTACCTGCTATTTTTCATTCTATAAATCAATAAGAAGTGATTTCCATTGGGTCAAGGATAGTGGGTCAGATTTCCAGCATATAAGGACATTTACAGGCCAAAAGAAACACCTTCCCAAGAAACAATTTAGTCCCTTTCCTACAAGAGCAAAAAGCATGATGTCCACTTGCTTGAGGAATTACAGATATAACGGAGTTCAAAAAGAATGAGGGAGGTCCAGAATATCTGGTCAAGAGTAGCCATCTCTAATATCACATCTGGGACACCTAGTAACATTAATGATCTTTGCTTGAAAAATCCAAGGATACCAACTGGAGTGAAGACTCAGGGGAAATGTACTGTATTAGCATTTAACTTTCAAAAGGGCAGCTATGATAAAATGAGAAAATGGTTTAAAAATCTAAAAGGAACAACTGCAAAGGTTAGAACTTTAAATCAGGCATGGACATTGTTAAAAAAAATACCTTGGAAACCCAGACCAGATGTATTCCACATATTAAAGTGGAAAGAAGGCCAGCCAAGTGAGGTGAAAAAGGCTATTAGAAGAAAGCATCTTTCAAAAAATGAAAAAGGATCCAAATAAAAAAAAAACAGCATAAGCACTGGAGGAGTGGCCTAGTGGTTAGGGTGGTGGACTCTGGTCCTGGGGAACTGAGTTTGATTCCCACTTCAGGCATGGGCAGCTTCTTGTGACTCTGGGCAAGTCACTTAACCCTCCATTGCCCCAGGTACAAATAAGTACCTGTATATGTAAGCCTCATTGAGCCTACCATGAGTGGGAAAGCGTGGGGTACAAATGTAACAAAAAAGAAAATTAGATGCAAAGCATTGATAAGGAATGATGTGAATTTGAAAAGAAGTTTGCTTTAGAGGCAAAACACACAAACAGAAAAACCCCAAATAAACTTAAGGGCCCAAAATTCAGCTGGCTGCAATCAGTGTTTCATTACCCGCCGCCAACATTAAACTTCGAAATTCAATGCTAGGCCATGTCTAGGCACCTCTCCCAGCCGCTGGTACCTTTTAAAGCTTTCAGTTCTTTGCCAACACCGAGCAGCGACTCATACTTGCTGCTCATGCTAGCCTCATGCCTTCTCTAATGAAACTTCCTGTTTCCGCATAGGCAGAGCCAGGTCAAAGGAAAGGACTGGGGCTGGTGCATGCAGCAGCTATGAATCACTGCTTGCTGCCGGCAAAGAACTGAAGGCTCTAAAAAGGTACCGAGATGTTGGGGGGATAGAGTAAAAAGATGCCTGATTGCCTGTGGAGGAGGGGAGGGAGAAATGCCAGGAGTCTTCATCTGGTGGAGCTTGGGGGATCCCCACCAGCCATATCGCATTGTTACAAAAAGGCTGACATCAGTACCAGGCAAAATAGTGGAAACTATAATGAAGAACAAAATTAATGAACACAAACAAGCATGGTTTCAATGGGACAAAATCAAGATAGATTTAGACAAGGGACGTCTTTCCTCAATCTTCAAATGTGTTTCTTTGCAGTGTTTAAGCCTTAAATACAAAGGGAAAGAAAATTACAGGACACAGGTAACATCAATTACCATGGCCTTCAGATGGGCAAAATCAATGCTTCCATCTTTATCGATCTCTACCGGCTGGATCTTCATGCCTGCCATTTGGGCACTGGCAGGGTTAGTTCCATGAGCAGATTTTGGGATAAGACAGACCTATAAATGAAAATCATCTGACAGCTTAAGATACAGAAAAAGAAATCATCCATGGGCATAGTTTAGGAAATACTACGAATATCTCCCACCTGAACTTGTATCCCAAACTAAAAGTTCTAGGACATTATTATTATAAGCATTTCTATAGCGCTACCAGACGCACACAGCGCTGAACACCTGACACAGAGAGACAGTCCCTGCTCAATAGAGCTTACAATCTGGGAAAGCTTTAAGCCTCTGAAAATTTGGCTCCTAGTGTACTGAATTTCTCTGTACCCTTTTAATATCTAAACAGAGGAAGAGAATGAACCTAGGGACGACTCAGTTTAGGAGATGCCAAACTTGATCCTCCATGGCTATAACCTAATTGGGTTTTCAAGAGTTCCACAATGAATATGAATGACATCTCATACATATTCATTGTGGAACTTTTGAAAGCCAAGCTGGGTTGTGGCTTTTGTTGCCCAAGTTATAGGCTCTCTGGCTTGACTGTTTACAGCCTTGCATAATTAGTCACTGAGCCATCAGTGTAAAACTTTTCAACAAATATTACTAGATAAGGGCAGATATTCCCCAGCATGCTTCCCCACAAAGGTTTTATATAGTCTCAGTTGGCTGTATTTTAAAGCTGACCTAACATATGTGGGGGTCACACTTAGCAGACCATGACCACTTTGAGGGTAATTTTATACAACTCAATGTGTTACCAAGCCTGGTGTCAGCCGCTGCTTTGACATGCTGGATATTGCAGGGAAGTCTGTGCCCTGGAATCAGTGTGAGATTGGCCATTGCATGAAAATGTCCATGAGTAAATAACATTTATATGTATATATCACAGTCAGAAACAGAGAGGCTCTTTAGATCTGCATCAAAAATGATGCAAAAAAAATCACAAAAGATCAAGAAAAAATAATCTTAAACACCCAACGTGGTGCACGTTTTACCCACTCATGGGCTGCCTCAGGGATCAGTGCTAAAACATGCAAATAATAAATACATTTGTGAATAAATTATAAAGCTGTCAATACATAAAAACATATGTAAAGTGAGGGATCTAGTGATCAAATTAGTGAACTTACAAAAGACTGTTTTAAGTTGTAACTTATGAATGCTCAGCAGTATTACAAGAAACCAGGGAACATTTACTTTTAATATAACAACTGGCAGGTTTGAGTTGTTTTTTTTTATTAACCTCCTCACTAGGTTTGTAATTTGGACTATTTCAAGTTATTATACATTGGTTATTTATTTATGCATGCAGTCTTGTATCCCAGTATTAGCCAAAAACAAGTTTTGGTTCAAAGTGGCTTACAGATTACAGTTTGGTGGAGTTACGTTACAATCATGCTTTGCAGTGTGGGAGGATAGCTGAAGTTCGTGTGTTTGTTCAAGAGTTTATGACATCTATAGTTTGAGTGATTATTCAAGAGTTTATGAATGAATAGAATTGATGAGGAAGATGTAGTTGTAGTTGTAGCTTTAGCCATTATTTGTTTGTTTTGGAGTTATTTATTCATTTGATGACACGAAAATAGCCAATAGAGTGGATATTCTGGAGGGAGTAGAAACGATGAGAAGGGATTTCTGAACCTTAGAAGAATGGTTGAGGGTCTGGCAGTTAAAATTTAATCACTATCTGGGGTAGTTAGTCGTTCTGGTTTCACTCTTAATCACTTAATAAGCCCAATAGAAACCATTTTTTAATTTTTTGTATATATGCTCTTACAGTGAGTTTCCCAATGTTACACGTGCACCTTTAATAATGCTATATTTGTAAAGTGATAGTGCTCAGTAGTATCGTATTACTCCGGCATAAAATGCTCTTAGCAGTATGCAGAAAACAACATCACTGCACTATGACCCTGCCTGCCTCCTGATATTTACTCAATTATATCTATTTCTCAATGATATAGTTAGTTCACATTCATAGTGTTCTTATGTAATTATTAGGTCAATCAGTGCCTAATAATCCCCTTGAGGGCGGGACCACAGGAACAGCTGAAACACAAGCGAAAGAAAAAGCTGTCTGAAGCGGCATCCCTGCGTGCAGGTGGTAAAAACTTTTAAGCAACAACTGGCTCTTACGAGGGGGAGGGCCAGAGAGGTGGGGAGGGTGTCCTGAAACGACACGGGGGGAGGGGATTCCTGGAAATCCACTGGAAGGGGAGGGGGGTCCTGGAACTCAGAGAGGGGGGGGGAGAGGTGGAGCGGGAAGGGGAGAGGGGGATGGGAAGAAGTGGGTGGGGTTTCTGGAACTCGGATGGGGGGAAGGGGGGTTCTGCAAACTCTCGGTCTCATACACTCTCAGTCTCACAAAGAGTCTGTGTATCGCACACATACACTCGCTCTCTCTAACACACACTGTATCTGTGTGAAACACACTCTCTCTCACACTCACTGTGTCTCATATATGCACTCGCACACACTATCATTCTGACACACACACAGTCGCACCCAGTCTCACTCTCTCTCTGTCACACACACACACACTTGCACACTCTCTCTCTCACACAGTCACTCTCACACACACACTCTCTCAAACATACACACTACGAGGAAAACCTTGCTAGCGCCAGTTTCATTTGTGTCAGAAATGGGCCTTTTTTACTAGTTATATACTAAAAAATATAAAATATATACACAATAAAATATTAACATTAGCAAACAATGGTGTATACAAAAGACATATGCGCAACTATGACATCTTATGGTGATAAATGGAAGCCAATTTCGTACTGTGTATATTAAGCTTCATCCACAGCCTTGTATTTCTATAAGATATATTTACTATCCAGCCTGGACAGATTTGCCAGTAAGTTTTTCATACACATTTCCATACATCCTCTGTGCTATCTGCATTTTCTCACATTTGGGTATTCATAAGTGCATATATTTTGCCATACTGGGACAGACCGAAGGTCCATCAAGCCTAGCATCCTGTTTCCAACAGTGGCCAATCCAAGTCACAAGTACCTGACAAGATCCCAAAAAAGTACAATACATTTTATGCTGCTTATCCTAGAAATAAAGCAGTGGATTTTCCCAAAGTTCATTTTAATAATGGTCTATGGACATTTCCTTTAGGAAGCCATCCAAACCCCGCTAAGCTAACTGCTTTTACTACATTCTCTGGCAATGAATTCCAGAGTTTAATTACATGCTGAGTGAAGAATTCCTTTGGGCATATTATCTCCTCATTAGATTTCTTGGTGCAGAATTATTACCTTGTGTTTAGTTCAAGCTGTGTGATTGAAGAAATCTGACATTTTGATGGAATTCATATTTTGACAGGTTTATGATTTGTTTGTTAAAGATCTAGTTGATTCTATACCTATATTCTTTGTGTCACAGAGACAGGTATGCCTTTTAGTTTTTGTACACACCTATCTTGGTTAATACAACACATTTCTTTTTCATTTTTATTTTTTCATAATTGCGCATGTCGTTTGGGCACACCATTGTTTGTCAATGTTAATATTAATTTATATTTTTTATCATTTGTGTATATATTTTTTAGTACATAATTGTACTTTGCCACTTTCTTTTTAGAGTCATTTTGTGAGGTAGCATCTTGGTATTTTTACAATTTGCTTTGCTTTGGGTTGAGTTGTGTTTTGTGTGTTCGATATTTTTATTCCATATTTACATATTGTAGTTCCATGTTATTTGTAGACTCCTGACACAGGCCCTGTCACCGAAACATACTCCGTGTCGAGTCAGATTGAACATTTGACAATAAAAGATCACCAGTCATTTTCATGAACTCCGCTGTTTGCTGCTTGTACATGTCAACACATACACATGCACTAGCAGAACCTTTCTAAGGGGTCCTTTACTAAGGTGCACCGAAAAGTGGCCTGTGCTGGTGTAGACACATGTATTGGATGTGTGCAGGTCCATTTTTCAGTGCACCTGCAAAAAAAGCCTTATTGTTTGGCCGAAAATGGACATGTGACAAAATAAAAATTGGTGCACTTCCATTTTGGGCCTAAGATCTTACTGCCACCCATTGACCTATCAGTAAAGTCTAACGCTCATGGGTGGTAATGGTCTACATGCGTACAATGCTGATTACCACCTGATTAGTGCCACGTGCCGGACGTTTTCCAGCGCGCCTGATGGACATGCGTAAAAAATAAAAATGACCACCTGCGCACATAGGACGCACGTACACACCTATGCGGCTTAGTAAAAGGGACCCTAAATTACTACTGGAATTGAACACGTCCCGACCTGGACATCTCCATTCCAAATTCTATGTTCTGTGTAAAATAGGTTTCTATAAAACTGAGTTCTGTATCTGGTAATTTTTCCATACAGCGTTTAGTAAGCCAACACCAGGAGGAAGACTGGGAGGATATGTGGCAAGACTATATATTCTCAAGGTTTTGGAGGGAAAATCTTTTGCCTGAATCCTAAAAGCCAAAAGAGAGCAAGCCAACTGCTTCATCTACTTCACTCAGGTATCAGGAATAAGAAATACTTTATTCCAATAAGAGTTATAAGCTGACCTGGGTCTCACACTCAGCTCAGCATTACCCCAGGCACAGAAGCTGGGTGGGAGAGCTGAGGCAGAATGTGCAAGTCAGCTTACAGCAGACTGTTTTCCTATTCCCAGGCCTGTTGATTCAGACAGGTTGGCTTCAATTTTCAGGGCAAGCTGCTCCCTTCTGGCTTTTTTTCAGGATTCAGAAAAAAGATCCAAAATTTTGAATATATATAGATTCACCAACTGCCCTCCCAGTCTCTCCTATCAGGGGCGTAGCAGCAGTGGAGCAGTGCTTCACAAATTCATTAGAACGGCAGCGGAGGGAGCAGGCTGAGCTCCGATCCTGCATCTGCCTCCCTCTCTCTCACGGCAGCGCTTCCCAGACGCTGCCTACCTACCGCCGCCATGATCCTGCATCTACCCTCTGTCTCAGCTGCAGCGGACCAGCGGTAGCGAATCATGCTGCCTCCTGCTTCGTTCTAACCCGGAAGCGTCTCCTCTGCCGCGTCCCGCCCCCATTATTACAACTTCCTGCTTCTGCTGGGGCAGGACGCAGGCGCGCAGCAGAGGAGACGCTTCCGGGTTACAATGAAGCAGGAGGCAGCAAGAATCGCTACCACTGGTCCGCTGCTACTGAGACAGAGGGAGGTAGATGCAGGATCTTGTCGGCGGTAGATAGGCAGCGTCTGGGAAGCACTGCCATGAGAGAGAGGGAGGCAGATGCAGGATCGGAGCTCAACCTGCTTCCTCCAATACCGGGGCTGTTAAGGGTGGTGCCCCATTGAAGAGAGGGAGAGTTGGGGCCCGGGGGGGAGGTCTCCTTTCAAAAGATAGATGCTGCATGGGGGAGGCATGAGGTGGAGAGGGGCAAGAGAGAAAGAATTGTGGGACATAGGATAGAGAGGGGTAAGAAAGGAAAAAAATCTTGCAAGGGGCGGGGAGAGGGACAAGAGAGGGAGAAATGTTGGACATAGGGGTAGTAGGGAGGGAGAGATGGTAAATTGGACAGGGGGTGGTGAGGAGAGGAAGATAGATGGTGAAAAATTGGACATGATGGTGGAGGGCAGGAAGAGATGTTGTAGGGGGAAGCGAGAGATGTTGGATGGGGCACAAGGGAGAGGCAGAAATGTTGGACATGGCAGTGGAAGGGAGGAAGAGAGAAAATGCTGCATGGGGGGAGGGGGAAGAGAAGTGTTAGACCCATGGCACAAGAGAGGGAGAAATGGTAGAAAGTGGGAGAGAGGGAGATATATTGGACCTGGGGGTGAATGAGAGGGCGAGAGAAACACAGGAGGTGGAGAGGGGAGAAAGGAGGAGATGTTGGATTCAGGAGCAGAAGGGTGATGGAGAGATGCCGGACAGTGGGAGTGAGGGAAGAGAGAGGGAGAAATGTTGGAACATGGGGGAGAGGGCAGGAGGGAAGAGAGAAGGGGCAGAGAGATGTAAGGCTACAAGAGTGGGGTGGAGGGAAGGAAGATGGTGGAACCATGTGGGAGAGGCCAGGAGGGAGAGGAAGAGGGTGGCAAATAAATAAATAAATAAATAAATAAATAAATAAATAAATAAAAAGATAGTGATTACAGAGGATAGAAATATGGTAATGAAAGGGAATGGAGGGCTGAGAAAGGAGTGAGATGGGGAAATGGAAAAGCTAGTGGGTGAGAGAAAAAGATAAAAATCTGACAGGTAGCTGTAATCTAAAAAGGAGGAGAACAGTGAGAGGATGAAATTTGAGTTAACAGCAAGGCAGAAAGAAGAAAAAAAGAGAGAAAAGAGCTAAAAATAAGAACAGTCAATATGTCAGAAGCAGGTGTAGTGAAGGTAAAAGAAGACAAATGGACAGCAGCCGCTTGAAAGAGAATTAGAAGACGACAGACAGGAACGCAGAAAAGTAACTGCAACCAACATGATGGAAAAATACAATGTCCAGACCACAAAGGTAGAAAAAAGCAATGTATTTTGAATGTTTTACATGGAATATGTTGGGCTTTGGGAAATCTACATAGCAAATGTGTTTGTATCATGTTCAGGAGAAAGGAAATGCATTTCTGTTTTTATTTCTCCAGTGTTGAAGTACATGCTAAGTTTAACTTTTTGGGGTTCCGAGTTCAATTTTTGTCTAAATATTTTTATTTCTGATACATGATTCCTTGTTCTGTATTTGGTGAGGGTCTGTTGGTGTGACAGTAACGGCAGGTTGGAAAATTGGAGGGAAGGCAGGGAGGAGAGGGGATCAGGGAGGGGGCCCTACCATGTTTAACACCAGTTCTGACCCTTGCTGTATAGCTGGTAGGGAACCCAAGCCTCCCCAGCTGAGGACTTCCTCCAAAGACGGCCAGAACTTCCTTCTACCAAGCTCTGTAGTAGGTGATAGCATGCTTGAGTCACCAACAGCTAAGCACGCATAGGGTGCTGGCATCAGTGGCTTACGGATGTTGCTGCTGCCTGCCAAGTTTGGTAGAAGGGAGTTCTGGCCACCTTCAGAGAAAGTCTTCAGCTGACAGAGCTTAAGGATCCTTACTAGCTAATGTATTTATATTTTGCAGTAGGGCAGGGCAGAGAAAATATTGTGCCCACCCACTTTGGGATCAGGCCCATCCAAAATTGGCTGTCTGGCTACGCCACTGGGCTTAATAATTGCTCTGTGGACTCATTCTGATTCAAGAGCACAGATCTTTCCTGCATTGTACAGCATGTCCAGAACAAGGGTTAAGGCTTAGGGACACCTGGGTCACACAAAAAATATAAACATCAATAATATATAACACAATTAACTGCATCACAGTACAGATATGAACACACTAACTCCAACTCCTAGCCTTAAGTACCAGCAAGCCTCAAATCCCCAATACTCCATTTACTCCCAAAGAAATAATTTCCCCTTGCTCCACTCCTTAGGTGAAGGATCATACATTAACTAGCATCCCCTAATTTTATAGCTTCTGCTAGTAGAAGTTTATAACATACAAATGTCAGTGTTTTGGGTTTGTTTGTTTTAAGCTAATTAGCCCCCCCCCCCCCCCCCCCGTTTACTAAGCCACTCTAGCGGCTGCCAACACAGCCCATTCACTTTGAATGGACTGTGTCAGTACTGCTGCACAATGGCCACTAGCGAGGCTTAGTAAATAGGGGAGTAGATTTTTTATAGATAATCCCATGTTTGGCTTTTCACACATCACATTTATTTGGACTGTTTTGGGGTATTTTTTGTTGCCAATTTCACAAAAGTTTTGCAAACGCTTAATCAGTACTTCCTCCCACTCCCACAACCCCAGCGAGGCACTTACCTAACTCAGAGCACACTATCTCCACCACTGTTAAATCAAAACAAATTTTTTAAAAAAAAGGAAATTGGTGGGGAGGGGGGAAAGGCAGGAAGAACCTGGAGCTTTTGATTCCTGGCCCAGTTCCCCTCAGAGCCATTACCACTGCTGCTGTTCCACTGCCATTAATGAAAAGCATCAGCCCTTCCACCACTAGTAGTATGGAAACTACCCAGTGCCCTTCAGACCATCTCAGACCCACCAGTTTAAAACTTTCTAGCAAAGATTGGCGGATAAGAGAACAACATTCCTCAGCATGTTTCCCCAGAGGATTTTAGGTTTGTTTGTTTTTTTATATTCTCTACTGGCTGTATTTTGGAGTATTCCCACCACACCCTTCATCAACTGTGTTTCACCATCACTTCCACGTTCATTGTTCCTCATCCCTCTGGCCAAGTGACCAGCAGTACATTATCTCCCTTCAAACTCCTCTAACTTCTTCCCTGGCTGTCCTGAAAGCGCTTCTGCTGCTAACTCTTACTGTGGCTTCTGTCTTCCCTCCTTCCAGGAATTCTACTTCTGCATAGGACTGCTATTATGCTCACCTGCTCGACACCCTTCCTCCCCCCTCCAACAGTGAACAGCACCATCATATGTGAAATTGAGCTGTTTAATTGGTATATACTGTACTAAGAAATGCAATTTAAAAGTTTAAACTATTAAAATGAAGATCCTTCTTACAGACCAGCTTGACACAATTGTCTTATTTTTGAATAAGAGGTTTTTGTCACACTCACAGTCCGGTGGCTCTCTCCTTTTTTATTTAAGTAGGCCTTGATTGCAGCCAGGCCAGCATATTCACCCTGGGCGCCACTGAAAATTCCAAGCACATACAAGGACAGTCAGAACAGAGCACTATGTACATCAGCTACAGCATGGTTCCTGGTTCCTGGTGATGTACAAGTTTAGCATGACTATTCCATTGTAAAAGTGATTGACCTTTATTTCTAAAATAAAGGAGTGGAGTGGAGGAGTGGCCTAGTGGTTAGGGTGGTGGACTTTGGTCCTGAGGAACTGAGTTCGATTCCCAGCACAGGCAGCTCCTTGTGACTCTGGGCAAGTCACTTAACCCTCCATTGCCTGCCACATTGAGCCTGCCATGAGTGGGAAAGCGCAGGGTACAAATGTAACAAAAATAAAATAAATAAAAAAAATAAATATGTTGAACACCCAGTGAGAATGTTATCTACAATGTGCTTATTGATTTGATGTCAACATTTCTGACAGAACAAACACAGCAACTACAAAACTTCTCATCAGAGGGACTGCCCAGTCAACATTCAGCTGGCAGTAAGTCAGTATTTGAGCTGATCTTTACTGGCTAAATTAGACTCAGATATTGAATACTGGGCCATGTCTAGGCACCAGCATTGAATATCCTGGTCTGACTGGACTTCTCTTAGCCACCAGTACTTATGCACATCCCAGCCAATATTTAGCCAAGCACCCACATAACAGTATCTGGCCAGGCTCCCCACCTCCCCATTCTGGTTCCCCCTTCCCAAGAGCAAAGTCCCCCCACCCCACCCCCTTTAGGTCCCTCTTGGTAGTACCACGAGGCTGCCGCTAGAGATCGTGACAGCTATTTTGAATCTGGAGCTGTGATGGGCAGGAGCGTGTAGGGATTCTTCCTGCTTTTTGCACCCTAGACCACCATAGATTTTAAAGGTGGGCCTATGGGGAAGGGGGTGCAAATTGAAAGAAACAATTCTTTTGGGGGGGGGGAGTAGAATTGCAATTGGTGAGCCAATGCTTTTGGGAGGGAAGGGGATCACAATGGGGAGGACAGTGCTCTTGGGAAGGGAGCCAACAAGACTCTTCAGGCCACCATCTGGAATTTATCCAGGCACCAGCTGATACTTAGTGCCGGTGCCTAGATAGCTAAAACGGCCAAAGATAGGCCTGCTTTATATGTGGTTCTACCTGCCGGGTAGCCAGCCAGGCACCAGCACGGAATATTGCCAGATAAGTGCTGGCTCAACCCAGGTCACCCCAGCATTACCTTGCTAGTGCTAAGTACGGGGGTGGTCAATGCTGATATTCAGCGGCACTACCTGGTTTAACTGCTGCTGAATATCAGCAGCTAGCTGGGCACAAACCATTTAACCAGACAGGAGCATTTCCTGTCTGGTGGAGCCTTTCCTGTCTGGTTAAATTGCTTTGAATATCGACCCCTATGTTTCTTAGTGTGACCCCAAACATCTAGTTGGGTAACCAGTATTTTTTTTTTTTTTACTGTACAGATTTTATTAGTAAATTCATAACTGCCACAAATTTGTACCATCTGGAAAGTTTCTAGAAAGGAATCTCCTTTTATTCCCAGCATCTTCATTGAGTATACACGAAGCACAGCTTCTGGTTTTCTTTACACTAAAGTATTTTGAAATAAACATGGACATGCGCAACCCCAGCGCTCTGCTGACAGGAGTACTACTCTGCCTTGCGTCATTAAGGTCATGTTCTGTAGAATTTGGAGAGGCCAGAGGGATCAGTAGGGGCTTCTCACCTGTTTGGCTGGAATGAGATCTTGTCATAACCTGTGATTTCACACAGATCCTTTTCCAGCTCCCAGAAGAGCTGTTGATATCCCTGAGCCTGATCCAAAGGTACAAAAGGGTGAATGTTGGCAAACCCCGGCCAAGTGATAGACTAGGGAAGAAAAAAATATATATATATGCACACCATTAACATGCAGGGGGTAGTTCTATAAGATCGTGTCTTACTTAGGTATCCGGAGGGCACCTATTCTATAAAGGAAAAGTAGATCCCTACGTTCCTTTATAGAACACCAACATAAAATGTCAGATATGCCAATTCTGCTGTTAAATTCGAGCACTTCCACCAGCCACAGAGATGGCTTAAGTGCTTGTATCTAAATGGAGGACATATGTGAGAATGTTGTGCCGTGTATATAGCTAAAGCCAAGAGAACAATTAGTTTAATGCAATAAATCAACCATTTTGGATGCATGGCATTTGATGTGAATGTATTTGTGCCAGAAACAATAAGAACGTTTCCCTGATGCAGCAAATGCAAAACACAGTGCTATGTCGGAGATGCACCTATGTTGGTAAAAAAAAAAAGCGGAGAATGGAAGCTGCTTGAAAATAATGACTGTCTTCTGGGGATGCAGGGTTTTGTTTTGTTTTTTAACATTTTGAAGATAAGTACTGGTTTAAAGCTGAAAATATTGGGGGAATATATTTGGAGATTGTTTATTTAAAGACTGAAAACTGAATTATTATCTAAGTGCCATAAGAATGGAGTGATGAGGAATATAGGTGTGGTTACAAAAACTTTTGCTTGTGTTTCACCGTCTTGATCGTCCACAAATTTTTTTTTGATAACTATATGGTTGATTTATTGGATTGGACATATGTGAGTAACATAGTATTATGTACATGAGAGTCCCACCCACACTCTGTCTCCACCTATATGTACATTTACCTGGAAAATATGCACATATTTATAAAATAGCACTTAGGAGCATTTTTGGTATTTGCACACATATCCTGGTATCTAACTGTGTTAGTGCATATTTATAGAATTAACACCTCCACCCCCCAACGTGCTTTCATACATACACAGAATCATGGACTCAGTTTGATAAAGGAAGAAAGAGGGAAACATCTAGTCAGTGGAAATACTACAGGAAGACAGATTCAGGAGGGTATGAGGTAGCTGGATTCTAGGGCAGTGTTTCCCAAGTCCAGTCCTGGAGTACCCCCGTTTCCAGTCAGGTTTTCAGGATATCCACAATGAATATCCATGAACTTGATTTGCATACAGCCTCCATTATATGCAAATCTTTCATGCATATTCATTGTGGATATCCTGAAAACCTGACTGGCAATGGGGTACTCCGGGACCGGACATGGGGAAACACTGTTCTAGGGAACTTAACTGTACATCAGTTTTGTGGATATATATTTGGAAAATAAACAGAAGTCTTCCTGGAGGTAAGAGGAGGCTTCAGCCTCATCTGAGTTGATGGGATTCCATGGTTACCAAAGTAATGCCTAACATTTTAGCCAAGTGAAGAATTAAAAAGCTTCAAATGTATATTTAGAAAAGCAAAATTCACTAAATGAAAACAGCCCTTCCAGTAGACTTCCTTCTTTGAGTATACTGCAAGGGCTATAGAGGTCCTCACCCTTTCCCTTTGGGCACACTGTGCTAACAGTATCTTAAAGCCAAAGTTTACTAATGAACTTACCACAAGCTCAGACGAGCTATTCAGCTTCATTGTACAGGATCCCTATAAAACAAGACATTCAGTTTTACTTCATCTTCTCAGCACCTTCCAAACAATCATGGTCACCATAAAGTTGTTCAAAATAAACGTTTTGCAATACCTACCAAGGGAATCATGCTGTGTACGAGGGAAATATCTTTGTTTTCCAGTCGTTTCATGTATCTAACAAGGTTGGTTTCTGAGTGATAACTGGAGAAAAAAAAGGGGGGGAGGGTTAAAAAAAAAAAAGAGACCGTCCAGACGTGAACTAGGAAAAGTCTGAAAGTTACTATTCTGCCCCCATTTGCACGGAAGCAGTTTATATTGTTGTATATATTAAGCACTGTGTATTATGGACAACAAGTTCCTATAGTTTTGTACTTTTCTGTCACTGGCTCTTTCTGCATATGTGCATTGCTCCCAGTGCCTTGTAGGCGTTCCCTATTGGTTTGCTCCTCTCTTTCCTCATGTCAAACAAGCAGCATGTTTCCTGAGAAAAAGCTGCCTATGCTGTGGATCTGACTGTTCAGCCTTTCCTTATGAAGTTATTGAGTTTTCACCACACTACATATGCAGAGCTGCCAAGGGGTCCCGATTTTTTAGAGGGAGATTTTAGTAAATGCCCCAGCCCCGCCCCACTCTGCCTTGGCTCTGCCCATGCTGCCTCTTAGCTCCACCCCCTGGATCTCCTCAATCCCATGGCTATTCCAGAAAATATTTTATTGAGCAGACCAAGGTGCTGAGCAAATTTGAGCTTAAGCCCACTCCAAAATTGTGGCACTGGTTGAATCACTGGCAGAGCTACCCAAGCCCCGCTAGTTGAAGAGGTCCACTGCATGAGCCCTCTACCGTGCTGTTTGAGCAGTGCAGCAGCTGGTAGAGTGCTTCAGCTGCTGATGCCAGCCCTCCCGCATATGCTCATTTCAGGCACATGAAAATGGAAAATAAGATACCCCCTTTTTATTGTACTAGCCTAATACCTCTTAAGCTTTCATAGGCCAAAACCTCCTGCCTGAGATCAAGTCAGGACTGAATTCTGCTGTTATGGTATCCTCTCCTGATCTGAGGAAAGTGTTGGTCTCTGAAGACTAATCAAAAATGCATTAAAATCAATCCAACAATTTATCACCTTATTTTCTATTTTGTGTTTTATTTTCATTTATTAACCTTTATTAAACACAGCTACCATATTACTTTATCCTAAATTAAAAATAAAATTATTCTCTGTACCTTTGTATGGCCATTTACTTTTTCTAATTGTGTTGGTCCCAGTCTCTTGATTCCGATTTCCATCATCTCTTAACTCTCTTGTCAGGATTTCCTGTCCATTTGTCATTTTTCTCTCTCCTTTTTCTTTGTTTTCTTCAATTTATTTTTCTGCCTCTTTGTGCCCAGATTTAATTCATTCTTACTATCCAGCCTTTAATTTCCCTCTTTTTACTACATCTACCAATGGCTTTTCATCTTTTCCTCACCCTTGTTCTCCTCATGTCTTCTTATTCTTCAGTCTTTCACTAACTTTATCCCCTCCCCTTTCTATCCAGCATCTCCCCTCTTTCTCTCCCCATCCTTCCAGTGTCTCCCTCCTCTTTCTCTCTGGACTTTCTATCCAGCATCTTCCCTCTTTCTCTCCGCACCCATCTACCCTCTCTCCCAATCTTTCTAGCCAGTGTCTCTCTCTCTCTCTCTCTACCCTTTTCCATTCAGCGTATCCCCCCTCTCTCTCCCCATCCTTCCAGTGTCTCCCCCTTTCTCTCACTATCCTTCCATCCAGCTTCTCCCCTCTCTCTCTATCCCAATCCTTCCATCCAGTGTCTCCCCTCTCTTTCTCTCTGGACCTTCCATCCAGCAACTTCCCTCTCTCTCCCCACCCACCTACCCTCTCCCAATCCTTCTAGCTAGTGTCTCTCTCGCTACCCTTTTCCATTCAGCTTGTCCCTTCTCTCTCTCCCCATCCTGTTCCCCCTCTCTCTCTGCATCTTTCTATAAAATGTCTTCCCTTCCTTCCATCCAGTGTCTCTCTCTCTCTCGCTACCTTTTCCCATTCAGCATGTCTCCTCTCTCCCTATCCTTCCAGTGTCTCTCTCCTTTCATCCAGCATCTCCCCTCTTTCGCTCTCCATCCAACTAGCCAGGGTCTCCCCCATTCTCCCCATCCTTCTACCCAGCAGTTTCTCTCTCTCTCCCTAGCAGCTTCTCCCTCTCTCCTGCTCTTTTCCATGTCCCTTCTTTCTCTCCCCATCTTTCCACTCATCTCTCTGTACCCCTCTTCCATCCAGTGTCCCCCACTCTTCTATCATTTCTCCCCTCTGCTCTCTCCATTCAGCATCTCCTGCCTCCCTCTCCACACCCTTTCCCCCTTCTCCCCCCCCGGTTTGTTTCCTGGCCACTGCTGCTTCTCCCAATGAGCAGCAGTGGCCACAACAAAACAACAAAGAGAGCAAGCGTGGGGCCACAGCAGCCTTCAGGCATGCGCTGTTGGCTCTGCCAGTCCTCTGCCCCTGCTGATGTCAACTTCCCATTCCAGGGCAGAGGACCGGCAGAGCCAACAGTGCATGCCTGAAGGCTGCTGTGGCCCCGCGGTTGCTTTTTATGTTGCTTTGCCATGGTCGCAGTAGCAGCGGTGGCAGTGTGGGAAAAATGTTCAAAGATGATCCCCTGGCTCAGCGGGAGACTTTTCTGTTTTTGGTGAGAGTGCAGGAGTCTCCCGCCAAATGTGGGAGACTTGCAGGTGTGCATATGTATTGACTGCATTGCCAGCCAGCATGTAGCTGATTCTCCCGCCCCCTCTTGCCTGGAGAGGGTGTTTAAGAATGGACTCTTGGGTGCAGATGATCAAAAGTAAACGCGGGCACTAGAGGCCATTAGTGCTGTACTAGCGCCCGCATTTACCAGCTCAGAATGATCAGAGGGGTCTAGCACAGTAAAACAATGAGTGTGCCAGGCTTTAGCACAGATAGCATGCAAATGTAGTCAAGTTCATTTTAAATAAAGTCATTTGGTATTCCTCCCCAATGATCAGGAAAGAGCACCCGAAACAAAGGTGCCTTACCACTGTATAAAATAATGCCAGGTCCAAGGTTAGGGTATTGCAAGAGAGGATTTCCTATGATTCTTTCTGCAAAATCTACCGTTTTGCTTGCTTTTGAAAGCAGAAGGAAGCCTGTATAAGCCCTTGAGTGCCGGTTGTGAGAAACAGCAGACCTAAACATGAAGCACACATTGTCGTACTTATCCTGTATCTAAATTTAAAGTGGTCATGCTTTAAAAAAAAACAACCCAAAGCACACATTGGCATCCGTTACTTGCATCTAAGTATAAGCATACAGAAAAAAAAACATTTAAAATGCTTATTTAGGCTGCAGAAAACAGATGCCAATGTGCAATGTGTGCTTCATGTTCGGGTTTTACCAGGCGCATGCGCACAGGAGCCGAGCTTACCCCTGAATTCTTCTGTGCATGCGCCAAGCACAATCCTCCCGCCGAACTCCCTAATGCTCAAATCTATGAGCGCGTCTATATTGCATCTCATTAGCTTTGAGCATTAGGGCACTGTTTTGTGCTGTTCCGGCGCTATTTAGACTAGCACCAAAGTTTTGATCATTGGCCCATAGAAGCAGCAACTCTTATTCCAGTACATCTTGGTAGCAAGTCCTGGTTTTCCTTGTTTTTGATTAACTGCCTTAAAGAAGAATTGGATCAAGAGTTTGAGTTTATCTGGTGATGTTAAAATCAAGGTGTAGCTGCCTGTCAACACTGAAATCTACTTTGTGGGGCAGGACAGTTACATTTATGGATTACGGAGATTTCATGATTTTAAAGACAGTCTGCCTGAATTCAGGGGTAGTCTCCAACCCCATTCTCAGCCAGGAGAGAAATTAAACTCCGAGGAAGAATGCAATCTTGCTATTGTGTGAGCTGTCAATGAGGAAGTGTGAGAAAAATGAAGAATCTGATAAAGTTACAAAAAAAAAAAATTGTCAAACTAAAACATTTCATACAAAAACTGTGGCACAGATGTAAAGAACACACTCACCCCTAAACTGTGCACAATAATTCTTGAATTCTTGTGGTGCCAACACAATGAATATGCAAAACCTTTTCCTTCAGGAACTTCTATTTTTGAAATTTTATGGATTTTCTAGGAGGAAAGACCTCTGAAGCCTACCGTGCTCTGTGCCACAGCACAGACAGTTTTAAGTACCACATAGGCACCCTGCTCAATCATTGGTCAAAACCTCCATTTTTTTAAATTTTTTTCTTTTTGCAATTAAAACATCACATAAAAATCTCGCTGCTCCCTATGCCTGGAATAGACTCCCTGAGCCAGTACGTCAGGCTCAGTCTCTGGCTGTCTTCAAGTCTAGGCTTAAAGCCCACCTCTTTGCTACTGCTTTCAACTCCTAACCATGACTCTCTTACTCAACACCCTCACTTATCACCCCTACCACTGCAATTTCCCCACCCCTAGCTGTCTGTGCGTCTGTCCAATTTAGATTGTAAGCTCTGTTGAGCAGGGACTGTCTTTTCATGTTAATTTGTACAGCGCTGCGTAAGTCTAGTAGCGCTACAGAAATGTTTAATAGTAGTAGTAGTAATAAAAATCAAATCTTCAAGCACTTAACTTGATGCAGTGTGCCCAACAGGGACATGTTTCGCCCACTGGCTTTTTCAAGGGACCAAACTGCTTGTATCTTGTGCTCATTCACGATCTGCCATTATTCTGACAGCATGTTTTCAGCGAGCAAACTAAAACATTGTCGTAGCAAGGGACCTAACTTCTCAGACAGCAAATGCAGTCTCACAAGAAGCTAAAGCCTGGAAACGGATGAGTTCCTTCCACCTCAAGGAGTATGGGGAAGCCTGCCACTGCTGCTGGCAATATTGCACCACTATGATGAATTAATGGAAGACCGATTTCATTGGTGCCACTGGTTTGGCACCTTCCAGCACCACTAAATTCACTTATACTTCCAGAAGGTACCCAATTAGAAAGCCTACGGCAAATGCAGTTCCATTTTTGTGGTGTTTGTTTTTAGTTGGGGAAGGAGGCAGGGGTGCTGTGCCTGCTTTAATTTAGAAATTCTATATTTAGGGCCCTGTTTACTAAGGGGCGCTAGGGTTTTTAGCATGCGCTAAAAGCGCACACTAAGGCCAGAGACACCCATATATTCCTATGGGCGACTCTAACATTAGTGTGCGATAAAAACGATAGCACGCCTACAGCTCGGCTTAGTAAACAGGGCCCTTAAACAAGTCTAGTTGCTGGGTAGCATCAGCATAACATAACACACGCTTGCTTTTGTCAGGAAGCTTGCAGTTACCTTATCAATGAAAAATTTGCCGGCTCTTTAAACACGGAAAAAAAAAGTGTCTGCACAGCTGGCCGAGAAAGTGTGTAATTTGCAACAACTCAAAAGCATTTTCACCCTCAAAGAATCTAGACCTTGAGGTTACTCAATATTTTAACAAGTTCTATCCAGATTACCAATGAGTTCTTAATGTATTGTAAGACTGTAAAATACATTTAGCTGTATTTGCCATACCTGTTGAACACAGGATGAGCCAGGAATTTACTTGTCCTTTTGAATGGAGTGGCTAGGATGCCTCTGGCCTCATCCCCCATGCTCTCAGCCACCAATTCCTGTTGAAGAGCAAAAATAAAAACATGAGGCTCTAGGGTGGAAGTGACATTACAGAGGAAGGTTCTGGTCTCCCACCATACAATGAGGGCATCTACACCCACAAGGCAAGGCTTATTTTGGAAAAGGACTTTGTACTACCTGCTTTGTCCTGTCTATATATCTCAAGTACACTTGTCCCCTCACTACCTATTAAAATGTTTCATTGTAGATGAACTCTTCCACAACATTTGTATAGGGATTCCAAATTTAAGGAACGATGGAGTTTTGGAAAATGTACAAGCTTACTAATTAAGCTTTTGAAACCAACCCTGTCTTTTAATGGGAAGCCTTGAAAGCTGTTTTAAGTAGAGAGATAATTAGTTATTCTAGCTACGCCAAAAAAGCGCATGATTAAAAGCTTACACTTGGTATGACAACTACAGACTCAGCACAAGCGCTTTGAGGAGATACTTAGTGAGGCCCATAAACAGCTACTGAATATATAAATAGCTCTAAACAAATTAATCCATCAGTGTACTGCTAAATCCTTTGCTTATTATAAACTTTGGCTTTACAAACATGGAAACAAGAGCAGAAGGCTCTTTGTGTGACTGGTAGCAGTTAAGCAGTGTCAGAAACAAAAATGACAGCAATGCAAGATCAATTGAGAGGGAGATGATATACTGATTAAGACAATTGAAAACTCTATCAAAATGTACAAAAATGTATATGCACCTCCTGAAGAGGAAGGCTTGCCTAGTACAATGTATATGGATGGCCTTAACCTCCCGAACACCTCTCAAGCTAAAAGAGATGTTAAATTCTCACATTACACCTGAAATGGTACATAGGGCAATTAAATGGAGCCCCCTCATGAAGACCCTGGGGACTGATTGTTACAGAGCTGAATTTTATAAGCTATTGGGGAAGGAGAGAGTCATGCCATTGATGAACGTGTTTAATGCCCTGGTGTAGGCAGAAGAGGCCTTACTAGATATAAGCTCTGTCAAGCAGGGACTGTCTCTTATATATTTAGTGTACAGCGCTGTGTACATCTAGTAGTGCTATAGAAATAAGTAATAGTAAAAGTAGTGTATACTATCTGGTCCAGGTGATTTACTACTCTTTAATATGTCTATTTGGCTCAGTATATCTTCTAGGTTCACTGAGATTTCTTTCAGTTCTTCTGCATCACCCTTGAAAAACATCTCTAGTACAGGTAGATCTCTTAAATCTTCTACAGTAAAGACCAAGGCAAAGAATTCATTCAGCCTCTCTGCTATAGCCCTGTTCTCCCTAAGTGTCCATTTTACTCCTTGATAATCTAATGGTCCCACAAATTCCCTCACAGGATTTCTGCTTCTGATATACCTGAAAAGTTATTACTAGGAGTATTTGCCTCAGAGGCAAGTTTCTCATCATATTCTCTTTTGGCCTTCTTTATCAATTCTTTGCATTTCACTTGCCAATGCACTTATTTTGCTTCTTGTTTTCTTCATTCGTATCTTTTTTTCCATATTCTGAAAGATGTTCTTTTGGCTCTAATATACTTTCACTTCTCCCTTTAACCATCAATTATGCATGTCTCCCAAGTTGGATTTGTCATGAGTAGCTAAAAATCTAAAGACAAATTTTGACATTATTGGAATATAGGGAGAGAATGGAGCAACCATCTTTTTTTTTTAATAAACTGTCACAGAGAAGGCATTTGATTGCGTCCATTGGGAATTTTTATATGCCACTTTAGAAAAATATGGATTTGCCAGGATATTTCTCTATGATCTGAGCTTTCTACTCCTCACCCAGAGCTAAATTGTTAATGAATGTCTATGACTTCCGACAGCTTTCCCATTTTCAAGGGAACAAGACAGGACTGCCCATTGTCACCTTTGCTTTTTGTGTTGACCTTGGATCCCTTGATCAGGAATATACATGCTGATCCAGATATCCAGGGTATACAAGTTGGCAAAAAAGTCTTTCAAGCTTGTGGCTTTCACTAATGAAATCCTGGTATATATTACAGAACCTAGAAAGTCTTTGGGAGAACTATTAGAGTGCATTTTGGAGTATGGTGACTATATAGGATATCATTTAAATCTCTCAAAATTAGAAGTCTTGCCTTTGGCATAGTAAAACATACCTGGGGGGGGGGGGGGGAACTATTCCCTTTGTAATGGGCATCGGTATCATTTAAGCACTTAGGTATACTGCTGATGCCATCTACTACCTGACTGCATTAAATCAATGTTGCCCAGATGCTTGAAAAAACGAAAGACAGTTGGAAAGTTGGAGAGATCTGCTGCTCTCTCTGGTGGGGCACATTAGTTTAATTTGTATGGGTTTTTTTTTTTTTTACGTGGCTGTACATGCTACAGACATTGCCAGTACTTTTGTTGCAAAAAGATTTGAGGTGCTATAATCGATCTCTAAATTTTGTTGGCTAAACTGCACTTGCAATATTTAATGGGAAATTAACTTTTTTGGTGGGGGGGCTGGGGTTCCCAACATGAAAATTTATAACATTGCGTGTTTGTTAAGACATATCAGGGATTGGGTTCTTACTCAATATCAATTCATATTGCTAAATTTGGAGATGGCATATTATGCACCATATCATTTTACTTCTCTTCTGCAAGTTAGGAGTGGGCTGCTTCCCTATCATTTGGGACAGAACATTATTTTACGCCCAATATGGGAAGCATAGGGAGGGGATCCTCTGCTACAGATTAGCTATTCCTGCAAGGGAATGTAGCCTTTGTACTGGACCTGGACCAATTCTACTTTTTTAGCATGGGAAACAAAGGGCTTTATCCTTTTGGAACATGGTATTGGATGAAGAGGGATTACTTTTACCTTTTGATGCACTGCAGCAGTGTGTGGGTGTTCATTGGGGAGATAAATTTGCTTATTGTCAGTTGAAACATTATGTAAACTCCCCAAATAGAAACTCACTTTAACTTCAACTTGGTAAACGAGTTAGAGCCTTTTTCGATGAAATCTCTGAATTCGCCATTTCCATTTCTAGGTTGCATAAGGCTTTATATAAGCTACAAGGCGACAATATATGGCCCTAGTGAAACAGCATTAGGAGCAAGACTTAGAAATTTGGAGAACCGGGATCTGGTGAATAATATTAAAGGCCTTCCTGGGTTGACCACCAATGTGGGGTATAGGGAATGTTATTTTAGGGTATTTAACGGGCCTATTTCACTCAGGCACGGCTCAAAGGCAGGCAGAGTGTTATCATCAATCTGTGCCAAATGCCATAGAGTTGACAACAACTTTTATCATTCTTTTTGGGAATGCTCAGAAATTCAGGGGTTTTGGAGAATGGTAACCTGTTACATGGCCACTACTTTGGCATGTAGGATTGAGGGGGTCACCTAATAACTGTTATTGGATAAATCTGGGTCTTTTCGGGGGGGAAAGATAAAAGGGGAATGATATTGTTTTGAAAAATGTGTCTTCTGGCATGAAAATGCATCTTGCAGTCGTGGACACTAGAGTCCCCCCCCTGCATATTGGCAATGGAAAAATCAATTACATTTGTTGATTGTTTGGGAAGCCTGGAAAGCTCGTGGGCTGTGGCTGCCCCAAATGCAAGAAAAGTTTTTGAATATCTGAAACTCCTATATACAGTCATTGACCACACTTGGAAGAAGCCTTATTTTGAATACCTTATGATTTAGAACTGTCTTGAGCTGTTGCTTCATATGGGTGTGCTAATATGACTGTCTCCTGGAGCATTGTAGGTGAACAAAGGGGACGGGGCCGACTGAGGGATCTTGAAGACTCAGGGGGCCATAAGAACCAAGGCCTTCTGGAGAATAAATATAAGTTGTTCTAGTAATCTTGTATGGGTGGGTGGGTGGGGGAAGGAATGCATAGGGGGGTTTGGAAAAGGTGGCAATTGTTTTCAGTTCATTGGTATATAACCATCTTGTTTGTAAGTTATGAAAATATTTAATAAAATTGTTTGAACTTAAAATGTTTCATTGTATTGTACAAATAGCATTAGTGTAATATCTGTTATTTGAATGTTCTAATGCGTGCCTATTAGGTGTATAATTTGTATTGTGGTGACACTGTGAATATCATATCAATGCTATATGAATGTTCTTTCCTTTTTTTTTAAGATTTTACATTTATATCAAGCAAACGCTTGTTTGAAAAGCAATACATTTCAACATATTTAAGGAAAATACAAATCAGGAGAAATACTGAAATTTCTTGCTCAAGTCCACATGTTAGGAACAAAATGATAAGAAATGGAATGTATAATATAACTAAAATTATCAAAGATAGAGCAACAAATGATAACAGCCAGCATTATACAGTGTTACAATTTCAATTAAAGGGCAAAGATGTTCTAAGAACCCCTATTTTGCCTTGAGGTAAGAAATGCTATTAACTGAGCCGGATCAAAAAATACATATTTGTTTGACTGATGTCTCACCACACACTTGCATGGATATCGCAAGTAAAACATTGCGCCATGAATGTTCTTTCCAAGCTGCCTATTACTATTATGTTGCATTAATTGTACCCTGCTGACATGTCATATTTCTGTTATATGATTGTTCTACAGTGCTGCTAAATGTTTATGTTTCTGATACTGGATCATGTTAGTCCTTTTACCAGATTTCAATTTGCTGTCTCCAAGTTTACCTCACTGGTTATATTTAAGCTTACAGTGATGGAAATAAGTATTTGATCCCTTGCTGATTTTGTAAGTTTGCCCACTGACAAAGACATGAGCAGCCCATAATTGAAGGGTAGGTTATTGGTAACAGTGAGAGATAGCACATCACAAATGAAATCCGGAAAATCACATTGTGGAAAGTATATGAATTTATTTGCATTCTGCAGAGGGAAATAAGTATTTAATCCCTCTGGCAAACAAGACCTAATACTTGGTGGCAAAACCCTTGTTGGCAAGCACAGCGGTCAGACGTCTTCTGTAGTTGATGATGAGGTTTGCACACATGTCAGGAGGAATTTTGGTCCACTCCTCTTTGCAGATCATCTCTAAATCATTAAGAGTTCTGGGCTGTCGCTTGGCAACTCGCAGCTTCAGCTCCCTCCATAAGTTTTCAATGGGATTAAGGTCTGGTGACTGGCTAGGCCACTCCATGACCCTAATGTGCTTCTTCCTGAGCCACTCCTTTGTTGCCTTGGCTGTATGTTTTGGGTCATTGTCGTGCTGGAAGACCCAGCCACGACCCATTTTAAGGCCCTGGCGGAGGGAAGGAGGTTGTCACTCAGAATTGTACGGTACATGGCCCCATCCATTCTCCCATTGATGCGGTGAAGTAGTCCTGTGCCCTTAGCAGAGAAACACCCCCAAAACATAACATTTCCACCTCCATGCTTGACAGTGGGGACGGTGTTCTTTGGGTCATAGGCAGCATTTCTCTTCCTCCAAACACGGCGAGTTGAGTTCATGCCAAAGAGCTCAATTTTTGTCTCATCTGACCACAGCACCTTCTCCCAATCACTCTCGGCATCATCCAGGTGTTCACTGGCAAACTTCAGACGGGCTGTCACATGTGCCTTCCGGAGCAGGGGGACCTTGCGGGCACTGCAGGATTGCAATCCGTTATGTCGTAATGTGTTACCAATGGTTTTCGTGGTGACAGTGGTCCCAGCTGCCTTGAGATCATTGACAAGTTCCCCCCTTGTAGTTGTAGGCTGATTTCTAACCTTCCTCATGATCAAGGATACCCCACGAGGTGAGATTTTGCGTGGAGCCCCAGATCTTTGTCGATTGACAGTCATTTTGTACTTCTTCCATTTTCTTACTATGGCACCAACAGTTGTCTCCTTCTCGCCCAGCGTCTTACTGATGGTTTTGTAGCCCATTCCAGCCTTGTGCAGGTGTATGATCTTGTCCCTGACATCCTTAGACAGCTCCTTGCTCTTGGCCATTTTGTAGAGGTTAGAGTCTGACTGATTCACTGAGTCTGTGGACAGGTGTCTTTCATACAGGTGACCATTGCCGACAGCTGTCTGTCATGCAGGTAACGAGTTGATTTGGAGCATCTACCTGGTCTGTAGGGGCCAGATCTCTTACTGGTTGGTGGGGGATCAAATACTTATTTCCCTCTGCAGAATGCAAATAAATTCATATACTTTCCACAATGTGATTTTCCGGATTTAATTTGTGATGTGCTATCTCTCACTGTTACCAATAACCTACCCTTCAATTATGGGCTGCTCATGTCTTTGTCAGTGGGCAAACTTACAAAATCAGCAAGGGATCAAATACTTATTTCCACCACTGTATGTTTGGTCATTTTATTATTGTTATGCTATTAACAAAATTGTAAGTTTTATGTTGAACTGTACCTGCTGCATGCTGCCTTGGGTGAATCTCTTCATTAAAAGGTAATTAATATATCCCCATAGCCCAAACTGTGTCTGGAGTAAGATTTTAATCAATCTAGCAATGGCCAGCTAGTGGTAGCTAATTGGATGAGAACTAAATGAAAGCACATGCAGAGAAATCAGCTTCTCTGGGTGAAGTCCTGTCCCTTAAATTCTGCCTCATTGAAACTAATTTTAGATGCAGGGGCGTAGCCACAGGTGGGCCCGGGCCTGTCCAGATTTGCCCCAGGCCCACCCAACAGCGGCTGGTCTGGCCAGATTTCACAGGGCGCAGCCAGCAAACAGAAAACCACCCCACTGTAAGTTCTGGTTTCCTGCCGACTGCCAGTGTCACTCCCTCCTCTGCTGGAGTCACTGTTTGCGAAGGGAAAACAAGGGAAGCCAACCTCTGTGTCACTGTTTGCGCCAGATCACCCCAAGACCTGCAGGCAGGGGCAATGACCTCTGAAAGCAGTGGAGGATCTCCTAGCTACATGCACACTGACGAATCTGCAGTGTCCCACCCCTTAGAACACAAACTTCCTGTTTCTATGAGGTCGGGACCGCCATTAAACCTCCTTGGTCGGAACCTTGCAGAGTTATGAGCGTGTATACAGCTGGGAGATCCCATGTTGCCTTTCGAGGATGACATTACCGCCTCCTGCACGTCTTCAGGTGATCCAGTGGCAGCTATTGAAGAGCCAGAAGGGTTGCAGGGAAGGGAGCTGCTTCATGAGACAGAAAGATCTGGAGGAGAGCTAATGAAGGGAGGGGAAGGAAGGAGGGAAGAGAAAGGTGGTGAAGTGAACTTCCCAGGTAGTGATACCAGATTCTATCCCTTATTCTGATTGAACCAAAAGCACAGAGGAGAGTGGATATAAGAGCAGAATAACTGTGTCCTTGGGTAGGGGGAGGTGTGAAGGTGTGACGGACAGGCAACTGCCGCTAAGAGTGAAGGCAGAATTCTACACTAGGCCCAGACACATTCTTTATTGCAACATTTCCTAAAAAGCATAAAGTTTACCACCAGCAATTTGAGTGCCCTATGGAGTGCTCTGCTCCTAGTCTTGATAGCTGTTTCTTATAAAAGTGAAGGAGAAGCAGTCACAAGGACTGAGTAGAGCTCTGACAGTCTCAGGGTGCCCCAGCATATTCACAGAGGATATCCTGAAAGCCTGACTGGCTCTGGGTCACATGTTTGGGAAGTCCAAAGCTAAACTAAGAGCACACAGTGTTTTTAGAAACCAAAAAATGTGCACCACCTTACAGGGGCATAGTAACAGGTGGGCCTGGGTGGAGGGACAGGAGGTTCTCTGGATGCGGAATGTGTTTGGTTTCAATAGCATGTGTGTGTTGGAGGACCAATGGCTCAATGGGGCTGAAGAGTGCAGTCTATTGTCCTTCCCTTACCTCTCAATTGGCCTGCAGCCACTGAAGCCTGCACTGCTATCCTCACTGAAGTTATTGGGAGTGAGGTAGAGGTTAAGCATGGAGTGGGGTAGGGACAGTGCATGGGTGCATCAGTTTGCTGTTTTTTCTCTTTCTAAAAGTTGGCAAATCTAGTGTCCACCCATCCAACCTGTTGGCCTACCCAAAAACTGCCTTCTGGCCATGCCACTGCTACAGCAGTAGCCCAAAGACATTTGTTCAGCTTTTAATGGTCTAGTGGGAACAGGGGCAGCTACTTACAGCTGAAGATTCACAAGCAAAGACCCACAGCAGGTCATCCAAATCTCTCTCAGTCACTGTTTCATCAAGAGACACTCCAAGCTAGGGAGAGACAAAGAGGTAGAGGTTGCAAAAGAGATTGTAGTAGATCGGGTATCTTTAAATAACAATAAAAATCAGACAAAAGATTGCCAATTAATACTGTCAAGTACTAAGCATGATGTACTTAGGAACAACAAACATAGTTTGAAATGTCTATATGCGAATGCCAGGAGCCTAAGAAATAAGATGGGGGAGTTGGAATATATTGCACTAAATGAAAAATTAGATATAATAGGCATCTCTGAGACCTGGTGGAAGGAGGATAACCAGTGGGACACTGTCATACCGGGGTACAAATTATATCGTAGTGATAGGGTGAATCGGATTGGTGGAGGGGTAGCATTGTATATTAACGAGAGCCTTGAATCAAATAGATTGAAAATTCTGCAGGAAACAAAACACTCCTTGGAATCACTGTGGATTGAAATTCCATGTGCAAAGGGGAAAAGGATAGTGATAGGAGTGTACTACCGTCCGCCTGGCCAGGACGAACAGACGGATGCGGAAATGTTAAAGGAAATCAGGGACGCAAACAAACTGGGCAACACAATAATAATGGGGGATTTCAATTACCCGCATATAGACTGGGTTAATGTAACATCTGTACACGCAAGGGACATAAGATTTCTTGATGAATCAAGGACAGCTTCATGGAACAGCTAGTTCAGGAGCCGACAAGAGAAGGAAAAATACTAGACTTAGTCCTTAGTGGTGCTCATGATCTAGTGCAGGGGGTAACGATACGAGGGCCGCTTGATAACAGTGATCATAATATGATCAGTTTTGATATTGGCATTGAAGGAAGTGAAACTAGGAATCAAGTACGCTAGCGTTTAACTATAGAAAAGGTGATTACGACAAAATGAGAAAAATGGTGAAAAAAAGACTGAAAGGAGCAGCTCGCAGAGTAAAAACTTGCATCAGGCGTGGATGCTGTTTAAAAACACCATCCTGGATGTTCAGGACAAATATATTCCACGTATTAGAAAAAAGGGAAAAAGACTAAACGTCAGCCGGCGTGGCTAACAGTAAGATAAAGGAAATCATTAGAGCTAAAAAACAATCCTTCAGAAAGTGGAGAAGAGAACAACTGAAGTAAACAGGATAGATCATAAGGAATGCCAAGCCAAATGCAAAGCGGAGAGATAAGGAGGGCAAAAAAGGACTGAGAAGAAATTAGCGTGGAAGCAAAAATACATAGTAAAAATTTTTTTAGATACATTAAAAGCAGGAAACCGGCCAAAGAGTCGGTTGGGCCGCTGGACGAAAATGGTGTTAAAGGGGCGATCAAGGAGGACAAAGCCGTAGCGGAGAAATTAAATGAATTCTTTGCTTCGGTCTTCACCGAGGAGGATTTGGGGGGGGACACCGGTGCCGGAAAGAATATTTGAAGCGGGGGAGTCGGAGAAACTAAACAAATTCTCTGTAACCTTGGAGGATGTAATGGGTCAGTTCAGCAAGCTGAAGAGTAGTAAATCACCGGGACCTGATGGCATTCATCCCAGAGTATTAATAGAACTAAAAAATGAACTTGCGGAGCTACTGTTAGAAATATGCAATCTGTCCTTAAAATCGAGTGTAGTACCGGAAGACTGGAGGGTAGCCAATGTTACTCCGATTTTTAAGAAGGGTTCCAGAGGAGATCCGGGAAATTATAGACCGGTGAGTCTGACGTCGGTGCCGGGCAAGATGGTGGAGGCTATTATTAAGAATAAAATTGCAGAGCATATACAAAAACATGGACTGATGAGACAAAGTCAGCACGGATTTAGTGAAGGGAAGTCTTGCCTCACCAATCTAATGCATTTTTTTGAGGGGGTAAGCAAACATGTGGACAATGGGGAGCCGGTTGATATTGTATATCTGGATTTTCAGAAGGCGTTTGACAAAGTGCCGCACGAAAGACTCCTGAAGAAATTGCAGAGTCATGGAATCGGAGGTAGGGTATTATTATGGATTAAGAACTGGTTGAAAGATAGGAAGCAGAGAGTAGGATTGCGTGGCCAGTATTCTCAGTGGAGGAGGGTAGTTAGTGGGGTCCCGCAGGGGTCTGTGCTGGGTCCGTTGCTTTTTAATTTATTTATAAATGACCTAGAGATGGGAATAACTAGTGAGGTAATTAAATTCGCCGATGACACAAAATTATTCAGGGTCGTCAAGTCGCAGGAGGAATGTGAACGATTACAGGAGGACCTTGCGAGACTGGGAGAATGGGCGTGCAAGTGGCAGATGAAGTTCAATGTTGACAAGTGCAAAGTGATGCATGTGGGTAAGAGGAACCCGAATTATAGCTACGTCTTGCAAGGTTCCGCGTTAGGAGTTACGGACCAAGAAAGGGATCTGGGTGTCGTCGTCGATGATACGCTGAAACCTTCTGCTCAGTGTGCTGCTGCGGCTAGGAAAGCGAATAGAATGTTGGGTGTTATTAGGAAGGGTATGGAGTCCAGGTGTGCGGATGTTATAATGCCGTTGTATCGCTCCATGGTGCGACCGCACCTGGAATATTGTGTTCAGTACTGGTCTCCGTATCTCAAAAAAGATATAGTAGAATTGGAAAAGGTACAGCGAAGGGCGACGAAAATGATAGTGGGGATGGGACGACTTTCCTATGAAGAGAGGCTGAGAAGGCTAGGGCTTTTCAGCTTGGAGAAGAACGGCTGAGGGGAGATATGATAGAAGTGTATAAAATAATGAGTGGAATGGATCGGGTGGATGTGAAGCGACTGTTCACCGCTATCCAAAAATACTAGGACTAGAGGGCATGAGTTGAAGCTACAGTGTGGTAAATTTAAAACGAATCGGAGAAAATTTTTCTTCACCCAACGTGTAATTAGACTCTGGAATTCGTTGCCGGAGAACGTGGTACGGGCGGTTAGCTTGACGGAGTTTAAAAAGGGGTTAGATAGATTCCTAAAGGACAAGTCCATAGACCGCTATTAAATGGACTTGGAAAAATTCCGCATTTTTAGGTATAACTTGTCTGGAATGTTTTTACGTTTGGGGAGCGTGCCAGGTGCCCTTGACCTGGATTGGCCACTGTCGGTGACAGGATGCTGGGCTAGATGGACCTTTGGTCTTTCCCAGTATGGCACTACTTATGTACTTATGTACTTATGTAGGTATTGAATTAGCTGCCAAATAGTGCAGGGGATTGTGTCACACTTACATAAAGGAGGGAACAAGTTCCTGGCCAGTTAAATTGTGCATAGCGACTAAGTGCTAATATTTAGTATAAGATAGCCGGTTATCTCTGCTGAATATTTAGCACTTACTCCCCGGATTCTATATAGCACGCCTAGAGTTACCTGCGATTCATGCATAAATCTAGACGTATTTTTTAACTAGGCGTGTAGATTGTTTTAACAAGCTGATAAGTTTTGTTAACAGCTATAAATAACAATAATGAGCACTAATTGGCAAAAATTATAATTTGCATGCGTACATTGCTAAGCATATTCTGTAATATACTGCGGCTGAATTCTAACACTCACAGGCAAAAAGGGGCATGGAAATGGGCGCTTTGTTGGTGTTCCAAAATCTATGCGCGTTGTTATAAAATATGAGCCACTGTGCATTATCTACGTGCAGGGATTTACACCAGCTTTTCACTGGCGTAAATAGATGCACGTAGATTCAGTCACATTAACTATGCCTAAGTACATTCTAAATACTGCGTGTATTTAGAATACGCTTAGGCGTAATTGCCTAGTGCGCGTTAATTTTAGGCACCATATACAGAATTAGGCCCTTAGTGGCTAGTCACTAACCAGCTATGTTGCACAACTTAGCCGGCTAAGCATAAATATTCAGCGCTAAACCGACTAAGCTGAGCAGTTAAGATAGGCCTGCTATTTAAGTGGCCTATCTTTAATCGCTATTAACTTAACCAGCTAGCGCTGAATATTTGCTTAGCCGGTTTAAGTTGCCACAGCCAAAACTGAAACCGGATATAAAACATGTTTTACATACAGAAAAGGGTTCTTATAACATTGTGTACAGGTATACTAGCATAAAAATTAGGCATGACAAGAGATTGTGCATACTTTTATGCAGATCATGAACAGATATTTCTGGGAGCAGTGTCGCTATGTACAAAGATATTTTATAAGATCCACCTGTACACACAATCTCCAGAGCGGATGTCATTTATGAACCGTTTCTTTGAGACCTATGTTGCCTTTATAAACTGGGAGAGGGGGGGGGGGGGGTTAGCTTTTTCCATAGGCACCCTTCTGCAGTTAATTTTAACACCACACACACGTATATACATAGTAGGCACACTGTGAGAAGTGGCATTTTTCAAATACTAAAGCAGGTGCATACTTCCAGCTTGAAAATTATCCCAGGGAATCTGTGTGCTTACGTTTAAACTTGCTCTTTGGCAGGCTCAGAATTTCCTGGGTTAATTTATGTGCATTTGTGTAAAATTTCAACAGGACACAACATGAACTTTGCACCTGGCGACAGAGCTCCTGTCAGAGTATGATGTAAATGGAAAAATTCTTGCAATAAATGTAGTGTCATAGTCTATTTCAGCGAGCACCAAAACCTATTAAGCTAGGAGAGAAGTATTCGAGAAAGAAGCAAAATTCAGGGCTCCTTTTACAAAGCTGCACTAGCAATTCCGGTGCGGCAAATGCAATGAATCCCACTCAATTACTACGGGCTTTGTCGTATTTGCCGTGCTGGACTCGCTAGCGTAGTTTTGTAAAAAGGAGCCCTGAAGTTTTGTTCTATCACTGCAACCATACAGCATGATATGCACTACACCAGCACCACTCACCATGCCATCATCGTAAACACGCAGGTTAATCTGACGCTGTGCTGCCCTCTCCAACACCTCCTGTGCTGCACATCCACAGCGGATTTTCAAGGTATCAAAAAAGGTACTGTGTTGCAATGTGTGGCCGGCACGCTTCAATCCTGCACAAAGCAATACGTTTAGTCCATTACTTCTGTGCTCCCTCAATGACTGGAAGGTGTGCCTCTCGTTAAATATATCAGAAGAGTAACCTTAAGCTTGCTTCAGTGTTTTGTGATGGTGAGCACAGGGCAGCCATTACTGAATATATTCCAGGCATTTAGCAAAATTTGGCCACATAATCATGACATGGCCTTTGATTGCAGTCCCTGCTGTTACACATACGTGCTCTTTATAAACGACACATCAAAATTCAGACATGCTTGTACCAGATGGAAGATTCAATCTATTTAAAGCTCTTTAATACTATATTCCTTTTAAACAGACCATCTGCCAGGTTGCTTGTCAGTGAAAACTAAACAGATAAAATTGATTGCAGGCTAATCGCTTCACAGAACTTGAGAAAAGAGACAAACCCTCCAAATGTATGAAAAATACACATTTTCATTACTATGTTTTACTAAATAAAATGATAGTTTTAGTCAAAGGAACTCAATTCAGGGAATTCAGATCTATCTAAATATACTGTTCAGGTAGAAGCCTGAAATCCAATGCCTGCAGAAGTTAGATAATTTGACGTGAAGCCCTTTATTTTGCTCAGGGTTTCACAGGACTGATTTACACAGATTGAAGAGGTTCTTATGTTAGCATTTGAATTAGTGAGGGAGGTTGTAAGGTTTATTATTTTAAATTCCTATGTTTACACTGTGAACAACATAGAAATAATTGTGATTTGCAATATAGAAAGGTTTTTAAACAGATAGATATGAACTGGCAGATTAATGCGACATTACAAGAAACTATTCAGTGATGCTAAAAATACATACACAGACTGCCGACTGCCGCAGATTAATGCGACATTACAAGAAACTATTCAGTGATGCTAAAAATACATACACAGACTGCCGACTGCCACTGGCTGTTTAGATCATAGTGATGTTCAGCTGCTTTGGGAGGAATGCTATAAGTGGGTGCCCTGATGCCACGCAGTGAAACAGGAGACAAGGGGGTCCATACCTTCCACAGAAACACAAGCAATGCAAATCAAGGATGGAAGAAGACCAAGTCCAAATGACCAGCCCAACAAATGAGTAGGAGCTTCAAACAAGTTTATTAGGACCCAACATGGTCCGTGTTTCGGCAAAAAGCCTTCTTCAGGGGTCGGGTAATGTGAAACTTCAGCACAACTTAAATGAAAAGCAGAAGTGCTAACAAAGCATGAACAGAAGAACGCTGAAAAAACTAAATCCACAAGGAACTCTGTCTCAGCTAGAGCACGCTGCCAACCTGAGAGCTGCTTTGGCAGCACATGCTGAAATTCATGCAGGCGAGGGGGAGGGAAAGAATATTTGGTTCCTTCAGTCCATCTTTGGGCCCCCCCACCCACCCAAAATGGACTTCTGGCTATGCCACTGTTACATGCACCCTTATAGAATAGCACTTAGCTGCCACTTACACACAAGTACACACTTATCCACAAAAGTGCAGGTATTCTGCATGTTCACACACACAACTAGTACTAATGTGGTACCCATTTACAGAATGCTTTATATCTATAACCAGGCTGTTTAAGTCAGGACAGCCTTTTTTGCAGTCCTAAATTAAATCCCACAGCTAAATGGAAATTGGTTAAATATTGTCAGTTGCTTATAGGAACACCCACATTTCACCCTTGCTCCACTTCAGCACTATCTAAAATAGGAGGTTTATACACTTAGTGGCCATCACTAAACACAGAAACCCTCTTAATATCTGGCCCACAGTATTTTCCTAAGACAAAAAAATGGAATGCCACAAGTAACCCATCTGACCTTATATATTTCTATTGATTGAGAAACTTGTTAAAATGGACATATACATAGTCAGCTGTGCAACTACAAGGACTGAATAAAAGTAATGCTTCCGCTTCCACAATTCATCAACAGATGGCAGCACCAACGTGGTACACTTGTTCACTTGTTCTTTGAAATCTCTTCACCTCACTTGTCTGTATGAAGAGGCTGTTTTGCTATTGCTTGTGAAATGGGAGCGTGCAGTGAGCATTCGTCAGTATGATTTAAACAATGTGCTGCGAAAGAATTTCTGACTGTTGAAAGAGTCCGTCCAACTGAAATACTGTGCATTACTGGGCTAACAAACTGTAAATACTATGAACCAGAAAGGACTGATTTGGTGATCAAAAATAATGTGGCTGGCCCACGACAGAAACAGTGAGTCACATGAGAAGCTAAAGACCCACGCTGTCCACTCCCAACCAAGAGGCAACATAAAATTCTGCCTGTACCCCCTTTCCTCCCACCCCTCAACAGCTCTGTTCTGCTGCCTTCCCTCTCAACAGGGAAGGAAGTGGATAGGAAACAAGGAACCTGAGGGACAGCATGTAGAAAAGCACCCCAATATTTGTATTCATATTTCATTTCCTAAATTCACACTACTTTGGAATCATTTGATGATCGAGCTGTGCTTAGCAGCAGATTTATTACATTTTAGGTGAAAATGCAACTATTTATTCAAGCATCTACAGCATGAGGGGTGTTAATGCTCTACTGCTTCTGTATTAACTTTGTTTTCACATTTTGTTTTATTTGTATGCATTTATTATATTGTTGTATGTATTATGTGCTTCATGTTTGTTAGTTTTTTCGTTCTATTTTATTTGGACAGATAGATGGATTTATTATTGTACATGTAAAAGTTCATGGATTTCATATACTGCCTTTCTGTGGCACAATCAAAGCTATTCCAATTTATTATATGCAGGTACTTTCTCTGTCCCTAGTGGGCTCACAATCTAAGCCTTGTACCTAGGGCAGTAGAGAGTTAGGTGACTTGCACGGAGTCATAAGGAGCTGCAGTGGGAATCAAACCTAGTTCCCAGGTTCTCATCCCACCACACTAAGATATAAACGGTTAAGAATTTCAAATTGCAATCTTTTTTCTTTTCAAACAGGGTGCCCATAAACATTTTCAAACATGCCTATTTTATGCAGGCAACAGATGTCTATGTGCCTTTTATAGAATAGGCAGCCAGAACCATCACCTGTAGAACATAAATGTTCTTACACAAATTTACTCCTGCTCAGAGGCAGGGAACGTGTTAAGTGTGTTTGTGTGCACCTGCTCTACCCAAACTACACCTCCGGGAATGTCTGGGCATTTAATGCGCCTACTTTTTATGCACATATCCCCCTGCACAACTATATAAGAGAATAGTTTCTGCTTATAAAAGATGTAATCAATTAGAAGATTCCCCCCCCAAGGTCTATTCCCACAACACTCTAATGGGTTATCGTAAGTGCATTTTGGCAGTCAGTTCAGTCCAATCAGCTGCTGAATACATTTTATCTACTTCTGTAGTACCCGATTTGTGTGTTATATTATGTGACTGAAGTAGTTTTTTGTTTTTTTTTTAATCTGGTCATGCTCAGTCCTCATGAAAATACGAGGCTGCTCTGCATTATAAAAAGGGTTATCTGATCATTTGAATATTGTGGTGGTCTCCCAATAGTTTGACAACTGCAGGAATGAGATTTGTCCATCTACTCCTACCATGTGGCTACTTAAACAGTGAGAGAGAATCTACATAAAAACTCAGCTCCCTGAATTTGGCAACCATTCCCCTCCTCCCCCTTTTACTCTTAAGTCACATTTCTGTGCAAAGGGTGGAAGCGCTTTACCTTCTGACAAGATCAGTGTGGCATTATGGACCCTCTTTGCAATGTACTTCAAACCATTTGGACCATGATAGACTCCGAACATGGCTGCCATGTTAGCCAAAAGTGCCTACAACAGAAAAGCAGGTGCTTTAGAAGCCTCACTCCCAGATAAAGATGTTACTGAATTACACACTGTAAACCCTCCAAGGCTAAGCAACTGAACATAGTACATTCTGGGGAACCCTGGACTATAATGTTAGTTTTACAACACTAGACACCAGTGAATGAACTTCCAGGTATATGATTTTGGCACTCTTCGCATGTAAGTTAATACAAGTTGCAAAGGCAAATACAGCATTTATTAAACGGGCCGGGCATGATAACAGTACAACAGTGCAAGCTGTGCTCAGAGCTCACGTGCTTCTCATAGAAAGTCTGGGCTTCACTGGTGCAGCCACCACATCTTCCCACCAAAACCTGATAAGGAGCTACAAAGCCTGAGCAGATGCCAGAGCAGGACCCTCAAGGGCATCAATGATCTGGTGGCCATGTCTCTTATAGTTTATTAGAACTTTCTATACCGCCTGGGCTAACTCGCTGATCTAGGCAGTTTACAATCAAAAGTAACAATAAAATTCCAAAGCAGGAAAATAACTACAATGGAGACAAGAAACAACAGTACATATATCTTTAAAGGCATAGAGGGGCTTCAAATAGGAAACACAAGGATGGGTAATGCAAGGGGGAAATGAGGAGAAGGAGGGCGACATAGGGACGGGGAACGTGCAAGGTACAGGGTTGGAGTGTGGTGAAGGGATAATCAAAGCACTTGAAGGTGATAATTTAGACAGAGCTGAAGGCTTGTAGACTTACTTTAACTAAGGGGTCATTTATGCACATGTGTTACCATATCTGCATGTAAATGATTAAATGCACCCCACAGAGGATGTGTATTTTACGTTAAGCAGCATGCATCCCTTTACAGAATTACCACCATGGGTATAAATTTTATGTTTGGCTCAGATGGCCCAAATTCAATCTGGTTTTCCCAAGTCTGACTCAAACATACAGATACAGAATAGGTTCTCCTGGAAAGTGACTACCTTCTGACTTAAAGTTCGCAGATTCAAGGCTGGCTGGTGCACGACTGCTATTAACACAGCAAAACAGGGGCTGAAAAAGCATGCCTTTAGATAAGAGGGTAACTTTACTAGGACCTGCCCACTTTAAGACGAAAAGAATGAGAGTAAATGCTGGTAATTGAGTCATTTATGCTCAACCCAAACTCCTTCTATACCCTTAGCCCCTAAATGTCAGCACCCTTTGTAATGCTATTATAGAGTACTAGCGCCTATACACATGAATGCTACAGTCTTGCACGTAAGTGCCAGATGAATACAAATTAGAACAATCCAAAGCTCAAAATGATTTTAGGTTAATTTAAATATTAAAGAATAAGTAGGCTCATGTGAATTACTATTTAGACCTCAGCGGCAACTTGTTTCAGAAGGGCCAAGCTACCCTTGATTCACCTGCCTCTTCACTGGTCAATGACAATTTAAACTTTCTTACATTTTAATAATTTATATCCAATCATCTTGGGAGTTTTTTCAAAAATTGTTTTTATCATTTCAATTAAAATAGTAAATCAGTGCTACTTAGCTTCAGCATGAAGATTCACTTTATGTGGGACCGCTAGCCAACATGCAGCATGTTTCGCAATAGCTGCTTCAGGGGTTCAGTCCATTTTCCAACACACGCTCATCATATCTAAAAATGCGTATAGATATGGTGAGCGTGCGGCTTTTTGTTTCAACAATAGCTATTTCCTAGATGTTTTCTAGACATTTTGTGCTCAGTGTGTTTTTCTTTTGTGACTGTTTTTGAAAAAAACACCCAAAGAAAAAAACACACAAAAACAGACCATTGGGATGTATGGGGTGCCAGCATACACAAACATAAGACAGCCCAGCAGAGCAGTGGGGCACCTTAGGGGACACTCAGTGGACTTCACACAAAAAGGTCCCAAGTACACATCTCACCATTACCCCCTTATATTATATGGAGAGCCCTCCAATACCCACCAAAAACTTACTGTACACCACTAAAATAGTCCTTATGGCTGATGTCACCTATATATGCATACAATGGCTTTTGGTGGGTTTTGGAAGACTCACACTTTCCACCACAAGTGTTATAGAGTGGATTATGGCCTGGGTCCCCTTCTCCACAGTGCACTGCTCCAACTACTAGGCTACTCCAGGGCGGGTGGCAATCCTAGGTCAGCTGCCACCCAGGGCGGCTCGCCGGTGCACACCCCCCCCCCGGGTGCAGCGGCATCCGTCCCCCCAGGGTGCAACACAACCCCCCACCGGCACAATGACACCCCCCTCCCTGGCGCATCAAGCCCCCACCCCGGGTGCATTCTTGGCTGCTGGAGGGTGCAGAGAGCGGACAAGCACCTGTCGGCTCCACTGGCTCCCTGCTCCTTCTGCCCCGGAACAGGAAGTATCCTGTTCCGGGGCAGAGGGAGCAGGGAACCAGCGAAGTTGACAAGCACGCGGCTGCTCTCTGCACCCTCCAGCAGCATGCACACTGGGCGGACCGCCACCACCGCCCCGCCCTTCCTACGCCACTGCTCCAGGGACCTGCTTGCTGCTCTAATAGGAATGGCCATAACATCTGAAGCTCTTATAGAGGTTGGTATATACTGTTTCTTTCACATCTTTGGGGGGTGGGGGGGTGGGAGGGGATCAGTGATCACTGGCAGAATAAGGGGGGGGGGGTCATGCCTTAATCCCTCTAGTGGTCATACCATTTAGGGTACCTATTTGTGACTTAGGCATGATTGAAACAGGTCTAGACCAAAACATCTTAGTTTTTGTCCTGGACATTTTTGCTTTGTTCCAGTATGGCAGAAAAACGTCCAAGTTTTGGGAATGCCCAAATTTCACCTCCCAACATGCTCCTATCTGCCACCTTGTGATTTGGACACACTGCAGACGAACTGCATAGAAAAACAAGTCTTCAAAATGGGTTTCGAAAATAGCAATTTGGACGTTTTGGACATCTGCCGCTTTTTGGATGCTTTTCTGTTTCGAAAATGAGGTCCCTAAGTTACATACAAAAGTGTGGCATTTTCATGCTCACCTGTATGCCTGCTTTTTTCATGGCGTAAGCGGTAGTGCCTAACTGCTGCCGTGCAAATATGGACTTGCGCTGTATTCTGTGCCCAGATGGCGTTATAGAGCTCACACTCAGTGCCCTGCAGTTCAACACCCTTTACAGAATTGCTCTTAAATGTCATGGCTTTTGATTTCACCTTGGCTGTGCAGAGTCCACACTTCCATGCATAGATCAGAAAAATCCATAATTTATGCACGTATTTGTGTGGAAATTACATGCTGGCATTTTCTCTAACCTGGAAGCCGGTGGTATTTGTTGTAGCATCTGCATGTTCACATGGTCTTTTACATTGTTGGTGTGCAGTTGACTTTATAAAAAGGTACAAAATAGACACATGAAAGCACGTGTTTAGGTGCCACTTCATAAAGTTACCCTCAATGTATCTGTGGCCCTGCTCCAGAACGCCTTACCAAACTCCTTTTGCTCTATGTGCACAGTTTTGCAAATAGAATGCAATATTGCGTATGAAGGTGACAGAATAGTCCCAGTTATTTTATTTATTTATTTATTTATTTATTTATTTATTTATTTGGTGCATTTGTACCCCACATTTTCCCACATAAGCAGGCGCAATGTGGCTTACAGTAAGAGTCAAGAGTCATACAATTCAATATAGAGATGGCACAGAGACAGAATGTGACAGGAGGGGAAGGTACACAGGATGACACGGGCAAAGGACAGGGGTGAAGAGCCAACAAATGGTAGAGATTAAACAGAGGAGTAGCCAGGGGAATAAGTCTTGGCGAATAAGAAGGTCTTTAAGGACGTCTTGAATTGCTGATAGTCGATGAGCTCCTTAAGCTGTCGTGGCAGGACATTCCAGGATTTTGTGCTGATGAAGGGGGACGACGACGCATAAAGAGTCTTGTATTTTACATGCCTACAGGTGGGGTAATGAAGGTGGAGGTAAGTCCTTGCAGAGCTCTGGGCATTCCTAGAGGGCAGATCGATTAGTGTAAGCATGTATGCACCTAACAACTGTTAACTTAGGGGCTCTTTTACCAAGCAGCGGGTAAGCCCACTGTAGGCTTGCCAAGCTGCAATCCGGAACTATCACTGGCCCAACGCGGGCGCTGGCAGCAGTTCCACCCCCAGCACACGGCATTTCTGGCGCTAGCGGAAATATTTCAAAAATATTTCCACAGGGAGTTTTACCGGGCGGTAATTGGGAGGCGCCATGCAGTTACCACTGGGTTAGTACGGGAGCCCTTACAACCACTTCAATGGATGGTGATTAAGTGCTCCTCCTCTGAAATGGTCGCACGGCAAGTATGAACTTACCACACGGCCATTTCTTTTTTGGCCATTTTTACCTGCTGTGGTAAACGGGGCCCTAGTGCAGGGTCCCTTTTACCACAGTTTAGTAAAAGGGTTCCTTAGGGACTAAGTAGTCTTAGGTATCAACAGTAGCCCTGAACAGGAGTGAAGGAGTAGCCTAGTGGTTAGTGCAGTGAACTTTGATCCTGGGGAACTGAGTTCAATTCCCACTGCAGCTCCTTGTGACTCTGGGCAAGTCACTTAACCCTCCATTGCCCCTGGTACAAAATAAGTACCTGAATATATGTAAACCGCTTTGAATGTAGTTGCAAAAACCTCAGAAAGGCAGTATATCAAGTCCCATTTCCCCTTCCCTTAATTGGCACTGATTTGCAGTTAGGTGCTAATTCTATAAACAGCAGCTAAACACTATAGCATGCAACCGCAGAGGGGATGTGTCTTCCAGCAGCGTATGTAAGTTACAGAATACTATCACTTGTGCGCAGAACATAAAACAGGCACGAGCATTTACACCAGGCCTTTCACATGGCATATGTGCTTGCGCCTGAAGTTAGGTTGACTTGACTTGTTGTGCTAGTAATCCACAACAGTAATTACACGCATAGTGGCTGTTACAGAATTGGCACTTAGCATCCAAATATTTGGCACCTAATTTTAGGCGACCTTTTTAGAATTTACCCCGTACCTGTGAAGGGCAATTCATAACCAAGTGTCTGCATTTACATTTGCAGATATGTGACCGTCTCTGAGAAATGGTGACTAAAGCAGCAGATCCAAAATGTTGAGAATGGCTGATTTTTCATGTCACAGGTCCATAAACAGTCTGAAAAGTTACATATGTTTGAACTTATGCAACTATATTCTCACATAAAAGAATGGGGGTTTGCACTGTTGTAGTACAAATCGTTTGCTCTAACAGAATTCATGAAAACCTCTTTTTTTTCTGGTGACTTATTCCTCTTTTCCCAGAGGTGGTAACAATTGTACCGGATACTGGCACTTCTGCAGGTAAGTGTGAGCTTACATGTGTCACACCCACTTTCCCTTTTTCCCTTCGTCAGCATAGTAAGGATTGTTTTTTATTTGTGTAAACCATTTAGTCGCCTGTTCAAGTGTGCAGAATAAATAAATAAAAATAAAATAAGTAGCAGCAAAACTCCTAAGTGCAATTCTGCGACTGTGTGCTTCAGTGGCACAGCACATAAATGCAACGAGGATATTCATATAGACGTAACATGGAGGGTCATGTGCTTATGCGTACAACGTACAGAATGCTGTTAGTTACATACGCCCGAACCACAATTATGCCAGATTTATGAATGTAACCACAGGCTCAAATATTAAACACACAAATACCAAGTTCCCCTATTATGTTATAATGGAAAGTGGGGTATAGAACAAACTCGCTTGCATGGCATCAGGGCACCTAAAATGAGGTGCCCACTTATAGAACCTGCCTGCCCATGGATGGGGATGGGACTTGATATACCACCTCTCTTTTGTTACAATCAAAGCAGTTTACATATTATACACAGGTACTTATTTTGTACCTAGGGAATGGAGGGTTACTGACTTGCCCAGAGAAGTGGCGTAGCTACAGGTGGGAACAGACCCACCATTCTTGGGTCAGGCCCACCCAGCTGCAGTGCCACACTGCTCTCTTCCCCCCTCTCCTCCGCAGAGTCCTGGCATCTGCACTCCTGTCTCTGAACCCCTTTACTCCCCAATGTCGGTACAGGCATCCCTGGCACCTGCAGCGATTCATTCTCACTGCTTGCACCGGCCCCGCAGGTTTCCATCTGCTGCGTTCCATCACACAGGAAACAAGCAATGACATCAGCGAGGACAGAACACCGGCAGATGGAAGCCTGTAGGGCCGGCGCAAGCAGCAAGAATGAATCGCTGCAGGTGCCAGGGATACCTGTACCGACACCAGGGAGAGACGGAGTTCAGAGACAGGAGCGCAGATGTGGGGACGCTGTGGAGGAGAGTGAGAAGATGTGGCATAGGCGAAAGAAAAAAAAAATCTGTGTTCTTAAAAAATACCTCCAAGAAGATGGGTGCGGTGGTGTGGGGGGAGGGGGGTGGCAGCACATGCACAGGCCCATCCAATTTACTTCTGGGCCCATCCAAAATACCGAGTCTGGCTATGCCTCTGGCCCAGAGTCACCAGGAGCTGCACTGGGAATCAAACACGGTTCCCCTGGTTCTCAGGTCACTGCACTAACCACTAGGCTACTCCTCCCCTCATGTGTACACACCCCAGGGGCATAGCTACGGGGAGCCATGGGGGCCTGGGCCCTCACAAATTTTGTCCGGGCCCCTGGTTTGGCTGGCAGGGGTCCCCAACCCCCGCCAACCGAAGCCTTTTTAAGCGCGGTCTCCGTCAGCGTGCACAGGGGGAGCAAGAAGAAAGAAGAGCAGGGGACAGGCAGCGAACGCAGCTGCTCCGAAGACCGCGCTGAAGAAGGTTTCAGCTGACGGGGGTTGGGGACCCCTGCCAGCAAAGGTATTTGTCTGTGAGGGAGTGAGGCAAGGTGGGGCAAGGTGGCACTCAAAATGCGCCCCCAACCTCGGGCTCTGGTCCCCTCCCACCGTGAGGTCTGTCTACACCCCTGGTACACCCGCTTGCAATTGTGCTCTATAGAACTTACACATACTCTTATAAGACAGTGCTTCAAGCACTTAGGTGTGCAACATGCACCATAACACTATACACATAAGGCCCCTGGGTATATTAAAAAATACAGTGGAAAATGTGAACCAGGGGCGTAGCCAGACAACAGATTTTGGGTGGGCCTGGGCAAGAAGTGGGTGGGCACCAAGTGCTCTCCCACCACCACCACCACCACAAAAAAAGTATCTCAGCTGGTGGGAAAACACTTCTTTCCACCTTGGCAGTCTGCAGCAGGCTTACGCTGAAAACTGAGCACGTACAGGTGCCAGTATCATGGAGAGTAGCATTTTCGTTACCATCAGGGGGAAGTCTTCAGCTGGCGGTGCTTGGGATCCCCACCAGCTACTGCTAAACATGTACTACTGATGGGTGGGCCTGAGCCCTAAATGGGTGGGCCCTGGCCCACCCAGGCCCACCTGTGGCTACGCCACTGATGTGAACTGCTGTCTGAATACTGACAGCAACACAACCGCTCTTGAAACAATATTTCCAAAGACTCCTTTCTATTTTGAAAAGGAAGATTGAGGAAGCTGAACAGCATCTATAATTGTCACTGAATAAAACCTAAGTGGTCTATTTATTTAATATATTTATACCCACATTTTCCCGCTAGTTGCAGGCTCAATGTGGCTTACACAAATCTGTAGGAAGGCTACAGAACAGAAAAGTACAATTAAACAGTGTAAAAGTAAGATAGTAAACATCATTTAAACAACAATATGTAGAAGATAATAAAGATAATTAGTGTCCATGAATCTTGTTGAACTGGGAGTTAATCAGAATTTTGTTGAACCTGGAGAATAAGCCTTCTTGAACAGGACGGACTTAAGTTGTTCTGGGTAGATTTAACTGATTTGGGTAGAGCATTCCACATTTGTGTGCCTATGAATGTAAAGTTGGAGGCATAAGTGGATTTGTACTTAAGGCCACCACAATCTGGGTAGTGCAAATTTAAGTACGATCGTCAGAGACTGGATCTATTTCTGGGTGGTAAGTCAATCAATTCAAGCATGTAGCCTGGAACTTCCCCATAAATGATCCTGTGAATCAAGGTGCAGACCTTGAAGGCAACTCGTTCTCTAATGGGAAGCCAATGCAGTTTTTCACGAAGGGGCTTGGCAGATTCGAATTTAGATTTTCCAAAGATCAGTCTTGCCGCAGTCTTCTGAGCAGTTTAAAGTTTCTTGAGTAGATGTTCTTTGCAGACTGCATAGATATCGTTACAGTAGTCCATCTGGCTTAATACCATAGATTGTATCAAATTGCGGAAAACATCACAGGGAAAATAAGGTTTTACTCGTTTGAGTCTCCACATTGAAAACATTTTTTTTGTGGTGTAATTTATTTGAGTGACCGGCTGCTTAATATCACTCATTTTCTCCCCATTTGATGTGCAATTAAACTGGACTCATGCTTGGCTCTTGTGCTGGCCAGTAGCTTACTTTTGATCTGCTTTGGAACAGCCAGATAGAAATTAGAAAAATCACAGTACAGTCTCTTGTTTTCTAAACCATTTCCTCTCTCAGCAAGTAGCTGCAGCCACTCATGTAGACTAGCTGAAGCACTTCCATGTTGGCCACAATGTCCTGTGCTTTCAGTGCCTTTCCTTCCCACATCCAAACTGAATATATTCTCCCAGCTCATTGCATCAATACTTCTACACTTTAATATGCGAGTTGAAGAAATCTTGAAACCATGTGATTACAAAATTCCAATTTCAGTTTCATACCATTAAGCTCTGCTGACAGGTCAGACTGATATATAATACCTCACCTTACAGTGGGCAGACTTTACAAAGATTGCAAGATATTTAAAATAAAGCAACTATTGATTTGAGAGGAAGAACAAAACCGATAGAGCAATCTTAACATGCAACATCAAGGTTAATACTTCTCTTCGGAGTCAAAGATATTAATACATATACTGAAAATCAATATATGCACCATAATACCCTATTATGTTTTCATTTCAGATCAATCATTGCAAAAACACATTCAGGCTTATTTTCGAAAGAGAAGGACGCCCATCTTTCGACACAAATTGGAAGATGGGCATCCTTCTCACAGGGTCACCCAAATCGGTTTAATCGAAAACCGATTTTGGGCAACCTCAACTGCTTTCCGTCGTGGGGACGACCAAAGTTCACGGGGGTGTGTTGGAGGCGTAGCGAAGGCAGGACTTGGGCGTGCCTAACACATGGGCGTCATCGACCCATAATGGAAAAAAAAAAAGGGCGTCCCTGACAAGCACTTGAAACGACTTTACCTGGTCCTGTTTTTATAACAACCAAGCCTCAAAAAGGTGCCCGAACTGACCAGATGACCACCGGAGAGAATCGGGGATCACCTCCCCTTACTCCCCCCCCAGTGGTCACTAACCCCCTCCCACCCTCAAAAACATCTTTAAAAATATTTTTTCCAGCCTCTATGCCAGCCTCAAATGTCATACTCAGGTCCATCACAGCAGTATGCAGGTCCCTGGAGCAGTTTTAGTGGGTGCACTGCACTTCAGGCAGGCAGACCCAGGCCCATCCCCCCTACCTGTTACACTTGTGGTGGTAAATGTGAGCCCTCCAAAACCCACCACAAACCCACTGTACCCACATCTAGGTGCCCCCCTTCACCCCTTAGGGCTATTGTAGTGGTGTACAGTTGTGGGTAGTGGGTTTTGGGGGGCTCAGCACACAAGGTAAGGGAGCTATGTACCTGGAAGCAATTTATGAAGTCCACTGCAGTGCCCCCTAGAGTGCCCGGCTGGTGTCCTGGCATGTCAGGGGGACCAGTGCACTACGAATGCTGGCTCCTCCCACGACCAAAGGGCTTGCATTTTGTCGTTTCTGAGATGGGCATCCTTGGTTTCCATTATCGCTGAAAATCAGAAACGACCAAGTCTAGGGATGACCATCTCTAAGGACAACCTAAATGTCAAGATTTGGGCATCCCCGACCGTATTATCGAAATGAAAGATGGACGTCCATCTTGTTTCGATAATACGGGTTTCCCCGCCCTTCCACCGGAACGTTTTGCGAGGACGTCCTCAGCAAAACTTGGGCATCCCTTTCAATTATGCCCCTCATTGACATTAAAGTACTTCCACATGTGTATTTATGGATAAGTTTATACAGTGCAGCACAATTGCTGCATTAGACAAATCCTACATAGACTGACATGTCGGGTTCTAATCAATAAAATTCTTCTGATCTTCAAGGAACTGTTCAACAGACTGGGGATTAGCAAACATGTGGATGCAACTGATCAATCAGGGAGCAATTTGACAATGCAGGTCCCATGCTGCAAACCATACGGTTACACTGCAGTCTTAATTTTAGTATTCCTAATCTCCAAGGACATGAATTTATTAATTCATCCCAGCTCTTCTCACTTATACTGGAAGCCTGTAAATAAGGACTACAGGATAAGGGGAATGGCCAGACACCCAATTTTAGGTGGGCCTGAGCCCAAAGTGGGTGGGCATGAAAACCCTACCCAGTACCTCTCCCTTCTCTCCCCTCAGGTGATTGGGGGTCTCAACTCCACTCCCCTAATCCCCCAATACTATTTATGTCCTTTAGTTATTTGCTGGCAGCAGTGACTCATATCTGCTGCTTGCACTGGCACCAACCTCAAGTCTTCCCTCTGACACAACCGAAGGGTTGGGAGAGTGGAGTTGAGACCCCCAATCACCTGTGGGAAGAAGGAAGGGAGAGATGCTGAGTATCTTCAGCTAGCAAAGCTTGGGAATTCCTGCTAGACACATAACAGATGTGCCACTGCTGGGTGGGTCCGAGTTTAATGTGGGTGGGCTTGTGCCCACCCATGGCTATGCCACTGTAAAGGAGACTCACCTGTGCTGTGCAGATGTTGCTGGTTGCTTTGTCTCGCCGGATATGTTGCTCTCTGGTTTGCAATGCAAGACGATATACCTCCTTTCCAGCTGCATCCCTGAAAAAAAAAAAGCACACCAGGTTCACGGGTGCTTCAAAACTTACGCCATGTAGAGTAACATACTCATCTTTCACAAGGAGCACTTGGGTGGTAGAGACTTAGTAAGAAGATTATTAAACGCATCTCCATGTGTAACTAGTAAAAAAAAAAAAAAGGACTACTATGAGTAGGAAGGATATGTTAAGAAATCTTATATGAAAAAGTTTTTGTCTTGATGCCGCAGTAGCCAAATGCAGGCCTATCCAGTCACATAAAGATGTACCCATCAACAACAGAGATGAATTACTTATCTGCAAATTTTCGTGTCCCACAAATGTGTTGATTGTTGTTTCTAACTCAGTCCAGTGTGTAGTTCCTCATGCAATATCACCAAATCAAACGGAATATAAAAAAATAGTGTCACACTCTGTGAAATCCTAACAGCCCTTGCTTTTAGTCCTCGACTCAATCTTGCTGGTGCGTATTATTAGATGGTCATTTTATTGCACAAATCAGCTGAGTTTCATTATGTCTTCTTCAGGAGGAAGCCGCAAATGGGAACTCCAACCACAATGGATCAGAATAGTGATCAGTAGTGGGCATCAAGACAAAAACTTTCATATAAGATTTCTTAACATGTTTAAGAAACACCTCATTGTAAGTTCATTGCCTAATTGAGATGCGATTTATTCGTTAGGGGATTTATCAACTTTGAAAAGGTTATTTTATCAGTAGGCAAAACAATGATTAAGCAGTAGGTTGATATCTTAGGTATTAGATGCAGGTGTATCCGTAACTAGTTGGGGTTAATCTTCAAATAAATGTTTGTGGGAGAGCTAATTAAGTCTCTCAACATTTGAGAACGCCAAGTGCAATGATGGTTCTCTAATCAGCCAGTCACTTTAAATATGACTGATGGGCGAACTGAGCACTTTTCATAAAATTTATATATATAATAATTGATAAAAGAAAAAAAGAAAAATTGATGGTCAATGTAAACCACAATAGCAGGTATATAAGAATTATTATTTATAGATATCTTGAATTTGTGTTGAATTATTTATTTATTACATTTGTACCCTGCACTTGCCCACTCATGGCAGGCTCAATGTGGCTTACATGGGGCAATGGAGGATTAAGTGACTTGCCCAGAGTCACAAGGAGCTGCCTGTGCCTGAAGTGGGAATCGAACTCAGTTCCAAAGTTCCCCAGGACCAAAGTCCACCACCCTAACCACTAGGCCACTCCTATATATTTATATTTTGTATATTCCCTATCTCTATATATATTGTTCTATTGAGAAGGTTCATCAGGAGAATCAGACATTGCTTTTGGTCAGCTTTGATGCAGAAAAAATGTTTGACTGGGTCCAGTAGGATTGCATGTTTCATGTTCTTGATTGGGGGGTACTTTTGTCAGGCCATTCAAGCCATGTATTCAAGAACTCAGGCTAGGGTACTGGTTAATGGGTGAGTTTGAGGACTTCCCCATCTTCCTGGGCACTAGGCAGGGTTGCCCTCTGTCCCCTATTTGTCTTGAAGTTGGATCTGCTTTTGCGAGAAGTGCAGGAGGACCTTGGTATTCAGGGGATTCAGTTTGAGACTCAATTAACAATTGTGGCATTTGCCAATAATTTATTGGTTCATCTTACAGAGGTTCGTTAATCCTTGGCTACCTTGATGGAAAGCTTTACTGAATAGGGGAGCTTTTCAGGCTTCAAACTTAACTACCAAAAGTTGTAGGTGTTGGCCCTAGGGGATGTATTAGAACATTCTAAGAGTTAAGGGGTGTGTTTCCTTATCGTTGGGCTTTGGGGTCCTTTCAATACCTGGGGATCCAGTTGCCTTCATATTTACATCAATTATACTTTTTACATTTTCAACGTTTGTTTACAAAGACAAAAAAAACATCTGTTGGCAAGGGCTCAGCTGCCCCTTTCTCTGAGTGGTCTATCAATTTATATCAAATGACAATTTTGTATGTTTTCCAGGTTCTTCCCATCAGACTGCTCAAGCGGGATATAAGGAAATTACATGGTGTTAGAACATTTTGCTGTGGTGGGGACCTAAATTACAGCTGTCTTTCCTTTTTGGAAACTGGAAAGTGGGGGGTTGGGTCTGCTAGATCTGAGGAGATACAATCAGGCGTGTCTGGCTCAACACTTGAAAGACAGTTGTTGGGTACTCATGGTTATATGTCTAGGGACATAGTTAAAATGCCAAGGCCAAAATGAAGAGAATTCCTATCTCCTTCATGCTCCATATTGGCTCCTCCCCAAGGAGGTTAGACTGTTGCCTCTTGAAACCCCTCAAGGAGCTTTGGAAGGATTTTATTAAAGGGTGGGGAGGCAGTGCTAGTTGTAATTCTTTATTGCCTATATGTGGTAATGGTAATTTTTGTCCCAGAGCGGGAGAGCAGAGTGTTTAGTACCTGGAAGAAGGAGTTCTCTTGTCAAGCATTTTTTGGCACTGGGAGGAGGGGGGGGGGCTTTGTTAGCCTACAAGGATGTAACTTGTATTTATTCTGCCGATGTTTGCATCCTATTTGTTGTTAGTTCTTTGTGGGGGGGTTTCCCACAATTGTTTGGATTGAATTGTGTATCCTTGCCATTTTGAGTCAATTTCTCTAATAAAATATATTTTTACAAAATGCCTAAAATGTCAGCTCTTAATGACTGTTGGGGTGGGGAAGTGGTTGCCAGGATATGATACCAAAGTTATCTTGCTAGTAACACAAGACTACCACTAGAGGTCATGGCAGCCATTTTTACAATGGAACTGCTAGAAGCAGAAGCAAGTAGCTTTTGTGCCTTCCCCCATCATTCCACTGGACCACCAGTGACTAAGATTGGGGTGGGGCTCTGTTTTGACTTGGAGGGGGAGAAGGGTAGGAAGGGGGGCCTGCACACTGCTTATGCAGGTCCCTGCTGATATTCAGCCAGGAGGATCCACATAAGAACCTATAGCTTGAGTCTGGACAGACATTGATTCAATGCTGGTGCCCACATATGGCCTCTATGGCCTCGTGTTGAATATTGGAGCATAATTCTTTCCACCGTGGTCAGTGTTTAAAAAACCCTTGACTATCACCAGCTGAATAATTCACCAGTGAATTTCTACACAGTTTGTCCCAGTAAGCTTACAGGAGGCAGCTTAGAATAGAATTAAAGAGTTTTTCAAAGGAAGCACCTATTTCATCAGCTTTAAATGTTCTCTTAATCATTCTTTCCCTCATTTTACTTGCTATAAAGTCTCTTCCTTGATAGAATAATCTCTTTTCACTGTTCTGTCCTCGTAACACATTCAGAGAACGGGGAAGGGATTTGATATACCACCTTTCTGTGGTTATAAAATCAAAGCAGTTTACATATTACATACAGGTACTTATTTTATATCTGGGGCAATAGAGGGTTGAGAGATTTAAGAGTGATGAAGAACTCCATCTAAGATTCAACAGTGCTTTGGTGGATATGATCTGATTATTGAAGCGGCCGATTGAAAATCATTGCGATATAATTTTGGACTACAGAAAGATCCTATGGAGGGTTTTACTGAATCGGGTCGATGATGAGGATAAGTACTGGTTTCTTTTGGACAGTTGCTTTAAAATTTCAGTCTTTGATATGAAATCTGTTGATTTTTAAACACCATCATTGATTTTTTTTTTTTTAATGCACAACCTTTCTGGTTTCTTAGTTAAGGGTGGATTTTTTGGAATCAATCATTTTTCTCCAAGTTGTGGAGTTGTTTTTTTTCACACTGATTTGTTCCCCCCATCCTCTTACATTATTGAAACCAGATAATAATCTATTCTGTTTCGTGTTTGAATATCCCCACTGGGAGGTTTTGAGGTTTCATTTGTTAAAAATTTTGCATTGATAATTAACAGGGAACCATGAAGGCTTTGTAGCTTTAATTACAAACAGAGTTTTTTTGGTATTTGATAAATATATTAAAAAAAAAAAAAAAAACATACCAAGGAATTTTGCAGTAATCTATCAAAGCCTGGGCGCAGACTAGTGGGAGAACTCCCCAGCATATAAGACACAGCTTGGTTTGCTGCCAACTCATGGAACGTAAAAGCCATTACGTTGCTGTATCTGGTTATTCCTAATTCCAGTTTTATGCCCATGACTGAACACGGAGAGTACATTGAATGAGGCCTAATTCTACATCTTCCCTTGGATCTCTGGTGTGAAGAAAATCTTGTAACTAGACACAAAATGGTCGGATGGGCAGGATATAAATATTTAAAAGCAATACATATTCTTCTGAAATGCCATAATCTGAACGTTATTGTAATCATAGTAATTGAGGCTGGTAAAAGACTCTGGTAGGACCACATTTAGAATGCTATTTACAATTCTAGAGACTACACCTTCAACAAGGTATAAACTGGATGGATTGTCCAGAGGGAGGCTACTAAAATGGTCAAATGTTTTCCTCATAAAAGCATATGGAAAGGTAAGATAGAGGAGACAAGGAAAGATAAGATAGAGGAGATATGAGACACTTAAGTACTTCCTTGGTATAAATGCACATGAGTTGGGTCTCTTTCAATTGAAAGACTCTGGAATGAGGGGACATAGGATGAAGCTGAAAGGGGACAAACTCAGGAGTAACCCGAGGAAATATTTCTTTATAGAAAATGTGGAGGATGTGTGAGCAGCCTCCCAACTGAGGTGGAGGAGACAAGGGCCAGCCAATATTCAGCCCGTGGGAGGCAGGCTGGCTAAATCCCGCAATTGGCACTGAGGCCAGATATTCAATGTTGGGCCATTTCCGGTGACCGGCACTGAATATCCGTTTTGGGGGTTTTTTTTGGTCTATTTAAACTTAACTGGCCAAGACAAGCCATATTCAGCACTAGCTGGTTAACATAGTAACATAGTAGATGACGGCAGAAAAAGACCTGCATGGTCCATCCAGTCTGCCCAACAAGACAAACATATGTGTATACCTTACCTTGATTTGTACCTGCCTTATTTAAGTTTAAGTTTATAGTATTTATTTATTTGTTACATTTGTGTCCCACATTTTCCAACCTATTTGCAGACTCAATGTGGCTTACATAGTGCTGGAGATGCGATTGCAGACTCCGGTGTAGACAAATCCAGAGTGATATAGGGATAAGATAAAGTTCATGTGGTATTGCCTCTTGAGATAGGTAAAGTTCATGTGACCAAAGTTAGGCCTATTTGGGCAGCCCGATTTCACCACCCAGCTTAACCAGCAATGCGCTTCATGGCTAGCTGGATAGCTGCTATGCACTGAACAGTAATATTCAGTGGAGATAACTGGCTCTCTCATGCTGAACAATAGCACTTAGCCATTAAGTGCTACTTAACCGGCCAGGAGCCCTTCCTGGCTGGTCAAATAGCACTAAATATCAGCCGGAGACTGTCTGAATTTGAGAAAGAATGGGACAAAGACAGAGGATTTCTGAGGAGATGGAGATTGTAGAGCTTAGTTGTTGATATGGATGGGCAGAATAAGTAGGCCGGATGGTCTTTAACTGTTGCCTCATGTTTTCTGTGTTTATTTTTAGGTATCTATACACTGTAAATTTAGGTGTTTATATTCCAGCTAATTAGGGGTTATTAGAGAATGCAGAAAGAAAAAAAAATCATTTACTAGTGTATTAAGTGCAGGTTCCCTTGATGGGTATCTTTTCCAGTGGAATCAAATATAAATATTTGTTTCCATGCCTTTTCTCTGCTGATGTCTCCTCAGCTACACAGGAGGAGGATCTAAGGCAGATAAGGTGGAGGGGTGAAGTACTAGGGAAAGTAGGGCTTTTCTGGCGTTTGTCCAAACACCCCTATGATTTTTTTACACCGGGGTATATTCTGATTTTAAGTTCCAAACTGATGTCCCTAAACTCTTAAAGAATAAGAACTAACACTGCTATAGCATTTTCCGGAGACAGAAAAGCACAAGGGCAAGGAATTATAAGAAAGCGAAGGCAGGAATAGAATGAGCACTCACTGAGAGGATAGTGGACACCTAGAACATATTTCCAGGCAGTAGCAGGAACCAAAGAGTGGCAGAATTCAAGCATGCATGTGGCAGACACAGGGACCTTAGTGTCAGAAGGGGGAGAATTAACATGGATCAAGATCTGTGACAGGAAAGTAGCCTGCAACAAAACTGAGTGCACCAATGGGCCATCTCAGTTCTGTTTTTGTACTTGTACACTCTTAACACCCTAAAGCTCATTTCTGTGTTCCATGCGGTCATGCATTTCTGGGTGTATATTTTGCAGAGTTAAGAGTCCCTACCTTTCACAAATGCAAGAACCAGACTGCCCTTGCATGCATACTTCATGTGTAGCAAATACCCATTACAGAACTGAAAGCTTTTACAACCTCAACAGTGCATATGAGAAAGCATTCACATGTGCAGAGCAGGGTGTATTGACAGCTCTTTATCAAACACATTACGAGAAAACAACACTCCAGCAGTACAGAGGGGTCTGCAGCTGCACTGCTTGTTTTCTTTTCAACTGCGTTTACAACCAGATCTATGAAAACAGTACATAAGGTCACACAGCAGGCTCCCACAGAAAATTTGCAGTAGGGGCTTAGTGCAGTCAGTAAGCATTTCATGGTCCCAGCCAACATGAAAAAAAAAAAGTTCTGGTCTATTCCACAAGATAAAACAGACTGAACAGATGAAATCATTTTCCAGTTTAACTCGCAAAGGGCAAAGAGCAGGGAGAATGGAAGAAAAGCAGGTGAAATAACAGGGATCCAGCTGTGGAAAGTAATTGCTTAGGAGCGTTAAAACAGATATGAAGTATCCAAACACAGGGATGCTCATCACCCGTTTCCAAAAATCATCCTGGGATAAGTCATTTGCTCAAAGTCCCCATAAAAACACAAGATTGGACAATGTCTTATAAGGGAATATAAAGAAAACAACACAGACATTACCTTGTAACTCCCACCATTCTTCCAGGCATCGTCCTGACCAGCTTTTCTTTAACAGCAAAAAAGGCAGCATGAGGTCCCCCATAGCCAAGCGGCACACCAAACCTCTGGGAGTTTCCTAGCGCAACATCTACACCAAACTCACCAGGAGGTCTCAAAATACAGAGCGCCAACAGGTCAGTAGCACAGCAGGCCAAAGCCTAGTAAAACAAAAACCGCAACATGTTCTCTTAGGTTCACAAGGACAAGTAGTTACGAGTTCCCCTGATTCATCTGGCTCATTACTCAAAATGCTGTTTTTTCTGTTAAAGCCCCTCTGTGGACTTCTCTTTCTGGTGAAGATGGAATTGAATTCTCTTTTTTGGAAGACACTGAAAAACTTCCTGGAAGCCTTTTGGTCACTCTTTTTTTCAGCTATTTTTGTGCTTTTGTGTTTTGATTTTATACGCATTGTTCTGATATAATCGAATGAGATTGATTTTTAGATTAGTGCTTCCCAACCTCGGGACACACCAAGTTATTCTGGTTTTCAAGATAATCACAATGATTATGAATGAGACAAATGTGCAAATTTATCTCATGCATATTTATTGCAGGTATCCTGAAAACCTGACTGGCTTGGTGTGTCTGAAGAATAGGCCTCTGTTTTAGACGATATAGAATATAAGTTTCATTAAATAAATGAATGTCAGATAAGATCAATTGGCCCATCCAGTCTGCTCAAGTAGTACAGTCTACACTGCAAAGGAGATATTTCAAGTGCTAGCTTTAGAAGCCTGAGTGCTTGTAGCATAATCGTTCCCAGACATGCCAAGTTATCCAGTTCCAGGCTGGAGATTAGGCCAGTCCTGGATTTCTGACCATCCCCATCATGGTGCATTATGGGACTTCAATAGGCAGGATCACGAACTACACATCCCACACTACTTTGGGATGTAAGTTCAAAATAAGGACTGGCGAAAGTCTCTAGCCTAGAACTGGGTAACTTGGCATCTGTCATTCCTTACTGGGGTCTTACTCTGTGCTTCTACGGTCCTGGTTACAGTAGCATACGAGCATATAAATTCCCATAATCTAGTTCCCACCTCCCTCTCCCACACCAAATTTTTTTTAACTAACCAGCTGCTAAAAATCAGGCAGTTACCCAAAAATCCACCACCTAGGTCCCCAAGATCTTGAATGATACCAGCCATTGTCAGCCCAGTTTCTAGAAACTGCGGCCTACTAGTTTCAGCTGTTGCTTGCACTCATTTGTTTTAGGAGGAAAATGGGAAGTGGGTTGCTGTGATAAACCTTAATGTGAAAGGGGGGGGGGGGGAGGAAGTCCACTTGAAGACAGTGTAACCAAATATTTAAGGCAGTCAAATCCTTCTAGAGGAAAAAAAAAAGTCTATAAATCTTTAATTTTGGAACTTTTTATATAATATTTATTTGGAAAAAGTACTGATGTTAGAATAAGTTTTTTTTAAATTGCTTAGGGGCAAATCTATAAACTGATGCCTAAATGTAAGTGTAGCATAGAAAGCATGCTTAGCGCCAATTCTAGCGCAGCATAAAGGTGCACCTATCCCGTTATAGAATAGTAACGCAAAGCTGTGACAGCTTACACCAGCTCAATGGCATGCATAAGCAGGCGTGCCTACGTGCATCTGACACTATGCTATAAGGTGTGAGGGAGAACACCCCTGACTCCCACCCACTGGTACAGCCCATTTGCTGTTGAGTGCCATGCCCCAATTTTACAGAATAGCATCTAGCCCATAGGCGCCTAAATCCTATTTTGTGACATTCACGAGAGTAAGTGCACCCATTCTATAATATAATGCGTGCAATTGTCACCCTTCATATCATTAAATGCTGCTCAAGCAGATCCTCGACACTGAACAGGATATACAGATGCAAAGAAAATTCCCTTTCAATGGAAGCTGCTCCTACCCCATTCTGATGGGCAGTATCAACCAGCTGTGAGAAGTCCTCCACCTTCCCCTCTGTATCAGGGTACTGGAACAGCACTCCACTAACATCGTTACCACTGAAATCCATCTCGTGGGGCAACTTCAGCTCAGTCTGGACACCAATGTAACTAAAGTCAAAGGAAAAAAAAAAAACACAGAACCCAATCTCTTAAACAGGCCAAACAATTGTTATATACATCTGTCCATCACAATGCAAAGTTGTCTTGTACCATTCTAAAACTTAAGCACTGCTGGCAAAATGTGGAACCCAATTCTAGAAAGTAATAGCCTGGTTTGTAATGTTTTACTAAGTTTTTTTTAAATCATCACATACACAAGTACAGACACAAGACAACCTCCAACAGGGATTCACTCTCAAGCAAGGCACATCTAATATGTAAACCGATGACAAAAGCAAGGTGAAATTAAGTGAAGAGTAAAGCTGAACAGAACTTGTATGAGGTCAATAATTCCTTATGCAACATCCTTATATTTGTTTCTTACAACTGCATTTATCCATTTCACTACTTCAGTCTGTAGGTTTAAGAGGATAGAATATGAAACGAAAATAAATCTTGCATTTTTCAGCAGTTTCAACCATTTTGTTTAAAATTCAGGCTTTTATTAGGCCTTTGAACTTCTTCAAATGCTACAGAGACCCCATCACAGTTTACAGACTCCATGATGCCAAACCAAAATCAAATGGTAGCAATTCTACAATGTTTTGAGTACTTACTATATCTGAAAATCTTGTTTCTGGACAAGACACTAAAACATGAACGTGTACACTTGGGATGCAGTATATTTCCACGTCCTCCTTTAAGTGCATCTGTAGAGTGGTGGAGTCTAAGGGATAGTGACGTGGGATGAGAACCAGCACCTGATTCAAATCCAATTGCAACTCTTTGTGGCCTTGGGCAAGTCATTTACCCCTCCATTGCCTCAGGTACAAGCTTTAACCCCTCATTCTATAATTTGGCGCCAAGTGTGCATGTAATTTATAGAAGGCTAGCACTTGTGCGCATCAGAGGTGCCAATAATTACTACTACTTATTTCTAAAACGCTACTAGACGTATGCAACACTGTACACTTGAACATGAAGAGACAGTCCCTGCTCGACAGAGCTTACAATCTAATTAGAACAGACAAACAGGACAAACAAGAGATAAGGGAATATTAAAGTGAGGGTGATAAAATAAGGGTTCTGAACAAGTGAATAAGGGTTATGAGTTAAAAGCAGCATTAAAAAGGTGGGCTTTTAGCTTAGATTTGAAGACGGCCAGAGATGGAGCTTGACGTACCGGCTCAGGAAGTCTATTCCAGGCATATGGTGCAGCAAGATAAAAGGAATGGAGTCTGGAGTTAGCAGTGGAGGAGAAGGGTGCAGATAAGAGTTTTACCCAGTGAACGGAGTTCCCGGGGAGGAATGTAGGGAGAGATGAGAGTGGAGAGGTAATATAAGTGCTAGATGCTATTCTATAAAGTATGTGCAAAATTCAGTAAGAGCATAACAGAGACACAAACATGTGGGCAGAGAATGGATGGGCATGTCACCAAGCAACATGCGCAACTTACTGAATACTATTGGTTGCACCTGTCGTAAGTGGGTGTGCCTAAATACTGGCACAGCAACGCAGCTTTACATTACTATTCTATAATGCTTAGCATAAGCGCTGCTACTGAGTGGCAAATGCCACCCCCAAAAATTGCCTTGCCATCCAAACCCAAATCTGCACTTCACCCTCTCCCTCCCACTCATGCTGTTGCTGTTTTCTCGGTTGGGCAATATCATTTTTACAAAGACGCAGGGCCATTTTCCTGCACATGCTGCCACTAACTCAGAAGCTCCCACCCCTCCAACACAGGAAGATTACATCAGAGAGGTGGGAGCAGCTGAGCTTGTGGTGGCACGCAGGAAAATGATCCCGCACAACTTTGCTTGTAGAAATGATATGGCCCAATCTGGAAAACAGCAACAAGGTAAGCGGGAGAGGGAAAGAGAAAGGAGAGGTGCTGGCTGGATGGATGGGATGGGGGGAAGAGAGGGAGAGAGAGACAGGGTATTGCTGCATTGGAGAGAGGGACAATACTGTACAGGGTAAAGTAAGAGATAGAGAGAAAGAAGATAATGGTGGATGGGGGAAAAGAGAAAGAGAGAAGGTAATACTGGATGGGAGAGAAGAGACCTGAGGAATAAGAGGAAAGGAATGAGAGGGCCCTGGGTAGAGTGAAAGATATGGAAAGCTTTAGGTAGATGCAATTAATAAAGAGAAATTGAAGACTGGATAGTAAGAGTGAATGAAATTTAAATGGACAAAGGCAGAAAAATAGAAGAAAGCTGAAAGGAAAAGATCAGTGTCAAAGATGGATGTAGTGGAGGAAGTGAAGATGACAGGAGAGAGAAGAAAAAGCAGGAGATGCTGGAAAGACAGCTAAGAGAAGACAGGAAAGGGGAGGGGAGGGAAGTGACATCTCTGCTCGAGCATGGCAGCATAAGACTGAAGCTCCATAGAAAGAGTGAATATTAAGATTGTTGTACCCCTCTTCTGACACAACGGGTGATTTGTGGTGTGGATCGAGCACAGAAAGTTATGCATACTCGGAAGCGTCTTGAAAATTTTAAATATTTGCCAGAGAGAAAGGAGCAAGGCAGATTGGCGAGCCTTAGAGCAGCAGACAGCATGGCCAATATGGCGGCGGATTGGATGAAGTCGGAGGATGAAGATTCGGTGAGTAGTACGGAACGAGTGGAGGAGGAGATCTCAAAACAAGACATGGGGAATTGATTTGAGGACTTGAAAACAAATGGAGACGATGAGAGGAGATCTGCAGAGGGCTCTAGCGGAGGTCCAGAGAGATGCAAGTGAAATTGGTACTAGAGTGGATATTATGGATGAGCGAGAGGAGGTTGGTGGAGAGGTGGCTTGTGGCTTTGGAGAAAATCGGGTACCCGTGATCGTCAGGAGCAAGGAGAGCTAATGGACCTGATTGAAGACTTAGAAAAAAAGATCCCGGAGACAAATCTATGATTTCGGGACATACCGGAAGTGGATCAGTACTGAGATTGTGCACAGTCACTGATGTATGCAGATTTTTACTGCACTCAGATAATACTACAGCCCCCCCCCCCCCCCCCGATTAAGTTGGATAGAGTGCACAGGTCCTTGTAAATATTCACAAACATTTTGGTGTGCTTTCATGACCACACATTAAAAGAAGATATGCTACGTAGAGATCAGGCCAGGAAGGAGGTGACTTGAAACAATTATAAGATTTCTACTTACCAAGAATTGGCGCGAGTGACTTTACAGCGTTGCCGGGAATTGGACCTGGTGACCAGATATTTGCAATCTGCTAATTTCAGATATCAATGGCTTTTTCAATTTGGACTTTTGCTTAGTGGATGGGTGATCTAGAAAGGTATCTACATATGCAGAAGTTTGGAAAGTGTTAACAGAGTTGCGCAGTAAGGATTTATCTGGGAAAGCGGAATGTTGGGGTGGAGAGGTCCTCACCCCTGGCCTCAGGGTCTGTAGAAGGCTGGCACAAGGTTCCTGGGAGACGGCCTCAACTGGGGCCACATGTAGAACAGAAGACCTGACACTTTGGGGACTTTGCTGGAGCATTTCTGCACTGTATAATGCAATGTTCTTATGAATACCATAGATGATTTGATTGTTGAGGAGTGCTTTGGAATATGTTTAATTTGATGGTTTAATAAACATTTATCGATACAAAAAAAAAAAAAAAAAAAAGACAGGAAAGCAGTAATCTGAGACTGGGACCTACACGATTAGAAAAATTAAATGGCCAGACAGCAAAGTAAGAAAAATATGTTATTTTTAATTTAGGGTGAAGTAATGTTAGTCCACTTTATAGGTTAATAAATTAAAATAAAGCAAAAAATGTAAAATAAGGTGATATCTTTTCATTGGACTAGATATATACATTTTTAGCTAGCACTTTCAGAGGCCAAAACCTCCTTTCTCAGGTAAGGATAAAACCCGACCTGAGGAAGGAGGTTTTGGCCTCAAAGACAGTCAAAAAGGTATGACTATTTATAATTATTTGTTTTACATTTGTTAATTTGTAATTTAGTGATTGGAATGTATCAGTTTCCGAAAGTTATATCGGTTTTCTTTATTATGCACAGTACAAGACATACATCACTGTTTCTCTTTCTCTAGCATTGCACTATATGCAGAGTCTGATTTCTTGGGGATTCAGTATAATTTTTGTGTACATATTTCTATTCTTAGTTTGTAGTTTCTTATTTTATAGGTAGCAAGGGATGTATCTTTCTTCTGTTTGTGTGAAATAGGTATTGTCCGTCCTTGTAGTATCAATATCTATTGATCCGGCTTAATTAGTATTCCTAAAGATGTATGTTCTACTGCCCACTGCAATATTTAGTGTGCTGCCTTTTCTTAGGTAGGCCCTTGGTCATGTGACTTCTGGAAGTTAGTGCATTATGTTTAGGTAGAATGCCTTATAGGTCTTAAGTGATTTTTGTAGGGTTTTCTATTGATTCATATTGTCTTGTATAGAATTTGGATTTGGATTTAGCTGTCTCTTAGTAGTGGGTCAAGGTGAGCTACATTCAGGTACAGGAGGTATTTTCCTGCCCCCAGAGGGCTTACAATTTAAGTTTGTACCTGAGGTAATAGAAAGTTAAGTGACTTGCCAAGTGACATTGATAGTTGAACCCTGGCTTCTCTGTTTCTCACCCTTTTGCTCTATTAGATACAGGTAATGCATATAACTAAGCATGTTTAGTAGCTCAACAATAAACTAAAAGCTAGCAGATCTGAAGCCTGGTGGTCATTTGGCAGCCTACCAAAATCACTGATAGGCAATTCATGTTATAGCTGTCAGTAACCACAGGATTTCTGTTATAGTGCTGCTGAACATCATGGCTAACATGGACAACAGGAAGATGCTGGACTTGGGGGCTAGGCTCGACTGTGAGCCAAATGTTAACGTACATGTATATTGCAATATTGTTCTGTTTAATATGTTGTATTGTTTTGGTACATTGTTTTCATTATTTTTTTTGGCACATAATTCCCTGGAGTGTATTCAATGTGCATATTACCATCAGTAATAGAGGTACTAGCAAGGGAGGCAGCTGATTTAGCGGCTTAGTGGAGGGATACTTCCTTGCTGTGTTCAAAAGTGACCCATTTACTGCCAATATAGGTGTCACCCCCAAATTCCTCCCCATCCCACCCCTCTTTAACCTCCCCAAACATCTGAGTCACCAACTGCCTATGTTGTAGCTATTACCAGCAATGATTATATCAGGCCTTCGTCTGGCCAGCCCCAGGGTCCTTCCCTCAGACACAACGTCCTTTTGCTACATGGGCAGGGCACAGTAGAGGGAAAGGATCAGGGTGGCCAGAGGAAAGCCTGATATAATCGCTGCTGGCAACAGATATAAGTTAGTAAACTCGTGGTTGACAGGAAGAAACCGGATCCCAGGGGTGAGGAGGAAGCAGGTAGGGAGATTAGACCCACAGGACAGAATGGAGGTGGGAAGGGGAGACGTGCTATATAGGAAGGTAGAGGGAGAGACATACTGCACACAAAAGGGAAGGGAGAGAGAAAGATGCTGCACAAAAAGGGAAGGGAAAGGTAGAGGGAGAGACATGATGTGCAGAAATGTCACTTTGAGTTGACCCCCCACACCCACATACAGTGGTGGAAATAAGTATTTGATCCCTTGCTGATTTTGTAAGTTTGCCCACTGACAAAGACATGAGCAGCCCATAATTGAAGGGTAGGTTATTGGTAACAGTGAGAGATAGCACATCACAAATTAAATCCGGAAAATCACATTGTGGAAAGTATATGAATTTATTTGCATTCTGCAGAGGGAAATAAGTATTTAATCCCTCTGGCAAACAAGACCTAATACTTGGTGGCAAAACCCTTGTTGGCAAGCACAGCGGTCAGACGTCTTCTGTAGTTGATGATGAGATTTGCACACATGTCAGGAGGAATTTTGGTCCACTCCTCTTTGCAGATCATCTCTAAATCATTAAGAGTTCTGGGCTGTCGCTTGGCAACTCGCAGCTTCAGCTCCCTCCATAAGTTTTCAATGGGATTAAGGTCTGGTGACTGGCTAGGCCACTCCATGACCCTAATGTGCTTCTTCCTGAGCCACTCCTTTGTTGCCTTGGCTGTATGTTTTGGGTCATTGTCGTGCTGGAAGACCCAGCCACGACCCATTTTTAAGGCCCTGGCGGAGGGAAGGAGGTTGTCACTCAGAATTGTACGGTACATGGCCCCATCCATTCTCCCATTGATGCGGTGAAGTAGTCCTGTGCCCTTAGCAGAGAAACACCCCCAAAACATAACATTTCCACCTCCATGCTTGACAGTGGGGACGGTGTTCTTTGGGTCATAGGCAGCATTTCTCTTCCTCCAAACACGGCGAGTTGAGTTCATGTCAAAGAGCTCAATTTTTGTCTCATCTGACCACAGCACCTTCTCCCAATCACTCTCGGCATCATCCAGGTGTTCACTGGCAAACTTCAGACGGGCCGTCACATGTGCCTTCCGGAGCAGGGGGACCTTGCGGGCACTGCAGGATTGCAATCCGTTATGTCGTAATGTGTTACCAATGGTTTTCGTGGTGACAGTGGTCCCAGCTGCCTTGAGATCATTGACAAGTTCCCCCCTTGTAGTTGTAGGCTGATTTCTAACCTTCCTCATGATCAAGGATACCCCACGAGGTGAGATTTTGCGTGGAGCCCCAGATCTTTGTCGATTGACAGTCATTTTGTACTTCTTCCATTTTCTTACTATGGCACCAACAGTTGTCTCCTTCTCGCCCAGCGTCTTACTGATGGTTTTGTAGCCCATTCCAGCCTTGTGCAGGTGTATGATCTTGTCCCTGACATCCTTAGACAGCTCCTTGCTCTTGGCCATTTTGTAGAGGTTAGAGTCTGACTGATTCACTCAGTCTGTGGACAGGTGTCTTTCATACAGGTGACCATTGCCGACAGCTGTCTGTCATGCAGGTAACGAGTTGATTTGGAGCATCTACCTGGTCTGTAGGGGCCAGATCTCTTACTGGTTGGTGGGGGATCAAATACTTATTTCCCTCTGCAGAATGCAAATAAATTCATATACTTTCCACAATGTGATTTTCCGGATTTAATTTGTGATGTGCTATCTCTCACTGTTACCAATAACCTACCCTTCAATTATGGGCTGCTCATGTCTTTGTCAGTGGGCAAACTTACAAAATCAGCAAGGGATCAAATACTTATTTCCACCACTGTACCTAGTTGGGCCCCATTGTGGCGCCTATATCTTGGCACCAAGTTATAGAATTGCCCCCTTAAATTTTGAACCCAAAAGAGACAGGGAAAACACCTACTGTACATCGATATAAATCACCTTGGTGAAGGCATGAGCTAAATGCTATACAAAATCTAGAGTGCTATGGGTCTACTGCTACCACTTTTTGTGATTTAATCAAGCACTACTAAATTACAAATGAAGACTACCAAAGGTATCATCAGGTCTTTAGGACTTGGGACTTAGCGCCCCCCCCCCCCTATCCAATCAAACCCCTCTAGAAAACAAGCCTATAACACACAGGATGTAAGTAACAGATCTGCCTGACCTTATGTGCACCAACCACTCAGGTAAACACACCAAAGAGCCAGGGAGATGCACCATACTAGTTAGGTCTTGTACTAGTAATTTGCTGCCAGTTTCTTTTGTTCCAGTCAGCGAGACACTCCTTAATTCCACAAATTTTAACCCACCACCACATCTTTATAGAACTACATAGAACAAAATTCAGTAATATTAAAAATTATATTCAAAATCATAGGTTTCAATCTTCCAAGAATTCTTTTCCTGGATCAGCTTGAGAATTTTCTAAACTCCATGTACAATTATTAGAGATCACATATATTCCTTATTCATATGTCAGGGATTCGACTCAGAAGATCTATGCAGTCTCGATAGCTCATGTATAATATTTTTGTATACTTCCATTCACTCATTAGCTACCATAACCTGCAGGGAATCCAGTGTACTCTAAAAAGCAGAGGTGTTAGAATATGTACTTAGCAACCTAATCACTGAAAGGAAAATACAGTTTTTCTACCAATGTCTTCTGTGTGGAGTTTTCTAATTGTGTTGGTCTCAGTCTTTGTGGTTCCATTTTGTTTTTTATTAACTTGTTTACTAGGGTCTCCATTTACATTTTAATTTCTCTCTACCACTTTCTCCCTTCCTAACCTGATATTCAGGTTTCCTTTTCATTCCATCATCTCTGTCTCTCAACTCTCTCCTTTATAGCACCATCTTTTCACTCTCTCTATCCACTCATATCTGGATCCCACCCTTCTCCTTCACTCTGTTTCAACACTTTGCTTTCAACTGTCCCCATCATTAAATTTCCTCTCCCAGAAGTCCAATCCTGCTTCCTTATCCCCTATCACCCCTGCTCTGCACCTTTTACTCCATACTCCCTGCACTGATTCTCCCCTAACTATCCCCTTACTCTTACCCAATTCATGCTCTATAACCTTCTCCGATTCACTCTCGGCCCCAGTCATCTCCTTGCATACACTTCCTTCCCCACAATACCACCTGCTCTCTTGCACAGATATATACATTCTATTACCACTTGTAGTATTCACCCCTTGTATCCTTCCTCTTCTCATTCCTCAGATCACTCAGAGGAGGGACTCTGCCATGACTCTTATCAGTTGAATCCTGAGTCACAGAACACAAAGGGTTGCTGGTCTGCGGTTGGACTTATTCTATCCCCCCTTTCCCAAATGCATCCTAATGCCAGGGCAATAGAAAGGGCATGCTACACACAGCTGAGTGGTTCTTTTCTACCCTGCTCCAGTCCCTCCTCTACAGTCCCCAGAGCAATAGACAGCACACTTAAGGGACGGGGGGGGGGGGGGGGGGGTGTTCACTGGAGCAGGAATACAGCCAATTAGAGTCAGTCTATGGTACATGTACTTTTTTTTTGTTACATTTGTACCCCACGCTTTCCCACTCATGGCAGGCTCAATGCGGCTTACATGGGGCAATGGAAGGTTAAGTGACTTGCCTAGAGTCACAAGGAGCTGCCTGTGCCTGAAGTGGGAATCGAATTCAGTTCCTCAGTTCCCCAGGACCAAAGTCTACCACTCTAACCACTAGGCCACTCCTCCACTCCCTTATGACTATCAATACTCCTGAACATCAGCGGCCCTTCCATTAGGCTACCTGAACAATGGACCAATAGTTTGCTTTGTTTTGAGTGCATCAAGATGGTGGCTACTGCTTGAGCCTTGACGCCATCTCCTGTCAATTAAACCTCCTTGGCTCTGCCCTTGTGCATGCCTACCAGCAAAGTACACCCAAAATATGGTGAATACTTTTGTACTAGTCAGTATTCTATATGAGTCATTTACGTGCATAAGTAACCACATACACAAGTAAATGACTAGAATAGTGCCACTTACACATGTTCCTGCTGCGTAGAAGCAGACGACTCCTTACAGAATTACCCCTGTATGCACTTAGGATTTGAGTAGATACACTTGGATAACCTATCTTTCATCAGTTTTGCACTTATAAGGATTTAGAACAGTGGCCTCATTACTTCTGTTGTACCACATTAACCTGTTGCTGACAGAAATGAAAGAAGGGAAGCATTACTTGGCTCTTGTCTGCACCACAGCTATTGTTTGAGGGTGACATCGGGGGTCCACATAGAATTTTCTTCTTTTGTTGTGCCTAGAAAACAGAAGTCAACCACAGTTATGCAGCAGCAAAGGATAAGCTGTAGTCACTAATAATAAAACTGTCTTATGTACAAAAGGCCATCTTTCCATCAAAATGAGATGAATCCATTTACACAAGATGAGAAACAGGAACACAATCGTACCAACATCAGGACAGCAGATATCCGAGGGACAAATGGGCTGCAGGAGTCTATTCCATTAAAAGAATTAAATCAATGAACCTGTCTAAACAATTCCTATGGAAATCAACAGACTGAGGAGTATCAGATAGAACTAAAAGGTGTTATATAACAAATAAGGGCCCAATATTCAAAGGATTTATCCTCCTAAACAGACCTCTCTGAAATTTTGCTGCAGCTGAGTGCTTAATTTACTCAAAATTTCACTAAACTCTTAAATTTAAGAGCATAAAAAGTGGGTGGCAAGATGGCTGGATTTAGAACAGGGGAAAAATTGTACTGGTCAATATTCAAAGCGATTTAAGTGAGCAGAAAAGGCTCCTGTCCACTTAAACTGCACTGAGCAGGCCGGCCACCAAAATTCAGTAGCACTTAACTGGGTAGTCCCACTGAATATCGCCTCTGACTAGCCATTTGATAAGTAGACAGGAGAAGGGTGCTGCAGAGGTGGTGATGAGGAGGAACGGGGAGCTATATTTACTGCCAGCAATATTCAGTGCAGGCACTCGTATGGCTAGCCAACCAAATAGAACTGCACAGCACTAAATACGGCTGGCATCCACATAGATTCTGGGTAGTGGCTGATGCTGATAGATGCAATCCCCTCTCTCCCAAACCCCCACTTCTAAGCAGTTCCCTTCCTCCAAGGACAAGGCCCCTGCCATAGGGCCTTCCTATATCCCTGGTAGTACAGCGGTAGGGAGGAGTACCGCAAGCATCGGCAATCTCCTCTACTCCTGCCTCTAGTGGATGCTTGTGTAAAAATGGTTGCCACCAGCTTTAGTGGTAGTCTTGAGGTACTACCACTAGAGGTCAGCCTTACATAGCAGGTATTTGCAAGGGAGCGTACACAGAGGCACAGCATGGATGGTACATGGGCGGGGCTAACAATTACATGCTTAAGTTACAGAATAAAGTAAGCATGCATTTACCCTAGCTCTAAGGCTGGTGTAACTGCAGACACTTAACGTTACATGTGCTGATACTGGGTCACACTAATATTCTATTAACACCTAGTAGCTTAGGTTATCAAATAGGGTTCCTACCGCATATCCTTTGGGCAACTAAATGGAGACACCCAGTTGTAGAATTACGTCCTAACTATGCAATCAGCAAAGCTCTGCATAAGATAATCCAGGTGAAGCAAAGCAGCCCATCTGAAAGGCTTGAGAGCTCTTCACAGGTATTTATTCTTCTCTTTACCTGTGACTTAACTGCATGGCTTCAGCTGCAGCCGTTCCTTCATCTAACAAGGAGGCATTGGCCACATCCATGCCAGTGAGGTCACACACCATGGTCTGATAGTTGAGCAGGCTCTCCAGTCTGCCTTGGGAAACCTCTGGTTGGTAAGGAGTATATTGAGTAACCCTGAGAAGACAAAAGTATTCAGAGATCAACATTTTCCCAACAGTGTATCACTTTCTGGAAAACAGCCTTTACCCTTTCCAGTAACACCATATGCATATTTTAGCTTTGAAAATTTCCCTGCAGACATTCACACCTTTCATGCAAGTATTTTTCTGCAATTAGTAAGTCCAAAACTATGAAGGTTGAAGCAGTTTCCACACTCAAGAAAGCCTCCACTCAATAAGGGTAAAACACATGCAATCAGCATGTGCATTTTTCAGTGGCGCAGCCATGGGGAAGCCTTGAGGGCCTGGCCCTCCCCCTCACTCTGGCCTTAGTCCCCCCTCTAAAATTGCCTCACTGTTGAAGCCCAAGCCCCACCAGCCAAAGAGATTTTGCTACCCCAGACCCCCTTTCCTGGGTGCTAAAGTGGGCTGTGTGCTTTCAGCTACTGATGCTGGCATTCCTCGCACATGCTCGGTTTGCACATAAACTGAGCATGCGCAGGGAATGCAGTGTTGCAGCAGATCTCTTCAGCTGGCAGGGCTTGGGCATCCCTGCCAGCAAAGGTATGATTTTAACCTTGGGGGGGGGGGAGAGAGAGCAGATAAAATGTGTGGTCCCCCAGTCCACCCCTGGGTCCCACCAAAAATGTGCTGCTGGCTATGACCCCTGATATTTTAACCCACTGGGAGGTAGGAAATACAGGGACTGTATTCAACATGCTGGGGTCCAGGGCAGAATGCAGAGGGTGTCCCAAAGCCATTCTGCAAGCTATGCCTCCTTCAGCTTCAGGCAGGTTTGGAGACCCCTGTGACGTGGATCTTCCCTCCCCCCCTCACCACCAGCACTGCCTTTATGTCTCAAAAACGAGTACCCACTGTTCAAAAGCCCCGACCCTCAACATGGCTGCGGCGTTTTTTTTTACTTTTTAAAGGTACAATCACATGACCCGCCCAGCCAATAGCAGGATCCGTCAAATTAAGGATTGCCATTCGATTTCTCTATTGAGACCATAAGGCTCAACTATGTTCAATTTATAGATCCAGTTTTGCTCCTTATAATTCAAAACCTGGTCAACAATACCACCCTGTGCATTTTTGGTAACAGTATCAATAATTTTCCAGCGAAAATAGCTGTAGTACATTTGTGTCCAATGTTGGACTAATGGTGCGTCATCCGCTTGCGTAGTGATCTTGGATTTGTGTTTGGTTAACCGAACTTTCATTGGTCTGCTACTTCGCCCTACATAGACTTTATCGCAGGGACATTGAATGATATAAACAACATTTCTTGTGTAACAATCGGTGTTCCTATATGGCTGAATTTTAAAGTTGTTATGCGGGGCAATCCAACTATTCCCTTCCATTGTTAAGGCACACCATTGCATAAAGGTAACAGACCAATAAGATATAGTCTAAGGAGATAGGGTAATTATTTCTCAAACTAAGGTCTGTCTGATTTGTTTTTTCTATAGGAGCATACCTTGAAAAGCTTTGCTGGTGAAACAAGTGTTGGTATGCTGCCCCACGTTTCAGCTTCACACGAATCTATACAAGCTAAATAAAAGTAGTTTATTTCATTTTCTTATGGATAATTTGTTTAAAGATTTCATAAGATAGAAAGAAGAAAAAAAACTATAGGGCAACATGAATACTTGAATATATAAATATTTGAGACCCATGACAAAAAGGGAGGAGTGGCTTAGTGGTTAGGGTGGTGGACTTTGGTCCTGAGGAACTGAGTTTGATTCCCAGCACAGGCAGCTCCTTGTGACTCTGGGCAAGTCACTTAACCCTCCATTGCCCGCCGCATTGAGCCTGCCGTGAGTGGGAAAGCGTGGGGTACAAATGTAACAAACAAAAAAAAATCACCATAGAAAAATAATGTTATGGTGATTTATAAGTGACTTCAGATCTACCTCTGATGGTCTGAAGAAAAACAAAATACAGTAATCATTTGCTAAGCTGTGTACTTTACAATTATATTGGATTACTGATAAAACGCTATAACCAGTGGGCATTTTCTGAATCTATAGTAAGAATATTTGGGTGCCATTCTGAATAGTATCTTGAAGATTAGGGTGCTCACTTTGAAAAATATTCTTGCCTTGGCTGGTAGCCAATGTAGCATTTCAAGCAGTGGGGTTGCTCTTTTCTATTTCGATTTCTTGAAAATCAGTCTTGTTGCCATGTTTTGGACTGTTTGCAGCAAGTTTTGTGGGTTTTCCTTGCACCCTACGCATGTTGCATTACAGTAGTCTAGTTATGATAGTATTGTTGATTGGACCAGTATCCGGAAAGATTGTCTAGGAAAATAGTCTCTTATTCTTCTCCGTTTCCATAGTGTTCTGAAGCATTTTGATGTTACTGGTGATATTTGTCCAGTGTTAGGTGTTTGTCGAGAATGATTCCTAGTATTTTAAGTTGTGTTTTGATGTGGTATGTTTGTTGGTTGAATATTTTGTAGGATGTGGAGTTGTGTGGGATGGATAGTACTAGGAATTTGGTTTTGTCTGTGTTCAGTTTGAGTTTGAAAGTTGTTGCCCATTCTTCCATGAGGTGCAATCCTATTTTTATTTTGTCCTGTATGTTTGTGATATTGTTTTGGAAAGGTATGAAGATGGTGACATCATCTGCATATATAAATGGATTGAAACCCATAAATTCCAGTTCCCCCCCCCCCCCCCGAGGCACCATCATTGCATTGAACAGTACTGGTGATATTGGCGATCCCTGTGGTACCCTGCACTCAGTGATCTATGAGGCTAATGTTTGGTTGGACATCTTTACGTCTTTAGGAAGCCAATGAACCATGTTGCCACTGTACCACCAATTCCTATGTTGTTGAACAGTGGCATTAGTGTGGTAAATTCCCCCCCCCCCCCCCCCCAAAAAAAAAAAGGTCCCTTGAGCACATTGGACAATGGAGGCTTACAATAAAGTCATCTCCCTCTTAACCGTATCTTAAATCACATTTTTAAAATACAATATTCAAAAGAAATAAAAATAAGTGATTCCAAACAAGTTGTAAACTGCCTCAGACTTGAAACTATAGGTCTCATTTTTCATGCCCTCTAAAAAAAAAAACAAACCCACCACATTTCCATAGTTATGATCATACTATACATTTTGAATACCTACCCCGCCCCCCCGTTTACTAAGCCGCACTAGCGGATGCCGCACAGCAGTGCTGACATAGCCCACTGAAAGTGAATGGATTGTCGGTATTAGTGCACGGAAGCAGGGGGGGGGGTTAGCATTTTGAATCATTCAAGAGGCTATATTGTAGAAACATTTGAGATTTCTAGCCTGTGGGATTTGTTTTTTTTTTGGGTGGGGGGGGAGGGTTGACAATTTTTTTTTATTCATCATAGTTTACAAACAGACCCTGCTAATCAGTGGAAAATAGAATAAATCTTTATGTAATTCTTAGACTGGTCTCCCTGCACTGAATCAATGTGTACTAACTGGTACAAAAATGATTGGATCCTGACCATGAGCTGTCGTGATTAAGGATGTGGCAAGAGGGTGCTGTATAAAGGGTCAGGCAAAAAAAGGAACCTCCTAGAGTTTGCCATTTACTCAGCAGCCACTTTGAATTTCAACAAGAAATTTTAGTCATCATGTTTACATATTACTATTAAACAACATTTAAATTATCTTATGTTGATATTACTGACATTTTACTGTTGCTATCTAGTAATTTTCGCATGTTAAAAATGGTCGCGCTAAGACAGTAAAATAATGTCAAGCAATACAATTAGCAATGTGTCAGAATTCTGCAGTCTCATTGCTCAAAAAGTGTCCACCCCAGCTTTAACACATGCCTTTTATTGCTTTGGGAAGTTCTTAACAGCCTTGTCGATTGGTCCCCGTCAACTGCAATGCTTCCTTAAGTTCGGTGATGTGGCTTTGAGTGGAGCTTGTGATATGCCTCCAGCATTGCTCCCCAGACAAAAGTCTGTCACTGTGATGTCATTAATAGTTAAGCTGGTACCCTTTTTTTTTTCCAAATAATGGTAGTTTTACAGTGCACCATATATAACAGTGAGCCAAGTAAATCACATCACATAGATGTAAATTTGAAGCATTGATATATTACAAGAATTTGGTCAAAGCTTTTAATAGTGATTTGAAAGAAAATATTCTAAAATTTTTTGAAATAGTCATGTTTTTACATGGCGCAACAAAGGTTTTTTGTTTGTTTGTTTGTTTGACTGATTTTATTCACAACCCCAGAAAAAAAACACAGGAGTTCCAGGAGTCTGGGTATTTGAGGTATTTTTCCTTGTAAATTTGTGGTATGACAATACACACCTACTGTATGTGATATACTTGACTTACTGTTACTATATGGCGTTACACTTTTGAGTACAAGTAGTGCCTCCAGATTGCTATTGTGAATAATTTCTATTGTGAATAATTTTACAGCACAAGCATTTTTGAATGCTCAATAATCGCTGGGTGGACATACTAAAAACTACTACAGTACAGTCTCAATTATCTGATGCAAATGGGACCGACCTGTTGTCAGATAAGTGAAAAGTCAAATGACACAGAACACAATGGGTAACCCCTCAAACAATGAGGGAAACATTTTATTTATAAAGAAAAGGCACAGGGTCTCTAATTTTAAAAAATATTGTTTATTAACACTAATCAGCAACAAAAAAAGTGAAAAATATTGTACAGCAGGCCTGATCAAGGTCTTTAAAAGAAATGGCCCCAAGTACTTGTACAAGATGACCCTTTACACACCTCCAAGGACACTAAGATCCTCCAAAGGGGTATCCCTAACCATGCCCTCTCCAAAAGATATTACACAATGTGAAACCCGCAAGCGAGCCTTCTCTGGAGTTGCTCCCATGCTCTGGAATGCACTCCCTGTGTTAAGCAAAGCCTATCTCTACTTCAGGAAGCAGGCGAAATCTTGGCTCTTCAACCAGGCCTTTAATGGAAGTAGTAACTAACTGCTTAGTCTCACACACATAAGGAATGACACGGGCTGCACATACTGCAGCAGGACATGTTTATCTACTCCTACCCTGAGATATTTAATCATCTCTCTGATCTCATGTGCAACTTCCTTTAAATTAGCTCCCTTATTTTCTAACTGCTCTTAATCTCTTACCTATCTATATGTTCCATCTTTGCTTATACCCTATGCTGTATTAAAATGTTCTATTACCTATGTGTTGACATCATAAGTAGTGTACTATATCCCAGTTGGTACTTGAGTATTGCTCTCCCAGCAGATGTCTAGATTACTTTTATCCAATTGGACCTCAATGCTTCCAAGCTTGACTGGTCTCCAAGAGATCACACTTTGCTCAATATTTAAGTGAGCGCCAACGCTATTATTGGAGCTAATCTTATCATTGGTCCATTTTATTCAAAAAGGACCCAGTGATTTATTTATTTTATTTATTTATTTGCATTTGTATCCCAAATTTTCCCACATATTTGCAGGCTCAATGTGGCTTACAGAGTTTGTTATGACATAGTCAATACAGGATATCAGATACAATTAGTAGGGTATAAAGATTAAGTAAGGGAAGAGAGAAGGAAGGTCACCGGTCAATGTAAAAAAAACCTCAAAACCTAGTAGGAAAAACCATTGACCCACGAGCCCCACGTCCCTAAATATATCCAACTACTGAGAGAACAATATTCAATGAAAAAATTAATTGAAATCTGTCACCCATTGACTTTTCTTATTTTGTTTATAATTTTCACTGACGTTCTTATTTGTACCCACACCAGTCAGTAGCACTTCTGTAGAGAATATTCAAACTTTAAACTTTCCAATACTTCACAGCTACAAGTACACTTGTCTTATTCACTAGTCTATGCTGTAGGTCATTTCAATATAAGTTCAGTGAAAATATCAGTTAAAATCACTGCAGACAGTCCAAAACACAGTAGCAGGACTAATATTCAAAAAGTTGAAATACGATAGAGCAATGTACAAAAAGTGGGAGAGCGACCAAGGATGCCAGAAACTGGAGGATGTCCTTTAATAAAAAAACTTTATTGAAGGTTGTAATGCTATATTGGTTACCAGTGAAGGCTAGACGGTTCTTCAAAACACGGTTCGGCATGGCTCCCGATTACATGCTAGACCTGATTGACTTATCACCAAGAAATGCAAACCCAGGAACCAGGAACTACTTACTACACCTACCCAAATGCAGCAACATCATCTACAAATCCATCTACACAACCAGGTTCAACTACCTAGGCTCCAAATGGTGGAACTCAATCCCGAAGACCATAAGAAGCATCAACAATTATAAATCAGAAAGGAACTGAAAATGTTATCTATTTAAGAAAGCCTATGATTAATCTCAAACATCACCAATGACTCGTCAACAATCTAATTCCCTAACTCATCCTTAATCCCCCAGCAAATTGTAACCCTTCGCTCGCCAAATGTAAGCCACATTGAACCAAAATTTGTTTTTGGATAATTGTGGGATATAAGACTGTACAAATAAATAAATAATGGATAAGCATGTGCTTATGGTATACAGGAAGAGATATCCAGGGTTAGGTCAGAATATTTACAGAGTACTGCAAGAATATAACAGAATAAACATGCATCTATACTATAGGTAATTCAATATAAATAACACAAAAATATAATAGGTAAATGTGAATATGATATAGGTCATATCAATATAAGCCCTGGCAGTAAGGCTGGAGCAGTGCAAGTGTTTGGAATGATGAGCTATCTTTTAACAGTTAGGATTGCTGGATTAGAGGTCACTGTCAATTGGTTGGAAGATTAGCGACAGAGTGGAGTTCACTCAGGAACAGGCGCATTGTGAGGGCTGTGGAAGACAAATATTTCTTGTGATTTTAGTGGATGACTGGTGGGCAGAGATTGGTAGAAAACTTTCTTGGATCTGGTGATGGAGGTGAGGATTGTGTTTTTGTCAGGGAGGGGGAAGGAATCCTGGCGTAGAGGTGGAGTGTATCAAGCTTGGCTCATGAATTTGTTTTCCCATAGTTGCGTTAACCTTTCTATGGCAGAAATTTCAAGAAGTGTGCTTTCAGGTGTTTTCTGAAGGATAAATAATCAGTCGACCATCATATTTCAGTAGGTAAAGCGTTCCAGGTTTTTGTTGCCAGGTAGGGGAACCCAATGCTAAGATGAACTCATACGTCACTCCCTTGCAGCTGGGAGAGTGGAGAAGGACAAAGTTCCTGACATCTTTCAGAGCATTTTTTAATGGGAGATCTATTAGATTAGACATGTAGCCTGGGGCCAGCCCCTGCAGGATAGTGAATATGAGAGTTGATAGATTGAAGTATATTCTGCCCTTATTGGTTGCCAGTGTAGAATTTATAGTAGAGGAGTGGCTTTCTGGTATTTTTTGGCTTTGTATATTAGTCTAGCTGCAGTATTTTGGGCTGAATCTACCTCCTTCCACTCCCACCCTATGATCCCTTGGTTGCACAGCCCGCTTTTCAATTAAAAGGAGCCCACTTCCTATGCATTTATTCCATGGAGCAATGTAAAATGTCTACTATACGGCCTCCTACTCACCTTTGTTTCAAAGTGTAGAAATGGCAGGCTTTTATGGGGCAGAGAAGTAACTTAACGGTTAGTGCAATGGGCTAAAAACTGGAGGAACTGGTTTTGATTCCCACTGTGGCTTCTCATCACTTAACCTTCTGTTGCTCCAAGCACAACACAGATTTTGAGCCCACTAGGGACAGAGAAAGGACCTGTATGTAATATGTAAACCACTTTGTTTGTACCACAGAAAGCTGGTATATCAAGAATCTACCGTGTTTCCCCGAAAATAAGACACTGTCTGATATTAATTTTTGCCCCCAAAATGTGCTAGGTCTTATTTTCAGGGGCTGTCTTATTTTTCGGGGAAACACTGGGGTTGGATTGGGGTTGGTCCGCCCGCCGTCGCTCCCAGAACTAATCTTAAACGCCTCCTTTCACCTTCGCAGCAAGCAGCAGCAGGGCAGGCCACTCCTTCCTTCCGTATCCCGCCCTCGCCTGATGTAACGTCCGCGAGGCACGGAAGGAAGGAGAGGTCTGCCCTGCTGCTGCTTGCTGCGAAGGTGAAAGGAGGCGTTTAAGGTTAGTTCCGGGAGCGACGCAGGGTGGGTGGAGGGGGGCGGCCTTGTCCAGCTCTCGGCGGCCCTGCTTTCAAACAAAAATTTGCTAGGTCTTACTTTCGGGGGAGGCCTTATATCTACCAATTCAGGAAAACCTCTACTAGGTCTTATTTTCGGGGGATGTCTTACTTTCGGGGAAACAGGGTAACACATCACTGAGCTACTGTTAGTTGTGATCACTCAAAGAGCAATGTGACACTGGAGCCTAAAGAACCAGAACCACTAACCTGTAATAAAACAATGTTTAGTGACTAAATCTGTAGGAAATAAAAATGCATGTTAATTCTTGCTAAGGTAGCTTGGTGAACAGGGCCTTATGAAAGTAATTTTATATAAGGTCTTTATGCACAAGAAGTCCTTTAATATACCTAAAAAGGTTTTCTAAAATAACCTCAGGGATTACATGCTTAAGTACATATAATGATGACAAGACATGAAGTTTTACTTGACCTGCATGCACATGTGTTCAGGGGAAGCATCAAAGTTTACCCACCTAAATTATGTATTTTAGGTCTTATTTATACCTTCCCCCTAGCAGTCAAATGTTCATTGCTCCAATAGGGGCACAGTTTCTACCAGTTTATCCTGGTATTTTATGAAGATGTCCTATGGAGCCGATATTCAGACCACAGGAGGGAAGCCCAGCTAATTCCTGTGGTTGGTGGTCAGCCTGGATATTCAGTGCCAGGCCGTTTCTGGTGGCCATAATTGAATATCCAGTTTAATGTTAACTGGCTCAGTCGATATGCAAAGGTAGCTATCCCCCGCTGAATACTGCTGAATAGACGGCTAAGCACCATTTAACCGGCTGGGTGCCACTCCTGGCCAGTTAAATGTTTTGAATATTGGGTGGGGGGGGGGGATCTTTATAAAATATAATAAAAATAGACGCCTACCTGTCCTTCACACATTGGCAGTCTCTTATAAATATTGTCCTGCACATAGAGGAAATAGTTTTTGAAGATAGTTGAGGAAGGTGGGGGGGGGGGGGGGGGATTATGTCAAAACTGTTCCGAGCTTACTCAGTTGTGAAAAATGTTTCTTTACTGTTCTGTGGTGAAATGTTTGGATTTCTTTTCTCTGCACGTGATGACAAAAAAAAGATTTCACATAAAATAAATATTGTCCTGCACATGTTTGCTCAAGGATGCTACTAACCTGTGGAAAATCCCTCTTGTAAAAAATGGAAAAAAATAAGTTATTTTGGTGGGGAAGAGGGGGATCATTCTCAGTGTGGCCTTTAAACTATTGCATAAATACAACTGCAAAATCAACACAAAGATTGATTTAGCAGAGCACTTCAAGAAAAAAAATGCTGCAATAAACACTGTTCTGACCACTCCAGTATAGGTGACCAGACCAAACAGGAACAGCACACAAGTACAGCAGCTACCACTACACACTGGCTGAATCCATGAAAAGTCAGTGTGAGAGGGCATTTAGTAACGAAAGTCCTCACAGAATTCAGTTTGGGCACCCTAGTGATGTGTGATATGTCATTCATTTGATAATTCGGTTAGCTTCAAGGTCCCTGTTTTGTGCACTCAGCTCTTCATATATATAGCTGCTTCACTGCTGATCCTCCCCCCTAAAGCCCTCCGCCACAACAGCATCCTCCCCTACTGAAGGTATGACCTTCAGGAGTATTTCCCCCCCTCCCAATGACCCATTCCTAGTCCCCTACAGGCCTACCTTAAGGCATCCCTGGTGTTTTCAGGTAGTGCAGGCAGGAGCGATACCCACTTGCTCCTGCCTTTTCTGGCTCAGTGTTCAAAATGGCTGCTGCAACCTCTAACAGAATTCTGAATGCCCTACTGTTAGTACCAAAAAACTGTCACTAGAGGTTGCAGGAGCCATTTTGAACATGGAGCCAGCACAGGTAGGAATAAATGGAGATCGCACTTGCCCAAAATACCCTAAACCAGTGTTTCCCAAGTCAGTCCTAGAGTACCCCCCTTGCCAGTCTGGTTTTCAGGATACCCGCAATGAATATACATGAAATTGATTTGCATACACTGCATCCATTATATGCAAATCTCTATCATGCATATTTATTGTCGATAGCCTGAAAACCTGACTGGCAAGAGGGGTACTCTAGGACCAACTTGGGGAAACACCGACCTAAACCACGAGGGATGCCTTTAGGAGGGCCTGAAGAGCCTACAAACGGGATGGGAGGGGATCAGCAAACCTAAGCTGCTCAATATTTAGCCCCCTACCTGGTTAGCTTTTTTTTTTTTACTGTCCTAACTTTATCCAGGTAGCTGACAGGATAGTGACTAAATATCACCACTATCTGGTTAACCGCTGGCTCAGAACTTCAACTTTGTTCCTGACTGACAGGGCATTCACAAGTAATAAAAACAACTTTGGGGGCCTGATAATTAGAAGAGACCTTTGACTCAGTTTTGACAGGAGTTAAAGTATGAGGAGGCCTTCTATGTGGCTTAGCGCCTGACAAACAAGCCATATCTTCTCCTTCCTAAGATCACAGGAATAACACTCATTGTCTATAAAAGTTCCAGGGAGGGGGAAGGGAAAAACGCCAAAATTCTACATAAAGGAGCACGACAGTTGGCATGCGACCTCTGGCACAGCGCCTCCGGTGCTGGCTTCCTGTTCAAATGCTCACAGGGGGCAGAGCCAGAGCTGGAACTCACAGGAAGGTAAAGGTTGCACCAGAAACTAGCTGCTGAATCAGAACACGGAGATGGTAAAATGTCCAGCACTGATCAGGCAGGCATCTGTAAAGAGGCAAACCTACCCGACAGCCTTTCTACAGTACGGCTTACAAAAATGTTACCTAGACCAAGGACAGATCCCTGTGGCTACCACTAGTGAACGCTCTTCCGCAGAGTGAGCTGTTTACCACTACTCGCTATCATTGCTCTGTTACTGGAATGCAGACACACCAAAATGGACAATATGTCCTAGGTGTCTAGTTAACCCAAAATGAACTGGTGACACCTACAAATGCACTGGCCCCTCATGCCAGTCTGTGCAGGATGGGAGAAAGAGCAAAAACAAGAAGTGTTTTTTTTCCTTCTTTCTGTTGATTTGGTGATTGTCGCAATCTGCTTTGATGTTCGTTTTGAAAGGTGGTATATAAAAAGCTAACAAACTGAAACAAAAAAATAAGTAGCATTAAGCAAGAACAGGAGCTAAAAATTAAATGAAAAATTTCCACCTCTCTTAAAAATTGTGGTCAACACCCCAATTTTCCACCCTTACAACAGAACATACCTTCTCAAATATCCATCTGATTTATAAACTTGTCAATCACAACGGAATCTTATAATGATACTTAGATACAGAATCTATGCTTAGCTTTGTCTGCATTCTTCACCTGCAGCCATTTGCAAAGAGATTTGCTAAACTGGCCCCTCACTACATGCACATTTCAACTCGGCTTTCACTAATGAGCTATTACAATATCATGCAAAGTGGCTCATTACTTCAAATGCTTGCAAAGATGTCTTAAAAAAAAAAAAAGATAGCTACACCTCACTAATTTGTAGTTTTTGGGTCAGGCCTCACACAAATTTATGTGAGTTTGTTAAGTAGGCTCATTTGTATCCATAGCAAATTTTTAGCAAAAAGCAGGCCACCAAAACCTGCAGGAAAATCTCCTGGGTTAGTACAGCAGCCCTGCAGAACACAATGGATAACGAACTTGTGGCAATAGCAGCCCTCAAGAAGGAATTTGGTCTATGCTATCAAGGCTAGAAAGACTTCCCCTCACTAAAATTATATATTTTGCTCTGTGCTTCCGACTTCAAGAAGCTTTGTCAATTGTACATCTATTTGGCTAAAGAGTTTCCAGCAAGGCACTGCACTCTTTGCGTTACCCCTCTACACATTCTTGGAGTTCCCCACAGGTCTCCCTAGAAACAAAACAAATTCCAGCAACGTGACAGGAAAATCAATGAAAGCCACCAGTAAGTGACAGAACATTCTGCATCCTCACATTTACATTTAGTTTAGACTTGCATTTGGGGTGCAGACCTGCACGTGCATAGCAATGCTTTATTTGCTGGACAAAAGCTACTCAAATAGAAATTTAACATTTGAAATGAAGCAGCAAATATCCTCATGTTACAGCACTAGATATTTCAGCATTTAACACTTAGGGGTAGATGCATCAAGCAAACGTAAAAAAATCAAAATCGTTAAAGGCCCTAACGATTTTTAAAAAACGAAGAATGCACCAAAAAAAAAAGTCACACATGCTCAGATCGGTATAGAAACGTACAATGTATCAAAGAATCACAATACACATCGTTAATCGGCCCCCAAATCATGCGCAGAGCAGCCAAGCGTTATGTTAGCTGCTCTGCGCATGCCACAAACACAGTCAAATCACAAGCACATGGCTCCCAAATCAAAACAAAAAGAAAAAAAAAGGGTCGGGAGGGGGCAAGGGCGCTCATCAGGAGCGTCCTGTACGGACGGCCTTGCCCCCCCCCCGCTGCTCCCCACTTTCCGCCGCTCCCCCCACCCCGAAAAAGCAAAATTCAAGCAGCCCTGCTCCCCACTTTCCGCCGCTCCCCCCACCCCGAAAAAGCAAAATTCAAGCAGCCCTGCTCCCCACTTTCCGCCGCTCCCCCCACCCCGAAAAAGCAAAATTCGAGCAGCTCCTGCCCCCCTCCCTTCCTCACTACTCTCTCACCTCAGCTCCGCCTCCCGACATCCTCCGTCCTGTGCCCCGCCCCCTTTTGGGGTCGTCGCCGCCATTCCCCTCCTCCATCGGGCCCCCTCCCTCTTACCGGGCCCGTGCAGCGCCTCTCTCCTCTGTCCGAAGGCGCTGCACGGGCAAGAAGAAAGCCTGATGCCTGCCTTCGCCCAGCTTCGATGGCGCGTCTTTCTCCTGCTGGGCCCGCCCCTGTCTGACGTCGGTTACCTACGTAGGTTACTGACGTCAGACAGGGGCGGGCCCAGCAGGAGAAAGACGCGCCATCGAAGCTGGGCGAAGGCAGGCATCAGGCTTTCTTCTTGCCCGTGCAGCGCCTTCGGACAGAGGAGAGAGGCGCTGCACGGGCCCGGTAAGAGGGAGGGGGGCCCGATGGAGGAGGGGAATGGCGGCGACGACCCCAAAAGGGGGCGGGGCACAGGACGGAGGATGTCGGGAGGCGGAGCTGAGGTGAGAGAGTAGTGAGGAAGGGCGGGGGGCAGGGGCTGCTCGAATTTTGCTTTTTCGGGGTGGGGGGAGCGGCGGAAAGTGGGGAGCAGCGGGGGGGGGCAAGGCCGTCCGTACAGGACGCTCCTGATGAGCGCCCTTGCCCCCTCCCGACCCTTTTTTTTTATTTTTATTTATTTATGTTTTTCTGACGTCCTTTGGACCAATCACAGCGCTTTTAGCTCTGCTAATGCGCTGGGATTGGCTCAAAGTTTGTTTATTTTTTCTCTTAATGATTTTTCCTGGCACAGAGCTGTCCTAACGAGTGGTCCAGACCTGTCGTTAGTTTTCCTGCCTTTTTCCTGCGTAAAGGCAATCGGAAAAGGTTAGTGCATGTCGTTTCAATGGGGTTTTCACACTAATTGCTCATCTCCATTCCGTTTTCGTTAGCTGCTGGCTTCCTCGGTAAAAGCTCTTTGATGCATGCAACGGATCAAATTTTCCTCGTTGGAGAGTCATTAAAGGCTCATTTAGCTTTAGTGCATCTGCCCCTTAGCCTAAATTGTGCACTTGTAAAGAGACAAGACAGCAGCAAAGAGGTGATAAATGGATGTTGGTTTAGAGCCACCACGATGAAAGCAAACCGACTTGATGTCCACTTCTGTTCCCAAAGCTTTTGAGATATTTGGAAGTTGTTTCTGCAGCAGACAGTGATCTGCTGTGAGGCTAGGAAACCAATTACCAGCTATGGAAATGATTGTGCTTAAGGTAAAGACCCCGAGCCCTACCTACCCTCCCCCCCCCCCCCCCCAAGCACCTGAATTCTATGGCAGAAGGAGAGGAGACGGGGCATTTTATGCTAACACTAGAATGGTAGGAAAGCCAGAAATAAACCGCCACTATACTTAACCTGAACTGAGGAGCTTGCTACTGATCTGCAGTGTGGTTAAAGTGAAGTAATTGAGGATGGGGCCTGGGTATCCATCTCTGCTAGAAAGTGCTTCCCTCGTTAGAGTTCCTCAAACCACGAGATCTGGAATTGAACGGGTAGATGTGAAGCATCTGTTCACGCTTTCCAAAAATACTAGGGCTAGGGGGTATGCGATGAAGCTACAATGTAGTCAATTTAAAACGAATCTGAGAAAATATTTCTTCACTCAACGTGTAATTAAACTCTGGAATTCATTGCCAGAGACTGTGGTTAAGGCGGTTAGCTTAATGGAGTTTTAAAAAGGTTTAGACGGCGTCCTAAAGGAAAAGTCCATAGACCGTTATTAAATGGACTTGGGGATAATCCACTTTTTCTGGGATAAGCAGTATAAAATGTTTTGTACTTTTTTGGGATCTTGCCAGGTATTTGTGACCTGGATTGGCCACTGTTGGAAACAGGATGATGGGCTTGATGGACCTTTGGTCTTTCCCAGTATGGCAATACTTATGTACTTAAGGAGCTGGAGGTTTTTTAGTGGGAGAGGCAGCCCACTACAGAATAAAGCTGGAGCACTTTGGGGTTCCAGGCTGCTGGGATTTAGCAGGATCTGCCTCTTGCCATGGTTGACTAGGCCTTGAAGTAGGGAAATAAAAATCTCCCTAGGCTGGCTTGACCTGACCACCCAAGAGGAGCAATAAAAGGAAGACGAGGTTCATCAGCAAGGAGGTTGCAACTGTAAACAGAGAAAGAAGAAATTATCAGAAGCTCACCAGAGCCCCCAAAAAAGGATTCAATGTAACATTGGGACACGCTAGAGAGGTACAATTCCTTGATGAAATCAAGGACAGCTTTATAGAGCAGCTGGTGCAGGAGCCGACGAGAGAAGAAAAAATTCTAGACTTGGTCCTTAGTGGAGCGCATGATCTGGTGAGGGACGTTATGGTACTGGGGCCGCTTGATAACAGTGATCATAATATGATCAGTTTTGATATCAACCTTGAAGTAACTATACACAGGAAGTCAAATATGTTAGCGTTTAACTTTAAAAAAGGAGACTATGATAAAATGAGAAGAACGGTGAAAAAAAAAAAAACTTAGTGGGGCAACTGAGAGGGTAAAAACTGTACAACAGGCATGGACGCTGTTTAAAAATACCATCCTGGAGGCCCAGGCCAAACATATTCCACGAATTAGAAAAGAAAGACGGAAGTCCAAAAGACTGCCGGCATGGTGGAAAAGTGAGGTGAAGGAAGCTATTAGGGCTAAAAGGAACGCCTTCAGAAAATAGAAGAAGAAACCGTCTGAATATAACAAGAAGCAGCATAATGCAAGGCGCAGATAAAGAAGGCCAAGAGGGAGTACGAAAAAAAGATAGCATTAGAGGCAAAAAAACATAGTAAAAATTTTTTCGGTATGTTAAAAGCAGGAAGCCGGCAAAAGAATCGGTTGGGCCGCTGGATGACCGAGGGGTAAAAGGGGCGATCAAGGAAGATAAAGACGTAGCGGAGAGATTGAATGAATTCTTTCCTTCGGTCTTCACTGAGGAAGATTTGGGTGGGATACCGGTGTCGGAAATGGTATTTCAAGCGGACGAGTCGAAGAAACTTACTGACTTCACGGTAAACCTGGAGGACATAATGGGGCAGTTCAGCAAACTGAAGAGTAGCAAATCTCCTGGACCGGATGGTATTCATCCTAGAGTACTGCTAGAACTGAAAAATGAGCTTGCGGAGCTACTGTTAGTGATATGCAATTTATCCTTAAAATCGAGCGTGGTACTAGAAGATTGGAGGGTGGCCAATGTAACGCCTATTTTTTAAAAAAGGTTCCAGGGGAGATCCGGGAAATTATAGACCGGTGAGTCTGACGTTAGTGCCGGGGAAAATGGTAGAGGCTATTATCAAAAAAAATTACAGAGCACATCCGTGGATATGGATTACTGAGACCAAGTCAGCACGGCTTTTGTGGGGGGAAATCTTGCCTGACCAATTTACTTCAATTCTTTGAAGGAGTAAACAAACATGTGGACAAAGGGGAGCTGGTTGATATTGTGTATCTGGATTTTCAAAAGGCGTTTGATAAGGTACCTCATGAAAGGCTACAGAGGAAATTGGAGGGTCATGGGATAGGAGGAAATGTCCTATTGTGGATTAAAAACTGGTTGAAGGATAGGAAACAGAGAGTGGGGTTAAATGGGCAGTATTCACAATGGAGAAGGGTAGTTAGTGGGGTTCCTCAGGGGTCTATGCTAGGACTGCTGCTTTTTAATATATTTATAAATGATTTAGAGATGGGAGTAACTAGCGAGGTAATTAAATTTGCTGATGACACAAAGTTATTCAAAGTCGTTAACTCACGACAGGATTGTGAAAAATTACAGAAGGACCTTACGAGAGTGGGAGACTGGGCGGCTAAATGGCAGATGACGTTTAATGTGAGCAAGTGCAAGGTGATGCATGTGGGAAAAAGGAAAACCCAAATTATAGCTACGTCATGCAAGGTTCCACGTTAGGAGTTATGGACCAAGAAAGGGATCTGGGTATCGTCGTCGATAATACACTGAAACCTTCTGCTCAGTGTGCTGCTGCAGCTAGGAAAGCGAATAGAATTTTGGGTATTATTAGGAAAGGTATGGAAAACAGATGTGAGGATGTTATAATGCCATTGTATTGCTCCATGGTGTGACCGCACCTTGAGTATTGTGTTCAATTCTGGTCGCCGCATCTCAAGAAAGATATGGTAAAATTGGAAAAGGTGCAGCGAAGGGCGACTAAAATGATAGCGGGGATGGGATGACTTCCATATGAAGTAAGTCTAAGGAGGCTAGGGCTTTTCAGCTTGGAGAAGAGACGGCTGAGGGGAAACATGATAGAGGTATATAAAATAATGAGTGGAGTGGAACAGGTGGATATGAAGCGTCTGTTCACGCTTTCCAAAAATACTAGGACTAGGGGGCATGCGATGAAACTACAGTGTAGTAAATTTAAAACAAAATCGGAGAAAATTGTTCTTCACCCAACGCATAATTAAACTCTGGAATTCGTTGCCGGAGAACTTGGTGAAGGCGGTTAGCTTGGCAAAGTTTAAAAAGGGGTTAGACGGTTTCCTAAAGGACAAGTCCCTAAACCACTACTAAATGGACTTGGGAAAAATCCACAATTCCAGGAATAACATGTATAGAATGTTTGTACATTTGGGAAGCTTGCCAGGTGCCCTTGGCCTGGATTGGCCGCTGTCGTGGACAGGATGCTGGGCTCGATGGACCCTTGGTCTTTTCCCAGTGTGACATTACTTATGTACTTATGTAAGCTGCAACTATTGAGTTTTGTGTTCCCCGAGAGGTTGGTGAGGCCAAGGGCGTGCATCTAACTATATTATTTATTAGATGATTCTTTATATACTACTTTTCTGTGGTACAATCAAAGTGGTTTACAGATTAAATTCAGGCACTCTGTCCCTAGTGGGCTCACAATCTAAGTTTTGTGCCTGGGGCAATGAAGGGTTAAGTGATTTGCCCAGGGTCATAAGGAGCTCCAGTGGGAACTGAACACAGTTCCCTAGGTTCTCAGCCCATTGCACTATTAGGCTACTCCTCCACTCCACTTTTAGCAGTAATGGGATGAACTGATAAAGCTAGAGGACGAGCTATTTACAGAGCCTACAGAGTGAGGCTGTAGAATAGAGCAGTGATCTTTTATAAGAATGTTTTTCCCCTTCTCTCTAAATAAGGCATTTCCAGTACAGGCAGTGTCCTCCAACTTGATGTGAAGTCACATAAACTGGAAACACATAATCAAGATGGCACCTGGCAAGAATGGCTGAAGTGGAAATTCTGAAGACCATGTCAAATTCCCCACATGCTATAAGATGCATCTCACACAGCCTCTGCAAGTTGTAAAAGAGTGGGCAAAAACACTTGTATTATACTTGCTAAGATATCTGCCCACCAAATCAAGCCCTGAAGCTAACTGGCTATTACTCCAGTCTAACTTACTGTTATAGGACAAGCTCTTTGACATTGCACCTTAAGACACTTGAAAGCTCATAAGAACGTAACACAAGAACAAAAGCGTTGCGATACTGGGACAGACCGAAGGTTCATCAAACCCAGTATCCTGTTTCCAACAGTGGCCAATCCAGGTCACAAGTACCTGACAAGATCCCAGAACAGTAAAAAAGATTTTATACTGCTAATCCTAGAAATAAACAGTAGATTTTCCCAAAGGCTTCTGGCCTTTTCTTTTAAGAAATTAACCAAACCTTTTTCAAACCCTGTTGAGCTCTTATCAAGAATGACCCCATTGAGGCTTACACTTTTGTCTATTGTAAAGTCTTATTTCTATGCTCTCCAGCAGATTTATCTGCTTCATTCTTAGCAAAATGAAAGAGGCTGTGCAAAACATAATACACCAGTAGATTAGACTACTGTAACTGCCTATCAGACAGGGCATGTCAGAGAACCGTTTGTTATTTACAGTTGATTCAGAAACAGCCATTTGCTTGTTTTACTGTTCCCGTCTCTAGGATTATGCTATTCCACTCTTCTTGTAATATCACCTGTTAACTAACGACTTAAATACACAATCACAGTCATTGTGTTCAGAGTTCTAATGATTGGATTCCCTGCTCCTTTAATTCTCTAATCCCACTTACTTCTACATGCTAACTTTGCTCATATGATGACTCCTATTCCCCCATCCTCTCAAGCTTGATAGGAATGGACCAGGGACTCCACCTTTTTATATTCAGGCCCCATTGTTGTGAAATTCCCTTCTCACGTATATCTGTATAGAACCTACTCTACCAAGATGTAATTTGACCATTAAGCCTTATCTAACAAGGCATTTTGTGAAAGCTGTCTTCAGCTTGTGTCTCTGGGATAACCAGCACGCAACTTGCTTTTCTGTTTTCCCCTCCCTTGCTTCATTGTAGTTTGAGTTGCAGACCACTTTAATATCTGTATGAATTGTGGTATATCATGTATGTGAATAATAAAAATCTCACATCTCAAATCCACACAGTAAGGAGAAACATGAGCTTTGCTAATTGACTTGGGGATATAAAATTGACCGCACTTAAGCTAAGGGTACCTATTCTCTGCATACCAATTTTGGGTTTTGTGGTGTGGAAGGTCTATGGCATCAACGCCAATGCGTAAACTAACGAAGACTGCTTAGAGTGTATTTAAAGCAAAGTAAGAAGTGGGGGGTACCCAGCCCAGGATTTAGAGCAAGAAGAGTATCAATTTGAGAGGTGGTCCACTCAATTACATAAAAGATTTTAAAAGAATAAAATGGAGAACATTTAAGTTAACAATTGATACTACTACTACTTCTTATCATTTCTATAGTGCTACTAGATGTACGCAGCGCTGTACACTGGACATAAAGAGACAGTTCCTGCTCAAAGGGGCTTACAATCTAACTAGGACAGACAAACAGGACAAATAAGCGATAAGGGGATTACAAAAGTGGGAATGATAAAAACGGGTGCTGAACAAACGAGCAAGGGTTAGGAGTTAAAAGCGACATCAAAAAGGTGGGCTTTTAGCCTAGATTTGAAGACAGCCAGAGATGGAACCTGACATACAGGCTCAGGAAGTCTATTCCAGGCATATGGTGCAGCAAGATAAAAGGAACGGAGTCTGGAGTTAGCGGTAGAGGAGAAGGGTGCAGATAAGAGATTTACCCAGTGAACGCAGTTCCCTGGGAGGAGTGTAGGGGGAGATAAGAGTGGAAAGGTACTGAGGAGCTGCAGAGTGAATGCACTTGTAAGTCAATAAGAGGAGTTTGAACTGTATGTGGAAACGGATAGGGAGCCAATGAAGTGACGTCTTCAAAATGTTGAATTTTTGCAGTATCCACTTAAAATTAAAGGTCTCACCACAAAAGGTTTAAAAGCACACAGCTTGTGCATTTGTTTGTTTGTATTAAGTTGAATGGAATTCAGTTTACTATATTTTTCATTCCTTGTGTACCTCCTGAGGTTGGCAGCTAACTGTACCCCAATGGACCCAAGGTCACACCAATACTCAACCAGGCAAAGCAAGGGCAGAGGGCATATCAAGCAAGGCTCATTGCTGCAAGGACACTCCAGTCCACAAAAGGACTAAAGGCGATGAAGTAGTCACCCTCTGGATCTTTTATGAACTGCTGAGGTCGTGCTGGCAAAGGCATTCTGGTAGGTTTAGTACACAGGTTCAAGTTTTGCAGTGTCTGGAATCAGGTTCTAGGAAAGATCAGTAAATGCTGGGATGCCTTAGGCACTAAAGAATCACACTTCTCATAACCCTCAAAAAGTTGTCCCCCCCCCCCCCCATTCACTTAGAACACTGACCATATAGTTTCAAGAAAAAATGCAACATTCCCAAGATATATAGTAAAACTTTGGAACAGCTGGTTAAACTCAAATGTAGCAACTTATGTAGCCTGGAACTTATACACTTTGGTGCTTAAGCTGGTGATTAAGAAAAGTATGCAAGAGTTACATTCACTTCCACCATGCTGATGACCTCTCACCAGCCACAAGTGGATCTCTTGCTACTGCCTTCTGTCAGTTTCCTGAAGATAGATCACATGGGGACCCCACATCTCATGCTCACTGGCTTCCCACCAGAAGCCTACAGAAGGCATGCTGCTCACTGATTCCTCCTGCTGGCAGGAAGCCATGGCAGAGGGGATGGGTAAAAAATGGCAAGGGTAGGGACAGCTATGACCTGCCCTAGTCTTCTCTGTGCAGGTTGTGTTGTACCATACTGGTTGGAAACCCCTGCTTTGGCTGATGTAAAATTAGTCCATATTAGTTAAAGACTAGCAGATATTCAGCTATAGCAGCGTACCTGGTACTTACTCCCTGCCTTTCCACCCTGTATTTTAGACCATGTTATGCATCTCCTCCTTGCTTTTACTGCCATTCCAACTTTTAGTTGATCTTTAATTTACTTTAGTTTCAGGGTTTATTGTTTTTTTTTTTAATCAGCTTACTATAGCCTTCATTCTCTCAATTCCCTGCCCTCCCCCCATCCCACCTCTTACTTTTCATATTCATCTGCATTATTTGGTCTCCAGATAAGTTCTAGTGTTCACAGGTCATGGGGGAACCCCCCCCCCCAAAAAAAAAAAAAAAAAAAAACAGCTTTGGGTAAGGTCAGTGCTTCCCAATATTTTTGTGGCTGTTAACCCCATGATTGCAGTCAAATAAAATTGTGTGACCCTCCCCCCCCCTCCTGAGATGCAGAATGATGCACCCATGGAGAACCCGCATAGGTTATGATCCCAAACACAGGTTTTGACCCCATTTGGGGCATGACCCATGGTTTGATTAGCTGTGTTAAGTAGAGCTTTTGCATCACTTCATGCCATTTTATCATTTCATGCCATTTCAGCATCAAAGTCCAGCATACTGCTAATCAACTATTAACTGTCATTAGCCCACAAGGGTTCAGAACAATTTGTTCCATTATTGATCAATATTAAAGATCAGCTGAGCTGATCATAAGACTATGGCAAATGATTAAAATGGAAAATTAAAACACAGCCAGCAGGTAGAATGACTGAACGTGGTCATACTGGCCTAACTAGTCACATGCCAAGCGTGTGAATCTGCGTAATCTACAGCCATTTGCCTGTGTGGGAGGCCCCGGGGTCACCTTAAACCTATTAAGTTTCAAAATTTAGTATGTGCGCAAGTGGCTTGAAGTAATTGGGAGGGAAAGCACACAGCACTGAAGGTTCACTTCGGCCTCACAGGGTATTAGGTACTACTCTAAGAGTGCATATGGTACCTAAGATCTTTCTTTCAGCTCAGAACATGTAAACTGTAAAGCCACATTGAAGAAAAGCCTTCTGGAACATTTGGTTCAGGTAGCTTAAGATCTTATGCCCACTTGACAATTAAACAGCTCAAGCCAATTCAGGGAACGAAGGGGGAGGAGAGACCTAAGACATTAGGAAGGATTAGCAGCCTATGGGTGAGCCACACCAGTAGTTCTGTTCACTTGGTCAGGGGGAAGCCATTGAGTTGGCAAGGGGCTGAGTTCTGTAGTGCAGGGGGAGTCAGACTAACTTAAAATTGTCTTTTAAGATCCTTGAAGCACATTGTGGGCTAGCACCTAGGCCCCGATGATCAAAGCTCTGGTGCTAAAGTGAACAGCGCTTGCCCCATACCGCAGGAACAGTACAGAAACGTGGCCCTCCAATGCTCAAAGCTAATAAGGAGGAATGTGCCTGGCACATGCGAACAAGAGTATCACAGTAAGCACCGCTCTTGTGCGCATGCCCAGACAAACCCTGAAGTGAAGAACACATCAGGGCCGGTCTTCCGTGCCTTTAAATATAAGCTTTAAAAAAAATAAAAATAAAAAGTTTTCTCTCAAAGGGCTTATATTTAAGCACAGAAAACAGGCATCAAATGTGCGCTCTCACTTTTGGGTTTGCTCAGACTCGCACACATTTGTTTCTCAGTACTAGCACTTAGAGGCTTGCATGGGCTTTCTTCGACTTCTGAAACAAATCAAAACCAGCAGATTTTAAACGGAAAATCACACAAGAAATCCTCTCTTCAAATCCCAACAGCAGCTCCCAGCTAGAGACAGTTTCCAGCAGTGCAGGCTTTGCGTGCTGTTCTGAGCAGTGGGAGGGCAAAGCAAATGGCCTCATTAACATCCTTTTGACTACATTTAAATACAATTTGCAGCCATCTCTGTTATACACAGTGTTTCCTGTGCTAAAGCCCTTTGAGCATTTCATGCAGATTAATGCCAGCAATAGTCCAGCGCTATTCAGCTCTAATGCTGGCATTAGGTTCTGAGCACTGGGACCCTAGAGCAGTGAGTGAACGAGCACTTTTTCATTGTCTCTAGGGAGAGATTCTGAATTCCTATATAAAAAAAAAAGACAGTTTCCAGAAGTCTCATTACCATCCTGCATTCTCCAACAAATTCCGCGAGATGGCCTGAGGCACTGAGCAGTTGTAATATCCCATGCCAATGTAGGACCGCCAAATCTTGTTTTTTCTTGCAATTTTATGCAGAGTTTCAAGTAGTTCGTTTTCACCTGTTCAAAGAAATGAATGAAGGACAAGTTGAAAAATATTCAGATGCAAATTACAATAGAGACCTTTAATTCACTCCACTGGTTTTCTGTCAGTATAGTTCTTTTAAATTGCAACAAAGATTTATAAATACAAAACCTTATCTAGTACCATAATCAAACTTCAAAGCCTTTTCCACGGATGGATGAGGAGACAGTTGAATAAGTCTGCGTCTTGATAAATGCATCACAGTTTGTCAGCAAAACTTCCAGGTCTGTGCCTTTACTGTTTCAAACTGTAGGATATTGAGAAGGTCATATTATAGCTACTCTGAGACAAACTATTTGCAAAAATTAGTTTATCAGAACATTTAGGGCCAAAGCCTAACTTAAACTGTATATGGGAAAAAAGCTGTGAAGCTGAGTTCATTAAAATGGGAATAGTTATTTACCCATTACTCATGCATTACTAGCCAGTTTGCCGCTGTTACAGGGTCTCTGATCCAACTCCAACTCTGCTTTTTCCTGGCCTCAAAGAGGTGGGGAGAAGAAGCAATTGGGAGTATGTGCTGGGGTTTGAGAAAAAGAGATGAGGATATGTGCATTGGTGCGGGAACCTTGGACATACAGGATTGGGGGTTTTGCTGGGAGTTGGAGGGAGATAAGGGGGGGGGGAGGAGTACGGAAAAAGCTGAGGGGTAGAGAACTGCAGTTGGAGAAAGTGAGGAGGGTGAAGCCCTGAAAGGGTGGTAGTGTTATCAGGTCTTAGGGTGGAATTCTGCAAGAAGAATTACAATTTTAAAATACAATGCACACAATTCATCATTATTCTCCACCACACTCCCATTTTACCTTAGTGCTCCTTCCTCCTCATCTCTCACACATACCTCAACCTTCCCTTTGTTCTTCCCCAACCATATATTTAGCTTTCTTCATAGACTCCCACCCCTGTGGCAAAACCCCTGGCTTGATCTAGCAACCCCTACTCCACCCTGCTCAAGTGACCTCTTAACCCTGTAGCACACTTCCCCAGCTAGCTCCAGTGACTCATACCTAGTAGCACACACCCTTCCATTTTTTTCCAGCAATCTCTAACACCAGAACACAGTCCTAGCTTATTCCTATCCTCCATGGCACATATGCCTTCACCTGACTCCAGTGATCCAAAACCCCACCCTCCCTGCAACTTGCTCCTGCAACCCCCTACTCCCCACTATGGCATGTTTTCCCTCACCTTGGGGCTTCTTCCATCTTGCTCTTGCTGACCCTCCTCCTACACCCTACAAGGTACCTCAGGTTGTCTAGTGTTTCCTCTTTGCCTCAATCACAGTAGTAAGAATATTGTGGTGAACAGATGCGCATTGGGCTGCATCCTCTTCCTGGGCTGACCTAGGCCTGATTGTTCACTTGAATTGCATCGGCCTCTGTTTAGACCCATGATTCAAATGAACAGTGAGGACTAGGCCAGCAGAGGACAGCCTAATGCACAGTTCACCTTTTATTGTTGCGATCTTCGTGGAGGAGGGAGGAAGAATACAGACAATACAGAAGGCCTGGCGATGCTGGTGACTACACAGACTCTTGCTTGGGGGGGGGGGGGGGTAAGGATTTTAACCTCACCCTTCAGCCATCCCCTTGATAATTCTAACACTCGGATACATTATGTCTGTCAAGACAGAGAGCACCTGAGGGCAATTTTTGCTCCGCTGGGGCCTGCTCGACCTGTGGAGGCAGGCAAATCCTACTCAGCAAAACTACACTTTTTATTCCTCAATACATCATAGATATGTGGTTTGGGGATATTCAGGTGCTCCACTCAAGTATCCATATTAGAAGATCGTGGTCTGACCATGCACCTATTGAGCTCACTTTACATCTTGAGCAAGATGGGCAGCGCCATTGGTGTTTAGATGATACTTCGCTGTCTGAATTGACCCTGTAGAGCAGCTGAAAAGGTGTATAATTTGAGTACCTCTCCTTGAATGATGTGGGGGGCATTGAACCAGTCTTCTTTGAGAGGGTCTGCGCCCTGATTGTGGCTGAATAGATATGGATGGGCTAGAGTGTAAATATTAAGGGGCTTCGACATTAGCTTCAGAACTTTTAGTACAGGAAAAGTGCGGCAGACTTTTACGGTCTGTGCCCTGAAAAAGACATGGACAAATCAAAGTCGGGTATACATATAAAGCATCACATACCATGTAAATTGAGTTTATCTTGTTGGGCAGACTAGATGGACTGTTCAGGTCTTTATCTGCTGTCATTTACTATGTTACTTACGTAGAAAGCGCACAGTTCAAGAAAACACCCTTTGCAGCCAGATTGTAGCCCTTGAACTCCTACATAAGAGTCCAAAGCCTTCTGAGGCAGTAGGGGCTCAGCTACATAAATTGAGCTTAGATCTTAATGAGTTGCAATTAGACCCAATTAGAGGCCAACCAATTATCTAGACCTATAGAGAGTGACGAGGTAATGTGGCTGATTAAGAGTCTTCCCTAACAGGAAAGCCCCAAGGCTAGATAAGTACACTAATCGTTTTTAAACGTTTTGGAAAACACCTAGGCCCTATTCTGCTCTGAGTTTTTAATTCTTTTTATGATAATACAGTGCTGCTGTACTCCTGTCGACTTGCAGCTGTTACCATCATCCATAAATCTGCTGGGGGAGGGGGGGAGAGAATAACTTTTTACCAAAATCCTGGCCCCGTATCATACATAATGATCAGGCAGGCTTTATAATAGGGAAGCAAACTTTTGATAATATTCGTTGGGCCCTACATATTATAGAGCAAGCTAAGACAGCCAGAGATCCTGCACTATTGCTTTTGGTCGATGTGGAAAAAGCATTCAACAAGGTGCAATGGCTCTTTATGTTTGGGGCCCTTCAGGAAGTGGGGATTGGGGGCTGTTATTTGGACTGTATACAACTGTTATATCGATAGCTGTTAGACATATTTAAAAATCAATGGAGCATATATGGTATCCTTTGAATTACACAGGGGGACACAGCAGGGCTGTGCACTTTCCCCACTTCTGTTCACCTTCTCCATAGAACTGCTAGCGTCTCAGTTACATTATTTTATTACATTTGTACCCCGCACTTTCCCACTCATGGCAGGCTCAATGCGGCTTACAAGGGGCAATGGAGGGTTAAGTGACTTGCCCAGAGTCACAAGGAGCTGCCCGTGCCTGAAGTGGGAATCGAACTCAGTTCCCCAGGACCAAAGACCACCAACCTAACCACTAGGCCACTACATCATTTCATAAGTCTGTAAAAATGAAATTAGTTATTTATTCATGTATTTGTCATTTATTTATGCAACTGTAACAAGTAAATTATGTTTAATAACCGATTATGTGCCAGTATGTGATGCGTTACCCCTGATGCAACCTGAGGGCTAAATATGACCAAGTTGGGTTTTATGTCGCAGTAAATTTAAGTCTTTCCCTAGTAGCACGCTGTTATCAGCCTTCCGGACTTTAGTATTGCACAGCCTGTGTGCTTGTTAATTTTAACATACAGTCTCACTATATAAAAGCATTGCTTCAGGTAGACATCGCAATAGTGATTCAGTTTAAATGCAATTTCTATAAAGGAAGTAGTGATTAGAGCAATTGACTAAAAGAAAGCAACTGGTTTCCCCACTGATGCTTTTGAGCAAGTCATTTATATGGGGCTAGTGACTAAGGTGCAGTAAGACATCACATTTTACTGCAAGTGAATTTAATGTAGATAGCTACTCGTAACTGCTTCTGACCAACCATGCAAGCTGTGTTACTGCCGCTCTTCAGAGCATCAGGCTGCTAACAGAACCTTACATTAACTGGCAGATGATCAAAAGCCCAGCACTGTTCCAAACAGCGCTCTAAAATAGCGCTGGAACAGCGCGGGGCGCTATTAGACCTATGATCAGAGATAATGCATGCAAATTTAAGCAGCGCAATTATCTCTGATTATGGGGTAGAAGTGCGGGAGAACTGTGCCTCAGCATGCGCTCAGCACAATTCTCCCGCACTGGTTTGACTGGTCTGGGCTGGAGACCAATGAAAAGAGAAGGACGCCCATCTTTAAATCGGAAGATGGATGTCCTCAACTGCCCTGTTGCAGGGATAGCCAAATTTCAAGGGGGTGTCGGAGGTATAGCGACGGGGCAGTTGAGGACGTCCAAAATGTGGACGTTTCGGCAATAGGCAGTTAAGGACGTCCAAAATTGGATGTTTCTACGAAAGACATCTTTCTCATAGAAACATCCAATTTTGGACGTCCTTAACTGCCCAGTGCCGAAACGTCCACATTTTGGACGTCCTCAACTGCCCTCGCTGGCAGGTTTGCTGTAGGGGGGAATGGGGGCCTGCCAGCATGCAAATGCATGCTGGACACGGCTCACCATTCCTCTCCAATGATCTGCAAACCCTAATGCCAGTTCAGAGCTGGCGTAGGGTTTGTCGCAGCCAGTGACCCAATCTTTGGCGCGCTGGACGCTGATCATTGGGGATGAATGCATTAAGCGCTGATTAGCATGCATTTGCAGGCTACTTGCACTAAGAGCCCTCGAGCGCATTGTTTCACACACTCGAGGGCTCTGATCATGGGGCGGTAGCAAACGCCAGTGCTAGTATGGCGCTAACAGCCTCTAGCGCTGGCGTTTGCTTTTGATCATCTGCCTGTTAGTGCATAAGTATTGCCACACTGGGTCAGACCAAAGGCCCATCAAGCCCAGCATTCTGTTTCCAACAGTGGCTAATCCAGGTCACAAATACCTGGCAAGATCCCAAAAACGTTCAATGCATTTTAAGCTGCTTATCCCAGAAATACCGGAGCCTGCAAAGGCCTCTCCGGTACTATGTAAGCCACATTGAGCTTACAAATAGGTGGGAAAATGTGAGATACACATGTAACAAATAAATAAATAAAAATAAGCAGTGGATTTTCCCCAAGTCATTTTAATAATGGTCTATGGACTTTTCCTTTAGAAAGCAGTCCAAACCTTTTTTTAAACCCCACTAAACTAACCGCCTTTATCACATTCTCTGCCAACAAATTCCAGAGTTTAATTACATATTGAGTGAAGAAAAAATTTCTCCAATTTGTTTTAAATTTACTACTTTGTAGCTTCTTCGTCAAAGGAGCCAATGTAAAAGGTATTAGCATGTGGAGCACCCCCCTAAACTGGTCATCTCCACTCCCCCACACACAATACCACCCTCACCAAAACCTACCAGTAATACCACAAGACTACTGCTAGGGGTACAGGAGTAGGCAAGAGCCACTGGGGATCACACCTACCCTTAGTCCCTAGATGCCAGGGAACCCCTCTGGTAGGTCCTGTGAGTGAGGGAGGGAGGGAGGGAGGGAAAGAGGTCCATATGACAATATATATGGAGGAGTCGCCTAGTGGTTAGGGTGGTGGACTCTGGTCCTGGGGAACTGAGGAACTGAGTTCGATTCCCACTTCAGGCACTGCTCCTTGTGACTCTGGGCAAGTCACTTAACCCTCCATTGCCCCAGGTACAAATAAGTACCTGTATATGTAAGCCGCATTGAGCCTGACATGAGTGGGAAAAGCGCGGGGTACAAATGTAACTAAAAAAAAAAAAAACATTTGCACCAGCCCCTTTAAGGCAGTTTTCTGGAGCACTGGGCTGCTTCTTAGCATCCCACTGCTCTTATTTTTCCCCAAAAACGACAGCTCACAAAGTTCAGCACAAAGCTGCATTATTCCAGTTGCATAATTTTGTACTTTCCATGCATTAGGAGATGCAACGACTGCAACACTATAATGCCCTTGTATCACTCCATGGTGCGACCACACCTCGAATATTGTGTTAAATTCTGGTCGCCGCATCTCAAAAAAAGATATAGTGGAATTAGAAAAGGTGCAGAGAAGGGTGATTAAAATGATACAGGGGATGGGACGACTTCCCTATGAGGAAAGACTAAAGCGGCTAGGGCTCTTCAGCTTGGAGAAAAGATAGCTGAGGGGAGATATGATAGAGGTCTATAAAATAATGAGTGGAGGTGAACGGGTAGACATGAAGCGTCTGTTTACGCTTTCAAAAAATACTAGGACTAGGGGGCATGCGATGAAGCTACAAAGTAGTAAATTTAAAACTAATCGGAGAACATTTGTCTTCACTCAATGTGTAATTAAACTCGAATTCGTTGCCAGAGAATGTGGTAAAGGCTGTTAGCTTACCAGAGTTTTAAAAAGGTTTGGATGGCTTCCTAAAGGAAAAGTCCATAGACCACTATTAAATTGGACTTGGGGAAAATCCACTATTTCTGGGATAAGCAGCATAAAATGTTTTGTACCTTTTTGGGATCTTGCCAGGTATTTGTGACCTGGATTGGCCACTGTTGGAAACAGGATGCTAGGATGATGGACCTTTGGTCTGTCCCAGTATGGCAATACTTATGTACTTAATGTGCTTTACATTAAAAACTATGCATTACAGGAAAACACAACTTTGCTGTTTAATGTATGTCAAGAGGCAAATAAAGTGTGTTACTCCCAAGTTAACTACCTCCCTTAATCTCCCATTGCTTCAGGTACCCTCTTAAACTGTAAACGCTGCAAAAGCGACTTGCAGTGTGTGAATTCTACTCTGCTCTTAGCTGCCTTGTTTATGTAGAAAGCTGGACTAAAGAATCCAAATCCCATTCCATGTTCTACAGAACAGAAAGAAATGGGGTTTGATAAGGAAAGCGTATTATTCAGGGCTCCTTACACTGCAACCGGTTTGACAATGCTTTCCATGCTCTTACGTCAGCCGCTCTGGTCCCACAAAACCAATGCCAGCACTTGACCTGGTTTCCTTCTTCAACTCAGGAGCTTGAACAAACCGGTGAGAGGCAGCAAGAATGAGTTTGCTGAACTCATTATCACAGCATGAAAGAAGTTACAGTTCAGTTTAGGGATTTCATAATCACCTTCTCTCGAGTACTTTGGGAAACTAAAAATTAAGCCTATTACTTATTCACCATAAGGGGCGTTGTCAGCTAGTACTGACTGGAGCCTGCAGTTTTTCACACTGATGCAGGGGCAGGCTGACAGTGTTCTGGGCCCTCGGGCAATAAGAGCCATGGGCCCCTACCTACCTATCAAAAGTGATTAAATTAGATGGACTGAACCCACTACTGCTGTGGGGCCTCAGGCACTGCCCTAGTGTTCCAATGATCAGTCCGACCCTACACTGATACAAGAGATGAACGCTTGCAAGGTTAACGTAAGAATAGCCATCCTGTGTCCGACCAATAGTCTGTCTAACCCAGTATCCTATTTCCAACAGTGGCCAATTCAGGTTGACAGGCAGGAGGAGTAAGTTTAATTCACCTTGGTAGCTGAAGGTTAAGAAGCACTGGGGGGGGGGGGGGGGGGGGGGAGGGGAGGCACAAGTGGGTGCCTCCTGTGAGGTGCTCCAATGCCAAGGGTGAACCCATTTTGTGTTGGCATCAGTACGCCTTATACAGTTATACCAGCCATAACCGCAGTCACATAAATTGTAAATTGCACTCTCATATGGAGTTTAAAAAGGCTCTCAAAACTCACTTTTTCAGCAAATATATGGATCATTTTTTGATCTCTAGGGCTTAGGATTTTTGTTTTGTTACTCAGATATGGAACAGCTAACTTTTTATGTATTCTTTGTTTTGCTTTGCCCTCTTACTTATTTCTGTTGCTGTGCTATATCAATTATTGCAGTTCTTTTATTAGAGATTTCTTGTTTATATTGTACACCGCTATGATAATATTCTCCTTAGCAGTATATCAGATAAAAAGATAGTTAAGTTATGCATGTTTAGACATCATGAGCACTTAAAACCAGCTCTATGGCCAGTGCTCGTGTCTAAATTATACACATGTAACCTGTTGCCCTAGTAGTTTACGAAGGAAAACTGCTGCCTACTTTCCTTTACAGAATATGCTCCAATCAGGCAATTTCTACATGTAGTTTTAAGTAGAGAGGTGTACATGTAGTTTTAAAACAAAAAGGCACACAACTGCTTACAAAACAGTAGATAAAAAACAACAAAGCAGTGGAATCAACTGCATTTATTGGAACAATACCCGACGTGGCCACGTTTCGCCCTCACGCTGCATCAGGGGTACAAACTATCAAAAAGTGTATATAAATATATCATATACACTACTAATGGGATGAGAACCGTTATTCCAAAAATCTAGTTCCACTTATCTGCTACGTTTTAAATATTTGTGTTTTGATATTTATTTGATGTATTTATACCAGGAAGAGTATATAAAAGAATTTAAACTCCCATTTATTTTTTGATAGTTTTGTTAAAACAGTTTTTAAACTGATGCAATGTTGTATTAAAATATTTGCCAATGGGCTAAAAACTGAGTCCCTTGACTGAAGTATTAGGGATTTTCATGGCAACTCATTTATGCAGCATCTGTGAACAGATAAAGAGGTTTCCATCAACCTTACACAGCCAGGCAACTGAACAGTAAGCACAACTGAGTCTCTGAATAATTTAGTTGCTAGCGGATCGACATGCAGATTTACTATTGTGATTCCTGGATAAATAATATTAGTCTGTACAAACACACAAACAACAACAACTAAATGCCATTTGGCAGATTAGCACATGGGAATAAAACAGGAGAGAGATCAAATGAACTTTCTATATTATGGGTCCTGGTATACCATGGCAATGCAAAATTAAAGGATTGGTATTCCAACAATGTCATACCATTTCCTTTTTGCTGTTTTGACCTTCAGTCAACCATGTTTCCTCTGAAAACAGGAAGGGTCTTGGAAAGGTTCTATGGCCTTAAATTCTACCGTCTTCACGGATAATCACAGGGGAGCTAGCTGGAGGCATTCAAATGTGCCGGCCATTCAGTTTAGTTGTAAACCAGTTAAGCCCAGAGCTCCAAGACCTAGGTTAGGAAGATGAGAAATCAAGAGAATAGTCTAGAAGGTCAACTGCTCTACATAAATCCAAAGGGACAACAAAAGCAGCTTCACCTTCATCCAGTTGACATCTGATTTCATTGGTCAGACAAACCAGTAAAGACGGTGCACTAGCCAGGCCAAAAGCCTGCCTGCCTTGGATGGCAAATGTTCTATCAAAAATGTGCATAATTGGGCATGCTTTCCCCAGGAGTTTAGAGATGAAAGGGAGATCAGAGATTGGGCTGAAGCTATTAAAACAGCATAGATCTGAAGAGGGTGTTGTCTTTGGGGGCAGACAGCAGCACATTTCCACAGCTGAGGAAGACAACCTGGATGACAGATAGGCAAGAAGACACGCAAGCTGCCTGTTGAGTAGCGTAGGTCTATTATATAACCAGAAAGCTGGTAAGATTTATTACTTTAAGTTGGTGGAGCACTGTGTGCTTACAGCTATGAAGTAGTAATGGCAGAAAAACAGAATACAAAATCAACTTCATGGCACATGGGAATTGCATGAGATGAACAGTTACAGGTAGCCCATGTCTATCTGATACATGTACAAATTTGTTACAGTATTTACATACATTAACCTTGTAATATGAATAAACTAAATAGATTTCCTACAAAAAGATAAAAGGCTTTCAGTGTAGATCCAGGACTTAACGACACAATCTAAGGTGAATTTGAGGTGCAAGAAATCAGAGCCATCTAACAATGCCAATTTTCAAAATGTGACTTTGCAAAACCCAGGGTGTTTATTATGGAACTGATTATACATCTGAATGAAAGTAAAAATGCCAGTGAAATAAGGAACAGGAAATATCCTGCAATAGATATGATTAATGGATTGACTCATTCTATCCTAATCTTTGACTCAATAAAAGGCTATTTGGCACAGAAAACTCAGCTTTTCATTTAGGATATATTAACTGTACTAAAACAATATTCATTGTAGATTCTAACAAGCATATGCATTAAGATGCCTTCCACAATTAATTTGCTTTTTATGAAACATGGCTAACTTCTGCAGTCCCTCAGGCCCTGCATCTGGACTACGGAGATTATTTATATGCTGCTTGTATTTGCTAACAGCATTAGCACACGCTATGTAGTGCAGAGTCCATAGATATAAAGGAGGCAGTTCTAGAACTGGGAAATGATCTTGTGGGCAGCCCAATACCACACAGTGAGAGCCCATCGTACCTCAACTCTCAGAAAAAGTTTGTATATTAATACCTTAAGTATTTAAACATCTATCATATCCCCCCTATCCCTCCTTTTCTCAAGGATATACATATTTAAGTCTTTGAGTCTCTTCTTATGTCTTTTGGCACAAGCCTCAATTTGTCACCTTCCTCTGAACCCTCTCAAGTCTTTTGATGCCCTTAGAAAGATATGGCCTCCAAAACTTGACACAATACTCCAAATGAGGGCTCACTGATGACTTGTACAAAGACATTAACACCTCCTTTCTTCTACTGCATTGGTCAGTCCAGTCTTATTCCCAATCTGCCACTCAGTTATGTGGCTGCGAGGCTCTTTAACCTTGTACTATATAAGCACTTAATTACTACCAGAAAATGACAGTGAGTTCTGGTCCTCGAAAGCTCAAGCCTTAAATTAGCTAGTGTTAAGTGTCATGTGTCATCTATCTAGCATTTTGGATGCCCTAGGTTAACACAGCTACCTCAAAGTTTATGTTTATGTGTAGTTTCTATGTAAGGATAAGTCCCAACAAGCACCCAGGCAAGCCGTCACCAAGATCCAGAACAGCAGACCCATGTGGTGAAAAAACAAAATGTATTCAATGCAGATACATAAAAATCAGCATTCAACTGACCTCTAACTGCCTTGTATGCTGATTTTATGTATCTGCTTTGAATACATTTTGTTCTATTTCATCACGTGGGTCTGCTTTCCTTTTCTGCTGTTCAGGATCTATAACAGTGCAGCTTGCTCTGTTTTCCCGATAGGTGTGCTGAAGTTTTAGCAACGTTTGATAGGTTCAAATCCTAGCAGTTAGTGCTGTTCTGACTACTTTACAACATGCCTGGTAGAGACAACAGCTTGCGCTCATTGCTAAATACAAGAATTTGAAACTTTTTGCATGGCGAGTAGTAAGGGAAAATGCCCTTATGCCCTGTGCACACTATTAGAATGTTTGGCTTGAAGCCAAAGTTATAGAAGTGCATTTGCTGGGTTTATAATGAGATTTATGATTATTAAAAATTTAAATATACCACTTAACTATAGAACAAAGCAGTTTACACTGAATATAAAATACAATAAAAAAAAAAACCCACAAAGGAACTCCATTAACATGATGGAAAAACCTAAAAGGCTCTGGGGCCCTTTTACTAAGCCGAGTAGGCGTCTATGTGCACCCAATGTATGTCAATTTAGAGTTACCGCCCGGCTACTGCATGGCCCTTGCGGTAATTTCATTTTTGATGCGCATCCACTAAGTGCGCCAGAAAATATTTTTATTTTCCGGCGCTCAGGCGGTAATCGTCATTCTATGTGCGTAGACCATTACCGCCCAGTTACCGTGCGAGACCTTACCGCTAGGTCAATGGCTGGCAGGTCTCAGACCCAAAATGGACGCACGGCAATTTTCATTTTGCCACACATCCATTTTAAGCAAATCTTTTTAAAAGGTTTTTGGTTTTTTTTTTACAGATGTGCTGAAAAATGGATTCTGCGCACATCCAAAACACGCATCTACACCACCACAGACCATTTTTCAGCACGCCTTTGTAAAAGGGTCCCTCAACCCCTAAAACACTCAACCCAAGAATCAGTTACACCACAATGAATACTCCATCTTCCACTAAGATTGTATTGTGCAGAGCAGCTAATGTATTCTCATCTTACTACTACTACTACTATTTATCATGTCTATAGCGCTACAAGGCATACGCAGCGCTGTACACCATACACAAAAAAGACAGTCCCTGCTCAAAGAGCTTACAATCTAGATAAGACAGGTAAACAGACAGAACAATTAAGGGTAAGGGAATAAACAGGTGAGGATATGGACAGGGCAAGTGAGTAGTGGTTAGGAGTCAAAAGCAGTGGTAAAGAGGTGGGCTTTAAGTTTGGACTTGAAAACGGCCAAAGACGGGGCTAGATGCACAGGTTTGGGAAGTCTATTCCAGGCGTGAGGTGCAGCAAGACAAAAGGAACGGAGTCTAGAATTAGCAGTAGAGGAGAAGGGGGCAGATAAGAGAGATTTATCTACTAAATAAATATCAAAAGCGTGCTCTGTCCAATCAAGTATGGATCCATGTCATGCAGTAATAAAACTGCATAATACCTCCCAGTATCTTTGTCCTGCTTGGGTGCTTCCATTTCTTGGGTGCCTGATATCCTGATATGAAAGCAAAACATTTTTTTTTAAAAAAGGATTGTGTCTACAGGATTTACTTTGGGGGGGGGGGGGGGGAGGGAACGGCAGTTTAATATGGAAAAAATAAAAGGGGGCCCATAAGTGGTTAAAGCAGCCTTGCTCCTAGCACCCCAGGCACACATTCAGTACAGCCTAAACTTCAAACCAATCACTATTGCAGCCACACCCTTACAGGAGGTACATCTAGAGAATACCTCACGCTCCATTATTCAAACTGCATAGCTATTTTTTTTTTACAAATCAAACCCTTGTCGCAGGCTTCACATATCAGGAGTACCAAACTATGGAATTCTCTACCCAAGCAATTAAGGTACTTAATAGAAAAGCCTTTAGTAATTTACGGAATCTCAGATAATCTTCTAAGTACATATCTTATCAAAAGACAATAAACTAATATTGCCGTCTCTTATATGTTTCAAGATAACTAATACTCTAGCCTAGCTTCATGACAAACACACAATTAATATGTTAAAATGGTATAATTGACTATTACATTTTTGATGTTTTTCTTGAATGTAAGGCACATTGAACCCAAGCTTGTTTAGGATAATGTGGGATACAAATATCATTAAATAAATATTAAACTAGAAACCAACACCCCAGAGTCCTGCCCTGCCCATATAATGCTTCTTCCAAGGACAGGGGAAGTCCTGATACAGTTTAAGTCTAGGAGTGAAGGTATGGTGTAATCAAGTGCTGTAATACACCGGGTATATTGGGGGGGGGGGGTTACTCCCACATTTTGCCGACCTCTAAGGGAGTAATTTTATAAAGCTTTTATCTGCATGGTTTTTACAAGGAAAAGGGCTTGCATAAATAATTGCACTGGCAACTAAAATGTGCAGTGAGGAGAGAGCATGTACTTATTTGGCCAGCAGGTATGCATTCCCAGTGGCAGAGTATGGGTGGGACTAATGTATGTGCAGATTTAAATCTTTAGAGCAGGTGTAAATGTGTGAGAATTTGCACGCTATTAGGGATCATTTGGGTGTCCTTTTATAAAATCACTTCATATCTGTTCACAATTCTTCATATACAGTACAGTCTCAATTATCCGGCCTTTGCTAATCTGACCATCCAGCATATGCAGACCCCTCCCCCGTGACATCATCGCACTGCCTTTACGAAGCGCGCACGTCAACTCTTGGCGGCCATTTTGAATCGGCGCAGAGATCACGAACAGGAAGGATGCATGCAGGGCAGCGCTCTGAGCAGGAAAGAGGGGGCTCTTTCCTGCCCCGAAGGCGGAAGAGGTCACTAGACCACCAGGGCAGTAGTAAGTAAGGGAAGGGGAGGCTAGCAATCTGCCCGTTTGTCCGGATTTCCTATAGGATGGCCCGCCCGTCCAGAAATCCGGACAAACGGGCAGATTGGCAAAACCCACCCAGTTGCCCGACATGATCTGGACATATGGTAACCCTAGCTCAAGATGAGTTACATTCAGGTACACTGGATATTTCCCTAGAGGGCTCACAATCTAATTTTGTACCTGAGGCAATGGAGGTTTAAGTGACTTGCCCAAGATCACAAGGAGCAACAGTGGGATTTGAACCAGCCACCTCTAGATGACAAGACCAGTGCTCTAACCACTAGGCCACTCCTCCACTCTGGAATTGGCAGCATTATACAAAGAAAAGAGTTATTCAACAGCTTAGTGCCTTCCTTGAACAGGTTTATTTTACATTAGACAGTCCAGCTTTAGGAGAGGTTTCAGCACCAAAACTACTATTACAGCCTTAGTGAGATTTACACAGGTTTAGAATGTGAACAAACAACTTTTTAAGGAGGTTTTTGAGCCATGATTACTTTTTCACTCTAGGCAAAAAAGAGCTGCAGAAGGAGTGGTGTGCTGTAATGCTTATTGCCACAATTTTATGAGTTCTTTTTTTCCGCCTTCTTTGAGTTTTTTGAGATTTTTCAGTGTTGTGTTTTCTTTCACTTTTTTTTTTTTTTTTTGCAATTGAGCAGTCTTATATTATTAGTGAAGTGGATTTGAGTGTGTTCTTTGAGTATCTTTAAACATCTCCATTATCACTAAGAATGTGTGGAAGGTTCTTACTTCTAGAGTTAACACATGGTGAACCTACCCCCCTCCATGCTAATAAGTTTGGATAACAAGAAGGCTTTTGACCAGATGACAAGGGATTTTCTGTTTGGGGTTTTAGATATATATGGGATATGTGGATTTTTCCAAGATGTGATCCGCACTTTATATACTTTTCCTCAGGCTTGGGTGTGGGTGAATGGATTGCTTTCTCCCCCCTCTATACATCATGGTACCAGACAGGACTGCCCATTATCACCCCTATTGTTTGTTCTTACTTTGGACCTCTTGATTCGAGACATTCATAGGAATCCTGACATACAAGGCCTTACGTTAGGCACAGATACTTTTAAAATAGTGGCCTTCGTTGATGACTTGCTGCTTCAGTTGTTGCGCTGTTAGAATGCATGACTGAGTAAGGGGATTTTTCAGGTTTTAAGCTAAATCTGGAGAAATCAGAGGCCATGCAGAGGGAAGAGGTATGTGGATTAGGATGGCGTGAACCGTTTCTACTGAAGTGGGCGGGAAGATCTTTCTATTACCTTGGGGTGTTATCTATGGAGCTAAAGGATATCTGTCGTTTGAATGTAGATAGGCTGTTACAGGACACTAAACCAGTTTGAAAAATGGAGACATTTACTTTTAACATTAATAGGTAGATTAATCTTTAAAATGGTGATTTTTTTTTCCTCATTGGCTTTATGTCTTGTTAGTTTTTTTTTTTTACCAATTCATCTCTTGCAAAAAGATTTGAGGTTGTTAGACTGCACAGGAAGATTTTTGGGGGTAGAAAGAAGCCAGAAATGCACATGGAATATCTTTATAATACTATCAGGCTTATTTTCAAAAGAGAAAGGTGCCCATCTTTCAACACAAATTGCAAGATGGGCATCCTTCTCACAGGGTCACCCAAATCGGCATAATCGAAAGCAGATTTTGGGTGTCCTCAACTGCTTTCCGTCATGGGGGCGACCAAAGTTCACAGGGGCATAGGAGGCATAGCGAAGGAGGGACTGGGGCAGGCCTAACACATGGGCGTCCTCGACCGATAATGGAAAAAAGAAGGGCGTCCCTGACGAACGCTTGGACGACTTTACCTGGTCTTTTTTCTTATGACCAAGCCACAAAAATGTGCCCTAAATGACCAGATGACCACCGGAGAGAATCGGGGATGACCTCCCCTTACTCCCCCAGTGGTCACTAACCCCCTCCCACCCTCAGAAAAAATTTTTTAAATTATTTTTTCCAGCCTCTATGCTAGCCTCAAATGTCATACCCAGCTCCATGACAGCAGTATGCAGGTCCCTGGAGCAGTTTTAGTGGGTGCAGTGCACTTCAGGCAGGCGGACCCAGGCCTACCCCCCCTCCACCTGTTACACTTGTAGTGGTAAATGTGAGCCCTTCAAAACCCACCAGAAACCCACTGTACCCACATCTAGGTGCCCCCCTTCACCCATAAGGGCTATGGTAGTGGTGTACAGTTGTGGAGAGTGGGTTTTGGGGGGCTCAGCACACAAAGTGAGGGAGCTATGCACCTGGGAGCAATTTATTAAGTCCACTGCAGTGCCCCCTAGGGTGCACAGTTGATGTCCTGGCATGTCAGGGGGACCACTGCATTACAAATGCTGGCTCCTCCCACGACCAAAGGGTTTGGATTTGGTCATTTCTGAGATAGGCGTCCTCGGTTTCCATTATCGCCGAAAATCGGGAACAACCATCTCTAAGGACGACCTAAATTTCCCGATTTGGGCGTCTCCGACTGTATTATCGAAAGAAAAGATGGACGCCCATCTTTGTTTCGATAATACGGGTTTCTCCGCCCTTTCGCCGGGACGTCCTGCGAGGACGTCCTCAGGAAAACCTGGGCGCCCCTTTCAATTATGCCCCTCTTGGTCACAAGGAGGTCTTCGTTTACCCTGTTTAAACCATGCCATGATAACATCATGACTAGTAATGCCCTGTATATTGGCCAAACCAAAAAGAGTTTGTATCTGCTCCAACTAAATCGGAAGGCTGCAGCATGACTGATAGAAGGCTGCAAGCGGTGTGACCACATCACGCCCTTCCTGCAAAAACTACACTGGCTACCAGTACCTTACGGGGCCAAATTTACTGTTTAATTTTCAAGGTTCTCAGATAAAACAGGCCAGAATGCTTAAAGAATAAGTTAGCCCTTTACACACCTTTAATACCTCTAAGATCCTCTCAAGGATCATCACTATCTGTACCCTCTTCAAAAGAAATTGTATGATGCGATACTCATACCCCCCACACTCTGGCATTTACTCCCAGGGGGACTATGTATATCTCAAAACTACCTCTACTTCAGGAAGCAGGTGAAAGCCTGGCTTTTTCCCCAAGCCTTTAATACATAGGGTGATTGACTATACACTCATTCTGCACCTGGACTACTTTGCAACACACCCTAACTTAGCTCAGTTCCTTATCTCTTGCTTAACTATACAAAGAACTTGCCTTGAATTTAGCTAACCATCAAATTATCCCAACTGACTCTGTACCATACATCTTGTTCCCATATCTCTGTACTTGGTCCTTCAGCTATATGATAAGCTGTATTGTAGAAAATTATTAACATACCTGTTAGTTGAATGTTCTAATGCATGCTTATTAGTATTATGCTAACATTGTATGGTATTTGAATTTCAGTATCATTAAATGTGTATATTCTTGATACTGTTTCACGGTAGTTTTATTATTAGGTTTCAATTTACTGTTTTCAAGTTTGCCTCATTTATTGTATTTATGTTTATACTTGGTTATTTTACTATTGTTATGCTGTTAACAAAATTGTAAATTTTATGTTAAACTGTACCTGCTGTATACCACACCTTGGGTGAATCTCTTCATAAAAGCGGTTAATAAATCCCCCCTTTCCCCCCCCCCCAAAAAAAAATATGATCAGGCCTGTTTATTAAGGCATCTTAGAGACTGGATATTTGTGTCTGATCAATTTACACCAGTACAATGGGAGCAGGCACTGTTTGCCCTGTAAATCAAATGCAGGAGAGGAACCAAAAATCAGTACAAAACTGAAGGAAAATATGTAAAAATCAGTCATCCCACAGTAGAACACAGCTATACATCAATCAGACTTTTAAATGAAATATTACCAGATGTGCTCATCATTTGAAATGGACCATCACAGACCAAGCAGGTCCATTGCATGTCCATACAGAACTTATTTAATCATTGCACACTTAGTTAACATTGAGGTGTATTTTCAAAGCACTTAGGTTACTAGGGAACTTTGTAAGTCTAAGTAACCTAGTTCACAAAATCATCCACAGCGAAGCCCCAGCCTACATGTCAGGCTTGATAGACTTACCACCCAGGAATGCTAAAAAAAATCATCTCGCACATTCCTTAATCTTCATTTCCCCAACTGTAAAGGTCTAAAATACAAACTAATGCACGCATCAACCTTTTCATATATGAGCACACAAATCTGGAATGCGCTGCCGCGCAACCTAAAAACGATCTATGATCTAACCAACTTTCGCAAACTACTGAAGACCCATCTCAGGACACACAATAAAGATTAACACATGTGAACTCCCCCACATGTATCCAAAACTGTCTTAAAATGTTCTCTTGTTATATTACTATCATGTTTTTCATTATCATGTAACCCAAAATCCTTCTGTAATACCAAATGTCTATTCTCTTCTTATTTCCACTATTCATGATGTATTGTAAGCCACATTGAGCCTGCAAAGAGGTGGGAAAATGTGGGATACAAATGCAATAAATAAATGGGCTGAAGATAGGACCCGAAGTGGTGAACTGGATTAGGAACTGGTTGACGGACAAACGCCAGAGGGTGGTGGTGAATGGAATTCGCTCGGAGGAGCGAAAGGTAAGTAGTGGAGTGCCTCAAGGATCGGTGCTGGGGCCGATTCTGTTCAATATATTTGTGAGTGACATTGCCGAAGGGTTAGAAGGTAAAGTTTGCCTATTTGCGGATGATACTAAGATCTGTAACAGAGTGGACACCCGGAGGGAGTGGAAAACATGAAAAAGGACCTACGGAAGCTAGAAGAATGGTCTAAGGTTTGGCATTTTAATTCAATGCAAAGAAATGCAAAGTGATGCACTTAGGAAGTAGAAATCCACGGGAGACGTATGTGTTAGGCGGGGAGAGTCTGATAGGTACGGACGGAGAGAGGGATCTTGGGGTGATAGTATCTGAGGATTTGAAGGCGACGAAACAGTGTGACAAGGCGGTGGCCGTAGCTAGAAGGTTGTTAGGCTGTATAAAGAGAGGTGTGACCAGCAGAAGAAAGGGGGTGTTGATGCCCCTGTATAAGTCGTTGGTGAGGCCCCACCTGGAGTATTGTGTTCAGTTTTGGAGGCCGTATCTTGTTAAGGATGTAAAAAGAATTGAAGTGGTGCAAAGAAAAGCTACGAGAATGGTATGGGATTTGCGTTACAAGATGTATGAGGAGAGACTTGCTGAACTAAACATGTATACTCTGGAGGAAAGGAGAAACAGGGGTGATATGATACAGACGTTCAAATATTTGAAAGGTATTAATCCGCAAACGAACCTTTTCCGGAGATGGGAAGGTGGTAGAACGAGAGGACATGAAATGAGATTGAAGGGGGGCAGACTCAAGAAAAATGTCAGGAAGTATTTTTTTCACGGAGAGAGTAGTGGATGCTTGGAATGCCCTCCCGCGGGAGGTGGTGGAAATGAAAACGGCAACGGAATTCAAACATGCGTGGGATAAGCATAAAGGAATCCTGTGCCGAAGGAATGGATCCTCAGGAGCTTAGTCAAGATCGGGAGGCGGGGCTGGTGGTTGGGAGGTGGGGATAGGGCTGGGCAGACTTATACGGTCTGTACCAGAGCCGGTGGTGGGAAGCGGGACTGGTGGTTGGGAGGCGGGGATAGTGCTGGACAGTCTTGTATGGTCTGTGCCAGAGCCGGTGGTTGGGAGGCAGGGCTGGTGGTGGGGAGGTGAGGATAGTGCTGGGCAGACTTATACGGTCTGTGCCTGTGCCAGAGCCGGTGATTGGGAGGTGGGGCTGGTGGTTGGGAGGTGGGGATAGTGCGAGGCAGACTTATACCGTCTGTGCCCTGAAGAGCACAGGTACAAATCAAAGTAGGGTATACACAAAAAGCAGCAAATATGAGTTATCTTGTTGGGCAGACTGGATGGACCGTGCAGGTCTTTTTCTGCAGTCATCTACTATGTTACTATGTTACTATGTAAATGTTTTGAAAATGAGCCCCATTGTGACATACCTGTGTGCTCATTACCAACTGAAATTTTTGTTCAAATCTTTTCCCCCCTCCCCCCCAAAATACTGTGAACATTTATAAATAAATTAGTAGAAAATTTTATCTTAACAGCTTGTTCACCACTGCAGCCTTTCATGGGTCCCAAAGTGAACCATGTTTCACTGTGGCTGTTTCAAGGAACCCACACTGATAAGCTGAAACTGTTCAGTATGCTTTGAATCTCTTCCATGTCAAATCACCAGTGATTTGAAAGGAAAGATGCTTGAACAGCTCCTTAATGAGAACAGAAGATTCTATTCTTAGAATTACAGCAAAGACTAATTCAGAAAGATTATTTTGCTTATCAGCAGTTGCATCACTTCTATGCCAATTTAGATCAGGCAGCTTTATAAACAGGTTGAGGTTGGAAGCTTAGAGACTTTTTACAAGGAGATGTTTCTGAATTGATCTCAGTGTTTGAGCTACATAAGGCTTTAGTCTCTTCTCTCAAAGAAGAATGCAGCAGAGACCTTGGATATGACTTAGAGGGGGTGGACTTTCATAAATTGATAAAGGGTTATCCTGAAACAGGTTTTTAGCACTGAACTCCAAGAGTGTCAATACCGCATATTTCATGCCTATTGCACAATGCTCCAAGTGTCAGTGGGGAGTGACAATACTTTTTCATGCCTTCTGGAGATGTAGTAGTATTCAGGCTTTTTGGAGAAAAATTCATAGATACTTGGAGACTCTTTTCGGTCAATATGTAGTCTTTTCTTGGAAGGGAGTTCTATTGGCTAAATGGGAAGCTTATGGGATTCCTGATAAACCTTCCCATTTATTTCTTAGCAAAACCTTTGCATTGGTGAAGTTTATATTTAACCATTGGTTGCAAGATGTGCCTCCCTCTTTTTGGTATTGGAGAAAGCAATTCCATAACAAGGCATGTAGTCTATCTACACACTCTCTCACACATGGCCAGAAGTGCAGTACTGAAATTCCAGAGCATATCATAATTTGGCTATCGCCTACAATAGGCTGTCTTGGGGGTCCCCTGTCTGGCGGGGTGGGGGGGGGGGGGGGAGAAGTTGAGGTTAGGGAATCTTGGGCATGCTCATATCAATAAGATGGCCTGGAGTCATAAGAGTCAAGAAAACAGGCCATCATAGTTGTATTCTCAAAGGCTCAGGGTCATGAGATGGGTGGTAGCGGGCTGTTTACAAAAATTGGGACCTTAAGTTTCTTTTACCTCATGCTGTATGGTGCTTTGTTTATTGTTATATATTTTTGCTTCTGTGTTGTCTGTTGAGTACTTGATAGTTGATTTTGCCTTATATTATTGTTCAGCAGTATGCTGTATGTTTATTTTGATCCTGAATAAAAACCGTTAAAAGATATAGGAAATTAGTAAAAACTTGGTTCTCATTGTTATACTTAAATTTGTGATTTTTGTTTTATTATGTATCACTGTACATTTGGATTCTTGATTATCATTTGATGCTTTTTTATTATATACCATGAGATCCTTTTATGTAAACCATTCTGAGTCTTGCGGTTGATACGGTATATAAGATTTCCTAGGTTATATTTCCTCAGTTGTGCAGTTAGATCTTTTGGTACTTGGGCAATTGTGATCGGTTTGGAGTTATTTTGATTTTCACACTCTGCACTTGCTGCTTCTTGCCTTGATCATGTCTTGCTCAGACTATTGTAATGTGGTCTTCACAGGAATCCTGCAGTACCAGCTCAAGCACTTGCAACTTCAGAACATGGCAGCCTGGCTTCTGTGCAAGGACTCCAAGTTAGATCACATCCCTCCAATCCTTAAGAGACTTCACTGGCTGCCTACTGTTTTCAGTTCTGCCTACTGTTTTCAGTTTAAGGCTTGAGCTCTATATGACGTATCCCCTCATATTTCTCTATGCTAGGAGATGTCACCTTGAAAGACAGCATCACCTTGGTATGACAGAACTGATCCTATAGCCAGGACCCTGTCCTCCAGGGAACGCAATATTCTCTCACATGGAAAATGTCAGGGGCTTCTCCTCAGGTCAAGTGGTTAGGACGGCCATTTTCATTGGCGATTCAATCATTAGGCATGTATATAGCTGGGTGGCTGGTGGGTATGAGCAGCACTTGGGACGCTTGCTTACAGGTTAGTAACCCCTCCAGTAAAACCGACAACTTTACCACATTTTACTATTTCACACACTGAATCTGAATCAGTCTTTAAACAGCATTTTATTACTTACAAATCTAAACTGACAGAAATCACCAACAAAATCAAGATCAGCTTGAATATCATGGACTCTTGGGCAAATGCATTTCAACTAAAACTAAACAAAGAAAAAACACACTGTCTCATCCTCTCATCCCTACACAGCGCAGATAACCCCACAATTAACAACACCCCAGATTACACCCTCCCTATCTCAGACAGCCTGAAAATCCTCGGCGTTACAATGGACCGCAACTTAACACTTGAGAGCCAAGTGAAATCCACAATAAAGAAAAAGTTCCACTCAATGTGGAAACTCAAACGCATGAAACAATTCTTCCCAAGGGGAACATTTCACAACCTGATACAATCAATGGTACTAAGCCATGTAGACTACTGCAATGGAATTTATGCGGGATGCAAAGAACAAACCTTAAAGAAACTTCAGACCGCTCAAAACATGGCAGCTAGGCTTATCTTCAGAAAAACGTGATTTGAAAGTGCAAAACCCCTTCGCGAAAAACTACACTGGCTCCCAATCAAAGAACGCAGTGCTTTCAAAATCTGCACTCTGGTTCACAAAATTATCCAAGGTGAAGCGATACATGACAGGCTTGATCGACCTACCAACTAGAAGCACATCCGAATCAACACGAACATACCTAAATCTGCACTACCCAAGCTGCAAAGGACTCAAATACAAATCAACTTACGTGTCCAGTTTTTCCTACATAAGCACACAACTGTGGAATGCATTACCAAAAGCCTTGAAAACTACGAACAACCACCTAAACATCCGGAAAACACTAAAAACTAACCTGTTTAAAAAGGCATACCCTACCACTCCAACATAAATGCCTGATCTGTGCAACACAACAAAACTAAAGAACGTAATGGACATAACACAACTCTTCTGCTGTACGATTCCTTAGTGTGGCTGTGCCACATGAACTTTATCTTACCACAACATCACTTTGTATTTGTTTACACCGGAGTCTGTAACGCCTCTACGGTACTATGTAAGCCACATTGAGCCTACAAATAGCTGGGAAAATGTGGGATATAAATATAACAAATTGACAAATAAATAAATTTTAGAAAGGGCGCCCAACTTAGAATATGGACATCTATTTCTCAAGTATTTTAAAACAAGATCTGCCAACATACAACCTGTTCTTGATGTCCACGTGCTGGCGACATCCAGCATGAACATCCATTTTACAAACTGAAATGTCCAAAATTATGAACAGGACAAACAAGGGACATGGACATCTGTAGCAGCAGGGAAGCATTCAAGTGGCCACAGACTGCCATACAGAACAGAGAGGTAAGCCTAATGGTTAGAGTAGTGGCCTGAGATCCAGGGGACACAGGTTCCAAGTCCCACTTCAGTTTTGTGATTTTTTTTCTTCAATTGTGAGCTCTGCAGGGACAGAAAAATACCTACTGTACCCAAATATACAGAGCTTCGACAGTCTTCAAGCTTGCAGGTTTCTTATACATTCAGGTGCAGTAGGTATTTGTCTCTGGAGGACTCAACGTAAAAGAAAAATCAGCAGCCCCGATGCTCAGAAGCAAATGCGGGCACTAGAGGCTATTAGTGAGTGCAGAATGCTCTGAGGCTCTAGCACAGGAAACAAGTGTACCAAAGATGAGCTCAAATAGCATGCTAATGTAGTCAAATGGATGTTAATGAGGTCATTTTCTATTCCCTGCCAATGCTCAAAACAGCGCACAAAACAGAGCTGCCCTTAACACTGAAAAGATAACGCCAACTCAGAGCAGGCATTAAGATTTTTTCTCATGATTCTCTTTAAAATCTGTCAGTTTTTCTTTAATTTTGAAGCAGAATGAAGCCCATGCAAGCCCCTAAGCACCAGTAGTGAGAAACAAATGTGCACAACTCTGAGCAAACCCAAAAGTGAAAGCACACATTGGTGCCTCTTTCCTGCATTTACATATAATGCTTTCAAGTAAAAAAAAATTTTTTTGAAAAGTTTATATTTAAAGGTGACACCAATGTATGCTTCACGTTCAGTATTGCCTGGTACGTGCACACAGGAGCTGGGCTTATTGCAAAACTTCTGCGCATGTGCCAAGCCTGTCCTCCCTCCCTCTTTGCTTTTACTTTAACAGCACGCATATAATTTGCATATCATTCCCTTTGAGCATTGGTGAGCTAATTTTCTGTGCTGTTCTGGCAGTGTAGTTTCGGCGCTGTTGGCTTACCGCAGGAGTTCTGAGCATCAGGCCCAAAGAGCTGAAGTGGGATTTCAACCTGGGTCTCTTGGTTCACTAACCATTAGGCTGTTTCTCAAGTCTACATGGAGCTCTATTAAGAAGTTAATAGATTTCAGTACCATGAACCTCCATCATTCTTGAAGCTGTCAGACCCTTCTATCCCTTGCTAGGGGGGACAGCAACCACTGGGGGATTAAGGAAATGATTTGCTTTAGAGGGGCATAATCGAACAGCACTGGCGAAATAGATTGCTGGCTTTCTATTTTGGCGGCGCCGCAACAACTGGCCGGAACCGTATTATCGAAAAAGATGGCCGGCCATCTTTTTTTTCGATAATACGGTTTAGCCCGGCCAAATGCCAGAGTTTGCCGGGTTTGAGATGGCTGGTTTTGTTTTTCAGCGATAATGGGAAAAAATGCTGGCGATCTCAAACCCCGCGCAATCCAAGGCATTTGGTCGTGAGAGGAGCCAGCATTTGTAGTGCACTGGTCCCCCTGACATGCCAGGACACCAACTGGGCACCCTAGGGGGCACTTGTAAAAATTTTTTTAAAATATACAAATAGCTCCCAGGTGCATAGCTCCCTTACCTTGGGTGCTGAGCCCCCCAAATGCCCCCCAAACCCACTCCCCACAACTCTACACCATTACCATAGCCCTTATGGGTGCATGTGGGTACAGTGGGTTGTTGGGGGGGGGTTGGAGGGCTCAACACTTAGCACCACAAGTATAACAGGTAGGGGGGGATGGACCTGGATCTGCCTGCCTGAAGTGCACTGCACCCATTAAAAACTGCTCCAGGGACTTGCATACTGCTGTCAGGGAGCTGGGTATGACATTTGAGGCTGGCATACAGGCTGGCAAAAAAGGTTTTTATTTTTTTAGTGTGGGAAGGGGTTGGTGACCACTGGGGGACTATGGGGAGGTCATCCCCCATTCCCTCCAGTGGTCATCTGGTGAGTTGGGTCACCTTTTTGAGGCTTGGTCGTGAAAATAAAAGGACCAAGTAAACCCGGTAAAATACTGCTTAACGCTGCTTTTTTTCCCATTATCCGCAAAAGCCGGCCATCTGGTAGCCACGCCCATGCCCGCCTTCGCTACGCCGCCGACACACCCCCTTGAACTTTTGCCGACTCAGCGACGGGAAAGCGGCGATGGTGTCAAAAAAGCAGCTTTCGATTATACCGATTTCGCCGCTTTTGAGAGATCGCCGGATATCTCCCGATTTATGTCGGAAGATCGCCAGCGATCACTTTCGAAAATAAGCCTGTTAGTCTCTAAAATGGACAGTTGCTCATTCAGAGCACCTTTTCTATAACATGGACATGCCAAGTACCAGGTCTAAACATCCGTATTTTCAAACATAGATGTCTCTTCCACTTTTGAAGTCAGATGTCCATATTTTGACCCTTCCCCAGTCCCATCTAAAACACACCCAAACCACTTGGATGTATTAAAGTTATAGACATTCATATCCTGGCTTTATAAAAATCAGGATTTGGATGTCCATGCAAAATGGATATCTAAATGCCAGTTTTCAAATATTCAAAAACAAAAATAGAGCTTCCAAAATGAAGGAACATTGTTTTGTACATTGTGTCTCAAGAATTGTTTACTTTATACCCCAAGACCATTTCAATCAAACGAATATTGTTTCTGGAACTTGAACATATCCTTGTGTCAAACTCAGCCCAGTAATATTCATAAATATCACTACTTATATGCTGTTCAAATATTTAGCATAAACCTCTGCCCTACTGACGTTTGAGTTTTGGTTTTGCTAATCTCATCTCCGCTTTGGGCAAGCTTGGAAAGTGGATTAAATGAACTTGGAGACTTAACGGGGGCAGTTCTATAAGGGGGCATATACTTTGGGCTATTTTACCCCTTACTCTATACAAACTAGTTGACATATGATATGGCATGTACTTAGCTAATGCGCATGCATAGAGACAGAGTTCTGGGCAGCTCATGAGTGAAGCTCACAAGTATGCATGTACATGATAAAACATTTGCATGGATATTTATAGCTGCTACTTAGACTAGTATTTATAAAGGAAACTAGATGCCTTTTCTTTATAAACTGTCGCTTAAGCAGGTGTCTCTTCCCCAATATGACCCAAAAATATAAAAATATTGGAATACTCAGCAAAATTGTTTGGAGAGAAAAATTCCATGCCTGCTTTGCTTTTCCAGGGTTTAAATGTGTTTGGGATGGGGGGGGGGGGAGTATTTTTTTACAGGCTTATCAATAGAAATCAAACAAAATAAAACATGAAAAAGAAAATAAGATGATACCTTCTTATTTTCTTTTCCATGTTTTATTTTGTTTGATTTCTATTGATAACCTTTAAGAGTGGACTAACACGGCTACCACACCTCTCTACTTTACAGGCTTAGAATGCTGCTTTAGTACCTCACATTTCACCGTAATTCAGAAGGGACAAAGTTTAGATACAGCAGGGAAATGTGGGAAATTCCTTTCAAATTTACACAGGTGTCATACATCAAACTCAGCCGCCATAGGATTCTGTACCCATGGATAGAAATGGCCAGAATTGTTCAGAGAAATAACTGCCTATATAGTCGGAATATTGCTGAAATGCACATAGAACTGCCAAAAAGCTTTCTGTATGGCCAAACCTAAAGCTTAAGATACACATAATTCAAGCTTTTACTGCCAAGTGACCTAGGTCCAGATAACAGTATCAGCTTGTATATCTAGGACACTTTCTCTCTATATAGAGCTTGGGCAGGGTTCTGCTCACTTTATGAAGCTCAATCTGCCAAGAGGATTTCTCATGCCAATTAACGCAGTCTTCCTTCTCTTAGCTGTCACAAGTTTCACGGCATAGGCAACTTCTCTTCCGTTGAAGTATTATGGCCTCTGCTTCCTACTGTGAAAGATTTGGCTTTGTGGAAGGATTTAAACAAGCAGTATTAATGAGGTCTAGCAGGTACCCTGCTCCACACAAACATGTTTTTCACAAATGCCAGCATGCCTAAGCTGTGAAGTCCTGAATCAATCACATAGTTAGATTGCAAACAAGAACATGAGGGACTGGAACACTGCCACCCCTCCACCATCAGAGCTACAATTATGCAGCCCTCCAGCACATTCCCATCACAACTTTAAGGGGGGGGGGGGGGAGGAGAGCGGAAGGGAGTTTTCCTATGGCTTTGCCTCAAGCTAGCATAGCTTATTTTTGAAAACCTAGCCCAAACTTTCAGTGCCCAAAATAAGGCAATACATGATGTGCTGGTTTATACATGAAACAAAATGTAACAAGGACAGTGCTGGGCAGACTTCTACAGTCCATGTCCTTAAAATGGTAAGGAGAAATCAAGTTTTTTATATGTTTGTTTATTTTAATAGACTCCTGACGCAGGCCTAGCCAGCCGAAACACAGCTATGTCGAGTCCAGAATAATCTGTAATAGATTTTTTTACTGATTGGAACGTTGTCCACTCATCCTCGTGTCATCTTCGCTGTACATTGTGTACCTTGGAGAGTTGTTTCTTCTGTGTATACGTCGCACATTAAGGACAAATCAAGACCAGGTATAGATATATGAAGTATCACATACCATGTGAAATGAGTTTACCTTGTTGGGCAGACTGGATAGGGTTACCATATGGCTCAAGAAAAAGGAGGACAGATTGAGCCAGCCGGGTTTTACTTCCATTGCTTTCCGTTAAAAGCAATGGAAGTAAAACCCGGCTGGCTCAATTACTTCCATTGAAAGCAATGGAAGTAAAACCCGGCTGGCTCAATCCGTCCTCCTTTTTCTGGAGCCATATGGTAACCCTAAGACTGGATGAACCATACAGGTCTATCTGCCATCATCTAGTATGTTACTATGTAACAAGGGGTGGGAGACTGTTCCATGCACCGACTCTGCACAAGGAGGCCTCATCTTTCTAAAACTTTACTTCTACATAAGTACATAAGCATCGCCATGCTGGGACACACCAAGGGTCCATCGAGCCCAACACCCTGTCTCCGACAGCGGCCAAAAGAACAAACAATTTGTCCTGCCCATCCCAGAAATAGTGGATTATTCCCACATCCATTCAATAACATTCTATGGCCTTTTTCTCCAGGAAGCCATCCAACCCTTTCTTAAAGTCCGCTAAGTCAACCGCCTTAACCACTTTTTCCGGCAATTAATTCCAGAGTCTAACTACGCATTGAGTGAAGAAAAACTTCCTCTGATTCGTTTTAAATTTACTATATTGCAGCTTGATCACATGCCCCCTTGTCCTAGTATTTTTGGAAAACGTAAACAGATACTCCACATCGACCCATTCCACTCATTATCTTATAGACCTATATCATATCTCCCCTCAGCCGCCTTTTCTCCAAGCTGAAGAGCCCCAGCCTCTTCAGCCTTTCCTCATAGGGAAGTTGTCCCATCCCCTGTATCATCTTTGTTGCCCTTCTCTGCACCTTTTCTAATTCCACTATATCTCTTTTGAGGTGCGGTGACCAGAATTGAACACAATACTCAAGGTGCGGTCGCACCATGGAGCGAATTTGGAAGAAGGTGCTAGCTTGACTGGGGATGTGAGAACTGACTTAAGCTCAAGTTCATTGCTTCTCCCACTAATGTTTCTCGTGAGCTTTGGCAAGCCACTTTTCTCCTGCCTCAGGTACAAAACTTAGACCTTGCTCAAAAGGGCTTGCAGACTACCTAATACACCAGATTGTACTTGCCTTTGGAAAAGTAAAGAATTCAAATCAAGTCCAGTGCTCCAAAAAGATGCCTGTTACCCAGAACAGCTATAGTACAAGTAATGCGAGAGCAAGCTTTGCAAAGGGAATGGACCACCCTAAAGGACAAAAGAATAGTCTCCAAGCCTGTGGAGACTACAGCAACTCAGACTGTCAACAGTAAGGCCAGCTAGCCAAATTGTGGTGCTGTTTGTGACAGGGACAGCTGTATTTTCAGAACAGAAGTGCGATCACCAATATATTGCATGTAGATCATACATCTTAGGGGGCAGTGGTGTAACTGTACACCTGGTATGCGCCCATTCTGTAGAGGAACATAGGTTCCTTGATAGAAAATTAGCATAACCTCAAGAATGTGTTTATGGCTGATGTGTTTGCACCTAACTTAGGGGGTCTTTTACTAAGGTGTGCTCACGTTTTTAGCGCACGCTAAACGTTAGAAACGTCCATAGGAATGCACTGGCATCTTTAACGTTTAGCACGCCTTCGTAAAAGATCCTGTTAGAGCTGAGTAAGTTATGTATGTAAGTGCGAGTCCTGCCCATGTCCCGCTAGACTGTCCATGTGTGTGCGCCTCCCTGTACAATATACAGTATATAAGATATTGGCGTATTTACCACACATTTAGGCAATTAGGGCCAGATTCTATAAATGGCCCTCAGAAACTGGCACTGAATTTGGTTGATGCCCAATGCTCCCTTCACCCAGAAGATTGCACCCACTTATCTCAGACCAATGGTACTTTGAGACTGGATTATATTTTTGTAGATCGTTCCCTTTTCACTTTTGTAGCCTCAGTTGTTATTGGACCAGTGGAGATCTCAGACCTTGCACTAGTGTAGATAGATGTGGAGGCTCCCGTGTAGTACCACTCCACCTCGGGTTGGCGTTACCTCTCTATATAAAGATCCTGAGTTCCAGAGATATTTTCATGAATTACACAGGGCCACGTGCCTCTCTGTTGGTGAATGGGGTAGACTTGCCCTTTCCCTATTTTGCAGGGAACACAACAGGGGTGTCCTCTCTCTCCACTTTTGTTTTTGCTTTCCTTGGAGCCCTTGTTGCATGCCCTAAAGCTAGACAGGGACATCTCTGGGGTACAGGTGCTAAACAATCACATCAAAACACTCACTTTCACGGATGACCTGTAGGTGATATTGACTAACCCACAGATCTCCCTTCCTGCTGTCTTACACAAAATCCAATACTATGGCCAATTTTCAGGATTTAAATTGAATTTGCACAAATCGTGGGCACTCCTAGTGTTGGCCACTATGAGACACAATTAGGAGGGAAGGTTCCCTTTGGAATGGTTAGATGGCCCCCTTAAGTATTTGGGAGTGTATATCACCTCCGATTTATCTCAACTTTATGAGTTGAATGTTGCGAGATTGATGGCAGATATGCATGTGAAACTTCAGGAATGGCATGCTTTTTCCTCTCTCTCTCTTGGGCCAGAATGCACTATATGCTTCTAATATCTTGCCGGTTTTATGTGTTTCATTTATTGCCATTGTATCTGACAGTTTCAGATGACAAATGTTTAAATCAGCATTTACAAAGATTCCTTTGGCAAGGGAAAAGGACACGTTTACCTGTGGGCACTATGCAAATAATGGTGGAGTATGGAGGGCTAGGTATATTAAGCATTAGACATCTTACTGTAGCTAGTGGTATGAGACATATCAATGACTGGTTTCAATCTACACATGACTTCTCTGCTACAGACTTGGAAACTCACCTGGCTGCTGATGTTGACTTTAGTTGTCTTCTCCATACTTCTGGAGGTAGGATTCCCTCTGTAACTATTTCCTTCTGCTAAACCGGTGTGACGCTGGATTTGCTAACACCACCACTTTTCCTCTAGTCACTCTATTTTTGGCTAATATGTGGTAATCCTGCCTTTCCACCAGGAAACCTTTACTCAACTTTTTGCAGATGGAGACTATTGGGCATTGTTTATCTCCTTCAGGTAGTGACGGATGAGGGGCACATGAAATCTCTCTCAACTCATCAACAAGAATTTGCACTTTGTGCCACAGACCTTTTTTATCATCATCAACTACACTATTATGTAGAAGGCTTGTCTTGGGAGGACCTTGCAGAAGATGTCCAGGAAGAGATTCCTACTGCTTACATGAGGGCAGAACAAAAAGTTCCCCTTGCTTACCATCACCAACACATCAGAGATGCCATACCTGAACTTGATTATGCACGCTTGTCAGCTATATGGAGTACAAACCTCTCCACTCAAATATCAGTGGCTCTGTTTAAAACTCATGTTCTCTCGATATGACGCCAAATTACAGCATCTGCCCATTGGGAACTATTGAACAAATTTGCTCTTTGCCTTTATATGGCACCGTGATGTGCCTTTCCTATGGGACTTTCAGCAACTGGAGCTTGCTTGAAGTGTGGGGCTCCTGGAGTGACTGAGCCATATGTTTTGGACATGCCCTGTGGTTGCTGCATTTTGGCGTAGACTTTTGCGATGGGTTTCCTATCTTTGGTCCTGTGGGTGGCATGCCCAACCTGAGCTCCTTTTTGGTGGGGTAGTCTGCTCCAGTACCTCAGGGCATGAAATCCTTTGTGTCCCATTCTATACTCATGGCAAAGAAAATTAACCTTGTGGATTGGTTCTCTCAACAATGCCCCTATATGTCCCAATGGCGGGCCCATATGATTGCCCTGGTATGCATGGAATGTTTTGCAATCAAAGATATCTCAATCTCCACCAGGATTACAATTTCAACAGAGTTGGGACCATTTTTGGAACGCGTTGTCACCGACTGCACGCAATAGACTTTTGAATGTTTAAGACTGTCTTGTTAGCTCAAGTAAGGGGGAGAGGGTGGGTGGGTAAGGCAAGAAAGGGGAGGAACTTTCAACGTTTATATGATTGATACTAGTATTTCTGTTTCATGTTACTGTTCTATGTTATAATAAAAATAAGATTGAAACATAAGGCAACACAAGTTCTTATGAGCCTTAATAAAACAGGCTCCCAGATAAGTGCACACAAATTCACATATTCCTAACACAAGATGTGTGCACATACTATATCCCCGCAACACTATAATCTTATTACACCTATTTTCCTGCTTAGCACACAAAATTATGCATCCAGGTTATAGAATACTGCCAGTTCTTCACATATCTATTGTTAAATTCGGTGCTAGTTGGCATTATCAATGATTGGCTAGAATTGGAGTTAGCACTAATTTTCAGTTACTTGTGTAACCACACTTAGTTGAAGTATTTTATAACCTTACCATGAAATTTCTTTAGTGCATAACTGCTAGGGGGTATAGATGTGGAATGGGCATGGGTGTAGTTTGGGGGGCAAGGCAGGCATTGTCGTCCCCCCTCCCAAAACGAGCTGCCTTTACCTAGTTTGAAGCCTCAGAAAACGTGGCTCGCCACTCTGCTTTTCTCACAATTGGCATCCCCCCTCTCTCCTTCTACCCCCCATAAGGCCTGGTATCACTCACCAACTGCCCACAGCCTCAAAAATGAAAACGCATTGCCTTCAGCCTGCCCCGGAAGCCCTTCTTTACAGCTTCCTGTCTACACAGGAACAGTAGTTCATGGGGAGAGAAAGGCTTTCAGGGCAGGCTGAAGGCAGCGTGTTTTCATTGCTGAGGCTACTGACAGCTGGAAGATGGGAGGACTGCAGGTGGGCAAAGACTGATACCAGGCCCCACAGGGGTGAAAGGAGAGAGATAGATGTCGCACCCACAGTTATGGGGGAAAAGGAGGGTAGGGTAAAAAAAAGATGCCACATCACAACAGGAGGGTGAGTATGGGAGAGTGATGCCAGACCTTGGGTAAGAAGGTGAGGAAGAGAAGAAGAGATGCTGGACTGGGGGGGGGGGGGGGGGGGGGGAGGAGAGCAATAAATGCTGGGACAGGGGTGTTGGGGAGATTGGGAAAGATGCTGGATCCATGGAGGGGACAGTGAGATATGCTGGCCCTGGGGTGGGGGTGCAGGAGGAAGAGGAAGAAGCTGGATACGGGGACTAACATGGACACGGGGGGGGGGGGGAGGGATGAGGGTAGCTACTGAATATGGGAAGAATAGGGAATAGGGACAGGGACACAGAGGAGTGACAGTGGACATCACAAAAGAAGAAAAGTCAAATGGACAGGAGATACTGTTTTCCAGATAGAAGATGGATGGGACTAGGGGGTGTGAGTGGGTAAATGGGAGGGGATAGGTCTCTGAAGGGGCTGAGAGGGTAGAAATGGGGTTAACAAGATTGTGAAAGAAGCAATAGGACATGGAATGTGGGGTAAGAGATGGAAGAATGGCTTGGAGGCAGGGAAAGGAAGAAAAGGATGGATCTGGGATTGATAGGGTGATGAGATGCAGTGGATGGTAGATGAGGGCTACCAAATTTGTACACCAAGCCTAAATTTGGGTGTGCAAGTTTTCTAGAATGACAGGTCAATGGCATTATAAATTGAGGTCATTAAAAGGAAGTGCACAAGAATGGAAACAGCCTTTGAAGTTAGGATTTGGATGATCAAACATGTTGAAACTAACAGTAGTTCAGACGGGGCCTTTTTACTAATGTGCACTAAATGCACTTACTCACCCCCCCCCCCACACACACTTTTACAAAGCTGTGCTAGCGGCTGCCATGTGGCCATGCTGACACAGCCCATTCACTAGCGCAGCTTCATAAAAGGGGAGGGGTTAATGCGCTGCTAGCGCACAACCACATAAAGGGTTTTTCAGTAGTTTAGCAGTCACTGTCCCCTGGATTCTATATAGCACGCTTAGATGTATTTTATAATTACATGCATAGATTAATTGTTTTAACAAGCTGTTAAGCACTAACAGCTCTTAAGCAATGATTATTATTATTTATTTATTGCATTTGTATCCCACATTCCCCCACCTATTTGCAGGCTCAATGTGGCTTACATAGATTTGATAGACATTGTCATAACAGGATATCAGATACAGTTAGTAATGTGTAGCGATTAAGGAAGGGGAGAGGGAAGAAGGAAGAGAGTTGTTAGGGTAGTTATAGAAGGTGTGTGTTCATAATTGAATGGACTTAGTGAGGTTATAGGTTCTCATTGTAGGCCTTGTAGAAGAATGTTTTCAGAGATTTTCGAAAGATAGTTGTTTCTTTGATTGCTTTCAGGTCTGTAGGTAATGCATTCCATATCTGCGTGCTCTTGTAAGAGGAGGTAGTGGCGTGCATCAGCTTGTATTTAAGTCCTTTGCAGCTGGGGTAATGCAGGTTGAGAAATTTGGCAAAAATCAGAATTTACACATGTACATTTGCTAAGCGTATTCTGTAATGTATTGCACCTAAATTCTAACGTGCGTAGGCAAAAATGGCGTGGAAATGGGCATTCCAAAATCTACGCAAGTTGTTATAAAATATGGGCTACTGCGCCTAGATCTACACGCAGGGATTTACACCAGCTTTTCGTTGGCGTAAATGGATGTGCATAGGTTCCGTCACATTAACTACGCCTAAGTGTATTGTAAATACCGTGTGTAGATTTACGTGCAGTATTTAGAATATGTTTAGACGTAATTGTTTAGCGCATGCTAATTTTAGGTGCCATATATTAAATCAGGCCCTGTGCGGGAACTTGAATATAACAAAGTGCAAAAACCATATCCCATTCCCTTCCCACTCCGTACAACCCTCCCCAGCAAAATGTTCTTAGGAGAAATTGGGAAGTCCTAATAAAACCATGAAAGGTCACAATTTTTGCAAGATAGTTGTTTAAAAGTTTAAAAGTCCACTGCGTGCTTCATGTGGTATGGTAAGCCAAAATGGCTCCCAGCTGACTACAAAGGTCTCACCCATAGAGCTATTTAAATCTCAGCTCTCCATATGCAACTGCTCAAGCATATAAGCCCTCCAATGTTGAGGCGCAGGAGGCTCAGGCTGTAGCCAAGCAAATAAGATTGTTTTTAAGTACAAACCAGGGGGTGTAACTATGTGGGGCCATGGGAGAATGGGCCCCCGTAGATTTGGCCCTGCCCCCCCGCCACCAACCCCTTCGACCCCCCTCCTGCCGCCGCCGTCAGGTACCTTTGCTGGCGGTGGTCCCCAACCCCTGCCAGCCAAAGGCCTCTTCTGCGGCGCGGCCACGTTGCTGATCTGCAAAGCTTGTTTCTGCGAGTCTGATGTCCTGCACGTTCCTCTTCTCCGGCGCGGCCCCATTGCTGATCTGCTGATTCATGGCAGTAATTAGCAGGATGTCAGACTCACAGAAACAGAAGCCTTGCAGATCAGCAACACGGCTGCGCCGGAGAAGATGACTTCGGCTGGTGGGGGTTGGGGACCCCCGCCAGCAAAGGTACCCGACGAAGGCAGCGGGGGAGAGTTGGCAGCGGCAGGAAGGGGGGGGGGTCGAAAGGGTTGGCACTGGGGGGGGGTCAAAGGTGGTGGTGGTGGTGGCGGTGGTGGTGGGGGGGTTGGCGGCTCTGGGGGGGGGGCTAAAATGTGCCCCCTCACCTCAGGCTCTGGACCCCCCCCCCCCCCCCCGCCGAAGTCTGGCTACGGCCCTGGTACAAACAATTGAGATCTTCACATGAAACACTTATATCCCCGTGGGACAGGGTAGCCCAGGACATTGTGGCCAAAAAGGAACAGTGGCAGCATAACAATAGCACAAGACCACCACTGTTGCAACTTCTGGAAGATTCTATTCAGAGAGCTTCACCTGAGGGCGATGCCTCCGTAGCAATTCTTAAATAATAAAAAAAAAAGGCTCTCAAGACACATTTAGCACCAGAAAATTAAAGTCAGGTCCAGGTCAGCGTAGAAGGGTCTAGTGACACCCCTTTCCCCTCCCTCCAACCCAATTTTGCCGACCCGAATCGGCCCCTCTTTCCCTGATTAAGGAAATTTCCTGGTGGTTGGGGGAGGGGGAGAAGGGGTCAAGTCAGGTTGGGGTGGGTACTGCTAGACACCAGGCATACGTTTGGGGTGGGAACAGGTGTCAGGTGTTGCCGCTTTCAGGTACAGACAGGAAAGTTAGTGCAAAGGAAAGAGCAGCTAATTACTGCCATGAATTTAACACAGCATTAATTGGCATGCTGCTCATTACTCTGAACATACCACAGTAATTTTCCTGCGCTAGGTTCATAGTTGAATGAACCTTTGAGCGGCGGGCTCCAAGAAACTTGTACAGCATGGAGGGCTGGCTGTGTGCCAGATCAGCTTTTTTTTTTTTCTAACCCCTACATCCCTGCTGCAACTGGTAATCTCCAAATAACCAGACTGAACTGGCCACGAACTGCACAGAAGCTGCAGGGTCTAAAGTTTAAACTCACAGCTGAGCTATATTGTAGTACAGCAGGCATGCATGAAGCAAACCAGCTTTTTTTTATGATAGTGTTAAACTGTAACCTGGAAGTCATTTAAATACCTGGAAATCATTTAAATAACTGGGAGGGAGAGCCTAAAATAGAAACTGCTGGCAGAATTAGCACATGGTCCAGTACCATCACGGACATGCAAGTAGATAGAAAGGTCACTACTTCAACCATACTCACTTTTCACAGGAACACAGCCTAAAAGCCCTCCTATCTCATCATAACCATTATGATTCTTTTGTACATATGGCAGCTATTTGTATAATCACATCATCAGCCCTCTCTTATTATTCCTAAAGAAAACCATTTTCAGGATTAAGACAAGCCATTAACAATGTTGGAATAGATGCCCAAATAACTGGTTTCAGATTAACTTGTATCCAAGGGACATCTCTTTGCAAAACGTATCAAGACCAGTAAATTGCTTGTGACACATAGAGGGGCATAATAGAACGCGAACGCCCATTTGTAAAAACGTCCATCTCCGAGAACGGATCCGTGAAGGGGCGGGCCGAACTGTATTTTCAAAAAAAATGGACGTCCATCTTTTTTTTCGAAAATACATTGGATTAGGGCGTTTTTTGAGCTGGGCGTTTTTGTTTTTTAGCGATAATCGAAACCGAAGCGTCCCAGCTCAAAAACAACCAAATCCAAGGCATTTGGTCGTGGGAGGGGCCAGCATTCATAGTGCACTGGTCCCCCTGAGATGCCTCTATGCCAGCCTCAAATATCATACCTAGCTCCATGACAGTAGTATGCAGGTCCCCAGAGCAATTTTACTTTAGTTGGTGCTGCGCGAGACCCATGCAGAGAGGAAAAATCGGAAGAAAAAAAAAACAAGCAAGCAAGTGCAGTTAGGGACGTCCAAATTAAAAGATAGTAAAAGGGGGATTTGAACCAGCAACCTTTTGATTACAAGCTCAGTGCTCTAGCCAGTGCACCACTGATTAGATGTCCTTCCCTTTCCATTAAGTCTCTCCAAGTTTCTGTCAGCCAATCACAGCTCATTTAGCTGACATCTGTGTCAGCTAAACAGCGATGATTGGCTGACAGAAATTTGGAGGGACTTAATGGAAAGGGAAGGACATCTAAGCACCTGAATAATGTGGTTCACTGGCTAGAGCACTGAGCTTGTAATCAGAAGGTTGCTGGTTCGATTTCCCCTTTTACTATCCTGGTAATTTAGACGTCCCTGACTGCACTTGCTTGTTTTTTTTTTTCCTTCCGATTTTTCCTCTCTGCATGGGTCCCGCACAGCACTAAGTAAACTAAAATTACTTCGGGGACCTGCATACTGCTGTCATGGAGCTGGGGATGACATTTGAGGCTGGCTTACAAGTTGGGAAAAAAGTGTTTAACATTCGTTTTTTTTTGGTGGGAGGGGGTTAGTGACCACTGGGGGAGTCAGGGGAGGTCATCCCCGGTTCCCTCCGGTGGTCATCTGGTCATTTAGGGCACTTTTTTGGGACCTGTTCGTGAAAAAAACGGGTCCAACAAAAGTGACCTAAATTCTCTCTGAAAACGCCTTTCTTTTTTCCATTATCGGCCGAGCACGCACATCTCTGCTCAGCCGATAACCACGCCTCAGTCCTGCCTTCACCACGCCTCCGACACGCCCCCGTCAACTTTATGCGTTCCCGCGACGGAGTGCAGTTGGAAACGCCCAAAATCGGCTTTCGATTATACCGATTTGGGCACCCACAAGAGAAAGACGTCCATCTCCCGATTTAGGTCGGAATTTGGGCGTTTTTCTCTTTCGAAAATAAGCCTCATTGGAACTCATTTCACATGCTACATTAAAGAAACCAGAAGCAAGTATACCTATAAATAAGAATGGCATTTAATGGTGTATTTGTTTTCAGTGGGGGAAGGGAAAACAGCGTTTCAGTTCAATTGTTTTGTTGTTTTTTTTTTTGGCTACACTGCAAGATCTTAAAAGCAAAGATTGCTTACAGATATGGTCATCCATTTTCAAAGGTCTCTTCAACCGGATACTGGCAGGAACTGTCTGATCAATCAAGCCATCGATACTCTAAAGATTTAAAGACAAGGTAACCAAACATCAAACCGCTATCATGGGCAAATCAAATCTTTGCACCCTGTGTCAAGTCTCTCAAGACTTGTTAACTGTAAAGTCTCAATATCTTGAAGTATAACCTTGGCACACCAGAACACACCTGAAGTCTCTTTATTTTCTGAAGTTTCCTTTATTGCATACATATAGGTAATTTACTCACAGTCAGATGTTCAGAAGTGTTGCCCCAGGGCACAGAGACAGGGCCGCCAGGGGGGACAAAATTCCCCAGGCCCGGGCCTCCAAGGGGGCCCGGCGCTGACCATCTGCCACCGGGCTGGGCCCCCTGCATTGAAATCACAGTGCCTCTCACCTCCGTGTGAAAGCGCTGCAGGCAGCAGCAGATCGCCTCCCTTCAGGCCTCCTTCCCTCCCTCGTCTGACATAACTTCCACGAGGGCGGGACACAGGGAGGGAAGGAGGCCCGAAGGGAGGCGATCTGCTGCTGCCTGCAGCACTTTCACATGGAGGTGAGAGGCGCTGTGATTTCAATGCAGGGGGCCCAGCCCGGAGGCGGAGGGGGGTCGGCGGCCTCAGGGGGGAGTGGCGGCAGCAGCGACCTCGGGGGCAGCGAAAACAGGGCCCTGGGGGCAGCCTTGCCCTGGGCCCAGCCCAGTCTGTCAGCGGCCCTGCACAGAGACTCCATAATTCTGAGAGCTGTATCAGTGGTTGGAGGTAGAAATCTGAAGAAAGGCAGCTTTATTGCAGAGGTGGGAAAATAGTTGAACAGGTAGAAGTAGCTCAGAGCTGGGTGACTGGAAAGTGCAATATCTCATTAGGAGGATATATTCAAGGTAAAAAACCAAGTTCGTTCCAAGGAGTTTAGCAGGATAAGTGCTGTCTGAAGCAAGATGGAGAATGCCTCATGAAGATGAGACAGAGGCCATGAAGGCTCACACAGGCCCAGGGAGGAGGGGGTAAAGAGACCAATGGGGACAGAGCCTGCCATCAGGTAGCAAGGGTGGTCCTAGAGGACAGCCCTCGATTGGAGGCAAAGGTCATACCTGGCTGACCTCTCAGGACAGAGATAGTAAGAACACAGACAGGCAAGTGTGGCTGCATTGCCTGTGAACTACAATGCATTGCTCACATATCTTTGCAGTAAGAACCGCAGCAGTACTGAAAATCCTTAGAAGTGAGAATAACAGTAAAAACATTAAACACATTTTAGGGTCACATTATAAACTAGTGCAAGGCTGTCGGAGGACAGAACACCCTGCATCTCACAGTAAACATACTTCGGAAGACTCAGCTCCCGCCGAGGAGGCGGTCCACCAGCATTCACTGGGCAATGGCCAGAAAGGGGGGACCAGGGAGCCTCTGGCCTCGATTATTTCACTTAAACAAAGAGCATCAGGTGGTACCGAGTTGGTGAGAGCTCCTCCATCGGATAATTAGCAGCACACCACTGGTCAAGAAACACAGCCTGCAGAAAAAGATCGCGATCAAAGCAGCAGCAGTTCCCAATTTCTAAGCCGCATCTTTTCAGGCTGGCTAACTTCTCCCACAGATTCACATTGTGTGCTCTGGGCACAGCAACAGGTCAGAAAGGCACTTTGATTCGGAGAACAAATCTTGTACAAACGTTAAGTGCAAAGTCCCTTAAACAAAAAAAATGGCCCTCAGAGAGCCTGACCCCCATTCATTACATCGAGCCACAGGGAGACAGACCCTCGTGTACACCCAAAGCCAACTTCTTTTTTACTTTAAAACCAGAAGTGATGCTATAGGACCAGCTTACCTCCAACCCTAGGGTGCGCAGCATCTCCCGCTTCTCCTTGTCTCCGGGCCCGATGTGCCTTTCGGAGAAGTCATCGTGCCGGGGCAAGAGCCGCTCGATGTGCCTAGAGGTGGAGCAGCCAGCCCCGGCCGCCGACCCCACACCCCTGCTACAGCTTCTGAACGCCGCCTGCCACCAGCTCCTACAGGGCTCCTGGATGTCACCGGTGCCCCGGTCCCAAAGCAGTTTGCCCGCGCAAGGCGGTCGGTGCCAGACTCTGCGCGTAGCGACTCCCCAGGACTTGGTGTAGCGTTGCATGATGAGATGCGCGCTGTTGCTAGGTAGCGGCGCTCGCTTTCTTTCCCACACTCGAGGGAAAGTTCCTCATAAAGCACCTGTAGATCTCCTAGCGTCTCTCTTAATTAATCCTGCGACTCCCGCCACCGCCTCCTTATAACCACCCCAACCAATAGACTCAGTGGAGAGGGATGACGTACCCGACAAGCCCCCATGAGGCAGCCAATGGGGAGCTGGCATTGGCCCCCCCTGACCCCCTCCCACCTTCAGCCCCAGCCTGCCACAGGCGGAGAGACTAGACACGCGCGCTTCTTCTTGCTCTGGGGCTTAACATGTGACAGTGTGCTCGCGCCTTGTGCAGGTTGCCGCAGGTTGCTTTAGTTTTCCAGGAAAGCCATCTGCCTTAGGGTGGTTGAGCGTCCCCCAAACCTGGTGAACTGGTTTGAATGGAACTCGAGCGCAAAGTACTGGCAGGCAGGAGAATGGAGTCGGGGCTTTTATCTGCAGCTCCTTAAATGCTGCTGGAGGGAATAAAGCAAGTGGGGCGCCTGCCGAGGTGTCTCTAGGCATAGGGCACAGTATTTGATGAGGCAATAGAGGGGGCAAGCCAGGTATGGGGGGAGGGACACCAGAGTGACATCACAGACTTCCCCTTCCTCCCGTTTATATCAGATGTATAAAATAGTGCAGAAAAAAAATATATATCAACAGTTCTTTACATACAAAGAAACGCCCAGGCAGTTTCAGCCACCCAGTACGACTACCTTTATGATTATAATTCAGTGAATTATTCAACACGAGAGTGAAATCTAGAGACTGTATGGAATAGGTTAGAATCTCAATATAAACCTCATACTTTCGAACTTTGGTAACACACTTCATATTCCCAGACTAGCTCATCTCAAAAACACCTTCTGTTACTTGTGTATTTTTGTAACAGGGCACTTCCTTCCTCCAACAACTGTAGAATTGAAACGTGTTGTGTTTGAATCAGGGAGCCTTACATGATCAGTTTGAACCACATAAGTCCCTGTGCTGATGTTTGAACTGTTCAGAGCAACATAGGTAAAGAGCTGCACAGCATGTTTCAATCATAAGTTGGTAGGAGGGAGGAGAACAGGAGCCACAGTGCCAGCCAATACAGGTGTGGGCTGATTCTGGTTGAGATGGCAAACCATGTTTTAGCAGCAGTGTTGCCCAACTTTGTAAAAGTAATATATTACACTTACTATTTACTTGTTTAATAAAAGTCATACGTTGAATAACTATGAAAAGTAATACATTTCAGGTACTAGTTACTTTGTAAAAGTAATATATTACAGTTACTAGTTGCTTGTTTAATAAATTTACTATGATTACGTAAAGTAATGAGACATTATATTACTCGTTAGTGGAAAAAGTAATGATTAAAGCTATTTCAGTACATTTGCACAAAAGTAATAGTCACAATTACTTGTTACCTTTAAAAGTAATATATTACTGCTAATATATTACTTAATAACATATTACTACCCAACAGCGGTGTACCTACCTTATGTGGCACCCAGAGCAGAGCACACCCCCCCGAGCAGAGCGCGGTCAGCGCATTCCCCCTCCTCCAAGCAAGGGGATGCGTGAAGCAGGTGCACACTGTCGGCTCTGCCGGTCCCCTACCCCCTTCAGACATCAACTTCCTGTTCCGGGGCAGGGGACCGGCAGAGCCAACAGTGCACACCTGCTCCATGTACCCCCTCACTGCCAGCACTCAGGCAAACCACCCCCTCCTCCCTGCCCTTGGTACGCTAGAGCTGCCCAGCACTGTTTAGGGGTAACATCTTCCATCCCATAGTGACATCAAAGCACCTGCCTCTAACATTATAACTTAGGCAGGAGCACTATCAGACCACCACCATGCATCGTTCTCAATTCTAATGTGGTAGAAGGGGCTGTGAGGAAAAGCCAATGTGTCACCCACACTCCCTCGAACCAGTCTGGGGGGGGGGGGCTGAAAGAATCTGGGGTTGCTACTCTGAACACCTTCTCCTGTTGTGGTCTGTCCAGACAAGGAAGCATGTTGTGCACTTTCTCATAAGTACATTTTGCCACACTGGGACAGACCAAAGGTCCATCAAACCCAGCATCCTGTTTCCAATAGTGGCCAATCCAGGTCACAAATACCTGTCAAGATCCCAAAAAAGCTCAATACATTTTATGCTGCTTATCCCAGAAATAAGCAGTGGATTTTTACCATTTTAATAATGGTCTACGGACTTTTCCTTTAGGAAGCCATCCAAACCTTTTTTAACCCCCTGCTAAGCTAACTGCCTTTATCACATTCTCTGGCAAAGAATTCCAGAGTTTAATTACACGTTGAGTGAAGAAAATTTTTTCTCCAATTGGTTTTAAATTTTCTACTTTGTAGCTTCATTGCATGCCCCCTAGTCCTAGTATTTTTGGAAAGAGTAAACAAATGATTCATGCCTACCCGTTCCACTCCACTCATTATTTTATAGACCTCTATCATTTTTCTCCCTCCAGGCTCCAGCACTCTTCCTCCAATGTAGTTCAAACAACTTTCAAAAATACATAGGAGAAGGACAAAAGCGCAGCTCTGCACCTTTTTTCAGTATTGGTTGAGCAGAGGAGGGAGGGGAGGAAAGCAGCAACACTTAGGCCATTAGAGGTGGGGGTGGGGTGGAACTGAGCAGCACACAGGAATGAATTGGGGAGGGCTGAGAACCATGGGTTGGTGGGTGAGTTAGGAAAGCAGGAACTGGGAGATGGGGTTAGTGTTGACTGAGGGATTCAAGATTGGGAGGAGTAGCAACTGGAGCATGAGCAGGTGGTGGGAAGAAGGTTTGGAGGGTGGAGCAAGCGGACTTTTGCTGGGATCAGATTGTAAATCTAGAGGGTGTGATGCTGCAAGCTAGAATGTAAGGGTGGAGCAGGGAGCTGGTAGTGTGAGTTGGGAATATTGTACAATATTTGAATGGGGGTGAGGGACCAAGAGGGCATTAGCAACAGGGTGGGGTCAAGGCTAGGGATTTGCATGGGAACTGAAAGGTGGGGAGAGGGCAGGAGATAGTGTGAAGGATCTGGAAAACTGAGGAAGAGGTGAGAGGCGGGGGAAAAGCTAAAAGACAGACTGATGCTCAGAACTCCTGCGGCATAAACCATACCACTGGAACAGTGCAGAAATTTAGCTCGCCAATGCTCAAAGAAAATGGTATTCAAATTATATGTGCGTTGTAAAAGTGAAAGCAGGGGGGGGGGGGGACATGTTTGGTGTATGCACAGAAGAATTTTGCAGTAAGCTCAGCTCCTATGTGCATGCACCTGACAAACCCAAAAGTGAAAAATACCTTGGCGTCTGTTTCTTTTGCCTTTAAATATTAGTGTTTCAATTTATTTTTATTTATTTAAATATATATTTTTTTACTTGGCTTATTATTTCAATTCTGGAAACAGACGCCAGTGTGTGCTTTCACTTTTGTGTTTGCTCTGACTCCTACACATTCGTCTCTCACTACCAGCACTTAGGGGCTTGCATGGGCTTCCTTCTGCTTCCAAATGATATAAAAACAAGCAGATTTTAAAGAAAGAATCATGAGACATCCTCTCTTCAAACACCCTAAAGTCTGCTCCGAGCTGGCATTTTTTCAGCGGTAAGGCAGCTTAGTTTTGTGCGCTATTCTTTGAGCATTGGGAAGGAATAGAAAATGACCTCATTAACAACCGTTTGACAGCATTAGCATGCTATTTGCGCTAATCTTTGGCCCGCACATTGTCTCCCACGCTAGATCCTCTGAGCATTCTGCACTCACTCATACAGGTGCTAGTCCAGTGCTAATCACCTCTAGGGCCCGTGTTTGGTTCTCAGCATTGGCCCCAGAGTATGCAAATGGGCTGTGGAGGAGATCAAAGTGAGCAGGAATGGGAAATTTGGTAAGACATAAGAGACAGAAGAAAGGGACTGTAGCCAGAGGAGAATAGGGCTACTGAGAGGGGGGCAAAATTCCCAGAGGGGGCCCAGCGCCATCAAGCTTCTTCCTGTCTGCCTGCTTCCGGGTCTGTCTCTCTCCTGCTCCTGTGTGCCAGGACCCAGATGATTGCTTTAACACGATAACCTGGGTGACCCGGGTTATCTTGTTAATGCAATCATTGAGGTCCCGGCACACAGGCACAGGAGAAGACAGACTGAGGGACGAGCAATCAGACGCTGGAAGGTAAAGAGGAGGGTGGAGGCGGCGATCAGAATGTGGGGGGGGGGGGGGGACAGCCGAGTGGGGGGGGGCATGGCATGGTGGTAGCCCAGGTGGGGGGGGGGGGGCGATCCTGCTCCAGGCCTGGCTGTGTCGGCGGCCCTGAAGGAGGAGAGTCAGTAACAGAAGCAGCTTGATGAGGTCTGTCCCCCTCAGGAAAGCTAGAGCATCCCTGCTCCTGCCAGTGTCCAGGGTGTTTTCAATGCAGATGTTTTTATAGCCCTTTTCTGCTGATGTGTACAAGGCAAGGGGAAGAGGCTTATTCTCTTTCCTTCCACCCCACTGCTAGATAGCTAGGGCAATCCATAATGCCATCTGGATACAGTGTAGCAGGACAACAGCCTGACGTGGAAGCAATAAGTGTAACTCTATTTGTAGGTCATTCAACCAAAACAGAACTTTGGACTGTATTCAAGGATTCGATTCATCAATCAATTTTTTTTTTAATTTTCACTGCATGATTTTCATATAGTTTATTGATTTTTCATTTCTGTATTTCTAGTTTTTATTGTTGCAAATATTACATTTCAAACAAATAGAAAAGGAATTCAGCAAATACAATTAGGAATGTATATTTATTTATTTATTTATTGCATTTGTATCCCACATTTTCCCACCTTTTTGCGGGTTCAGTGTGGCTTACAATATGAGTTAGATGTTGGAAATACAATTTGTTACAGATTGGTTGTGGATTACATTTTGCATAATTATGCGAAACAATTGAAGTGTCGTTTGGAGTGTAACAATGGAGCACAAACATTGAAGCATTGGAAGGAAACAATGGGAGCTTAGAGGGCGATAAGGAGGCATAAAGACATATGATATATATCTTTCTGTGATTGAAGGTATGAATGATGTGATATTACGGGAATGAGAGTTCCGAGGTGAATGTGAAGGTTTTTTGTTTAATCAACTCTATTCAAACTGTAGTATCAGAGCTTATAACACACTTAGGGGTCCTTTTACTAAGCTGCGGAAAACGCTAACGCGTGCTAACTGCAGCAAAACGTTCTTACTCTGGGACATGCTCAGGCGTCCCGCAGTAATTTTTGTATGTGTGCGCACTAGCACTAAAAAAATAACATTTCTTCTTTAGCGTTGGGGGCACATTTTGTGCTAATCTGTTAGCGCAGCTACATCCACTGTTCCCTCTAAGCGGAGCGGGAGTTCTCCACTACTGTCCTGCCAGCAGGGGGTGCTGTTTCACCATCATATTTTCAATAGCGAGGGACAGGCAAGCTGTGCATGACTCCAGGGAACTTGACTGTCCCTACCAACTGAAAACACAATATTGATGCACCATCCCCTCCTGGTGGCAATGTGTCAGACCTGTGAGTTCTTGTACCAAGTAGAGCGCTGCCGAGCCCGGTACTCGGACCAGGTTCTGCTTGGCGGCCGGACAACCCCGGGTTTCACCTGCGCTGACCGCTGTTCCCCAGAGGTTGAGCCCCTAGGTGCGAGCGGCCTGCAGGGCTTACGAGATGGAGCAGGAAGCAGGGTGATGAACATGATGGCCAGGCAGGCAGCAGGCAAGAGAGTGATCCAGGTACAGGCAGAGTCAGTAGGCAGGCAGCAGTTCAAGAGCATAATCCAGATAGAGGCAGAGTCAGTAGGCAGGCAGCAGACACAAGAATCATCCAGGTACAGGCAGTAGGCAGGCAGCAGACACAAGAGTAATCCAGGTACAGGCAAGGATGGTAGGCAGGCAGCAGACACAAGAGTAATCCAGGTACAGGCAGACCCAGGTGGGTGGAAGCAAAGCAATCAAGGAGCCTGGAAGCCAGGTAGAGAGAGAGAGCAGAGCCAGGTGCATGGAAGCAAAGCAATCAAGGAGCTTGCAGCCATAGAAGAACTACACACCAGGGGCATAGCCAGACTTTGGCGGGAGGGGGGTCCAGAGCCCGAGGTGAGGGGGCACATTTTTGCCCCCCCCCCCCGCTGGCGCCGCTGACCCCGCCGCCACCACCAACTTTGCCCCCCACCCTGCCGACGACCCTCTTGACCCCCTCCCGCTGCCAACCCGCCGTCGCCTACATTTGCTGGTGGGGGACCCCAACCCCCACCAGCCGAGGTCCTCTTCTTCCCGCAAAAGGCTTCCTTCTGTTTCTGACGTCCTGCACATTGTACGTGCAAGACGTCAGTCTCACAGAATGAAGCCTTGCAGATCAGCTGATCTGCAAGGCTTCGTTCTGTGAGTCTGACGTCCTGTACATACAATGTGCAGGACATCAGAAACAGAAGGAAGCCTTTTGCGGGAAGAAGAGGACCTCGGCTGGTGGGGGTTGGGGTCCCCCGCCAGCAAAGGCAGGTGACGGCGATGGCGGGAGGGGGGTCGAGAGGGTCGTCGGCAGGGGGGTCCAGGGCCAAATCTACGGGGGCCCAGGCCCCCCCGGCCCCACGTAGCTACACCACTGCTACACACACATGGCTCAGGGCTGTGCCAGTCAAGTGTGCATGTCGACGGCCCCTGTGCAGCCCGAGGACGCCGCTTGCGTTGAGGTAGGGGACATGACACAGTGTAGTTGGAGAACACCCACTCAGCTTAGAAGGAACAGTGGCTATATCTCTGTGCAGTAACTGATTAGCTTGTGGTTAGCATGTGAGCCCTTACTGCCAGGGGCAACTCTAGACAATGTGCTGCCTGAGGCGAGGAATGATCTGCTGCCACCCCCCCTGAAGCAAGGAATGAGCAGCTGCTGCCACCCCCCTGAGGTGAGGAATGAGCCGCCGCTCCACCACCACTCCACGCCCCCCTCACGAGGCATGGAATGAGCTGCTGCTGCCATCCCCCCCCCCCCCACCACCACGGTTTGCCATCTCCCCCTTCCTTCCCCAGCCCCTTCCACCAATTTACCTTTTCTTTCTCGTTTTTCCAAAGGCAGTGGCAGCGATTCCCAGAGGCTGCCCCTGCTGCCAGTCCCAGCCCCTTCTCTCTACTGTTGCCGTCTCTCTGACATAACTTCCTGTTTCCTCAGAAGTGGGCCACAGTAGACAGAAGGGGCTGGGACCGGTGGCAGGGCAGCCTCTCAGAATTGCTGTTGCCACCTTTGTAAAAACAAGAAAGAAAAGGTAAATTGGTAGAAAGGGGTTGAGGAAGTAAGGGTGGGAGGTGATGTTGCCTCAGAAGAGTGTCACCTGAGGACCCTGGCCTAATGGTAGGACCGCCTCTGCTTACTGCCTACAAAATAGGTGGCGATAGAGGCTTTCGTGCTAATGGGAAAATTGTTGCAAATATTACATTTAAAAAAATGGAAACATTTACCGTTTTACCTATGTGGTAAAAATGGCCTTAGTACCTGGGAATGACCCGCATAAGCACATAGCTAAGGCCACTTTGTACCACAGTTTGGTGAAAGGGCCCCTTAGATACTTTTGAACCCAATAACTGCTCTCATCCAATCCAGATTGAAACGTCTGTATTATAATCTTTAACTTCAAAATTAATTTCCCCAAATTATCTCACTCTTTGGTCCCCTAGAATGGTGTCCCTCACCAAAATGCAATCATGCTTACAGTGTAAGAATGCACTGTTACACTTACTGCCAGAACTCTGGTAAATCATCCAAAGATGCCATAAGTTGTGTACCGCAAAGGAGTATGTGTGGTTGCTAAAGGTGAACTCATGCTTTCTTGGGCCCCTTCTGCTGTGAAGTTCCAGCAAAGTTGGAGGCAGGTGTGGCTCTCCTTCATCTTCTTGAGTCTCATAGACGTCCTGTCAATAAATTAAAAAAAAGGAAAGAAAGCCTCAAGTTGAAGCAGCTCAGTGGTCTTGTGCTGGTTTCCTTCAATTTCTGTGGTCTTTGCACACAGCTTCTCTCTGGCACTGTATTCTGCATCTGCCTTTCTGGTTATGGCTCTATTTGTTTTTTTTTACAGCATCTTTTTTTTTTTTTTTGCATATAAAATTATAACAAGCAGAAAAAAAGATAAGGCACATAATAGACATATGAAGAACAAACACGGTGAGGAGATGCAGTCAGCTTTTGCAAAATAAGTAGGCTTTATTCGAACAGCATAACACTACTCAAGCACAAGACCAGACACGGCTGTAAACTGAGGTGCAACGCTCTGGTTAGGTTCAGCATTCTAGGAGATCACTATTGCCAGTGCTTGCCATTTGAATACCTCTGATTGGTGGGTAAGTTTTTACATCCCAGCAATCCATCGTGAGAACTCAGATGACATTATTGTTGCTGAAACACGGCCATGTCGGGTCTTGTGCTTGAGTTGTGTTATGCTGATAGGAATAAAGCCTGCTTGTTTTTCGGAAACTGACTGCATCTCCTCACTGTTTGTTCTTCTTGCATTCTTCATGAGGTGCTGGCGCTTCTTTTTATCCTGTTTCATAATAGAAATACTGTATCAACACACAAAAAAAAAAAAAAAAAAGAGAAAGAAAGAAAATGAATCTTCATCTTGGCAGAGTTTAAAAAGGGGTTAGACGGTTTCCTAAAGTACAAGTCCATAAACCACTACTAAATGGACTTGGGAAAAATCCACAATTCCAGGAATAACATGTATAGAATGTTTGTACGTTTGGGAAGATTGCCAGGTGCCCTTGGCCTGGATTGGCCGCTGTCGTGGACAGGATGCTGGGCTCGATGGACCCTTGGTCTTTTCCCAGTGTGGCATGTACTTATCTTATATACACCCAAAGAAACTAAACAGGTCTCATCAGTCCACAAGAGGGGGGAGAGAGAGTGAGATTCAAGTACAAAGAAATAAAATCCCTGAAGCCTGAAGTAAATAACAGGAAATTAAATAAATGTAAACTACCTCTCCCCCTCCCTTTTTACAAAGCTGCTACTGTGCGGTAATGCCGACACAGTCCATTCACTGTGTCACTTTGAATGGGCTGTGTTGGTATTACCGCACCGGCAGCTGCTAGCGTGGCTTTGAAAAAAAGGTGGGGGTGGGGGTAAGACTGAGATAAGCTAACACATACACACTACATAAGCTACTGAGCTTCTACCCTCAAAGCTAGGGAAAGTTGTGACCTCTTTGCATCCACAAACAGTTTCAATTTCAATTGCTCTGAGTCAAAAAAGATATATATTTTTTGAGGAATAGGTTACATAACATTGACATGGAAAATATAATAAACATTTGGCACCAAGCAAAAGAGCCTGTTGACTCATTTGTAGAAACTTTTTCCTATGTTCCTACTTTGTTAAATCAGGAAATATTCAGATCTTTTGTCCTCATAAGAGCTTCTGTCTATGGCAAAAATAAAGTTTCATAATATGATCTCTATGTTGCGGAAACACAAAGGTTACAAGGAGAGTTGCACAAGTCACTGTATCTGATTTTTTCCTGAAACACTGTCAAATCAAGACTGTCCCGAGATATATCTTCCACTTCTGGAACCTGGGCAGCTCCTTGACCAACTTTTACATCTAGAGGCTTACATTTTGATGAGATATAATACAGTTTAGAACTAGGTGGTGTAGCCTCTTTTGGACAGCGTCTTTCATTCACTGGAATAGTCCTCTGGTCACCCCCATTGGACTCTTTTCTCACTGGCTGGATTTGTTCACACTAGTTGACTTTGGACATTCAGAGGGCAATTCTGTAACCGTGTGCCTGTATTTAGGTGTCTATTTTCCTTTTCTAGAATGGTAGTGTAATAAGTTAGATATGTGCTTAAAATTTAAGCAGGAGATATAGAATAATATAAGTTATGCACATCAAACCCCTCATTTTATAAAAGTTGCTAAAAATTGTGTGCACAAATTTGGGCGTGTGCCCAATTTGCATGCGCAATTGAATTGAATAACAATCTAATTAGCGCCAATAATTGACTTTTTAACAAGCAATTATTGGCACTAATTAGATTTAATTGAAATGTACGCACATAAATTTAAGCACAGGATTCATGCCTAAATTTTAAGTGTGAGTCAAAAAAGCGGGTGTGGAAATGGGCAGGTCATAGGTGCATCGGGGGTGTTTCTTTAAGTTACATGCATAATTAGAGAATAAGGACATCCGCACATATAAATTTATGCATGTGTATTTGCATCACGTTTACTTGGTGCAAATGGCAATGCCTAAGGTTAGGCGTGATTCCTGGGCATAAGCGCTATTCTATAAGTCTCGCCTAACTTTAAGTGCATTTTGTAAAATAGCACTTTTTTGGCACCATATATAGTATTTACCCCCTTAAGTGTAAGACCCACTCTTGCTCTCAGACTCCACCCAGGTGTACATCTAGCTGTCTAACACATGCTATGTAAGATACACGTGCAGTTACAGAGTAGCACTTAAATGCATACAAGCTAAAATTGCACCTATGTGCACACATAGGCATGTACACATAGAGACCAGTCCTGTGGATGACTGAGCACAATCAATATTCTTTGCTATACATTTCTAAATTTGGAGGAGAAAGCTCCAGCAGCAGAGCTAGGCAGGGCTCTATATCCTAGTTTCTGCTCCCGCTCGCAGCACAGACAGCCTGAAAGCTGCTGTACTGGCCACTAGAGCCTTTCCTCTGCCACGTCCTGCCCACAGGAAGTTGCATCAGAGAGGCATGATGCAGCAGAGGAAAGGCCCGCCGGCCAGTGCAGCAGCTTTCAAGCTTTCTCTACAAGGATCCCTACTGCAGCAGGTGGAGACCGAGCAGGTAGGAGGGGCTGGCATGATGCCAGACCTGCAGCAGGTGGAGGCCCAGTGGGTGGGAGGGGGCTGGCATGATGCCAGACCTGCGTACATGGGGGAGATCAGGCGAGTGCAGCTTCAGGCAGCCCCTACCATTGGGCCCTGGGCATTTTGCAGGGCTCGCTCAATGCCCCTGGGCTAGGGCTCTTCAGCTTGGAGAAGAAATGGCTGCGGGGATATCTGATAGAGATATATAAAATACTGAGTGGATTGGAACGGGTAGATGTGAATCACTTGTTTACTCTTTCCAAAAATACAAGGACTAGGGGACATGCAATGAAGCTAGTAAGTAGTAAATTTAAAACAAATCTGAGGAAATATTTCTTCACTCAATGTGTAACTGAACTCTGGAATTTGATGTCAGAGAATGTGGAAAAAACAGTTAGCTTAGCAGGTTTTAAAAAAGGTTTGGACACATTCCTAAAAGAAAAGTCCATAAGCCTTGGATAAGCAGCATCAAATCCATTTTACTGTTCTGAGATCTTGACAGGTACTTGTGACCTGGATTGGCCACTGTTGGAAACAGGGTACAGGGCTTGATAGACCTTTCATCTATCCCATGGAGTGATGCTTATATATATATATATTTATGTATGTACAAGTCTCATAGCTCCTCATTCCTGTCTTTTTTGCCAAAGTGTTTGTTTGTTTGTTTATTTATTTCTATCTTCAATATAGCCCTCCTACTCTTTATGACAAAGACCACAGACTATTTTAGTAGCCTCCCTTTGGATTGACTGTTTATATCCTTTTGAAAGTGTGGTCTTCAGAATTCTACACAATATGTCAAGTAAGGTCTGTCCAGAAACTCATACAGAGGCACTACCACCTCCTTTTTCTGCTGGCCATTCCTCTCCCTGTGCACCGAAGCATCCTTTTGGTTTTTGCCATCACCTTTTCTACCTATTTGGCTACCTTAAGATATGATGATTATCCTGCAGTTCTGCTCTTTTGTAAACAGAATTACTTGACCCCACTATACTGTACTGTTCCCTTAGGTTTTTGCATTACATTTTAGCATTAAATCTTAGCTACTACTAATACTACTATAAATCACTTCTATAGCACTACCAGTCGTACGCAGCGCTTTACAATTGAACATGAAGAAGACAGTCCCTGCTCAAAAGAGCTTACAATCTAAATCAGGACAAACAGACAGGACCAAAAAGGATAAGGGAAGGACAGACAGAAGGACACATAAGGATAAGATAAAAGTTACAAGTCAGGAGTCGAAAGCAGCATCAAACAGGTAGGCCTTTAGCCCGGATTTGAAGGCAGCCAGGGATGGAGCTAGACGTAATGGCTCAAGAAGCCTATTCTAGGCATAAAGTGCGGTGAGATAGAAGGAGCGGAGTCTGGAGTTAGCGATGGAGAAGAAGGGTGCAATTAGGAGAGATTTGCCTAGTGAATGGAGTTCTAGGGATCGAGTGTAGGGAGAGATGAGGGTGGAGAGGTAGTGAGGGACTGCAGAGTGAATGCACTTATAGGTCAACAAGAGGAGCTTGAATTGTATACGGAAACGGATAGGGAGCCAGTGATTTCAGGAGAGGGCTGATATGGGCATAACGACTTTGGCGAAATATTAGTCGTGCGGCAGAGTTTTGAACAGATTGAAGAGGAGAGAGATGGCTGAGTGGAAGACCTGAGAGAAGCAAGTTGCAGTAGTCTAAGCAAGAGGTGATGAGAGTGTGGATGAGGGTTCTGATAGCGTGTTCAGAAAGGAAAGGGCGAATTCTGGCGATGTTATAAAGGAAGAAACGACAGGTTTAGCTGCCAAGTATTATACTGTTCCTCAGATTTTGAAAGATCCCTCCTCAGGTTGTCCACACCTTTCAGGGTGTTTACTTTGTTGCAGATTTTGGTATCGCATGCAGAGGAAAACTTTTCCTGATCTTTCATAACATTGCTTACAAAATTGCTGAGAGCCAGACCAAGAACATGTCCTTTTGGGACACCAATGGTAGAGCACCTATCCTCAGAGAGAACACTGTTTTCCACTACCATTTCTCACCTCTCACTCAACCAGTTTGTAACCCAGTCACTTGAGAGCCCAAACCAAGGACACTCAGTTTTTTTGAGTCACTGTGCAGAGCTATGCAAAAGCCTGGTCCAACTCATGCACTCAAAAGAAATTGATCACTTGTCTAACATGACCTACCTCTAGTAAAACCACGCTGCCTTGGATCCTGTAATCCACTGGATTCCACAAATTACGCTATCCTTTCTTTCAGAAGTGTTTCCATTAATTTACTCATCATGGAGGTCAGCCTGTAGTTTCCAGTGTCTTCCTTACTTCCACTTTAAGGAGAGGAACCACATTAGCCCAACTCCAATCCTCTGGTGCCTCTCTCAACTCTAAAGAAGCATCAAAGGGAGCTCCCTGAGTTCCTTCAATACCCTATAATACATCCTATCCAGCCCCGTCACTTTGACTTCTGAAAATTGTTCTAGGTCTATGTCACTTCCACTCTATTTGTGTCTGTTTACTGAGGTCCAGCTCCTGGCCCATCAGAAATATTGTTCCAGGATGATGATAAAAAGTTTATTCACAAATATTTATGTCAGTGCATGTAATAATCCAGCAGATGCGCAATCACAGTTCTGTAAACATATGTTGTACAGATGGACCCTACACAGGTCATGTTTTGTCAAACAAGCCGTCCTCTGGAGTCCTTTCTGTATGTAGCATACATTTCTATTTCTAGAAGGCTGGCCCTGACACTAGGTAAACCAGGCACCTACCTAGAGCATCAGAATCTGGGGGAGGAGAAGGGGATGACCCAACTCTAGTGAGGCAGGTGATCAGCAGTGTTGTTGTCAGTATGGCATGGAGTCTTCCAGCACAGGTCCTACTGCATTCCACTCTCTCTGACATTGGAGGAGGGGGCGGGATGTGGAAACATTTTGTGGGGCCTGTGCTGGAATGTCTCATGCCATGCTAATTTGCTTATGCTTCTTCTATCTGGGAGGAGGTACAGTGATGGTAGGGACAATGATGGAGGCAGGGGGAATGGAAGAGGAAGGAGATGCTGGACACAGGAGCGGGTACGAAAGTGGAAATGAGATGTTGAATAACTAAGACGGCAGAGATTGATCACTTAGTGGGGTAGGACTATGGATTGTAGGCAAGGAAAAGGTAGATGTGATCCTGGACATCTTGGGGGGTGGGCTCAGGGAAGGAAAGGGGAGATACCGGACACCTGAAGGGGTAGGGAAGAGAAGGGAAGGGGAGATTCTGAAGGATAAGCAAAAGAAGAGGAGATACTGAATTCTGGAGGTGGAGGTGGGGAATAGGGCCTTGAGCCATCTCTGAGGGAGCAGGCACAAGTCTGAAGGTTTGCCTAGGGCATTAGATACCCTTGGGCCATTGCTGATTTAAAGTACACATGCACATTTATGGCTCGACAGAGTCAGATTTTGAGAACAACACACAGCTTGGGCAGGTATGTGCATACCCACTTATTTAGGGGCTTTGTGGAAAATAGATCTTTCTATGTATATTTTTGTCCACTTCCTAGTACTGCTTTCCAGTCACTTATAATTTTGCTGATAAAATTCTCTTTTTTTCCTGGCTTTGGCCATAATCTGAATTTTATTCTCTCATCTTGCCAGTCTTGTAGGCTCATTTCTTCAGTAAAAGGCTGTTATCTGTGTTACATTTTGCAATAATGCATTGTACTGAACTCTCATCTTGAATAAAGTCAAAAGGACATGTTAACATTGACATCTGAAACTGTTGGCAAATTAAAAAAGAGGTTTCACAACAATTAGGCCATCCAGTCAAAGCAAGAGAACTGTATAAACAAGTCTCATTGAAAATTTAGATCACATCATTGAAAAGGTTTGGAGGACAATTTTTAAAGCCTTTTTTTTTTTTTTTTTTTTACAGCTAAAGAGGTATTTAACTTGTTAAACTGGGCTGTCTGAAAAATCAACAAGTACAGAAGAACTAAAATTCCTCTGCAACAGTCAAGCAAACACAGCAAAGGAGACAATGAAGATGATGAAAAAACATCCAACGGACTCAAAGAGTTCACATTAGAAGTTTATTCCACAATAAAAACCGGACTCGACACAAATAGTGTTTCGGCCGCAGAGGCCTGCCTCACGAGCCCCTGTGGTTTGGTAGCTGAAAATCTTACAATGTCTAAGAAGTATCAAACCAATAAAAGTAATGCACTAAAAATGTACAAGCTGAACAGCACAGAATTCACAAAGTCAGTCTGCTGACGTGCAGGGTAAAAATGTCCACGATTCATGTCAAGTCCAGTTTTTATTGTGGAATAAACTGTCTGAAAATCAGTCTCATTTACTCTACTGAAAATAAGTGTGTTCTTCTAGCTGGCTTCAAATGAGATGTTCCTATAGATATGTGCACTGTGGTGTATCAGATATTTGGAACAGAGAGTCCCTAAGGACAGGAAATAGAGAAATTAGAGGGGAAACCCACCAGGGATAAAGTACCTGTATGTAATATGTAAATTGCTTTGGTGGTACCATAAGAAGAAAAAGAGAGGGTCCAAAGTATACCAATCAGACAAAGCAGAACAAAAAGCACAAATGGCCCTTCAGGAACAGGATAATGGGAAATTATTTTTTGGAAAGACCCGACATGGCCGTGTTTCAGTGACTCTGTGCCTGCATCAGGGTTCACAACAATATGCATGTCACGGTTGTGACTGTATCCCATGCCTATACTCACCTCGCCTCTGGGTGACCAGGCCCTATGGCTACTGTGGACTGTCTTCTTCCTGTTTCCCAAACATGTTCCAGTATTCATTCCAGTCCTATTCTGATCTTCCAGCATTCCAGACTTGCTTTGGAGTTCCTGCAGCCAAGCCTCACCCTGGTGTTCCTGCTGCCAAGCCTCGCTGTGGTGTTCTTCCAGCCAAGCCGTATTCTGGTGTTTTTGCTGTCAAGCCTCACTCTTGCTTGTGACCTCATCTGTAATTGCCTTTATGAAGCACCTGAACTTTCAGGCTTGCCTTTGCAACAGAGGTCTTCAGATGAGTTTTCGTCTGTGTGTGTTTGTTGCAGTCCCAGCCCTGCTAGTTCTTGTCTTGCCAGTCTTCAACTTCTACTCCAACTCTGCCTGTTCCAGCCAAACCTGTTTGAGAATCCTGAATCCTGCTTGAGAATCCTGAATCCTGTTCCAGCCAAGCCTGTTTGAGAATCCTGAATCCTGTTCCAGCCAAGCCAAGTCCGTTCCAGCATCCGGTTCAGCCAAGCCAAGTCCGTTCCAGTATCCGCTTCCAGCCAAGTCCATTCCAGCATCCGGTTCCAGCCAAGCCAAGTCCGTTCTAGCATCCGGTTCTAGCCAAGTCAAGTCCGTTCCAGATTTATGCTCCAACTAAGCCTGTTTGAGAATCCTGGATCCTGTTTAAGAGTCCTGAATCTTTTACCAGCCTGTCCGTGTTCAGCCTTGCCTCCTGTTTGGATGGTTCACCTGCTGCTGCCGATCACTGGCTGTGGCCCAAGGGCTCACTACTCTGGACCTTTCCTGACAGTTGTGACAATGCAGAATTCTTTATAAAGGAAATTTCAGATCTGCCACTAACAGGGCTCAGCAATGCACACCTGCTGCTAATTGTGAACTATATGCTCGTCTGATCTGAGCGACTCCCTCAGTCCTGTGAACGCGAAAACTGCTGTCTTACTGCTTTGACAGCCTTTTCTGACAGCTGTTTTCGTGTCCACAGGACTGAGGGAATAACTCTGAATTTCCCATTATCCTGTTCCTGAAGGGCCATTTGTGCTTTTGGTTGTTCCATAGAAAGATGGTATATCAAATGCATTTGGGAATATTGGGGAAAAAAATATAGGGTGGATATTCAAAGCAATATAAGTGGCCACAAATGACTTCTGGCCATTTAAATCACTTGTCTGGGGCTAACTGGACATATTCAGTGGCACTTAACTGGACAGTGGTGCTGACAAAAATACCTGGTTAGCACCTAAGCCATAACCAGCTAGTTTGTGGGTGTTCCCAGGGTTGAGTTGGGCATTTCACTGCTTAAGTGTTGATACTTAAAACCAGTGCATTTTTTTCTAGCGAAAAAGGTGCCGGTACTCAAATGCCAGGCCACCCTTCAGGGCTGCAGTGATCACTGAGGGACCTACCCCACCATAGCCAGGCCCCCTGCAACCAGTCGCAGAACCTAGGACAAGGCAGAATTGGTGTCTAGAGCCTGAGTTCTTTCATTAAAACTTGGGGTCCATGGGTCAATTTTGGCAGACAATGGAAACGGTGCCGGTACTCAGTACCCCCAAGTACCCCCTCAAAAAATGCCCTGCTTAAAACTCATTTATTCTTAGAAGCCTTCAATTGTGGGGATGGTTCTTTGTTTTGCCTTTTTTTTCAGCCTCCTTCTTCATTCACGACCCTTCATTTTCCACTCTACACTTTGTTGTCCGCTCTGCTTATCCTTTTCCCTCTGGATCCTCTACAACATTAGTCAGCACTGTTCAAGTGCATTTTAGTCATGGTGTAAACCGCTTAGTTGCCTCCCCAGGCTCAATTTTGCAGTATATCAAATGTACAAAATAAATACTTGCTTCATGTACAATTTCTCATTCATAATAGATTTTCTAAATGTTAAACATCCATAGCTATCCCAGTATGTTTACGATACTGTATTGTAAAATTGGATTCTTACAACAAATTACTTTCTTATGCATTATTCTTTGTTATGTATCCTATACTGTTTATTGTAAGCCGCATTGAACTCAAACTCATTTGGGATAATGTGGGATATAAATGTCAGAAATAAATAAATGAATAAATAAATATTGCACTTAACTGAATATTGCACTTAACTGGCTGTGCTTTCTCCGGTTGCGCATGCCTGGATATTCAGTATCCAGACCAGAGGTGTAGATAGGTGGGGTGCCAGAGGAGCAACTGCTCCCCAAAAAGGACTTCAGATAATGCTAGTGCTTGTTTTTCAGGTAGTCTGTCACACCTACGCAGTGCGCACGCGTGCCTCTCCGCTCCCCCGGTGTCCCAACCTGGCTACGCTTCTGGCCTGGACATGGCCCAGCATTGAATATCCGGATATATAAGCTGACAGCAGCCATGAAAATGCTGAGCTCCACAGGTTGAATATCTACCCCTGTGTTTCCCAGCAGCATCATTGAGGGGGAGTAGCTGAGGGGATGGGTCTTTGAAGGAAAAGAGGGAAGGGAAGGTGGAGGCTCCCAGCACACTTTAAAGACTGCTTAAAAAGGGATGTTTATTGTGAAGAAAATTCAAGAGACTGCTTTGAACTGTGAGTAATAAATAAACTGTAATTAGAGGGACTCACCATCAAAGAAAAGCCCCCAAACTGGTATTAAAGCAATCAAATATAATATAAAAAACGGTTTAAGTGTTAATAATAAGTGACTGAAAAAACAGCACTAACAGGTTTTAATCATTGCAGTAAACCACTGCAATTCACTCACAGCTATTTTTAAATTGATTTTTAAATGGCAAAACTTCAACAAAGGAAAAAAAAGAAAAGCCACAGAGTTATAGCAAAGTCAGCCAAAGAGCACTAAATTTTCAATGAAAGCATTTAAAGTAGAGAAATACTGAGCAGAGCAACACTTATCTGGAATGATAGTCTCCTGATATTTAAGACTCTGCATTCAAACCAGCAGTTTTTTCCTCTAATTATGAGCACTTTTTGAAGTATTATATTTGATTGCTTTATACTAGTTTTTTTTTTCGGGGGGGGGGGGGGGCAGAAAGCCACAAAGCAGAGCTGTGCACAGATGGCTCAATGCACCACCACAGAATGAAAACCCTATGATGCAGTAAGACAATGAAATGCTAATTTCAAGTGCACAGAACTTGAGTGATAATCAGGGGAAACCTGCCAGACACATGCACTCAGGGGCCGGCTCACTTGATGCCTACCTAAAGAAAACAAAAATGTCAGCACACATCTGGGCCTGTTGTTCAGCACATAAATATGAGCCTTGCAAAAATGTATTGCACATAAAATTATGAGGCTGATATTCATACATAGATGTATGCAGGAACTTTCATTTTTGTTTTGAATGTATACACATGAGCCCTTACTTCCTGTCTGTCTTTAAAAGTCACAGGTGCTTGTTCCAATCACTGAAAAAAAGCACAAAACTGTTATTTAAACCACAAAAGACTGGCACTAAATCCTCTCGACCACTGTTCCCTCTAAACTGAGCAGGAGTCCTCCAATTACATTGCTGCCAGTGGGATGGGGTGCTTCAATATTACGTTTTGAACCACCGGAGACAAGCAGGGTTCTTTGGGGTCTTGCAGAGCCTGCCTATCCATCCTTATTGAAAATGTGATAGTGAAACAGCACCCCCCCCCCCCCCCACTGGCAGGACTGTAAATGGAGGACTCCTGGTCAGCTTAGAGAGAACAATGCTGTCGGCCAATCCTTCTACGCTACCCCAGGGTTGTTACAGAATATGGTTGGATTTCAGTGTGGATCTCTTGGTGTGCTATACAGAATCCAGGGGTATGGGTCTACATCAAGAGGCTTATTTCAGAGAAGCACACAGACATCTACTACACACTGTATTTATGAAAACTGCTTTTTGGACTTTCCATGTAGGCATTGTGTTGTAAGATTATGCCATCACAGAAGCAAAAAGACAAAGCAGCCATACAGATGAACATGCATCACAAAAAAGTACAAATAGACAAGTAGCCTTTCAGAAAAGGACCCAAGGGACATACTTGGAGGTAGATATAAGATCAACTTTATTGATGTCATAGATTGAACGACTCCTGACGCAGGCACTTAGGCGCCAAAACACGGGCCCGTGTCAAGTCTGCTTGCATGTAGAATCCTGACATAGTTGGTGACATCAGTAAAGTTGATCTTATGTATTTATTTAGGTTTCATTATTTATATACTGCCTAGACCTAAGCGGTTTACAGTTTTTCTTTACAGGTACTGGCAATGTCCCTCATGGGCTCACAATCTAAGTAGTATATTGTACCCGGAGCAATGAAGGGTGAGTTGTCCAGGGTCCGCATGCACATTGTTCACACCTACCACCTGTGCTGCAGAGAGCCATCACATGCTGTTCTGCCCAGGCCATCAGTATCAGTGTCACCTCCAGTGCTACAGCTGAGTCTTGGTTGTCTCCTCCTCCAGTGAAGATTCACATATGCCACTGCCATAGCATTAGCCAACAGAACACACACAGCCTTTCCGTGAAGTAGGCCTTGAAAGGTTAGCTGTGCCAACCAGATTGCTCTAGTTTCCAGCCTGTTGATTGACCAGTGAGTCACCTTGGATGATCACACCCACTGAGGTCTAGAAAATGGGCACCCCAGCTGTTGATCTTATATCTACCTCCAAGAGTGTTCCTTTTTTCCTTTTCTGGATGGCTACTTGTCCATCCCTACTTTTTTTGTGTAGTAAAATTACTCCATGTCAGTGTTTTATAAAGTACATACTGTATGTACATGGAACTGCTGCCCAGTTCTGCCCAGTCTAGGACTCCAGGAATGCCTATGTGTATACTGCATAAAAGTAGGTACTGGGTTTCTGTGTGCTTGATTTTCACATGTTTGAACTCCTGAAATGTAATAGTCATTTTGCTTGTGTGAATCTTGACATGAGGAGCAATGTTTTATAAAAATACTCATAAAGAGTCCTGCAATGAATGTAATTAACCACTAGATGTCAATCTTGCTACACGTAAAATATATATAACAGCGTACTGCAGGAAAGTTTACACGAGGACACTGTTTCACCACTCAAGCTATTTGTTACAAACTGTCATAAGTTCTTTTTCTTTTTGTCTGTGCTTGAACATCTTTGCCTCCAAAAAAAATGAGGAAAATATGGCTGCTGTATTTGTTTGCAGCATCAATCCCACAATAATCTGAGGCATTTCCCCTGCATTCTTACCCCAAGAAAATCGTTCCACATGAGCCACGTCAGGATTAAAGACAAATCCATCCTTGGTAGTGGGAGCTGGAGCTTGGGAAGAATTTTAGAAAAATGTAACAAGGTATAAGTGTCGTACTGTTGTTGTTTTTTTTTTTTGTCATAGCACACACGTTCTTAACCCGGTTACAAAGAAGCATTTCTGGGAGTGTGTGTGCGTCTGCAATATAAACTGAGAATATAGACCGCTGATGATTGCCACATGCAGTTACATAGTAGATGACGGCAGATAAAGACCTGCATGGTCCATCCAGTCTGCCGAACAAGATAAACTCATATGTGTATACCTTACCTTGATTTGTACCTGCCTTTTTCAGGGCACAGACCGTACAAGTCTGCCCAGCAGTATTTCCCGCCTCCCAACCACCAGTCCCGCCTCCCATCACCGGCTCTGGTACAGACCGTATAAGTCTGCCCTCCCCTATCCTCGCCTCCCAACCACCACCCCCTCTTCCCCCCAACTGCTCCGCCACCCAATTTCAGCTAAGCTTCTGAGGATCCATTCCTTCTGCACAGGATTCCTCTATGCATATCCCACGCATGTTTGAACTCCGTTACCGTTTTCATCTCCACCACCTCCCACGGGAGGGCATTCCAAGCGTCCACCACCCTCTCCGTTAATGTTAATGGACAGAGCTGCCGCCTTAACCTTAGGAGTTCTATTTGGCCAATCAGCGTTACACCAATACTTTTGGCTGGTCAGTGCTGCCTGTCAGTAGCGATGGACTAAAGTTAAACTACAGCCCAAAGAACCAAGCTCAGAACTGCTCCAAATGGTTAGATTGCTTTGAGATTTCTCTGGAGGCTAAGGAATTAATTTATTTACTTTTCTTACATTTGTACCCCATGCTTTCCCACCATAGCAGGTTCAATGCAGCTAACATATTATATACAGGTACTTATTTGTACCTGGGGCAATGGAGGGTTAAGTGACTTGCCCAGAGTCAAAAGGAGCTGCCTGTGCCTGCAGTGGGAATTGAAGCCAGTTCCCCAGGACCAAAGTCCACCACTCTAACCACTAGGCCATTTCATTGTGCGAGGGGCAGGAGTCTAAATGATGTATTCTACAGTGTCTGCAGCTCTTCGTAATGATTACGCTAACTGGTTGAAGGCTTTGATGGAATATCCCAAGCCAGTGGTTCTCAACCAGTGTGTCTGGGACACACTGATGTGTCATCAACACCTGGGAGATGTGTCACTGAAAATTTCACAGACAGCATGCTTGTGCTTTTCTTAACAACCATGTCTGCTGCAGGTTAGGGCTCAGGCCCACCCAGTTATAGCAGACCTATGATGTTGCTGGCGGGGGTTCCCTAAACTCCGTCAGCTGAAAACTCTCAACACCTCTCCCTCCCATGTACCTTTTAAAAAGCAGATCTGCCGTTAGCAAGCAGTGTGACTGATACACACTGTTTGTGCCAGTGTCATAGCCTTCCGTCTGACGTACTCTGCCCATGTGGAAACAGGAAGTAGCATCAGAAGGAAGGCTGTGGAGCTGGCACAGACAGGGTGTATCAGTCACACTGTTCACTGCCGGAAAAGATCTGATCTTTAAAAAGTACACGGGGGGGGGGGGGGGGGGGGGGGGGGGAGAGTTTGAGAGACTAGATTGCCTGCAGAGTGGGGGTGGGATTGTGAGACCAGATCATCTGCAGGTGAGCGTGTGGGAGAGGGAGAGACCAGATTGCCAGTGGGGCAGGGTTCTACCCACCCAACTTGATACTAGGCCCACCCAAAATTGGGTGTCTAGCTATGCCCCTGGATCATGAAGAGTTGAGAACCAGGAAGTTGAGTATTTGAAAATCCCACAACTGGTCCCTTCTTCTGTCATTGGCCTCAAATGCAAATGTTGCAGCTCCCCCTTTCTTGCAACCTAGCAGATGCCACCATTGCGTCTGTATTTCCCTTTTAACATTGTTAGCAACAATTCAATGATATATAGGGTTTTATCCTTTGTTCAGCTGAAAACTGTAGTGTCTAATGTGTCACATATGTGAATATCGTCTTTCAGGTGTGTCAGAATAGAAGGTAGATTGAGAACCACCTAGGCACAGCATCAGATAAGTGATATAAATTTAGGATGGAGAAGCAGCACAGAGGATGCTCCAGGGTGATGCATTTGGTGGAACTACCTCAAAGTTCTGGACAAGGGAATGTAGATGATCAGATCACAGTGTAGTTCATCACACCTGTAACTCACTCGCTATTGGACAAAGCACTTTACAAGATCTCCTCAAAATGACACACACATAAGAAATCTTAGAACTTTAGGCTAGAACCACGGAAAAGGGGCACAACCCCTAAAATTTGTCACCTTGAACAAAAAATGAAGAAATCATTGCTCCACTCTACTCATGCAAGGGTACTGACGATCTTTGAATGTGTGATTCGAACTCTTCTTTACTCTCCCTCTCTTTTCTCTTACCACCCATTGGCGTCCATCGCATTGTGATTTGGGGATGTCTGTAATTATACAGCCTTAGAATATAACTAACCAGCCAGACCCTTTGATCGATTAAGTTTATGTTTTCGTTTAATAAAAACTTAACATACCGTTTTACTTAAAAAACCAAAGTGGTTTACAAACGTGCAATAAATGCAAGCTAAAAATAATAATAAAAAGTGTAATTCTTAGGAACTCCATCATGTAGCTAGACAAGCCCTGAACCCACATACACTGAGATCATTCAAAATCCTCATTCATCTTGCAAGGAAGTTACCATTCCACAGAGGTGTTAATGTACTGTGCTGTCAACACCAAAGTCCACAGTAAAAGCTTCTCAGGATCTCCTTGTTTCTAATCTAATCTGCAGTTTATATACCTCACAAATCCCAACATGAGGTTCAAGGCAGTTTACAATATTAGAAGCTGCACATAAGCTCAGTTTCTTTTTTTTTGTTTTTCTTTTATTTTTATTTGCATATACAATTATTTCAAGGAATACACTTGCTTAGATAGTGTTTAGAGAAATTAACAAAGAAAAAAAAAAGAAATATATTTTCAACACATAATTAAACACTCAAGTCCACTTTAAAGGGGGACATCCTGCTATTGGAGGATTAATAAAGTAATATTATTTGAGGAAAATTACATTCAAGAGACAATCTAACAAGACTTTCTATTTAACTCCTTCAGTTCTTTTAGATGTTACAAACGATGTTGATTGTGACGGGTCTGTGAAAACATATTTATATGAATTATAACATATTATGCTGGGTCAGAGGGAGAAATGGATCTTGTATAAAGTAACTGGTGCGGGGAATCATGGACCTGCTCTGGTTCCTTGGAGTAAGGGGATGTTCCTCTTGACAGTGATTGGACGCCGAGTAGTAGGGTGTTTTTCAGATACATGGAGAGACAAGATCGGATATATGTTCAGTCCATTCTGGAAATAATTCACATGCTCCCGCAATTGTAAGGACAACGGGAGTTGGGCTAGCGGTGGGAGGGGTAAGGAGGGGGGGAGAATAATAAAAGTTTGACACTATTTTCACCATGAAGATAAAGCACTGTATGTTTACTGCATTCAATACTGATGTGCCAATAAAAGAGTTGAAACCTATAACATATTATGCATTTACAAGGAAAACGAAGATAAAATGTGGCCCCTAGTCTCAATACTTCTGGCCAGGGCTGCTGAGAGGGGAGACAGGGGGGACAGGATTCCTGGGGCCTGGGCCTCCAAGGGGGGCCCGGCGCCACAGTCCCATCCGCCACCGCCACTGGGCCCCTTCCACCTGAACCCCCCGCCAGCAGAAGTGCTGTCTTCTGACTCCGGCGTGTGTGGCCCACACAGACGTGCTCCTCTCAGCTGATCTTTGCTGTACTCTACAGGGCTTCTGTGCGTCTGACGTCCTGATGGAGGCAGGTGGGACTGAGGCACCGGGCCCTCCTCAGGGGGGGCGGCAACAACCTGAGGGGTGGCAGTGGGGGCGGGGGTGGGGGCCCAGGGGCGGCCTTGTCCCGGGCCTGACCCAGTCTCTCGGCGGCCCTGTTTCGAAACATCCGGAAACAATGAAATCTTTAAACCCCCAAACTTTTTATCCTTATGTTTAAAGAACATTTTAAACAGCCATTGTTTGTCTGGTAGTAAAGCAACTGTAGCTACCAAAGTTGTGGCAGTTGCTAATTCAGTATCAGATATTTCCAAAAGATTAGTAACATTCAAAGATTCTTTTTTGTTGTTGTGGTTGTCCTTGTACTTTAGAAGGTACATAATAAACTTGAGTGAGAGGTGGCAGGTTTACTTCTGGTATCTCCAAAATTTCCTTAAAGTAGCGTTGTATCATCTGCAATGGGTTTATCATTGTAAGCCTTGGAAAGTTTATAAGAAAAGCTCAGTTTCTTATGTAACTGCATATCATTTATTTAGATTTTGCTCACACCTTTTTCAGTAGTAGCTCAAGGTGCGTTACATTCAAGTACATTGGGTATTTCCCTGTCCCTGGAGGGCTCGCAATCTAAGTTTGTACCTGAAGCAATGGAGGGTTAGGTGACTTGCCCAAGATCACAAGGAGCAGCAGCAGTGGGATTTGAATCAACCAGCCACCTCTGGATTGCAAGACTGGTGCTCTAACCACTAGGCCACGCCTCCACTTCTAAATGGACTGGAAGAGAATTCCATTTATCAATAGCATGAAAAGAAAACATTGAATCAATCTGATGTTGTAAACCATATATTTAAAAAAAAAAAAAAAACAGGTATCTTAATAATAAGTTGTCCTGAATTCTAGTAGAATTGTAAAAACAATGAGAAAAAAAGTTTAATTAATAATTCAGAAGAATTCCCATACAACATTTGAAAAATGAGACATACTATTTTGAAAATAATTCGCACACAAACACATAACCAATTCTGTAAGATAACCAAAAACACTTCCAAATGTCCTTAAATTGAAAAATCAGCCACACTATAAGCTGAAGTTTGACAAGCAATTTGTAAGAATTATAATAATCCAAATTAGACATTACCAACATCTGGACCAATACAGAAAAATGTGATCTTTGAAAATAAGCTCTTATCAGCCTCAATTGACGCACATGAAAAAAAGATTTCTTCCAGATTTGACTAATCTGAGCTTCAAAGATTGATGAGGAATCCAAGATGATTCCCAAAACCCTTGATTCTTTGACAACATTTAAGTTTATTCCATTAGACAATACTAGATTAAGAGGAATATCACTCACAGAATTAAGAAACCATAATAATTTTGTCTTAGTCTGATTCAGTTGAAGCATGTGTTATACTCATATCACTCATATTTTACTCATATCACAGAAAACTATCAGACGTTTCCTTCAGAGTAGAGCTTACAGGAACTAACATTAAAATGTCATCAGTTTATGAAACTCAATAAAGAAAAAACACACTGTCTCATCCTCTCATCCCAACACAACGCGGACAACCCCACAAGTATTGACAACCCAGATTACACCCTCCCAATCTCAGACAGCCTGAAAATCCTCGGCGTTACATTGGACCGCAACTTAACATTAGAGAGTCAAGTGACATCCACAACAAAGAAAATGTTTCACTCTATGTGGAAACTCAAAAGCGTGAAACAATTCTTCCCGAGGGAAACTTTTCGCAACCTGATACAATCAATGGTACTAAGCTACGTAGACTACTGCAATGAAATTTATTCGGGATGCAAAGAACAAACCTTAAAGAAACTTCAGACCGCTCAAAACATGGCAGCTAGGCTTATATTTGGTAAAACGCGATTTGAAAGCGCAAAACCCCTCCATGAAAAACTACACTGGCTCCCAATCAAAGAATGCATTGCTTTCAAAATCTGCACCCTGGTCCACAAAATTATCTACAGTGAAGCCCCGGGATACATGACAGACTTGATCGACTTACCAACTAGGAACACATCCGAATCAGCACGAACCTAGCTAAATCTGCACTACCCAAGCTGCAAAGGTCTTAAATACAAATCAACTTACGCATCCAGTTTCTCCTACTTAAGCACACAACTGTGGAACGCACTACCAAAAGCCTTGAAAACGACATACGACCATCTAAACTTCCGTAATACACTAAAAACCAACCTGTTTAAAAAGGCATACCCTACCGATCCAACTTAATTGCCTGATCTCTGCAACACAATAAACTAAAGAATGTAATGGACATGACACAACTCTTCCGCTGTACGATTCCCCTATGTGGCTATGCCATATGAACTTTATCTTAACACAGCATCACTGTGTATTTGTTCACACCGGAGTCTGCAAACGCCTCTCTGGTAATATGTAAGCCACATTGAGCCTACAAACAGGTGGGAAAATGTGGGATACAAAAGTAACAAATAAAAATAAATAAAATTATCTACAAAAAGGGTGGCAATGAGTGCACACGCGGGAATGGAAACATTAGTGCATGACCATTAATATTAAAAATAGAAAAAAGCCATTTTCACGGGTGCGGTAAAATTGGTCTTAGCGTGTAAGGATGTGCTAATGCCATGTTTTGCCACAGCTTAGTAAAAGGATCCCTTTGTTAGCAGGGCTACACAAGTTAACATATGAATTAACACACTTAAAGTTAAATAATGCATGTGAAACAGTTGTAACGTGGAAAAAAAATATTAATACAAGTTTGAAATGAACTGGAAAAAGGTCCAAAAATGTTGGAAAAGTTCGAAAAATGACCTGAAAATGAATCTTTTGGTGGCTATATCTTTAGATGAAACCCAACTGTGGTATATATATCACAATATGCACGCAGATTTATCAATTCAAGAGTGATGTACTTAACTTTCTATGAGGTTTACGATCATCCAAAGACAAAACTTTAATAAGGAGCATCAAACCCAAATATGTTTCATTTTTTATATTACCTGCTTGGAAGTGTTAGGGTCCTGTTTACTACATGGTTAGCACATGTTAATACTTAGCGCGTGCTAAAAACAATAACACACCTCTAGTTTGGCTTACTAAATAGGGCCCTTAATGAGTTAGGGGGATATAAATGATGGTGGCCATGCATCACTCTAAGAAGCGGTACACGATGTGATGTCTCACAGCACAGCTCAGTACATCATGATAAACATAGTAGATGACGGCAGAAAAAGACCTGCACAGTCCATCCAGTCTGCCCAACAAGAAAAACTCATATGTGCTACTTTTTGTGTATACCCTACCTTGATTTGTACCTGTCCTCTTCAGGGCACAGACCGTATAAGTCTGCCCAGCACTATCCCCGCCTCCCAACCACCAGCCCCGCCTCCCACCACCAGTTCTGGCACAGACTGTATAAGTCTGTCCAGCACTGTCCCCGCCTCCCAACCACCAGTCCCGCCTCCCACCACTGGCTCTGGCACAGACCGTAGGAAGACATTGCTGTCTTTACTCGGTGGTTCAACCAAGCAGTGCTCAATCTATGCCTATTACCTCCTAGTAGGGGGAGGGGCACACTTCACTCATCTAAAGACTGCAGATCGGAAAGAATTAGGAAGAAAAAAGAGATACGTGGGAGCTATAAGGATCACAAAAGCCATGCCCTCCCCTTCTCTGGAATAAATAGCAATGAGATAACTCACTCTCAGTTGATCTGCACTCTCTTCAAAACCCTTCCCCCCACATCTTTTGCTTCCATCTTTTTGTGCAGCATCTCTTATTCAAGCTTTCCTAAAAGAGTGAGGCACTTTACCTTTTGTTAGAGCGCTTACAAAGCTAACATTGTCTTAGTCATCAGTACCAGTGACATACAGTGACTGGTCTTTTTTTTTCCTTTGGACACCATGTGTCCTTCTCCTTTCTCTATCTGGCCTTTTTTTTTCTACTCGAGAAAGGAGCTTTTATTTCTTCCTGTAAGCATGGAGTACTTGCGTACCCTTAAACTTGCAAACATTTAATTTGTTATTTTGGTTCTTTGAAAAAAAAAAAAAATGCAGTATTCCCCTCCCCACCACAGTGTCCTGGAATAAAATTCTGAAGTCCATACTGGGCCTATGGTGATTCCAATTGAGCTGCCGGTGCTGAACCTCCAAGCCAGTGATTCTCCTGTTAGGATGACATCTATGGGATGACAAGATTAATTGGGCTCAGTAGATTTACAGGAATGCCAGTTGTGCATGGGCTGTGAGGGCAGGACCCCCTGATAACCTAGCAACACTAAAAAATGTTAAACATTTACCATTAGCTCTGAAAAGCTCTAGAAGATCAGAATGTAAGTGTAACATTTTTCTATGCTTGGCTGCATCTCTTTGAGATACCTCTATCTAATAATGCCAATAAAATGGTATACACTGCATGCAAGGGTTAATATTTAAAACAAGAGTGAGTGACAGAGCTGCTAGCTCCTATGTCTGCCTGAACTCTTGCTGTTGAAACCGAAGTAGCAGATGAACATACCAATTTATGGTCCTGTTTAATCTGTAGCATCAGACTGACGTTTCCAAACTGCCATGCCTAGCATACAGTACATATTTTGGGTATATGAAATATCTGTAGGAAATCCAGCTGAGCACTAAGTAGCTTTGACTTGGAATGAAAATGCAGATTAAAAAAAGTGAATATTCACATAGTAAAATTCACAGAAATTTCATGCTGACCTGATACAAAAATTATTTAAAAAATTAACAAATGCAAGACATGAAAGCAGAATATAGTTCTAAGGTCAATATTCAGACAAAACAGGGCATTTCAATAGTCTGTATTGGTTTACCAGTGTCTTCCTTTGTTTGTGACCTAGGGCCTAGAGTTAGATTTTTGTAAGGTCACTAGCAGGCTCATTTTCGAAAGAGAAGGATGCCCATCTTTCGACACAAATCGGAAGATGGGCGTCCTTCTCACAGGGTCACCCAAATCGGTATAATTGAAAGCCGATTTTGGGTGTCCCCCAACTGCTTTCCGTTGCGCAGATGACCAAAGTTCACAGGAGCGTGTTGGAGGCGTATTAAAGGCAGGACTTGGGCGTGCCTAACATATGGGTGTCCTCAACCCATAATGGAAAAAAAAGGGCGTCTCTGACGAGCACTTGGACAACTTTACCTGGTCCTGTTTTTCTTATAACCAACTCTCTCTTTCTCAGCGTGAATTGAGATCCCTATAACTAAAATATCTCTGTTACTAATCCCTTTTTACTGCATATGGTTTGCAAGAGGAAAAAGCCTCAACAGACGGAGTTCTATCTGTCATCATAGGCAAAAAACCTCTCTATTGGATTAATGTTAAGTCTTTCTGACTTCTGTAAATTGTATGAACCTGCACTTAACTTATTCAGGTGCTGCGTTCAGACAGCTGCCGTCTTCGTCATTCCAATTACACGGCAGTTCCAGAAAAGGGGAAACAAAAGAAAATTCACCCTCAGCTGCAAGGGCATTAGTGATACCTGGGTCACATGTGCTAAGGTCTATAAAATACCAAATGGAGTGCAACGGGTAGATGTGAATCACTTGTGTACTCTTTCCAAAACTAGAAAGACTAGGGGTCATGCAATGAAGTTACTAAGTAGTAAATTTAAAACAAATTGGAGAAAATATGTCTTCATTCAACATGTAATTAAACTCTGGAATTTGTTGCCAGAGAATGTGGTAAAAGCAGTTAGTTTAGCAGGGTTTAAAATGGTCTGGACAATTTCCCAAAAGAAAAGTCCAAAACCCATTATTAAGATGGACTTGTTTATTTCTAGGATGAGTAGCACAAAATCTGTTTTAGTTGGGATCGTGCCAGGTACTTGGACCTGGATTGGCAACTGTTGGAAACAGGATATTGGGCTTGACGAACCTTTGGTCTGTCTCAGTATGGCAAAGCTTATGTTCTTATGCTGACATTATCCATATATCTTTATATGGTGTGTAGATCACTGACTTGACCTCAATGTCGTCAGACATGGATGCATATTCTCAAGAACATAATGAGTGGGGAATAGGCATGGAAGTGTAATCCAGCTAACATATTCACATTAGAGTGTGCTAACTGGGTAATGCAGAGTTAACACAGGAGGACATAGTCCAGCTTATTTTCGAAAGAGAAAGACGTCCATATTTCGACCCAAATCGGGAGATGGGCATCTTTCTCCCGTGGGCGTCCAAATCGGTATAATCGAAAGCCGATTTTGGGCGTCTTCAACTGCAATCTGTCGCGGAAATGGCCAAAGTTGATGAGGGCATGTCGGAGGCATGGTGAAGGCGGGACTGGGGTGTGTTTATCGGCCGAGGAGAGATGGGCGTCCTCGGCCGATAATTGAAAAAAGAAAGGCGTTTTTAGCGCGAATTTGGGTCACTTTTTTTGGACCCTTTTTTTCACGAACAAGTCCCCAAAAAGTGCCCTAAATGACCAGATGACCACCGGAGGGAATCGGGGATGACCACCCCTGACTCCCCCAGTGGTCACTAACCCTTTCCCCCCCCACCCAAAAAACAACTTTAACAACTTTTTTTTCCAGCCTGTATGCCAGCCTCAAATGTCATACCCAGCTCCATCACAGCAGTATGCAGGTCCCTGGAGCAGTTGTTAGTGGGTGCAGTGAACTTCAGCCAGGTGGACCCAGGCCCATCCCCCCCACCTGTCACACTTGTGGTGGTAAATGGGAGCGCTCCATACCGCCCCCAAAACCCACTGTACTCACATCTAGGTGCCCCCCTTCAGCCATAAGTGCTATGGTAATGGTGTAGAGTTGTGGGCAGTGGGTTTTGGGGGGGATTTGCGGGGCTCAGCACCCAAAGGAAGGGAGCTATGGACTTCAGAGGTAGTTAACTGTTTATTTTAAATTGTTACAAGTGCCCCCTATGGTGCCCGGTTGGTGTCCTGGCATGTGAGGGGGACCAGTGCACTATGAATCCTGGCCCCTCCCACGAACCAATGCCTTGGATTTGCTTGTTTTTGAGCTGGGCGCCTTCAGTTTCCATTATCGCTGAAAAACGAAACCGCCCAGCTCAAATCCGCACAAATCCGATGCATTTGCCGGGCACAAACCATATTATCGGAAAAAAGATGGACGCCCATTTTTTTTTGAAAATATGGTTTGTCCTGCCCCTTCACGTACCCGTTCTCGGAGATAGACGACCATGGAGATGGGCGTCCACGTTCGATTATGACCCTCCACGTCTCCTAAATAGGAGGCGGTATGTGCTCCCATGGTAATTTTTTTGCAAGTTCTACCTACTAATGGAAAACTTAATGTGGGACTCGAATATATATAGTTAAAAAGCCTTGATTACTGAGGCAATAAATCTGGGCTTGGCACACAGGAAAGTCCTAGGATAGGACACGCTATGCCCCCTAGGTACTAATAACTGGGGTTAACAGTGAAATAACATATCTTAATGGTAGCCCAAGTTCATAAGTTTCCCCCAGAGTTGGAATTTTGAGATTCATACCTCTTTTCCCCCTTTCTTCATGTATACGTGAACACTTCAACTCTTTCAGTAGTATGCTTTTTTTTAAAGGTAGTTCTAAAATTTACATTTAATATAGTTGGGCCTTTGCATCCCACTTAACCAAGTTCAAGGTGGATAACAGAATAATCAAGTACAATCAGCAAAAAATACCAATACCATCAACTAATATAACATAGAGGGGCCCCATTACTAAGCTGCAGTAAACAGGGGCCTATGTGAGCATCCGCGTGACCGCACATGTTTTTGACGGAAACTGAGGCCTCCTTTTACCGCCGTGGGTACAAGTCTGTCTCTTTAAAAAAAAAAGAAAAGAAATGGCCTTGTGGTAAGTCAACCACTTACCGGGTGGCCATTTCAGGGGGGAGCACTTACGCCACCCATTGAGGTGGTGGTAAGGGCTCCTGCGCTAACCCAGTGGTAACTGGGCAAAGTGTGGTATTGCCCAATTATCTCTGGATAAACACCGGTGCTACAAAACATAGAAACATAGAAACATAGAAACATGACAGCACATAAAGGCCATATGATCCATCCAGTCTGCCCATCCTCTGTAACCCCTAATTCTTCCTGTTCCTATGCGATCCTACATGTTTATCCCATGCCTTTTTAAATTCTGGAACAGTCCTCGACTCCACCACCTCCACTGGAAAGCCATTCCAGGCCTCCACCCTAGGAGCCAACTCTGTGGGTGCTGTGGGTGCTTGAGCATCCCCAATATTGAGAAAAGTTCTTGTATATGTCTAGGGAGGAGTTATTTCCACTGGGCATAGCACCCCCAATAATTTTGAAACGTTGGCTTCCATGGCCTCCACCACCCTTTTTGTGAAATAATACTTCCTTAGGTTACTCCTAAGCCTATTCCCTCTTAACTTTGTCGTATGCCCCCTCATTCCAGAGCTCTCCTTCATTTGAAAAATGCTCTCTTCCTGTACATAAATGCCCTTGAGATATTTAAACATTTCTATCATGTCTCCTCTCTCCCTCCTCTCTTCCAGTGTATACATGTTGAGGTTCATAAGCCTGTCCCTATAATTTTTGCATTCAAGACCGCTTACTAATTTTGTAGCTGCCCACTGACCCGACTCCATCCTGTTTATATCTTTGCATAGGTGCAGTCTCCAGAACTGCAAGCAGTACTCCAAATGGGGTCTCACTAGAGACTTATACAATGGCACTATCACCTCCTTTTTCCTGCTGGTCATGCCTCTCTTTATGCACCCAAGCATCCTTCTGGCTTTGGCCGTCGCTTTTTCTACCTGTTTGAAAGCTTTAAGGTCATCAGACACAATCATCCACAAGTCCCGCTCTTCCTTCGCACACTGAAGCACTTCACCCCCTATACTGTACCGTTCCCTCGGATTTTTGCGACCCAAGTGCATGACCCTGCATTTTTTCAGATTAAACCTTAGTTGCCAAATAAAAAATATTTTTAGTGCGTGCTGGGGGTGGGAACTACCTCCAGGCTGCTGTGGTAGCCCAGCAGTAGTTCCTGTTTGGCGAATGGTAAGCCCGCGGTGTTCTTACCGCTGCTTAGTAAAAGGGCCCTATAGTACACTATAGACACAAAAATACATCGCACAATAAAAACGATAAGGGCTTGATATTCAAAAGGAATTATGCGGAGAGGCTCCTCTCAATATCTGTGTTTCATTTAACTGCCGAGGTGGTGTTAAAAACAATGCTGGTTGTGGTGGCTGAATATTGACCCATAACTAGCTCTTTCACTAAATAAGTGGATAATTCCAGAATTAAAAAAAAAAAAACTGCTCAAAGAGTCATGTCTTAAGTTTTCTTTAAAACTAGTAAAAAAAGGCCTGTTTCTGACACAAATGAAATGGGCGCTAGCAAGGTTTTCCTCAGAGTGTGTATGTTTGAGAAAGTGTATGTGAGAGTGACTGTGTGTGAGAGAGAGAGTGAATGTGCGAGTGTGTGTGTGTGTGAGAGAGAGAGAGAGAGTGAGTCTGGGTGCGAGTGTGTCTGTGAGAGAGAGAGAGTGTGTGTGTGTGAGAATGAGAGTGTGTGCAAGTGCGTATGTGAGACACAGTGTGAGAGAGAGTGTGTTTCACACAGATACAGTGTGTGCGAGAGATATAGTGTGTGTGAGACACAGACTCTCTGTGAGACTGAGTGTATGAGACCAAGAGAGTGTGTGAGTGACTGTGTGACACATAGAGAGTGAATGTGATACAGTGTGAGACATAGAGTGTGTGAGAGACAGTGTGTGAGAGTAAGAGAAAGACATTGAGAGTGTTTGAGAGAGAGAGAGAGAGAGAGTGTGTGTGTGTGTGACAGAGATACCTCCCCCCCCTCTCTGGTGTCAGGCCCCCCCTCTCTCTCTGGTGTCTGAGCGTTACTGTGCAGGACGCTGAGCTCTGGCTGTGCTTCAAGGAACTGACCAATCCTATTTAATAGAATGCACCTCCAACATTCTGAAGCCTACTAACCTCGTGTGGTTGGTCACTTCTGCTTGTGACGAACCCGGAAGTACGTGATGCCAATTCAGGAGATGGATACAGAGAGCAGGAATGCCTCAGCCATGCAGTCAGCTTCAGAATGTTGGAGGTGCGTTTTATTATATAGGTTGAGAAATGACAAATGTCTTTCTGCTTTCCAGAAGTCTAAATGTGTATGAATCAAAACCCCTTGGTGCATTCTATAGCAGTTTTCTTACACATCTACACTTCAGAATGAAATAGGTGTTTTTCCAGGTAAACTAGTTTGACTGTATATTGCTGTCCGCAAATTCAACTAAAAGCATGTATGCAGTAAAAGGAAATTCTGACTGAAATATTATGTAATGTATATGCCAGTGGTTCCCAAACCTTGTCCTGGAGGCACCCCAGCCAGTCAGGTTTTCAGGATATCCACAATGAACATTCATGAGAGAGATCTGCATGCAGTGGAGGCAATAAATTAAACAGAAAAGTTATCTGTCTTGTAACTAAATATCACCACTAGACAGATAAGTACCAGCTCTGCTCTAGCTTCTCCCCAATTCTCCTCCCCTTAGGAGTCAGATGAAATGTATAAGGAGCAAGTTATGAAGATGAGCTTTCACCATGGCTTGAATTCCCACAGGAATCACTAACCTTCCCACAGGAATAAAAGCTGCTTATGAGCCACATCTCAAGCAGTGTTATTTCAGCCTTGAAGCTGTGTTGTTCTTTGTGAAAAACCTTGTGGGATAAATAATGATCATCACTTCTACACACCATAGAATGATTTAATTCAAAAGAAAAATGCACCTACTTCACAATATTTAAACATGGTTTTATCTTCAGTTAGATAAGATTTTCACAGTGTTGAAGAATGTCTCTAAACCTTTTGGAACACAAATGCACTAAATTCATAAACCTTTTTTTCCTTTGGTCAATCAAGCCCTTGAAAGTGGTGGTGTATCCCACAAGGTATTTCACAAACAACAACACACATGCATGTTCACCCTTCACATTTGTTATTCATTTTCTATATAGGTTATTATCTTACCTGTTTGATGCAGACCCCTGCCGCAGGTGCTGTGTGCCGAAACACGGCCCGTGTCAGGTCATTTATGGAAGGTTGATGTTTAAATAACACGATTAAAGGAACTATGTCCCGACTTTGAAGGCTCTTGGTGCTTTTTTTCGCTATTTGGGCTTTGTTCTGTACTTTGGACCCTCTCTGTGCTGTTGAATGTTCACTCAAAATATGTGATACCTTTAAGTTAGCCCTGAGCAGAAGGCTATGGGATGATAAATAGTGCCCTGTACACAGCCTTCATAGTAAATAATCATCTGTGTGAAACAGCTGTACTTCTTAGTGAAGGAAATCAGCACTTCAGAATCAAACAAAATTCTAATTGAAATTCAGAAGAACAGGAACAATAGGTTGCCTGTGTTAAGTGTTCCAACCCAAGTGCTCTCTATAAATCATCAATTCGATAAAATCACTGTAGATGGTTCCTCCAATTGGAAGGGCAAAAGGTAATCCCAGAAGTGGGTACACATGATAATTTTTGGTGTCTGTGGCTAAACATTCTACAATCTCCTCCACCAGTCTCTTCCCGTGCACACAGTTCAAAGGTAAAGTGTCCCTGGTATTAGCTCAATAGTCTCTACATAGTCTCCGGACATAAACATAGAATCCATACTCGGAAAGAGAACTATGGAAGGCTGGTAGGGATTTTTAAGGCCCTCCTCAGGTGAAGAAAAATATAGAAAAGCAAGATATTAAGCAGAGTAAGAAATGAGGCAGGAGTGTCTTTGGGCTTGAATGTGCCAGTGGAATCGGTACATAGATATACGAGTATTAAAAAATAAGTACATAAGTACATAAGTACATAAGTAGTGCCATACTGGGAAAGACCAAAGGTCCATCTAGCCCAGCATCCTGTCACCGACAGTGGCCAATCCAGGTCAAGGGCACCTGGCACGCTCCCCAAACGTAAAAACATTCCAGACAAGTTATACCTAAAAATGCGGAATTTTTCCAAGTCCATTTAATAGCGGTCTATGGACTTGTCCTTTAGGAATCTATCTAACCCCTTTTTAAACTCCGTCAAGCTAACCGCCCGTACCACGTTCTCCGGCAACGAATTCCAGAGTCTAATTACACGTTGGGTGAAGAAAAATTTTCTCCGATTCGTTTTAAATTTACCACACTGTAGCTTCAACTCATGCCCTCTAGTCCTAGTATTTTTGGATAGCGTGAACAGTCGCTTCACATCCACCCGATCCATTCCACTCATTATTTTATACACTTCTATCATATCTCCCCTCAGCCGTCTCTTCTCCAAGCTGAAAAGCCCTAGCCTTCTCAGCCTCTCTTCATAGGAAAGTCGTCCCATCCCCACTATCATTTTCGTCGCCCTTCGCTGTACCTTTTCCAATTCTACTATATCTTTTTTGAGATACGGAGACCAGTACTGAACACAATACTCCAGGTGCGGTCGCACCATGGAGCGATACAACGGCATTATAACATCCGCACACCTGGACTCCATACCCTTCCTAATAACACCCAACATTCTATTCGCTTTCCTAGCCGCAGCAGCACACTGAGCAGAAGGTTTCAGCGTATCATCGACGACGACACCCAGATCCCTTTCTTGATCCGTAACTCCTAACGCGGAACCTTGCAAGACGTAGCTATAATTCGGGTTCCTCTTACCCACATGCATCACTTTGCACTTGTCAACATTGAACTTCATCTGCCACTTGCACGCCCATTCTCCCAGTCTCGCAAGGTCCTCCTGTAATCGTTCACATTCCTCCTGCGACTTGACGACCCTGAATAATTTTGTGTCATCGGCGAATTTAATTACCTCACTAGTTATTCCCATCTCTAGGTCATTTATAAATACATTAAAAAGCAACGGACCCAGCACAGACCCCTGCGGGACCCCACTAACTACCCTCCTCCACTGAGAATACTGGCCACGCAATCCTACTCTCTGCTTCCTATCTTTCAACCAGTTCTTAATCCATAATAATACCCTACCTCCGATTCCATGACTCTGCAATTTCTTCAGGAGTCTTTCGTGCGGCACTTTGTCAAACGCCTTCTGAAAATCCAGATATACAATATCAACCGGCTCCCCATTGTCCACATGTTTGCTTACCCCCTCAAAAAAAATGCATTAGATTGGTGAGGCAAGACTTCCCTTCACTAAATCCGTGCTGACTTTGTCTCATCAGTCCTTGTTTTTGTATATGCTCTGCAATTTTATTCTTAATAATAGCCTCCACCATCTTGCCCGGCACTGACGTCAGACTCACCGGTCTATAATTTCCCGGATCTCCTCTGGAACCCTTCTTAAAAATCGGAGTAACATTGGCTACCCTCCAGTCTTCCGGTACTACACTCGATTTTAGGGACAGATTGCATATTTCTAACAGTAGCTCCGCAAGTTCATTTTTTAGTTCTATTAATACTCTGGGATGAATACCATCAGGTCCCGGTGATTTACTACTCTTCAGCTTGCTGAACTGACCCATTACATCCTCCAAGGTTACAGAGAATTTGTTTAGTTTCTCCGACTCCCCCGCTTCAAATATTCTTTCCGGCACCGGTGTCCCCCCCAAATCCTCCTCGGTGAAGACCGAAGCAAAGAATTCATTTAATTTCTCCGCTACGGCTTTGTCCTCCTTGATCGCCCCTTTAACACCATTTTCGTCCAGCGGCCCAACCGACTCTTTGGCCGGTTTCCTGCTTTTAATGTATCTAAAAAAATTTTTACTATGTATTTTTGCTTCCAACGCTAATTTCTTCTCAAAGTCCTTTTTTGCCCTCCTTATCTCCGCTTTGCATTTGGCTTGGCATTCCTTATGATCTATCCTGTTACTTTCAGTTGGTTCTCTTCTCCACTTTCTGAAGGATTGTTTTTTGGCTCTAATGATTTCCTTTATCTTACTGTTTAGCCACGCCGGCTGACGTTTAGTCTTTTTTCCCTTTTTTCTAATACGTGGAATATATTTGTCCTGAACCTCCAGGATGGTGTTTTTAAACAGCATCCACGCCTGATGCAAGTTTTTACTCTGCGAGCTGCTCCTTTCAGTCTTTTTTTCACCATTTTTCTCATTTTGTCGTAATCACCTTTTCTATAGTTAAACGCTAGCGTACTTGATTTCCTAGTTTCACTTCCTTCAATGCCAATATCAAAACCGATCATATTATGATCACTGTTATCAAGCGGCCCTCGTATCGTTACCCCCTGCACTAGATCATGAGCACCACTAAGGACTAAGTCTAGTATTTTTCCTTCTCTTGTCGGCTCCTGAACTAGCTGTTCCATGAAGCTGTCCTTGATTTCATCAAGAAATCTTATGTCCCTTGCGTGTACAGATGTTACATTAACCCAGTCTATATGCGGGTAATTGAAATCCCCCATTATTATTGTGTTGCCCAGTTTGTTTGCGTCCCTGATTTCCTTTAACATTTCCGCATCCGTCTGTTCGTCCTGGCCAGGCGGACGGTAGTACACTCCTATCACTATCCTTTTCCCCTTTGCACATGGAATTTCAATCCACAGTGATTCCAAGGAGTGTTTTGTTTCCTGCAGAATTTTCAATCTATTTGATTCAAGGCTCTCGTTAATATACAATGCTACCCCTCCACCAATCCGATTCACCCTATCACTACGATATAATTTGTACCCCGGTATGACAGTGTCCCACTGGTTATCCTCCTTCCACCAGGTCTCAGAGATGCCTATTATATCTAATTTTTCATTTAGTGCAATATATTCCAACTCCCCCATCTTATTTCTTAGGCTCCTGGCATTCGCATATAGACATTTCAAACTATGTTTGTTGTTCCTAAGTACATCATGCTTAGTACTTGACAGTATTAATAGGCAATCTTTTGTCTTATTTTTATTGTTATTTAAAGATACCCGATCTACTACAATCTCTTTTGCAACCTCACTATCAGGATACTCTATCTTCCCTGTACCTCTGGCCAGGAATGCCTTTGTGTATATTGCATAAAAGTAGGCATTATTCCCAGGATTCTCTATAGGTTGCCAAAATTTGGATGTCCAACTTTGGGTACAGATCCCAGATGTGTGCATAAACTAATTAGTCAATTAGATGTTAACAACCAACCATTGGAATCAATTGCCCCTTAATTGGTAGTAATTAGGAGTTATGAGTGCATCTGCTTTATGCTCTATTCTATAACATGTGAGCCTAAATTTCATAGTGTGGAACTCAAAAGGGGGTGTGGCCATGGGAGGGGCATGGGCGGGTCAGGGACGTTCCTAGAAATTAGGCACAATGTTATAGAATACTTGGATTTGTGCATCCAACTGCCATCAGTTGAGTGCAAAGATTCACACCGGTTTTTGGCAGGTATAAGTCCTCATGCCCAAAGGTAGGCACTAGAAGCACACTCTGCCCAGAGCGCCCTTTACAGAGTATTAGCTTAGCATGGGTCTTAACGGCCCCTTACTTTGGGTGTCCAATACAGCGAAGGTGACAAAAAAAAACCTGAAGACTAGATGATGTCCAGGATATCAAAGGTTCATTGAAGTATCTAAAGACTTGACACAAATCGTGTTTTGACCACGGAGGCCTGCCTCAGGAGTCTTCTATAGGATGTCCCTAAAATGCTATCTTAGAAAATGAACATCAATCAAAGCACACCTTATACAAAATGGATACTACAGCTATTAGCAAGTCGCGTTCTCATATCACATCCAGTTTACTCAGGGGTGGACTGACCATTTGGAAAACCAGGCAGTGCCTGAGGGTCCATAGGCTCTAGGGAGTCCAGAGGCTCTGCCCAGTTGTCCGCCATATACTACAACCCCCCCTGGTCCTACCTTGAAGGGCCCTGGTGGTCTGGTGGCCTCTGAGGGGGAGGGGGTGTGGGCAGGAGAGAACAACACTCTTTCCTGCCCGCTGCTGCCATGTTTTAAAAATGGCTACTGAGACTCCCTGCAACATTCTTGCGAGACTGTCGAGACCCACAAGATTACCGCGGGAAGTCTTGGCTGCCATTTTGAAAACACGGTGGGCGCCGGGCAGAATAGTGGTAGTGGGTAGGAAAGAGTGGGGTTCCTTGGTGATATGATACAGATGTTCAAATATTTGAAAGGTATTAATCCGCAAACGAACCTTTTCCGTAAATGGGAAGGCGGTAGAACGAGAGGACATGAAATGAGATTGAAGGGGGGCAGACTCAAGAAAAATGTCAGGAAGTATTTTTTCATGGAGAGAGTGGTGGATACTTGGAATGCCCTCCCAAGGGAGGTGGTGGAGATGAAAACGGTAACGGAATTCCAACATGCATGGGATAAACATAAAGGAATCCTGTTCAGAAGGAATGGATCCTCAGAAGCTTAGCCGAGATTGGGTGGCAGAGCCGGTGGTGGGAGGTGGGGCTAGTGGTTGGAAGGTGGGGCTAGTGCTGGGCAGACCTCTACGGTCTGTGCCCTGAAAATGGCAGATACAAATCAAGGTCAGGTATACAGAAAAAGTAGCACATGTGAGTTTATTTTGTTGGGCAGACTGGATGGACCATGCAGATCTTTTTCTGCCATCATCTACTATGTTCCTGCCCCTGAAGAAGCCACTAGACCACCAGGGCCCTTCAAGGTATGATGGGAAGCGTCCACTGAGGCTCAGGGAACTGTGGTGTGTCGGAAGGAAGCACCAGTTGTGCTGGTAGGGGGGCGGCAGCGCTGTGGTGGGAGGCCCAGATCACTCTCAGTCTGCCCCTGCAGCAAGCTGAGAACCGGGGAGACCAGGTTCAAATCCTGCTCATTCTCCTTGTGACCTTGGGCAAGTCACTTCACCCTCTGTCTTCAGGGCACACCCAGCCAGTCAGGGTTTTCAGGATATCTCCATTGAATTTAATGGCAATAATTTTGCAGAGGCAATAAAACAAAGTAGAGGAGACAACAAGAGGAGCAGCTCTGGGAGTATATGTGAAAAAATCCCACACAGGTAATTGTTTAGGAGAAAACCTTTATTTGCACTAGTATGGACCCTTTTCTGTTTGCTTTTTGATGTGTCATCCTGTTGAGACTCAATGACATTGTGGCTTTTTCAGCATCATTTTGTCTTACCATTCCCTGACAGCTGCGTCCGTCTACATTTATAAATGGTACTCACTCCAGGTTATTTGACTGTACTGATTTTCAACTTCCATCGAGGCCTCTATGACCCCTGAGGCAAGCGGGTTTGCCCCGCCAAAACACGGTCCTGTGTTGGGTCCATACTGGTGCAAATAAAGGTTTTCTCCTGGACAATTACCTGTGTGGGATTTTTTTGCATATACTCCCAGAGCTCCTACATTTGTTGTCTCCTCTACTTTGTTTTATTGTCTTTGTGTTCCCGTAGAAGTGGTTTCTTGTTCTCCTTGGTTCAATAATTTTGCAGACCCTACATTTCATATATATATTCAACTATTAAACTCTGGAATTTGTTGCCAGAGAATGTGATAAAGGCGGTTAGCTTAGCGGGGTTTTAAAAAGGTCTGGACAGCTTCCTAAAGGAAAATCCATAAACCATTATTAAATTGACTTGGGGAAAATCCACTGCTTATTTCTGGGATAAGCAGCATAAAATGTATTGAACTTTTTTGGGTTCTTGCCAGGTATTTGTGACCTGGATTGGCCACTGTTGGAAACAGGATGCTGGGCTTGATGGATCTTTGGTCTGTCCCAGTGTGACAATACTTATGTACTAAATGTAACTTTTATTATCAAAAGGTTTTTAAAACTTTTACACAATATTGAATAATATAAATATCAAGATCATTTATATATTCCTTAATCACATTCATACATAACCATATACAAATTCACTTATCTCATAATAATAAAAGTTAGTTGAATATACATAAAATGTAGGGTCTGCAAAATTATTGATGTAATTATATGTACTTGTAGACAATTGAAGTGTTTGAAACCCAGTTTTTAAGTGCATTGAATTCAATGGGGATATCTTGAAAACCCCAACTAGTGGGTGTAGGTCCTCATTTACTAACACATTATCTATATCAAGGTTATTGTTGCTCAACACCACCTTGGGTGAATTTCTTCAATAGGCGGTAAACAAACCCTAATAAATAAATAAATAAATAAATGTAGTCCATAAAAATAAAGTAAGATGATGGCAAAAAGTATCAAACTTGTTCATGTAGTACTAACGTCCCTAGGTCTCCCTCGCTGTGTGTAGTCTCTCCTGTTCTTCTACATCTCTCAGTTCTCACTCTCCTCCTTGGATGGGTTTAGCACCCTCTCTGTTTCTCTGCAAGCGCCTTTCAGTTGATTGAGACTCCTTGCAGCCCTTCTCAGATTCTCACTGTTTTACGGTATAGTGCAGGAGATATATCCTGAGCTCCTTTCCTTTGTGCCCCTTCTCCTCTCTGTTTGTACAGTCATTCTACACCAGGCAAGTCTCTTCTCACTTTTTCTGGGACTCAGTTCTCCTTTCAGGTCACCACATACATGACCTTGCTTGGGCTCTACCTCCTCTCACATGGGGTTATCCACCTGTACTCTCTCTCTCACTCACTCCTGAACTCCAGTCCTTCTCCCTGTATTGAATGTGGAACCAGCAGCAGCATTACTCTCCTGACCTCTTTGTTGAGATTCTCTCTTCTGATCCTTTCTTATTTGGGTATGCTGTTCAATGGGATTTAGCTGAGGCTCTGGCTTAAACCCATTTTCTCCACCCTCCTCTCTTATAAGAAAAAGGACCAAGTCCTGATCTTTCCCTTCTCCTCTCCCTTAGCCTGTGAGTTAGAGGATCAAGGTCCTTCATGGGACCCTGTGCAGGAAGCCCACTGCATCTCTTCCTACGTCTCCATTGGATTCCCCCTAGGGAAGGAAGTAAGACCTGAGGCACCTCCCTACATTCATTTTTATAATTCCCTCCAATATCTACGGAATACTTACTAATGAGGTCTTCACAGACTAATTCATCCCCTTAGTACTTTGAGTGGCATTACTATGGAGCAGGATTCAGAATGTTCCTCCTGGAAGACATTCTGACATCTGGCTACATTACTATTATTTTTGGAAAGGCATTTCATTACTTTTTGGAAGGGAAGACTGGATGGAGAACAATCATTTCTTTAAAAATTTAGCACAAGAAGCAGAAGCCACTGGAATGTACACAGTCCTTTGTACATCTCATCCCTTATTGCAGTTACACTGCTGGGAGTGTTTCCAGCAGTTTCCCATTGAATTAACAAACAGAAAGTTTATTAGTGCAGGGCAGATAACATGATGCAGTTAGCTACATCTCTTGAGGTGGGTTAACATTACTACTACTACTACTTATCATTTCTAAAGCGCTACTAGACATACGCAGCGCTGTACACTTGAACATGACGAGACAGTCCCTGCTCAACAGAGCTTACAATCTAATTAGGACAGACAAACAGGACAAACAAGAGATAAGGGAATATTAAAGTGAGGATGATAAAATAAGGGTTCTGAACAAGTGAATAAGGGCAGATAATGTGGCATGGTTAACAGTTAACTTGCAGTAAATACCACTGCATAACAGGGGCGTAGCCAGACACCCAATTTTGGGTGGGCCTGGGCCCAAGATGGGTGGGCAGAAGAACACCACCCCATCCCATAGGTGATCTGGTCTCTCCTCTCGCCTGCATGCCATATGGTCTCTCAAATATCCCTCCTCTCCTGCACACCTTTTAAATTTCAGATTTTCAGTGAGGAGCAATTAATACACACTACTCATGTAGGCCCCACATCCTTCCCACTGATGCAGCTTCCTGTTTCCGCATAGGCGGGAATACGTCAGAGGGAAGGCTGTGGGGCCGCTGTAAGCAGTATGTATCAGTCGCTGCTTCCTGCAGGCGAAGATCTGCTATTGATAAGGTATACAGGAGGGACAGTTGTTGGGAGTTTTCAGCTTGGGAATCTCTGCCGGCCACATCATAGGTGTGCTGCTACTGGTGGGCCTGAGCTCAAAGTGGGTGGGCCTGGGCTCACCCAAGCCCACCCTTGGCTACGCCACTGCTGCATAACTGTAAGGTGCAGCCCTCTCCAATTCTACACATCTTTCCGCATTAGCCCCCCTAATTCTACAAAAGTCACCAAAATCTGCGTGCACAATTTAATTGATTAACGAGCTAATCAGCGCCAATAATTGGCTTTTTAACAAGCAATTATTGGCACTAATTAAATTTGATTGACATTTATGTGTGCAAATTTAGACGTGGGATCCATGCCTAAAATGTATGCACAATCTGAAAAAGGGGACATGGATATGGGAGAGTCATGGGGGTAATGGGGGGTGTTCTTAAAATTAACATGCGTTGTTATAGAATAACGGGGATACGTGTCTAATTTAGGTGCATATATTTGTACCACATTTCAGCTGACACAAATGGCCACGCCTAAAGTTAGACGTGATTCCCAAGCATATACGCTATCCTATAAACCGTACCTAACTTTAAGCTTGGCTTACAGAATTGTGCTTTTTTCAGTGCTGATTTCTTTAAATAGAATCTAGCCCTAAGTGTATAAGACTCTGGCAAGACCTGATTTAGGGGCCCTTTTACTAAGGTGCATAGGCACCTAAGCACGTCCAACACACATCAAATTGGAACTACTGCCCACCTACCACGTGCCCTGGATGGTAATTCCATTTTTTGACGCACGTCCAAAACACGCAGTAGAAAATATTTTCTATTTTCTACTGTGTGGTGCTTACCTGGCGGTAATTGGCAGTTTACACGTGCTAATGCTTACCACCCAGTTAGCGCATGAGACCTTACCGCCAAGTCAATGGCTGGCAATAAGGTCTCAGGCCAAAAATGGACACATGCTGGTTTTAATTTTGCCGCGTTTTTGGCTCGCTGAACTGTTAGTTGTTTTGGGAAATAGAGGCTATAATTGCCCTGTTTGTTCACCCCTAACTCCGGCCCTGCGTAAAACATTTTTTGCAGCGGTAAGCATGCATTAGTGCTTACTGCAACTTGGTAAAAGGGCCCTTTGAGAGATATGTGGTATATTTCTGAGGTCTTTTTGCTCCTTTAAAAAAAGAAAAAAATAATAATTTATTATGAGTTTAACACTTTGATAAATTCTTTCCAGCAAATTGTTGTTTGATTTATGGATTGCCCTAATGCACAGCTGGAAATGTAGTACTGCTTTTTGTATAGAAATCAGAACTACAACTCCATGCATGCAACAGGGGAAATGCAGTACTGGGTGACTGGGTAAGGGGGTAACTCCTAGGGACCCTTTTACAAAGTGGGCTTACCGCTTGCTAATCTGGAGCTACCACTGGCCCAACGCAGGCGCCAATGGTAGTTCCAGCCCCACCATGTGCCATTTCCCATGCTAAGAAAAATTGTCCCATTTTTTTTTAGCACGGTGCTAACCCAGTGGTAATCAAGCAGCGCCGTGCACTACCTGGTTACTGCCGGGTTAGTGCAGAAGCCCTTATCGCCACCTCAATGAGTGGCAGTAAGTGCCCCCTCCCGCATGGCCATGTGTTAAGAGCAATCTTGCTGCATGGCCATGGCCATTTTCAGCCTTTTTTACCCACTGTGGTTAAAAAGACCGCCCCTACGCAGCAAAAATGGTCCCCCCCACTAGCGCAGGGCCCTTTTTACCACAGCTTGGTAAAAGGACCCCCTGGTTAGGTGCCCGGATGTTAACCCCCCCCCCCCCCAGTCCTCATATTGCACAGGTCCACAGTCTCTGTGGAATAGGCTAAGAAGGGACCATCCCTAGCTCAGGATTCAGATCATGTCTTTTGATATTAGTGGTATATCATGCTCCATCTTTGAATATATTCAAATTCAGGCTAAACCCCCATCTTTTTGAGGCTGCTTTTAACTCTAAACTCCTTATTTACCTCTTCGGTACTCATGTTGTTGTAATCATTCCCCCTATAAATGTAACTTCCTAATGATTTATTTGTCCTGTTTGTCTTGACTAGATTGTATTATCTGTCATGCAGGGATTGTGTCTTTCGTGTTTGTGTACAGTGCTGTGTTCATGTAGTAGCACTATAGAAATGATAAAGAGTGGTAATAGCAGTAGTAGCTAATGGAAATATACCGTTTTCAAAGACAGTACTCTGGGCTCTTTTTGAGATAAGAACATCATGTTTGGACCACAGGCAATAAAGCTTCCATGTAGTTCACAGAGGAATATTGTTAATCTTTTTAATTTTTTTTTTATTGGCAGATATTCAAACACAACAAAATAAATGATCCCAACATAAAAAGAAAAGAGGAGTGAACTTTAAATGTAATGTTCACTGATATTGGATTTACAGTATGTGAAATAAATAGAAAATTCAGATATTTTCTTTTTCTTTTTGTGGGTAAAGTGGCATTTTGGGGGTAATTCTATGAAGTGAGCATTACATTTACATGCCAATTATGCATGCAAATGATTAGAATAAAGGTGTACACCTGGTTGTACATACAGATTCCCGTAAATGCCAAAATCCCCCCTAAGCACGCCTTTGACAGATTCCTCTAGTTAAAAATATACATTTTAAGGCCATTTTTTCTCAATCATTTATCTCTTTGGCTGTTCGCTATTGGAATGACCTTCCACTTGAACTGCGTCTAATAAAGAATTATTTTCTGTTTCATAAAGCTCTGAAAACTTATTTGATTTAGATAATTTTGATTGGCCTAAATTAGTATTCTTTGTTAATTTAAATATGTCCTGTTTGTTTTTTTAATTGACCGTAACCCGCCTTGAATCAAATACACTGAGAGTTGGTGAGAGATAAATCCCTGATAACATAACATAACAGATGGATGTACACATAGATGGAGTCTGGACTGAGCATTGGCAAGACTCGCAATTACATACATAGCATACAATACTATAAGTATCTCTGGCATTTAGGCAAAAGCATTTACATCAGCTCTGTGGCTGACACAAATGCTCGCACCTATCTGTATAGATGTGCCCTATATACCCAGTTATGCTTGTGTGGAGAATATAGGCATCTACTTTCCCTTATGGAATAGGTGTTATGTAGGTGACCTCCACACTCCTACATATAGGTGCCCTGTTATAGAACTGATCCCTTGATGCAAAAATGTTTTAAGCTGAAGTTTATCATTGTGATAATATACTGCTTTTGCACACCATGGTTTCAAGGCAGTTCACAATCCAATAAGGGACAAGATAGAAAAGAAGTACATCAGATTCAATAGGAAAGGAGCCATACATGCTTAGAGATAATGAAGCACAGCAAGAGGAAACAGGGGTAGGTATAAGAGAACAAGGACTCATTTTCAAAGCACATGGGTGTCTCAAAATAGTAAAAAAAAAGTCAATCTGCCAAAAACAGTTACATTTTATTTATTTGCTATACCACTTGGCTTAAATACATGAGATCACAGTGGATACATTCCACTAAAAACATAAAAACAATCCAGAAAAGAACTCCATTTACAATAGGACAGAACCATACACACGTAAGAGAAAAAAAATAATCCAAACAATCTAAATATGTACAAATTGTAATTTTGGATTGGCAGGCTTTAGACATGCTACAGAGCATTCTGGGGGGGGGGGGGGGGGGAGTGTTTTGGGCGGGGCTAGGGAGGGCCCAAAATTAGGATGCCCAGTAGTGATAATCGAACGGGAAGAAACAACCAAGTCTAAAAAGAAGGATGTTTTTATTTAGTCCTGCTTCAGTCATGTCCAGAGTACAAGAACGTGCTCCAATTGAGCAGCTGACCAGGACCTCTCATGAATCCCCCTGGTGGTTGCTGTCCCCTTCCCTCTCCCCTGAAAATGAAACCGGATAGGAATACCAGGCTCTGTGACAGCATCAGATATTCTGTTCAAAGCAGAAAGCAGGTCTGAGGAATACCTAGTAGTCAGTGCAGTGGGTTATAAACCGGGGGGTGGGGGGGGTGGGGGGGGGGGGACTCAGACTCCCACTTCAGCTCTCTTTTCTTACCCCCTTTAAATTGTGAGCCCTCCAGAAACAGACATACCTACTGTATCTAAATATTTGTGATACTTGCAAGTCTGAAGGCTATTGAGGTGGAGTATAGTCAGGTACAGTAGGCAGTTCCCTGATCCTGGAGGGCTCAGTATTTAAAATAAAAGAGTTGTAGGGTGATATGAACCCAGGTCCACTGCATTGACCACTAGTCTGCCCCTCCGCTCTCCAAGGATGTCTGGGTGGCCATTTCTGTAAAAAGAGATGTCCTTGTCCCTGGATTTTTGGCATTCATAATTTGAATGTTTCCGTTTGTAAAATGGCTGTTCATTTTGGACATTCTCAAGTATTTTTGAACAGGAAACCCCAACATGTTTCTTGTTCGAAAATGGCTGTGAGATGGATGGTTTTTTTTTTTTTTTTGACAAAACAAAAAGCTGAAAACTAAACCGTATTATTGTATCTCTTCCTGTGAAGTCCTGAAACCCAAAGTGACATTATATTTCATACTCTGGAACTATTAAATAAATAAAATTAAATGGAGGAAAAGACATCAGATGTCCTGGCTAGGCAGCAAGTATAATATCTTAGTGCCAGCTCATACTGGACCCCAATCTTATCATTGGTCAAAAAACCTCCAAATTTGTATTTCAATTGTTTTTGTTTGCTTGTATATAAATCATGCACTGTGACTACTCCCAGTGATTGTAAGTCCTGGAATTACTTCTCCATTTCTTCATCAATTATTACAATTTAATACAAAAGTCACTTAGCTCAATTCTTGTACCCAACGGGGCTCCCCGTTTCACTCTTATACTGAGCTAACAAACATAACAGCAGAGTATGCACTTACTTTGCTCTCATACACGCCAGTCTTCCAATATAGTGTTTACTGGCTACAGGACGCCGACCTTATCTTTAAATCGGAAATGGAACTGAAATCATTAAATGACTCGTGGGAGGAAAATCAGAGAAAAGCAGTCCACTCAATTTGTGAATTAAGACCCCGTGGCTCCAGAGATTTCAAAATGTAAATCCAATGTTGTTCATATCTTACCAAGATTTTATTATGATCTCCTCTCCTTGGACGGGACATGATCAATTGCACAGCAATGGAAAGATTGGAAACCAAGCACAAGCTGGCAACATCCTTGAGCCACCGACAACTAAGCATGCCTGTGGTGCTGGCATCTGTGGCTCAAGGAGTTGCTGCTGCTGCCGGCCAAGCTTGGTAAAAGAGAGTTCTGGCTGCCTTCAGAAGAAGTCTTCAGCTCCCAGAGCTTGGGGATCCTCATGAACTAAGGTATTTATATTTTGATTTGGGAGGTGCTGGGGGAGGGGTGGAGAGTGGGGAAAGGGAAGGGGTGGAGGCACAGAGAAAATTTTGTGCCCACCCTAAATTGGCTGTCTGGTTATGCCATTGAAATGAGAGTACTTTCATCCCCTTAATCATTGTGGTTGCCCGCCTCTGTACCTTTTCCAGTTCCACTGTCCCAGATTCTGTATAGGTCACCCAAATTTGAGTGCGGATCACAGATCTGTGCATAAACCCTAGATCCCCCCACCCTCTGAAAATAAATTAAACCCTAGTGGTCCAGTGGGACTTATATGGGCGCCACCATTTTGATGACATGCCCAGCAGGAGGATGGACTAGGAGTCCTTCCCTCCTCCTTCTTCAAGGTAGGAGGGAGCTGGGGAGCCACTACTAGGCCACCAGGGATAGTCTTGGGGGGTCCTGGCCAGGGGTCTGACTAGTATATGATCTCTTTACAAGAAGACAAGCAGTTATACGCTGTTTTGCTTTTCAACAGACTACACAGAGACGTTTTAGTATCTGTTAAAAATCACTAAAGGTCTTCCTCAAGACCATTCAACTTCTAGATCTATCTCTATTACCAGAATCATTTAAGACTCCTGAGGCAGGCCTGTGGCTGAAACACGGTACTGTGTCGAGTCTGTGAATAAAGTGGTACTCTGTACATCAGTATCCCGTCTCCCTGGAGTCATTGGTCCACTTCCCACTTCCCGCTAACTGTTGTTTTCTCGTGGGAGTCAGTGTTCATCCACCTTGGTGGATCACCTCCTCCAGGGGTCTGCCTAGAACACCAGAGTTTTATTTATTTGGGGGGGGTCTGGGGTCCATCAGACCACCTGGGCTTTAGTTTTTTGGAGGAGTGGAGGGCTGGGGTCCACTGGATCACCAGGGAGGTCTTTGGGGGGGGGGGGTGGAGAGTCTGGGGTTCACCAGACCACCAGGGCTTTAGAGGTTATCCCCTTCCTATGACTCGGCACAACCCTAACGCCAGCTCTGAGCTGGCATAGGGTTGGGTGCGCTGCCTTCTGAGCATTGGAGAGGAATTTGGGATGATGTCTTTAGCATGTATTTGCATGCTCATTGTGCTTAGAAATGGCGAGCTTGTTGTTTCATGTGCTCATCAACTCTGAGCATTCGGCGTTAGCAAATGTGGGTGCTGGTCCAGCGCTAATGGCCTCTAGCGCTCGCATTTGCTTCTGAGCATCGGGTCCTATGTGCATCACTTTGCACTTGTCCACATTAAATTTCATCTGCCATTTGGATGCCCAGTCTTCCAATTTTCTAAAGTCTACTTGCAGTTTTTTTTCACAGTCTGCATGCGATTTAACAACTTTGAACAGTTTTATGTCATCTGCAAATTTGATTACCTCACTTGTGGTTCTCCTTTTTAGATCATTTATAAATATATTAAAAAGCACAGGTCCCAGTACAGTTCCATGTGGTACTCCACTATTCACCCTCCTCCATTGAGAGAAATGACCATTGAACCCTACTATCTGTGTTCTAACTTTTAACCAATTCCCAATAAACAACAGACAATTTAACTCCTATCCCAATACTCTTTAATTTTCTCAGGAGTCTCTAAATCCCTTAAACATCGAAATACCACTAACTAGAGATAATTCAGTTAACTACTTTGGGAAACAAACATTTTCTCAACTGCAGTGAAATTCCCAAATCCGCATATACCTGTAACCACAGCACACAGACTTTCATTAAAGCACTCCTTGTTCACTCAGAACTGCTTCCATCAGCAAAAAAAAACTGTCATGAATGTAATGCTGATGAATAAGTTCCCTTCTCCAGCACAAATGATCTCTAGTGAATAAGCTTTCATGCTAAAGGAAAACACACATATTTCCATCTCTACAGTGCTTGCTATACTATAGATAAGAAGGGGACTTTTGATAAAAGGTGCCTATCAGGCTTATTTTTGAAAGGGATCACCGGCGATCTTCTGACACAAATTGGGAGATCGCCGGCGATCTCTCATTCCCGGCCAAATCGGTATTATCGAAAGCCGATTTTGGCTGGCCCCAATTGCTTTTCGTTGCGGCACTGGCCAACCTTCAAGGGGGCGTGTTGGTAGAGTAGCGAAGGCAGGAAGGGGGGGGGGGGCGGAGCAGGGCGGGGTTACGAGATGGCCTGCTTCACCTTATTATGAAAAAAAAACGCCGGCTCGAACAAGTATTTCACCGGGCGGACTTGGTCCATGTATTTTTAGGACCAAGTCCCAAAAAAGAGCCCCAACTGACCAGATGACCACCAGAGGGAAGCAGGGATCACCTCCCCTTACTCCCCAAGTGGTCACCAACCCTCTTCCACACACACAAAAAAAAATTAAAACATTTTTTGCCAGCCTGTATGCCAGCCTCAAATGTCATACCCAGCTCCCTGACAGCAGTATGCAGGTCCCTGGTGCAGTTTTTAGTGGGTGCACTGCACTTCAGGCAGGTGGACCCAGGCCCATCCCCCCACTACCTGTTACACTTGTGGTGGTTAATGTTGAGCTTTCCAAAACCCCCCAAAACCCACTGTACTCACATGTAGGTGCCTCCCTTCACCCCTTAGGGCTAAGGTAATGGTGTAGACTTGTGGGCAGTGGGTTTTGGGGGGGATTTGGGGGGCTCAGAACACAAGGGAAGGGTGCTATGCACCTAGAAGCTAATTTTTTTTTAAAAGATTTTTTAAGTGCCCCCTAGGGTGCCCGGTTGGTGTCCTGGCATGTCAGGGGGGCCAGTGCACTACAAATGCTGGCTCCTCCCATGGCCAAATGCCTTGCATTTCGCCGGGTTTGAGATGGCCGAGTCCGGTTTCCATTATGGCTGAAAATCTGAGCCAGCCATCCCATCTAAACCTGGTGATCCGCCGGCGATCCTATTCTAAACCTGGCGATCAATTTGGCCGGCGTCAAGCATATTTCGAAAATACGTTTGGCTCTGTCCGCTTACGGTGCCGGCCCCGAAGATCGCCGGCCATCTATTTCGCCGGTGCTGTTCGATTATTCCCCTCTATGCATCTTTACAAAATAGCACACCAGAAAACTGCTAGTCCAAAAGTACAGGCTACATCAGGGACAATAAGAACAAGCTGGTGGTAACCTAAAAACTCCACTAACGCTGATCAGTGTGTGTCTTCCTGCGTCTATTTGATACGGTTCTTATTTCCCTAATGCAGCTTGTTCTTTTAGAGAAACATGGCCATGTCGGGCACCTGTTCGTAAGTCCTGGGATCTTCGAAACAACTCGTTAAAAAGTGTGTTTTCTTCAATAAGGTCTGCTTCTTTCTTTTATTCTATGGTGGATATTTTAGACTGATCGCCTTCTTGTTTCCTTACCCATTCCTATCACATACAAGCAGTTCTATGCTGCAAGATCTCAACAAAAGAAATAGTAGAATTAGAAAAGGTACAGAGAAGGGCGATGAAAATGATAAAGGGGATGGGACAACTTCTCTATGAGGAAAGGCTAAAGCGGCTAGGGCTCTTCAGCTTGGAGAAAAGATGGCTGAGGGGTGATATGATAGAGGTCTATAAAATAATGAGTGGAGTGGAACGGGTAGAGGTGAATCGTTTGTTTACTCTTTCCAAAAATATTAGGACTAGGGGGCACGCAAAGAAGCTACTAAGTAGTAAATTTAAAATAAACCAGACAAAATATTTCTTCACTCAGTGAGTAATTAAACTCTGGAATTCATTGCCAGAGAATGTGATAAAAGCAGTTAGCATGGTTTAAAACAGGTATGGATAATTTCCTAGAAGAAAAGTCCATAAGCCATTATTAAGATGGACTTGGGAAAATCCACTGCATATTATAGGATAAGAAGCATAGCATCTGTATTACTGGTCTGGAATCTTGCCAGGTACTTGTGATCTGTATTGGCCACTGTTGGAAACAGGATACTGGGCTTGATGAACCTTCTGTCTGACCCAGTATTGCAATGCTTATATGCTTATGTGGTTAACACCATGCCAACAGTCTGAAGAGTGCTTTTATTATTATGACCTCATCATAGTCACATTTATTATGACAACTAGTAAAAAAGGCCCGTTTCGGTACAAAAGGAAATGGGCGCTAGCAAGGTTTTCCTCCCCCCCCTCCCTCACTCTCTCCCTCTGTCCCCTCCAAGTCCCACGGCCCCCTTTCCTCTCCTCCAATTTCCATGGGTTCCTCCCTCTCTCTGTCACTCTCCTTCACTCTGTTCTCCCTCCAAGTTGCAGTCCCCCCCCTCTAAAATCGCCAACCCCCTTCTCCCCCTCTCTTACCGGGGTCCCGTCGGCAACATTGAAGAGCGAGCAGGATCAGCGAGTCTACTGCCTTTCCTTCTCTTCGCTCTGAGCTCTGGTCCCGCCCTCATTTCCTGTTTCCGCAAAGGCGGGACCAGAGTCAGAGCTCAGAGCGAAGAGAAGGGAAAGCAGCAGACTCGAAGGGATGTATGACATCAGTGTTATCTACCGCAGGTAGCAGACCACATCTGAGTGAGCCACGGTCCCAGGCAACGTCAGAACGTTGGAGGTGAGAATTATTATATAGGATAATTAAAATAACCATATTCTTAATTAACAATAGTTTACTCTCTAATTTCAACCTTTAAGATTTCTTCTCCTCCCCCATAGAGATAACACCCACACTCATAGCTTATGGTATAAATGTGATATTGAAACCCTCTGTTATATTGAAGTTCTGTGTGAGAGGAACCCAGCATGGAAATAATCACAAGTCCATCTTACACTGGAGGATGTCCTGATTTGTGGAGCCTCAGTGTGGGGCGGAGCTGATGCATTTGCTATTTAAGGGAGGGCAGTGCTTTGTAAACTTGTCCCTGGTTGCCTGTATTCTAGAAGACCAAGAGACCCGTTGGAGTCAAAGAGGGGTACCTGCTAAGACCTTGAGAAAGGAGCAGGATTTAAGTGTTGCTGTTAATCGCAAGCTGTATTGAGAAGCCAACCTGCGGGCCGGAGATTGGGGAATCTAGCCGCAACTCGGGCTTAAGGGTAGGACGCTGTCTGCCCACAGCTGGTGATTCCTTCCAGGGTGAACCCTGAAAGTCTTGGGCAGTGAATGCTGATCCATTTCTCCATTGATGGTGATTTATACCTTGGAGAAGGTGATTATGGAGTACCAACTGGTTGTACATCAGGCGAACGGAATTCTGCATGCGTGCACAGCCCAATAAGGAGAGACTAATTGCCCTTGTAACTGCATAACATTGTGAATGATTACTATCATATCTGTGTGCTGAGGATACCTATAACTGTTGCTGTAGAGTTTCAATTGTTAAATAAAGTTCAGTTACTTTTTCTTGACTCTCCTGGTTGCTGTGTGGTTCCTATGTGTGACCTGGCTGGAAGGACCCTGAAGTGAGTACTGAGCACCCAGTCTCCCGAACCCAAGATTAACTTAAAGAGTCCACCTCCTGAGCGTGAACCCGTTTCTGGGTGAGAGGAGCGGGTTACAATATGAAATATGCATACTTGATCCTGACCTGTGTTTTGCCATTTTTGTAACAGATTGTAGAAATCTGCCAGGCACTGGCCTTACTTCCCAACTACTGGAGTAGCCATCAAAGCCCACTCCAACCCTCCTGACCATTGTAGTCTTCTAATCAAATTCCTCTACCAATGAGTCCCCAGTGATCTAGAAGTCTCCAGTTGATGATAACATCCCCAAGTCAGCATATAATTAATGGAACAATTCTTTTCTCCCTTCAAAACTACATACTTTCTGGAATTACAAAAAAGCACCACATGTATTTGAGATAATTTTCAAAGCCATTTTTGCTTGCAGGCTACATTTTAATGTATAAAAATGGTTTGTTATAAAATCACAAAAATTTTGTGGGGATAACTTTTCTCTCATGTAAAGCATATTATGCATGCAGAAAGAGGATTAATATAATTGCATGTCCGCATAACTATTTAAAAAGTAGACTCAAGGAAAGAGCATGCCTACTATGTGCAGTCTCCACATAAGTGTTCCCAGGGATAAAGTTGTGATATAGGTGTGTGTAGCAGTGTGAATGTGGGTGGGTCTGGGGCCTTGATTAATCACACCCAAATAGTGGGTTAAAAAAACCCCAAAACAGTTTATTGATGTACAGAGAAGAGGTAACTTGTTCCTTTCACAGCTGAGGAGAAATAAACATGCCAAAGTCAGTCTCTCAAAAAGCAGCACAAACAGCTTGTCTCTGACCTGAATTCTCAGAGTTAAAGTTTTGTCTTTTCAATATTCAGCATAATTGGGCCTGGTCTAGCACAATTTCCAAAGATATAAAGTAGCAGGATTCCAAGATAACCTTGGGCTACCTTAGTGGAGCTTCTACACCTTATAAGCTTTCAATAAAGGTCTTCAGGGCTGCTTTTCTCTTCCCAGGGCTTACCTTCAGATATAAGGAGGCCTTAACTGAGGCCTTCCCGCAGCAGCGTACCAAGGACGGGGCGGTGGGGGCGGTCCGCCCCAGGTGCACGCTGCTGGGGGGGTGCAGAGAGCAGCCGCGTGCCTGTCGGCTCCGCTGGTTCCCTGCTCCCTCTGCCCTGGAATAGGTTACTAGAATAGGTGCCCGGGGGGGGGGGGGGGTGCGCATCGGCGATCCGCCCCGGGTGGCAGCCGACCTAGGATCGTCACTGCCTCCCCTACTGAGTGTGCCCTGGGCTCTTTCCTTCCTGGGCCATGCCCTCCTAGCTCCAACCTGCTGAACCACTTCTCCCCTAGACTGGAGGGAAGGCTTTAAGGTGTCCATAACTGTGAGGGAGTGTTGGTGAAGGGAAATGGTAACTCCCTATAGACTCTCTCACAGTGTGTATTTTAGGAACACATGTATATGTGCATAGAAAACACACAGACACTTACACCTACTTTGGAGGAGGTGTACTACAGGGGCTGGTTCTGGGATCCTGTTTTATAAAAACACATTAACTGCCGGATTCTATATATCACACCTTAATTCCCGCTTGGAAATTGAAGCGTATTCTCTAACAACGCATGTAACTTAGTTAATTAGCTAATAAGCACTGTCAATTGGATGTTTACAAGCAATTATCAGCACTAATTGGTAATAAGATTTACGGGCACAACTCACTAAGCATATTCTGTATCGTGGTGCGTGTAAATTCTAAGCTGCATAGTTGAAAAGGGGGCCTGGCCATGGGCGGGGCCTGGGCATTTCTAAAATTTATGCGCATTGTTATAGAAGACATTTGCTCTGTGCCTAATTTAGGTGTGGGGATTTACGCCACGTAAAACGTGGTGTAAATGGCCGCAATTAATTTGGTCACATGGAGAGAAGCTCAGCATATCCTATATAAAGGGGGGAGAATATGCCCAGGTGTATTTTTTTCCACATGGAATTTTCAGGCGCAATATATAGAATCCAGCCCTAAGTGCCTATGTTGCATTTATGGTATAGGCTTTAAAAAAAGACATCTTTCTGCATTTCTCACTCAGGGTACCTCAGCAGAAAAGACACAGAGGAGCATATGCTGTAGACACACCGATTGACACCTGCAATGAGACAGTCAATTTTACAACTATTTTATACAGAAACGGGGAGCATCATTTTAGAAAAGACATCCAACTCAGAATACTGATGCCCAAGTCTGTATATCAGATATGGACAACCACTTTTCATGCATTTTAGAGCAAGACCTGTCCACATACAGCCATGAGACATGGACATCCAAGTATCGGCTATGTCCAGCATGAACATTCAATTCAATTCAATTCAATTTAGGCCTTATATACCTGCTAATATCCCCTGTTTAGGGTTCAGTGGTTTACATCATCCGTGGGACAAAGTTAATTCAATATTATAACAAGGACATTGAGGTGAACATAAAATTATAAATGGGACATCGAGGTGGTTTCAGTCTTACTGGTAAGGTGCAATGTTATATAGCACTATACTGTATGATTGTGGTGGATATAACATTTGAGAGTTCTATGGTCTATAACATCCATTTTACAAACTGAAATGCCCTAACTCTAAACGGAGCAGTAGTAAGGGACACAGGTAATCTAATAGTTTAAAGCAACAAAGCTAAAAATACTTCTAAGAAAATATCTTAACAATAACAAACCAGGGGGAGAAAGACATAAAAAGAAATGTGCAGCAAGGCATAGGGTCTCTTATAGCGCCAGCTATTTCAAACAGGTGGCTAAAGGGGTCTTTTACTAAAGCTTAGCTCGAGTTATCTGCAGCAGGGCCCTGTAGCAGATAACTCGAACTAAGCTTTAGTAAAAGACCCCCATAGCTCTTATCATTTGTCAAAAAACTCCCACTGGACTTGTTCCAATGTTATTAGAGCACTTTTTAAAACAATTTTTATAAACTACCGTTACCATATAATTCAATATCACTGTGTAACTGCATGACTTAATTTACCTCAATGTACTTCAAGAGAAATGCTTAGAATAAAGGGTGACCACTTATCTGCAACTTGTGGCTGTCAGTGCTGGAACAATATAACGCCCAACGCCTACAGGATAACATCAAGCTGTTTCAGCTTCCTGCTGAAAGGGCCACTCTGCACCTCATTACAATGACCACGTTGAACCTTTGTAAACTCAATATTTTGTGACCCTTTCAATTAGCCTGGAAGTTCCTGGAGGAAAAGTTCATAGTTTGCTATTGAGATAGACATGGGGGAAGCCACTGCTTGCCCTGGGATTGGTAGCATGAAACGTTAACACAATTTGGGTTTCTGCCAAGTACTTGTGACCTGGATTGGCCACTGTTGGAAACAGAATACTGGACTAGATGGACCCTTGGGCTGACCAAGTATGACTATTCTTATATGGATGCACATATTTTATCAAGAACACATATAAATCGCAGCTCCACTGACACTCAGCCCAAAACCTGTCCCTGGACGTGCCCACTGTAGAGTCATTTACAAGTGCACATGTTCTGGTTATTATACACACTTATACATGTGGGATCATTGTAAAGCTGCATGTATGTGTGTACATACTTGCATGAAAATGCCTTTATAAAATTATCCTCCGGTTGTATTAAAATGTTGTGTTTACTAATTTGCAGGTGTAAACATGGGCGGGTATTTTTGGTAGGATAATGCTCAAAGGGAAAATATGTGTATACTTTTCCTTTGAAATTTGATGCACCTTACATAACTATTAGCTGCACAGTTTATACAAGTACTCTCTTAGGGGGATAATTTCTTAACAGGGTGCCTACAGTATGTGAAATATTCACAATCACCCTTATTTTATTTTTATCTTATAAACTCACTCAAGGCAAAACAGATACACCCCCACTCCTCACAAGCAATAAAGACACACACAACTACCCATAGATACACGCAATACAGATGTACATACCTTTCCCCACCTATTCATTCAAGGCAACATATACAGACACAAAGCCTGTCTGTCTCTCTCTCTCTCTCTCTCTCTCTCTCTACCAAGCTCTGCATTTTTTCCCTATTTGTTTTAGAACAATTAAATATTAGCACTGTTTCATTCTATGCTGGCCTATAATTTCTGAGGTATAAAAGAGTAACGGAATATATGCAGCAACAGGCTCATCATTGCTATAGTCCAGTGATGGCGAACCTACGGCACACGTGCCAGAGAAGGCACGCAGAGCCCTCTCCCTTGGCACGCGCGCCATCGCTGGTCTGCCCACGCTCCCTCCCTCCGAGCACCAGTTCGGCCGGCCTCCCGCCCTCCCTCCAACCGAACAAGCATCAGGCTGCCCACCCGTCCTCCCTCCCAGCACCAGGAACCCCCCTCCTCTGAAATTTAAAAAGCGTACCGTCCTCGGGGTTAAGGCAGTGTGCAGCGGCAGCGGCAGCGAAGCGTGTGTTGTTCACTCGGCATGCCTTCAGCCTTCCCTTCTGTCTCTCAAGGTCTGGTCCCGCCCCTCATAGGCTATCATAGGGGTGGAGTCATATGTGGTAACCCCACCCATAATGAGTACCGGCACTTTGCGATAAATAATTCGATTTTGGGTTGCTGTTTGGTCACTCGGTCTCTGAAAGGTTCCCCATCACTGCTATAGTCCATCAGAATAACACCACTGAGGTGGAGGAAGCACACCAGCATAACCAAGACTAAATGTTTTGGAAGAGGAGCAAGAACTATGATACTTTTTACCTGTAAGGGCAGGAAGAAACTTCATTTGTAGTGAACTGTCTCCTTAAGAGACTGAAATGAGAGATTTCCTCGTTTCTTAGCTCTGAACTTGGATTACCATGCAGTTTCCTGGTTAAGGGTCAGTGAAAACTACAGTCAAGATCATTCCAAGTTCTTCTGGCCTTATTTGTCCGCATTATCCCACTATAACTGCTTTTTTTTCCTTTAATTTTGCTTTAGTAAATAGAATATACAGTACTATAATTGCTTCTGCAAAAATGGATTTCCTGAAATCTGTGTAACAGATGTTTTCATAAATGTTCCTGCATTTTCCTGCTTCTCTCCATGATAAATTTTAGAAAAGGCAACCAGCTTCTAACTCACTAATGTTCAACATTTTAGAAAAAAAGGGGATGAGAAGATTTCCCTATGAAGAAAGGCTGAAGCAGCTAGGGCTCTTCAGCTTGGAGAAAAGACAGTTGAGGGGGCATATGATAGCGGTCTATAAAATAATGAGTGGAGTGGAACGGGTAGATGTGAATCGCTTTACTCTTTCCAAAAATACCAGGACTAGGGGGCATGCGATGAAGCTACAAAGTAGTAAATTTAAAACGAATCAGAGGAAATTTTTCTTCACTCAATGTGTAATTAAACTCTGGAATTTGTTGCCAGAGAATTTAGTAAAAGCAGTTAGCTTAGCGGGGTTTAAAAAAAGGTTTAGATGGCTTCCTAAAGGAAAAATCTATAGACCATTATTAAAATGGACTTGGGAAAATTCACTGCTTAGTTCTAGGATAAGCAACATGAAATGTACTGTACTTTTTTGGGATCTAGTAAGGTACTTGTGACCTGGATTGGCCACTGTTAGAAACAGGATGCTGGGCTTGATGGACCTTTGGTCTGTCCCAGTATGGCAATACTTATGTATTTATGTACTTATGGGGCTGAGGATAGATCAGAAGATGATAGACTAGGACAGGAATTTCTCAACCCAGTCCTCAGGACACACCTAGCCAGTCAGGTGTTTAGGATACTCAAAATATGTATGATACAGATGTGCAAATATACTGGATGTAGTTCATGCCTGGGAGGAGGGTGATGCTCTTGGTCCTAGATTTATCACTTCTTACCTTCTCCTTGCTTGCATTGCTAGGAACTAGTTGGGTCAATATTCAGACTCAGTGGCATCTTAAAGTTATATATAGAATGAGAGCAAATTCTTAAAAGAAAAAAAAGGATTTATATAGTTAGCATCTGTGCATATGTCATTTAAAGCAGCATTTACCAAAAACATATTTGAGTAACCTGCATGAAGTAACATTACAACCCTTGACAGCAGTGGTACAATTCCATCAGGACTCCAAGAAAGCATCTGTGCGGAGTATCACTTACAACCCTAAACCACAGGAAAATGATTGCATCAGGGTAGGCCTTCAAGGTGATGAATTTAAGGCATGCTCAGGACAGACATGATAAGTCAGGTGGAATAAGTTACCTAAAGAAATTAGAAATATCACCTGTTGTCTACCTTTAGGAAGGCACTTAAGAAGACCCAATTTTTTAAGGACTTTGGAAATTGAGGTAGGAGGAAGGCTGTGGGTTAATCTATGTAACTGAATGTATTTCAATGGGCTTGTCCATGTTTTATTTTCTATTGTGATCCACCTTGAGCCTTATTAGGTTAAGCGGAATAAAAATGTTAATATTAGATTGGATTAGATTAGAGGGCATGGGCCAGGAGGGCACAAGTGTACAATTCTAAAGTGGGCAGACTGGATGGACCATTTTGATCTCTACTGACTTCAAGTCCAATTTTGAAGAACTGGACCACAATTCAGTGAACACACTATACTCCATAAACCCAAGTGACAGCCCATTGTCAGTAACATAACGAATATGATTTGTAACCAGAGTGAACAAACGCTTGAGAATCAGGGATCCTTTTACTAAGGTGCACTGAAAAATGGCCTGCGGTAGTGTAGGCGCGTGTTTTGGCCGCATGCAGAGTCATTTTCAGTGCACCTGTAAAAAATACCCTTTTTAGGGGGGGGGGGGGGGGCGAAAATGGACGTGCGGCAAAATGAAAATTGGCGCGCATCCATTTTGGGTCTGAGACCTTACTGCCAGCCATTGACTTAGCAGTAAGGTCTCACGCATTAACCATGCGTTCAAATGCCAGTTACCACCCGCGCACAAGAAAATAAAAATATTTTCTGACAAGCGTAGGGGACGCACATCAAAAAATGAAATTACCGCCCGGGCCATGCGGTAACCGGACGGTAACTCGGAATTGACATGCGTTGGGCGCGCATAAGCGTTTACGCAGCTTAGTAAACGGAGTCTTAGTATCTGAACTTTAAGAGAACACTTTGGGAGAAAGTTAAAATGCAATGCCTCAGACCCTGAAAGCCCATTCTTCCATGTGGAATCTTGGGAGCTTTCAGCTGTGGGGCTAGTGCCTCCTCCCATGTAAATGGTGCAGTTGTATGCTGCTTTTTTCCATTGCATTGACCTGAATGTGCCAACCCATGTTTGTGCTGCTGTGGTGCCAAAACATTATGTCACTATGTAATAATATCCCCCAGCAGCTGTAATTCAGAAACTCCAGTTGCTGTAATTAGTTTAGGAAAACCCAACAGTTTTTCTCTTGCAGTCGGAGATATCATTAATTTCGGCTATCCAAACTAGCGCCTGGTTGGTTAGGGTTTAATATACATATAAAGCTGGTGAGAAAGTGCCCTGGAAAAAAAAATCATATGTATTAGGGATGTATGGAAAACTAAATTCCAGCTTGTTTTGGGTTATTTTAAGACTCCCCCCTCCTCCCGCCCCAATTTTCAGACATTTGTTGATCCGTTTCAAATGTGTTGATCTTATTTTTTATGCTTGTCAGAACTTGTTAAGCACATATTAAATTGATATCATGCTCACTAAAATTTGTAAGGCACACTAATGATTTGAATGTGTGCAGATGAATGCACATCATTAATACGTATTGGTTTCTCTTTAATCAGATTAAAGCATATAAGATTCCCTTGAAAATCTGAGATCCTAGTGAAACTTTGAATGCTGGTGATATTTTTTCATGTAGGTTTTTTTTTTTTTCTTACATTTGTATCCCGTGCTTTCCCACTCATGGCAGGCTCAATGCAGCAGGCAATGGAGGGTTAAGTGACTTGCCCAGAGTCACAAGGAGCTGCCTGTGGTGGGAATGAACTCAGTTCCTCAGGACAACAGTCCACCAACCTAACCACTAGGCCACTCCTCCACTCGTAAGTTGGTAATATGAACAGGAACAAAGGTGATGCACAGTGTGGTCAACACCTCAATGAGGCTGATATTAAGCAAGACTTACCAGGCTAGGACTCCTAGCCAGAAAAGTTCTACTCACTGGGTCATACCTGGGTAGTTATCCAGGTACTTCCTCAGTACCTGAATAACTATCCAGGCAAGTTAGATGAGCACAACACCTGACCTGGTTGCTGTAGAATTTATCATCCATCCATCTCCACCAGAGAGAGAGCGGAAATGGAGATATATCTATATCATCTCTCTCTCTCTCTCTCTCTATATATATATATATACTAGTAAAAAAGCCCCGTTTCTGATGCAAATGAAATGGGGGCTAGCAAGGTTTTCTTCTGTGTGCATGTGGGAGTATGTGTGTCCCTGCCCTCTGCCCTCTCTCCCTTCCCCTGTGCTGTCTGTCCTCTCTGTCTCCTCCCCCCTCAGAGTCGAGTCCTTCAGTGTTAAGTTTCCTCCTGCGCTGTGATTGTGTTACAGAGATAGTGAGGGCTTCTGCCCTCTCTCCCCTCCCCCTTCCGAGTCCTTCACTGTTACAGAGAGAGCGATTTGATTTCATGATTTGCTGTGTTTTCCTTCACTGTTTGTGTTGCAGAGAGAGCAAGGGCGGGGCAGACACTCATAGGGAAACCAGATATCTCTCCCCCTTCACATTTCCGGCTGGAGGCTTCATTTAGAACGTTGGTGGTGCCTTTTATATATAGAGAGATATTTAAGGCTGGTTTGTCAAGAATTTAACACCCCCAATTTTTTTTTATGGAAAGACATTTCACCACTGTCATTTTGCCACAGTTAAACTTTCTATGTTGAGATTCACCCCTTTATGCACTGAGTGGTAGTCCCAAAATTGAGTAGTACAGCCTTACACAGTTTGAGCCCATTTTCAAGGATACAATGTTTTTATGCTTGCGTCATTTTCTTTTCTTATGGGTTTACTAAAAACAGAGAAACAGTTGACAGCTGGCAACCCTAACAATGACTGCATCAGCCCAGACTATCATGGAACCCAATTTTTAGGGAAAATTTCAACACACTAGCACCCAAGTTTCCCAATACATACTACTAAGTGTAGCATTGAATTTCTGCCATATGGAAATCAAACAACCACAGGAGTAGCCAAAAAGTCTTCTTAGGAAAATGTTACTTGGCAGCTCAGAATGCTAATATTTCTTGCGCCAACAAATTTCAGCACCCTCTGAACTTATTATTTGCGAAATTCTTTGAAGTAATCTGTGCTATATTTATATGTTAAGGAGAATAATTGCCTTTTGCAGCACTTACAAATATAAGGCGAAACTGTCATACCTGATAATTTCCTTTCCTTTAGTCCAGCCATGGATAAGTAGGGCTAATTAGGCTATTTAATATATTTTTAAAATTTAGACTAGATTAGGAACAGTTCTTTTTGGGAATTTATAAGAAAGAAGTCACAAAGGTGCTATTTTAAATATATAGACGGGAGAGTTTTTTTGGAGAACAGTCTTTTCTCCTGTAGAGGAGTTTTTCACTATTCTTTTTTTTTTTCCTCTCTCTTTTGAAAAAGAGTGAAATTGATGTTAGTACGTGGGACTCATCCAACAGCAACACTATTAAGCCCTGCATGTGAGTGGGTGTTGTTTGGAGCTTTGAGGTTTTGTTTGTGTTAAAAGTAAATGTAATTGACACTTCTTTGCCTTTCCTCTTTAATCAGCAAACTTTTGAATTAATGAGAGTCTAGTTATCAAAGGGCCCTTTAACTAAGCCGTGTAAGCAGTGACGTTCCTAGGGGGACTGACACCCGGGGCGGATCGCCGATGCGCCCCGCCTCCCCGGGTGCAGCAGCCCCCGAAACAACGCAACGCCCCCCCCCCGGCGAAAGAACCCCCGATCCTCCGTCGAAAGAACCCCCCCCGGGTGCACGCCGCTGGGGGGGGGTGCCGCGCGCCTGCTGGCTCTTCGTTTTCATGCTCCTTCTGCCCCGGAACAGGAAGTAACCTGTTCCGGGGCAAAGGGAGCATGAAAATGAAGAGCCGACAGGCGTGCAGCACCCCCTCAGCAGCGTGCACCCGGGGCGGACCGCCCCACCGCCCCCCTTGTTACGCCACTGCGCGTAAGCGTCTACGTGTGCCCAATGCGTGCCAAAATGGAGTTACCGCCAGATTACCGCATGGCTGTTGTGGTAATTTCATTTTTGGCATGCATCCAATATGTGCATCTGAAAAATATTTTTTATTTTTGGGCATGTGTGCCAAGTGGCATTTATTTATTTAGGTTTTGCTTGCATGTTTTTCAGTAGTAGCTTGAGGTGAGTTACATTCAGGTACTCTGGATATTTCTCTGTCCCAGGAGGGCTCATGATCTAAGTTTGTACCTGAGGTAATGGAGGGTTAAGTGATTTGCTCAAGACCACAAGGAGCAGCAGTGGGATTTGAACTGGCCACCTCTGGATTGCAGGACTGGTGCTCTAACCAACAGGCCACTCCTCCACTCCCCTTTGATGTGTGTAAGTCATTACTGTCCAGATTTTTTACCGCTAGGTCTATGGCTGGCGGTTAGGTCTCAGACCCAAAATGGACGCACGGCAATTTTGATTTTGCCACACGTCTATTTTTGGCAAAAAAAAGAGGCGCTTTTTTACAGGTGCACTAAAAAATGGATTGGCGCGCGCCCAAAACCTGCGCCTACACTACCGCAAGCCTTTTTTCAGCACGCCTTTGTAAAAGGACCCCCAAGTTTGCTCCTCGGAAGAATTACAACTAGTCAGTTTTGGCTTTGTGAACCAGTTCATTTTTTTCGGGAAAGGGTATATCATTACATCATTCGTGGGTTACATAAACAAATTCCCTTCAGTTCTCCGTTGTTTTCGTTTCATGGTTGTACATCCATTCGATACACCACTGCTCCCTCGGAAGAAAATCCTATACAATGCGTTTTTATTTGCTTGGAAGTGCATTTTGCTGCAGCGGCACGGTGCCTCCCCACCCACAGCGATGCAGTGGTTGAATCTTGTCCATGCAGTGATGGTCCTTGAGCAACACAGAGTGAGGTGGAATGATGTTTCTTGTTGGGTTGCGTTTCAGAAGATCTGGGAACCTGTTTGAAGAGTGATGGCACACTGGGCTCGCAGCTGGATTCTCAATTATTAGCTGGAAGGTCCTGTTCTTCCCTCTGCTGCTTTAACTGATTTTGATCTGGGTCTGGCATAAGGAACACCATCAGACTTGGATGTGTTAATTGACTGCTTTTGGCAGAAGCAGATGGAGTTCTGATGCAGACACTGGGGGGGGGGGGGGGGGGGGGGGGGGGAGGGGGAGGTAATTATAACACAAAGGTGAATTATCTGATTTGTACATTTCTCTGTATGTTGACTGTAAGTTTCATGCAAAAATGTATCTTTTTGATTGTTTTTCTGAGTTTTTCAATAAACAAGATTATTATTATTTTTAAATGTATGGGGGTTGGGGAGGGGGAGATGAGACACGCTGGAACACCTGCCTTGGAGGGAAGGGAGAGATGCCAGGAATCTTCAGCTGGAGGGGCCATCAGAGATACACCACTGCTGGGTGGGCCTGACCCCAAAGTGCGTGGGCTTGTACCCACCTAGGTTCACCCATGGCTACGCCACTGCTTATTTCTAGGATAAGCAGTATAAAATGTGTTTTATTCTTTGGGATCTTGCTAGGTACTTGGACCTGGATTGGCTACTGTTGGAAAGAGGATACTGGGCTTGATGGACCTTCATTCTGTCCCAGTATGGCAACACTTATGTTCTTATGAAGAGAGAGTACAGAAAGGAGAGTACTGAATGGTAGGGAGGGCAGATAGTGTAAGAGGATGTGAGAGACAGAGAGTGAATGCAGGAGGGCAGGGGAGCAAGCAAGGGAAAGAAAAGACTACATGCTCACACACCCACCACACATATATCTCCCCTCCCCCCCCCCACACCTCCACAGACAACAGCTAAACTCTCCCTATGGAAGCAGATATGCACATCATTTCAATGATTCACACACACACTTGCTCACCTCACATACACCACCAGATCCTATGCATCCCTGATACCCTGCTGAGAGACATTTTACCATGACTGTTTCAACCAAGTCCCCCACACAGACAAGCCCAAGTGTGCAAATGAAGGGAAGGGGAAACACACCTTTATGTCACACTGTTTTAGCTTGTTGTTTTTGTTTATGAATTGCGTCATAAACCGAGAATAATTTGATACAAAAAAAATCAATATTATATACAGAAGAAAAAGCCAATAAGAAATAGCAAGCAAATTATTAGATCACATATGGAGTCACAACAGCCCAACAAAAGTATATTAGAAAACATTCATTCAAAGAAACAAAACAGTTAAGGAGTACTGGGCTAGATGGACCATTGGTCTGATCCAGCACGGCTATTCTTATGTTCTAAGGGGCAGACAACCTATGACCACCTAAACTTCAGGAAATCATTAAAGACCTACCTGTTCAAAAAGGCATACCCCGCCGACCCAACATAAATGCCTTCATTCTGTAACACAACATAACCAAAGCTTGTACTGGACACTAAATAATCTTTCCTCTCCTTGATTCCCATTGTAACTGAAACATATGTTCCTTACTCAACCATAATACCACCTGTATTTGTTTCTTTACCGGACTGGCGAATGCCTGTACGGTACTATGTAAGCCACATTGAGCCTGCAAATAGGTGGGAAAATGTGAGATACAAATGTAACAAATAAATAAAATATTCAGCCAGTTCTGGTCAGTGTTTTTTTATTCCCGGATATTCAATGCTGGGCCATGTCCGGACAGGTTTATGGGGGCCAGCTACCTCTTATGCAGTTAAGTGCAATATTTAAAACTTAACCACCTAAGGGGCCCTCTTACTAAGCCGTGTAAGCGTCTACCCTTGCCCATTGCGCACCAAAATAGAGTTATTGCCCAGCTACCATGTGGCTCTCGCGATAATTTCATTTTTGGTGCGTGTCCAAAAAATGTTATTTTTGGATGTGCATATCGGACACAGGCCAAGTGGCATTTGATGCGAATAGATCATTACCGCCCGGTTACCACATGACACTTTACCGCTAGGTCAATGGCTGGTGGTAAGGTCTCAGACCCAAAATGGACGTGTGGCAATTTTCATTTTGCCGCATGTCCATTTTCGGCAATAAATTTAAAAAGGCAGTTTTTACAGGTGCACTGAAAAATGATTCTGTGCTCACCCAAAACACTTGTCTACATTACCACAGGCCATTTTCAGCGCACCTTTGTAAAAGGGCCCCTGATACTGCATAAAGGTAGAACTGACTTATCTGCGGTCCAATTTAGCTGCTTACCTTAGGCGATTAAGTGTTGAATATTGACCCTTAACCACATCAGTGCCTACTTATGTGGTTAAGTGTCAATATTAATATTGTGTTTGCAGATTTATCCCTTTCAAATATTTGAAAGGGATTAATCCGCAAGCAAAGCTTTTCCAGAGGCGGGAAGGCGGTAGAGGACATGAATTGAGGTTCAAAAGGCGGCAGACTCAGGAATAATGTCAGGAAGTATTTTTTCACTGAGAGCGTGGTAGATACCTGGAAAGCCCTCCTGCGGGAAGTGGTGGAGATGGGAATTAAAAAATGCGTGGAATAAACGCAAAGGAATCCTATTTAGAAGGAATGGATCCACAAATAAGATGGTAATTAGCAGGTATGGTTATATGTCAATTTGGTGAATGATGTTATTAAGACTTAGCCAAGGGGGTATTTTGATAACTTACCTATGTTGACATGCTAGTAATAAAGCGTTGATATATAAAACAGTCAGAGATGGAAGAGGAGGGTTAGGGAAATGTGGTCAGAGTAATTAGAAACAATGTATAATATGATGTATTTGTTGATTTCATCAATCTATTCTACATCTCCTTAACTCTCTAGCAATAAAACACTAACATTTTGGATTCAAAGGAGCGGGTGAGTGGGGAGGGAGGGAGAAAATGAGAAAACATTGTCGACTAGGGAAAAGATATGTTCATTTAATAGTGATGTATTAGTTGTACTGTTCACAGTGAAGTGTACTGGATATGTTAATCTCTTAATAAAAATTGTTGAAACATAGAAGGAATGGATCCAAAGAAGTTTAGCGAAGATTAGGAAGCAACACTGGTAATTGGGAAGCAAAGCCAATACTGGGCAAATTTCTACGCTCTGTGCTCCGGTCATGGCTGGACAGATTCAGCTTCAGCTTCACAAGTTGGAAAACAAGGACAGTGCTGGGCAGACTTCTACAGTCTATGTCCTGAAAGAGACAAGGACAAGTCAAGGCCAGGTATACATATGAACTATCACATACCATATGTAATGAGTTTATCTTGTTGGGCAGATTGGATGGACTGTGCAGGTCTTTATCTGCCATCATCTACTACGTTACTAACCTGCTCATTTTCTAAAGTGATCGCCGGCGATCTTCTGACACAAATCGAAAGCCGATTTTGGCTGGCCCCAACTGCTTTTTCGTCGTGGCGCTGGCCAACCTTCAAGGAGGTGTGCTCGTAGGGTAGTGAAGGCGGGACGGGGAGCGGGGCGGGGGCGTGGATACGAGATGGCCAACTTTGCCTTATAATGGAAAAAAAGTGGCCGGTTCGAACGAGCATTTCGCCGGCTGGACTTGGTCCATTTATTTTTAGGACCAAGTCTCAAAAAAGTGCCCCAATTGACCAGATGACCACCAGAGGGAAGCGGGGATCACCTCCCCTTACTCCCCCAGTAGTCACCAACCCCCTCCCACCAAAAATAAAATAAAAAACATTTTTTTGCCAGCCTGTATGCTAGCCTGAACATACCCAGCTCCTTGACAGCAGTATGCAGGTCCCTGGAGCAGTATTTAGTGGGTGCAGTGCACTTCAGGCAGGTGGACCCAGGCCCATCCCCCCCTACCTGTTACAGTTGTGGTGATAAATATTGAGCCCTCCAAACCCCCCAAAACCCACTGTACCCACATCTAGGTGCCCCCCTTCACCCCTTAGGGCTATGGTAATGGTGTAGAGTTGTGGTGAGTGGGTTTTAGGGAGGAATTGGGGGGCTCAGCACACAAGGTAAGGGAGCTATACTCCTGGCACCTATTTTTGTTTTAAAAATATATATATTTAGAAGTGCCCCCTAGGGTGCCCGGTTGGTGTTCTGGCATGTCAGGAGGACCAGTGCACTAGAAATGCTGGCTCCTCCCATGACCAAATAGCTTGCATTTCACTGGGTTTAAGATGGCCGGGCCCGGTTTCCATTATGGCTGGAAAACGAAGATGGCCATCTCATGTAAACCCGGCGATCCTGGTCTAAACCCGGTGATCGATTTAGCCGGCCCTAACTGTATTTCGAAAATACGGTTTGCTCCGCCCCTTTGTGGATCCAGCCCCGAAGATGGCCGGCCATCGATTTGGCCGGCGCTGTTCGATTATGCCCCTCCATGTTACTCTGCCACCGGACAACCCACAAAATAGCCAACTCTCACTTTACTGATCTATATTTAGCTGCATTAACTGGTTAAGCGCCACTGAACATCAGTGGATAGTCCAGCACAAGCGATTTAACTGGCCAGGAGCTGTTTCTGGCCAGTTAAATTGCTTTGCATATTGACCCCTAAGAAATCTCATATGCATATTAGCTTAAAGACAAAAATAAACTTTCAGAGGTTCTGTCTGCCACAGCATGATCTGAAATCTGTCTGCTTTATAAACATATCTAGCTGACTGGGTTCCTAAAATACATATGAGTGACATGGTACCAAAAGTGGGGTATGTGACTTATTTATACCACAAAACAGAGGGAATCAAATACTGCGTAACCCTGCCAAATGTCAGCCTCAGGTGTGGACTAATTACATCTTTCTAAAATAAGAAACCTTTTATCAATTAAAAGAAAATAATAATAATTAACCCAGAATCATATCCCCACCAGTTTTTAGAGATTATCTTTTTTTTGTAATATTTGTAATCGTTTTAAAGAAACAAGAACATACATAAACAATCAACCATTGTAACAAGGAACTCTTGCCACAGAGCAATAAGTAAATCTGGAAACTGTATTGCCAAGGGGTTACACATTAATGACACCAACTGCAAGGGGATATGAACGTAGCAGATGCCCTGCAGTATTTAGAACAGAGTCATATCCATATCCTTAGCAACGTTTTCTCTTGAGGTGCAATTTTAATCAACTGGCAAAAACATCATTCATACCCACCAGCTTATCGGTCTCCTGGAAAGCATCCCAGATATTTTAAGAGATTATCTTTATATAGATCATCTAGGTATGAAAACAGAGCTTCAATCTGTGTATTTAAAACTACGCTAGAATTTAATGAAAGGCTTGGCGAATGTGGAGGCTTTTTATAAGATATGAAGCATCTGAGCCTCAGAACCCTTGAGTCTCATTGCAGTCAATCCTCTGTACTGTAAGTGGATCACTTTACTTGATTAAACCAGTTGTGTAGCCACAGGTGAGCCTAGGTAGGCAGAGGCCCACCTAGTTTCGGTTCAGGCCCACCTAACAGCAGCACACATGGTCAGTAAGGCCAGGGCCGCTGAGATTGGGGAGCGGGGGGGGGGGGGGCAAAATTCCCCAGCCCTGGCTTCCAAGGCGGGGGGGCCTGGGCTCAGCAACCTTCTTTTTGCTGCCTGCTTCCGGGTCTATCGTCCCCAGCTCCTGCATGCCACCCAGGACCCGGATGATTGCATTAGCGCAATATCGCATTAATGCAATCATCCGGGTCCTGACTCCCAGCACAGACAGGAGCAGGAGAGGACAGACTGTGGCCCGGGCCCCTCCTTAGAGGCAAAGACAGAAGGGTAAGGGGGCAAGTGAGGGGAGTGGCATGAGTGGTGGTTGGCATGAGTGAGGGGTAGCTTGCGGCGGTCTGGTTCTTCCCTGGTCCTGGCTATGTCTCTTGGCTGCCCTGAGTAAGCCTGGAAGGGATCCCAAAGCCCATGCATGGGGAACCGCTGGTGTTGCTAGAAGTGTGCTACCGACTGCCCCAGGTTTGATACAGTTTTTCTTGGAGGGGGGGCTTCAGGGAGGACTCTTCAGCTAGCTGAGCTTCGGAATCCCTGCCAGCCAAGGTATTTTTTTACTACTTTGGGGGGGGGGGGGGGGGGGAGGGTGTAACGGGTGGAGAAGAAATGTGAGGGTTGTGCCCACCCAGAAATTGAGCTCTGGCTATGTTACTGGATTAAACTGACCCTGCTACTCCTCTCAGTAGTGGAACTATTGAAGGCGTGCAAGAGACATTGTAAATAATACTAGTTGCTACTTATTGCCTTTGCCTGTCCCTGACACTTTATAATTGTCCCCAAAGTTTTATTTCAGTAAACAGTTGGTTCTGAGAACACCAGTTTTGGAATAGACTGAGTTATTGAGCAAGTGGAATATACAGTGAGAGTGTGGGCTTCACCTATCTATCAACCAAGCTGTGGAACCTGCAAACAACAACCAATTATCTGAGCTTTCGCAAGGTCCTCAAAGCCCTTCTTTTTAAAGAGAGTTTCAGATATAGGTTAATCTCCTACTAAACTATGTTAACACATGCAGATGATCATAGGCCCTGTAAGAATCCACAAAATCGCATATTGTCCCTGAGTTATAAAGATTCTCTCTTTTCTACTTCACATGTGCTTCCAACAATCTACCTTAGCACTTGACTCCAACACAATATGCATCTGCTCTCACCCTCTCCAAGCTGAACTTAGCAATTATACTGTCCCTTAATCATGTATCAAACAAAGTTATATGTTACCCTTGTTAATCGTGTGCTCTACTTAAGTTAAATTATATGTAATCTTCCAATTTATCTTTTCTTTGTTGTATTGTAAGCCACATTGACCCAAATGCTTATTTGGATAATGTGGGATATAAAAACTAATAAATGGAAAAATGGAAAGCAGCCTCCAGCCTCCCAGTGAATGCTGGTCCCAACCCTGGCCCCAACCAAATAATTATAAGGGTCCCCATGCTATCTCGACATATACCATGATGCTATCTTGATATATACTTGACATATAGATCAACCTCTAACAATAGTAATAATTAACCCTCTAACTAAACTGCAATAACAACTCTGTCCATATTCATTTTCTGTCCTATGTATTACAAACATGTTATATGATCAGGATTTCATGTTATGCTGTTATTAGTAATTTTGTGTTAAAAAAAAAAAAAATATATATATATATATATTTGTGTTGGAAGATGGGCGCCCTTCTTTTTCGAAAATGCCCCTATTAGTGCTTTATGATACATGTAATAGACTGTATCTGCTTCATGGAACTTACCATCTAATAAAGAAAGACAGAAAAGAAGCACACACAAAACATTTTTAAGTTAAAATAGTGGCATCAATATATATACACACACTTTGTTCTATGCAATCAGAACATCTTGTTAGTTCTACTTATGTTATAGTATGAGCCACACTGAACTTGAATCCTATTTGAGATAATGTGGGATATAAATGTAGTAAATAAATATACCATGAGATCCTCCTTACATATACTGTAGACTCTGAAGTGGCCGTACTTCTTGCAATTGATGCCACTATTTTAACTTAAAAATTCCTCCTCATATGTTTTGTGTGTGCTTCTTTTCTGTATTTCTTTATTAGATGGTAAGTTCCATGAAGCAGATACAGTCTATTACATGTATCATAAAGCACTATTAGGGGCATTTTCGAAAGAGAAGGGCGCCCATCTTCCAACACAAATCGGGAGATGGGCGTCCTTCTCTCAGGGTCACCCAAATCGGCATAATCGAAAGCCGATTTTGGGCACCCTCAACTGCAGTCCGTCGTGGGGACAACCAAAGTTCACAGGGGCATGTCGGAGGCGTAGTGAAGGCGGGACTGCGGCGTGCTTAAGGGATGGGTGTCCTCGGCCAATAATGGAAAAAAGAAGGGCATCCCTGATGAGCATTTGGTCAACTTTACTTGGTCCATTTTTTCTTGCGAACAATCCTCAAAAAGGTGCCCAAACTGACCAGATGACCACCGGAGGGAATCGGGGATGACCTCCCCTTACTCCCCCAGTGGTCACCAACCCCCTCCCACCCTAAAAGAAAAACTTTAAAAAAATTTTTTGCCAGCCTCTATGTCAGCCTCAAATGTCATACCCAGCTCCATGACAGCAGTATGCAGGTCCATGGAGCAGTTTTAGTGGGTGCAGTGCACTTCAGGCAGGTGGACCCAGGCCCATCCCCCCTACCTGTTACACTTGTGGTGGTAAATGTGAGCCCTTCAAAACCCACCCGAAACCCACTGTACCCACATATAGGTGCCCCTCTTCACCCCTTAGGGCTATGGTAGTGGTGTACAGTTGTGGGGAGTGGGTTTTGGGGGGGGGGGTTGGGGGGCTGAGCACCAAAGGTAAGGGAGCTATACACCTGGGAGCAATTTCTGAAGTCCACTGCAGTGCCCCCTAGAGTGCCTGCTTGGTGTCCTGGCATATGAGGGGGGCCAGTGCACTACGAATGCTGGATCCTCCCACGACCAAATGGCTTGGATTTGGTCGTTTTTGAGATGGGCGTCCTTGGTTTCCATTATGGCCGAAAACCGGTGACGACCATCTCTAAGGTCGACCATCTCAACATTTAGGTCGACCATCTCTAAGGTCAACCTAAATGTTGAGATTTGGGCGTTCCCGACCGTATTGTCGAAACGAAAGATGGACGCCCATCTTGTTTTGATAATACGGGTTTCCCCGTCCCTTCGCCGGGACGTCCTTAGAGATGGGCACCCTTAGAGATGGTCATCCCCGTTCGATTATGCCCCTCTATGTATACTATTTTGCACTATTCAGATAGTGATAACAGTAGTAATACTTCCTAGCACAATAGAAATTTACATGCTGGAGTGAAGCAGAGCGAGGAGGGCTATGGGAACCAGTGACAGATGCTGTGACATTTACAGCACTTGGGCATGTTGAGACCTGTGCTCTCATTTATAAAACCAGACAAAACTTGTCTTGATAATTAGGTGGGATTGGAAGATTTCCCAGAGGCCTGTGATTAGTGAAGTATTTCTTAGCAGCAGTGAAACAAACACAAGTTATTTCTTCTTTTTTTTTAAAGCATATTTTTGTAGAATTTAAAAAGACTTAAGCAGAGACCATGACTATATATCTCATAATTATTAAACTAAGTTAACAAAAAAGTGGAATGCAAATGACCATTCTCAAGCATGTGGAATGGCCGATCATACATAGCAAAGACAGCAAAGTCAATTCTCAACCTCCAGGATATCTGCTAATATGTCTATAAACCAGATATATAAGATCAGAAGCTACATAGAAGAAAACAGAAACATCTAACACAAGCACCCATTTAAAAAATATTAATAGTGCAAAGATATATGGCCAAAAATTATAGAGACAGGAGCTCTTTCCTCTCATCCTATCTATATCATATCTACAGTGGGGGAAATAAGTATTTGATCCCTTGCTGATTTTGTAAGTTTGCCCACTGACAAAGACATGAGCAGCCCATAATTGAAGGGTAGGTTATTGGTAACAGTGAGAGATAGCACATCACAAATTAAATCCGGAAAATCACATTGTGGAAAGTATATGAATTTATTTGCATTCTGCAGAGGGAAATAAGTATTTAATCCCTCTGGCAAACAAGACCTAATACTTGGTGGCAAAACCCTTGTTGGCAAGCACAGCGGTCAGACGTCTTCTGTAGTTGATGATGAGGTTTGCACACATGTCAGGAGGAATTTTGGTCCACTCCTCTTTGCAGATCATCTCTAAATCATTAAGAGTTCTGGGCTGTCGCTTGGCAACTCGCAGCTTCAGCTCCCTCCATAAGTTTTCAATGGGATTAAGGTCTGGTGACTGGCTAGGCCACTCCATGACCCTAATGTGCTTCTTCCTGAGCCACTCCTTTGTTGCCTTGGCTGTATGTTTTGGGTCATTGTCGTGCTGGAAGACCCAGCCACGACCCATTTTTAAGGCCCTGGCGGAGGGAAGGAGGTTGTCACTCAGAATTGTACGGTACATGGCCCCATCCATTCTCCCATTGATGCGGTGAAGTAGTCCTGTGCCCTTAGCAGAGAAACACCCCCAAAACATAACATTTCCACCTCCATGCTTGACAGTGGGGACGGTGTTCTTTGGGTCATAGGCAGCATTTCTCTTCCTCCAAACACGGCGAGTTGAGTTCATGCCAAAGAGCTCAATTTTTGTCTCATCTGACCACAGCACCTTCTCCCAATCACTCTCGGCATCATCCAGGTGTTCACTGGCAAACTTCAGACGGGCCGTCACATGTGCCTTCCGGAGCAGGGGGACCTTGCGGGCACTGCAGGATTGCAATCCGTTATATCGTAATGTGTTACCAATGGTTTTCGTGGTGACAGTGGTCCCAGCTGCCTTGAGATCATTGACAAGTTCCCCCCTTGTAGTTGTAGGCTGATTTCTAACCTTCCTCATGATCAAGGATACCCCACGAGGTGAGATTTTGCGTGGAGCCCCAGATCTTTGTCGATTGACAGTCATTTTGTACTTCTTCCATTTTCTTACTATGGCACCAACAGTTGTCTCCTTCTCGCCCAGCGTCTTACTGATGGTTTTGTAGCCCATTCCAGCCTTGTGCAGGTGTATGATCTTGTCCCTGACATCCTTAGACAGCTCCTTGCTCTTGGCCATTTTGTAGAGGTTAGAGTCTGACTGATTCACTGAGTCTGTGGACAGGTGTCTTTCATACAGGTGACCATTGCCGACAGCTGTCTGTCATGCAGGTAACGAGTTGATTTGGAGCATCTACCTGGTCTGTAGGGGCCAGATCTCTTACTGGTTGGTGGGGGATCAAATACTTATTTCCCTCTGCAGAATGCAAATAAATTCATATACTTTCCACAATGTGATTTTCCGGATTTAATTTGTGATGTGCTATCTCTCACTGTTACCAATAACCTACCCTTCAATTATGGGCTGCTCATGTCTTTGTCAGTGGGCAAACTTACAAAATCAGCAAGGGATCAAATACTTATTTCCCCCACTGTATGTTATTTGAATGTTCTAATGTGTGCTTATTAGATGTTTCATTAGTATTATGCTGACATTGTGCTATATTTCTGTTATTTGAATTAAAGTGCAGTTAAATGTGTATATTTTTGATCCTGTTTCATGGTAGTCCTATTATTAGGTTTCAATTTGTTGTCTCAAGTTTACCTCATTTATTGTGTTTATGTTAATATTTGGTCATTGTATTATTGTTATGCTGTTAACAAAATTGGAAGTTTTATGTTAAACTGTACCTGCTATACACCGCCTTGGGTGAATCTCTTCATAAAGGCAGTTAATAACTCCCAATAAATAAATAAAAATCCTTTGCAAGGTCTAAAAAAGAAGCCAGGTCCTCTACTGGTTACGCACTCTCCCATGGCCAATAAGTGCTGTTTTAATTCCAAAAATGTCTTCCTTTTAACCTGTGCAGCTCTAGCCACATCAGAGAAGATTTGTAAATTCTGATTACAAAAGTTTTCGTTTTTCATTTTAAAGTAAGCTCTAAGTATCATAAATGTCCATTTCAGAAACTAACATTACCAAGAGTGTGGCACGTTGCTTGGTCATCCTGTGAAGTTTGCAAGAACGTTTGCTAAATCTAATTCAGAAATGTCTTCAAGCACGTCCATATTCCCACTCTCCAGGTTACCAACAATTTTCTTTTGAGGCAAATAATATTTATCAGATAATAATATAGAGTCAAAATTTCTGAGAGACAACACTTCTTTCAGGTATTTCCTGAACAAAATCTCAGGGAGTAAAAGGAAAATTCAAAATTTGCAAATTCTTGGCTCTATGAAGATTTTCCCACAGTTCATTTTTAAGATAAAATGTAAAAGTATCTTTTTACTTAGAGATGGGGTACTTGTCGCCTGAAGAAATTGTTTCTGACTGGTCAAATTGCTTTGAATAGCGATCCCTTTATTTTCTCTTCTTTTTTACAGGCTTTTTTTTTACTTTTCTTTTTTTGTTTCAGGGATATGTGGTAACAACACATATACAATTTGTTTATATTTATTTATTTGTTACATTTGTATCCCACCTTTTCCCACTTATTAATAGGCTCAAAGTGGCTTACTTAGTTCCAGAGAGGTGGTTACAGGCTCCGATGTGAAACAAATACAGGGGTACCATTACAGTGACAAATACAGTAAAGAAGTATCGTTAAAAAGGTTGGGGTGTTTCAGACAAAATGTCAGGGTGATCATGCATTGGGGTTGAGTTACTGTCAGTTCCTGGTTAAATTGCCATATTTCAATATTCGGTTATTATGTCAGTTCTGTGGGGTATGCCTTCTTTCTTCCTCTAAGTGCACCACTTGTTCCTCTGATCCCATTCCCACCAATCTGCTTACCAACATCTCTCCTACAGTTAACCCCTCAATCTGTCACATCCTCAACCTCTCTCTCTCCACTGCTACTGTCCCTGACACCTTCAAGCACGCTGTAGTCACACCACTTCTCAAAAAACCATCACTTGACCCCACCTGTCCCTCCAACTACCGCCCCATCTCTCTTCTACCCTTCCTCTCCAAATTACTTGAACGCGCTGTCCACAGCCGCTGCCTTGATTTCCTCTCCTCTCAGGCCGTCCTCAATCCGCTTCAATCCGGCTTTCACCCACTACACTCGACAGAAACAGCACTCTCTAAAGTCTGCAATGACCTGTTCCTTGCCAAATCCAAAGGTCACTAATCCATCCACATCCTCCTCGACCTATCTGCCGCCTTTGACTTCGTCAATCATAATTTACTTCTTGACACACTGTCCTCATTTGGGTTCCAGGGCTCCATCCTCTCCTGGTTCTCTTCATATCTTCCCCAACGCACCTTCAGAGTATTTTCTAATGGCTCTTCTTCCACCCCCGTCCCGCTCTCTGTTGGGGTTCCTCAAGGATCTGTTCTTGGACCGCTTCTTTTCTCGATATACACCTCTTCCCTGGGCTTGCTGATCTCATCACATGGTTTCCAGTACCATCTCTATACTGATGACACCCAGCTTTACCTCTCCACTCCTGACATCACAGTCGAAACCCAGGCCAAAGTTTCGGCCTGCCTTTCAAACATCGCTGCCTGGATGTCCAACCGGCATCTGAAACTGAACATGGCAAAGACTGAGCTCCTTGTCTTTCCACCCAAACCCTCTTCTCCTCTTCCCCCACTTTCCGTCTCTGTTGACAATGCCCTCATCCTCCCCGTCTCTTCAGCCCGCAATCTCGGAGTCATTTTCAACTCCTCCCTCTCCTTCTCTGCCCATATCCAGCAGACAGCTAAGACCTGTCGCTTCTTCCTCTATAATATTAGCAAAATTCGCCCATTCCTCTCTGAACAGACCACCCGAACCCTCGTCCACTCACTCGTTACCTCTCGTCTTGACTATTGCAACCTTCTCCTCACTGGCCTCCCGCTTAGCCACCTATCCCCCCTTCAATCTGTCCAAAATTCCGCCGCACGTCTTATCTACCGCGTGAACCGATACTCTCATATCACCCCTCTCCTCAAGTCGCTTCACTGGCTCCCGATCCGCTACCGTATACAGTTCAAGCTTCTCCTATTGACCTTCAAGTGCACTCAATCTGCAGCCCCCCATTACCTCTCTATCCTCCTCTCCCCGTATGTTCCCACCCGTAACCTCCACTCTCAGGACAAATCACTCCTATCTGTACCCTTCTCCACCACCGCTAACTCCAGACTCCGCCCCTTTTGCCTCGCATCACCTTATGCCTGGAACAGACTTCCCGAGCCCATATGCCATGCGCCCTCCCTGCCCATTTTCAAGTCCTTACTCAAAGCCCATCTCTTCTCCCTTGCTTTTGGCGCCTAACCACCTTCCCCATTCATGATACCTACACTGACTACATAGTTCGTTACCTTTAGATTGTAAGCTCTCTTGAGCGACTGTCCTTCCCCATGTTTAAACTTGTACAGCGCTGCGTAACCCTGGCAGTGCTATAGAAATGCTAAGTAGTAGTAGTAGTAGTAGTATTTGTAGATTTCAGGTGTTTTGGTAGTGTATTCCAGAGCTGTGTGTATATGTAAGAGAAACTTGACGCGTATGTTGATTTATACTTCAGGCTTTTACAACTTGGGAAGTGAAGAGTCAAGTACCCTCTCTGATTCAATTGTGTTTCAAGTCAATTAGTTCAGTCATGTAGCTCAGAGCTAGACCATGTATTATTCTGTGAACAAAGGTACAAATCTTGGAAGCGATACATTCCTTGATAGGTAGCCAGTGTAGTTGTTCCCGGAGGGGTTTTGAGCTTTCAAATGTAGATTTTCCATAGATAAGCTTGGCTGCCATATTCTGAGCAGCATGTAGTTTCCTAAGGATTTGTTCTTTGCAATGCGCATATATTCCATTGCAATAATCGACATGTGTTAGTACCATTGTTTGAATCATGTTGCAAAACGTTTCCCTCGGGAAGAATTGTTTTACCCGTTTGAGTTTCCACATTGTGTGGAACATTTTCTTTGTAATGGTAGTGGCTTGGTTCTCTAGTGTTAGGTTGCTGTCAATATTAATGCAGAGAATTTTCAGGTTGTCTGAGATTGGAAGAGAATGTTCCGTGGTATGTATGGCTGTGGGGTGGTTTATGAAATGTTGAGATGAAATAAGGAGGCAGTGTGTTTTTTCTTTGTTGAGTTTTAGTTTGAATGTCGTAGCCCTGGTATCCATTAGGCTAAGGCTGTTTTTTATTATATTGGTGATTTCTGAAGGGTTCGATTTGAAAGATATATATATTGTGACATCATCCACATACAGAAAAGGGTTAAGACCTTGATTGAAAAGAGACATGGCTAAGGGGTCATCATTAGGATGAAAAGGATGGGTGAGAGAGGTGATCCTTGCGGTACTCCGCAGTCAGTTTCCGAGGGTGGAGAAATATTCGAGTTTGACTTTACTTGATATGACCTTGTGATCCTTTTGAGCATATTCCCACTGATTCCTATCTTGTCGAGTATTCTTAGTAGTATATTGTGGTCTACCATATCGAATGCACTCGACATGTTGAATTGGAGTAGGAGAATGTTTTTACCTAGTGCAATTCTTTTGCTTGAATTTGGTAAGGAGAGATACTAGTACAGTTTCTGTACTATGGAGGGGTCTGAAACCGGATTGTGATTCATGAAATATTGAGAATTTGTCGATATACTCCATGAGTTGTTTGGCTACGATACTTTCCATCAATTTGGTTGTCAATGGGATGGATGCCACAGGACGATAGTTGGTGATACCATTTGATTTCTTCTTGATGTCTTTTGGTGTTGGTGTGAGTAAAATGTTGCCTTTGTCCTTGGGGAATAAGCCTTATTGGAACATGTAGTTTAGATGGGATGTAAGATCTGCAATGAATCAGTCAGGTGGTGATTTCATTAAATAGTTGGGATATGCGTCCAGTTGACAATAAGCAGATGAGAGTTTTCTGGTCACCTGTGCAACTGTTTCATCTGTAATCTGGGTGAAGTTTGACCATGTCCGATCTGCTGGGTATTCACCAGAGTGTGGGTCTAGTACATCAAGGAAGGCATCAAGATTAGTGTTTTCATGAGACATGGTTTTGCATAGGTTGGAAACTATTTCTTTAAAGTATTTGGTAAGTTCTTCTGCTGGTGGAATGTCGATATTTGATGTGGGAACTGGTTTGGTGTCTAGTAGTTTGTCCAGTAGTTTGTATAATTTCTTCATGTCCTTGTAGTCTGTTCCAACTTGTGCTTTATAGTAATTCCATTTGGATTTTTTATTCTCATTTTTGTATTTTCTTTGTGATTCTTTCCATGTGTTTAGTGTTTCAGCGCTTCTATTTTTTCTCCACGCTCTTTCGAGTCGTCTAGAAATTGTTTTTAGTTTTTTCAAATCGTCGTTGAACCAAGGTGTTTTATTGGGTTTGTATAAGGTTTTTGTTCGTATAGGTGCTATTTCATTTAGAACGGAAATGCATCCCTTTTCCCATTCCACGAGGAAGTATTTAGAATCAGTTAAAGCTGACTAGTTGTTATCATATATCGATTGTCAAAATGTTTTTGCATCTACGCGACCTCTTGTATTGTATGATGTTATTTGTTCTACTTGGTGATGTCCCTTTTTCAGCCAATGTAAGGACAAATTTAGTTTGAAGTGATCAGACCATGGAATGACCGACCATTTATGTTCTGTTAATATGAAGTTTTGATCTGCTGTAAATTTATGTATAAGTCAAGTGTGTGACCTTTTATGTGGGTAACGTTCAAGTGTGGCCATTTGAAGTCCCACAACTGGAAGAATTCATTACATTCTTGTACACCGTTTGTGTTTGGGTCTTCTAGATGGAGATTAATATCTCCTAAAACTAGTACATTTGAGTTAGATGTACAAGTAGTTGATATGACATCCATGAAGTTTGTCTGGGCATCGATCCATTTACCTGGTGGTCTGTAGAATATGACACCATTTAGATGGTCAGATAGGTTTTTGTGTTGAATCCTGATTGAGGCAATTTCAAGTTGAGATGTTATTGACTTTGCAGTGGTCTCAGTGATGAAATGAGATCTGTAAATTAGGGCGATACCTCCTCCTCTTTTGCCCATTCTGGTCCAATGTAGGATTTTGTATCCTGGTGGGCATAAGTACAGGATTATGGGATCAGTTTGGTCATGGATCCATGTTTCATTGATGAACAGTAAATCGATGGCTTCCTTTGTGATTCAGTCTGATAGTGTTTCTGTTTTGTTTACTGCGAATCTGGCATTAATGTAACCTATTTTAATTATATGGTATGGATCTACTATATTTGGAATTGTGGTGACTTTTATTAGTTGTTGTTTGTTTATTGGTTTAGATTTGTTAAGTCCTTTTTTCACAGTTTGTACAGTGTGATCGTAGTCAGATGATTTTCTGTTGTAAGTTCTGTTGTCAGTTTGATGGAAGTTGGTGCATCTAGTTATTCGTGGTTGGCTGTGTAGTATGGGTATGATATTATTTTCGTTACAAGTTGTGGCCATAATTATTTGAATCAGAATTATGGAGAAAATTCCTAAGAGTAATTTTACAGTGTTCATTTTGGCTCCTGTAGTGATGAATTGAGTAACTTTGGATGTGCTTTTTTGTGTGTGTGTATTTGAGATAGTGGATATTTATATTTGAGATTGTAAGCATGAGTATACGCTTGACTGTCTAATGATATAATGATAACTTTAATTTTTTTCTATTCACAGTGATATGAACCTCTCAGTATCACAGATAAGTACAATTCAAACTTGCTCAATGATTTCTTTATAGAAAATAATCATGTTAAGCAGCCATGTGGAAGGTTGGCCCCTATTCCAATATCATGGGTTAGGATGGCAAGACATGGTCTTATTCCATTATTACTCCAGATGATCAATAATAGTCTTAAGGATGATTTTTTCATTATAAATAATTTCTGTAAGATGTTACAGCTCCAGTATACCCAGTGCAAAATAAGATAGCAGATGTAAATTCTCAAATTGGACATATTCCAAACACTAAAATGAAAATAAAATGATTTTTTTTCTACCTTTGTTGTCTGGTGACTTTGTTTTTCTGATCATGTCAGTCCCAGTCTCTGATTCTGCTGCTCTCTATCTGTTCCCTTAACTCCATCTCCAGGGCTTCCTTTCCATTTATTTCTTTACTTTCCTCCTTTCTTCTTCATTTCTTGCTCTACATCCATAGGTAAAAGCTGGGTCCTCCGCAGACTTGACTGGAGGAGGTATAGAGTGGATCCAGTTTTTGCATATTTTCTCCATCCATGTGCAGTTTTTCTCCTCTTTTCCCTTTCCCTCATCTCCGTCAGTAAGCATCTCCTTCCTATTCTTCCCTCCCCTCCATCCATATGTATCTCCTGTCCTTCCTCTTTCTTCCCTCTCATCCATCCATGTCGAGCATTTCTCTTCTCTACTCCCCTCCATCCATGTTCATCTCACTTCCTCTCTCTTCCCTCTCCTCCATCCATGTTCATCTCACTTCCTCTCTCTTCCCTCTCTTCCATCCATGTTCATCTCACTTCCTCTCTCTTCCTTCCCCTCCATCCATGTCCAGCATTTCAACTCTCTCTCCTCCATCTGCGTCCAGAATTTCTCATCTCCCCTAAATCCATGTGCATCTCCTCCTCTGTCTTCCCTCCCCTCCATCCATGTACAGCATTTCTCCTCTCCCCCTCCCCTCCATCCATGTTCATCTCACTTCCTTTCTCTTTCCTCCTCTCCATCCATGTCCAGCATTTCAATTCTCCCTCCTCCCCACCATCCATGTGCATCTCCTTCCTCTGTCTTCCCTCTCCTCCATCCAAGTCCAGCATTTCTCCTCTCTCCCCTCCATCCATGTGCATCTCCTTCCTGTCTTCCCTCTCCTCCATCCATGTCCAGCATTTCTCCTGCCCTCCCCTCCATCCATCCATGCCCAGCAACTCTCCTTTCTCCCCTGCCCTCCCCTCCCCTCCCATCCATGTCCAGGGTAAACTTCTACAAAACAGATGAAGATGTGATTCCATGTGCCCCAATGAAAGGAGAGTTTAATTCTACTTCCATTTAATTTTAATATATTCCATCGTCTTTATAAACACCAGGCTTCCCAAGGCAGATTACAACCAGTTAAGATGAACCCATCAGGAAACAGAATATTCTAACTGACATCTGGCCATCTGAATTGTACAGAAGCACAGTGAAGAAAAATAAGCACAAACTACAGAATTTATAATTGCTGTTTCTACTAGCTACAATAATTTTTGAAGTTGTTTTAGTGATATTCAATTACGTCTTTTCTCCTTCACCTTATAAGGCACTGCCTATCCAACAAAAACAGTGTTAGACTTGTTAAAGATGGACCAACAATAAAGAATGACAATGTGGATGTAGCAGCTCACAAGTTTGCTTGCTATGTTTTGAATGAACGGCAATGATGGCTGCGCGGGGGAGTAGAAACAGAGATTAATCAAATGTCTTCCTTACTTACAGTGGACTAGATAGGCTCACTTCCACTCCACTCTCTATTTACCTGAAGTCGCAGCAGAGAACCGGCAGCAATGAAAGCAGCAAGCAGGCAGGCTTGCCTCCGTCCTTCACTTCCCTGCCCTCTCAGCGTCCCACCCTCATGGAAAGGAAATGACATCAGAGGAAGGCAGACGCTGAGAGGGCAGGGAAGCGAAGGATGGAGGCGAGCCTGCCTGCTTGCAGCTTTCACTGCTGCCGGTTTGCCGTTGCGACTTCAGGTAAATAGATTTCCAGGGGGAAGAATGGAAAGTCGGAAAAAAAGGTGCTGGTACACCGTACCGGCACGTACTGGCATAAAAAAAAAGCACTGATGTTGAACTTACAAATGATTTGGAGTAAATTGAATAAAATGGAGGACATTTTACAAAAGACATCGGGTGAGCTACAGCTCCTTAATGGGAAGTTTGATGAAATGAAAAATATGGTAGATACAGTGAAACAAGAGTTTGATTCGAAAATGACTAAAGTAGAAAAAGATTTGGGACAGCTACAGGACTTTAAAATAACCGCAATAAAGGACAATACTGAGTTGAGAAGAAAAATAGAATATATAGAGAATTATAATAGACGCCTGAATCTTCGGCTCCTGAACTTCCCTAAGTCCCCCGGGTATGCCCCAGTAGATTTATTTAAGAGATACCTAAATGAAAATTTGAAATTTCTGAAAGATTCTATGCCCCTGATAAATAAAATCTACTATATTGAAAGCCCTAAAGGGGAAATGAGAAGGCCTGGAAACGAGGCTGAAGGCCAAATAAATTTAAATAGCATCTCACTCTTGTTGGAACAATCCTTAGAAGATATCACGCAGAGATCTACCTTATTAGTATCATTTGTTTTCGAACAGGACTTGGATGCTGTAATGAGATTATACTTTAAAAATGCAAAATCCCTCTTTGGAGGGGAGAGGATATGGATTTATCCCGATGTCACAAAACAGACCCAGATAAAGAGAAAGGCATTTTTGGCTTTGAAAAAGGAGACCTTGGAAGTGGGGGGTTCCTTTTTTCTGGTGTACCCATGTAAATGCATAGTAAAACTGGGAACAACAAAATATGTTTTTATTCTCCGGAACAACTCAAATCATTCATAGAAATGAAACAACTGAAAACTTAAAAGAAAATGAGAGACATGCTGTCTATTTAATTTAATACAGTTATTATGAACATGTAAACTTCTCTATTCATTTCGCCCCCCATTTATATATTACTCAGTGGTCTAAGGAAGCCTGATGCTTATTTGTTTAGTTACTTAGAAACTTTACTTTTTGTTATATTCTTGCTGTATTTCTTAAACAAGTTGTATGCTTGTTTATATATTGAAATAAAACAAATTCAAATAAAAAAAAAAAAGCACTGATGCTTTATACACCTGTCAGATGTCTTAGATTCTAACCAGATCACAGAATGTCACTAGTGCTTTTCTCAAGGGACATAGGGCATTTTTTTTGGCTTGCTCCCACATTGTGGCATGATTTACCCAAAGAAATTCAAGCAGATGTTAATTATAAGAGATCTAAGCTTTTTTAGATAAGCCTTTGATGTACAACTTACATTATGGGGGAGATTGCAATGACCTCCAGGACCTATTTTGCTTTTAAATGTCAAGGAGGGATAAATGTTTTGGGATGTGTGCATTAGGTCAGTCTTTGATTTTTACAGAGTTCTTTTCTTAACCTGTAATAATGGATTTTATATTATAAACTGCTTAGATCTGGAAAAGGTAAGCGGTATATCAAGTTTTAAATAAACTTCCATGAGTACGTGTGTGTTTGGCAAGGTGTTCGTCCTCCTGCCAGATCTTCTCCTCTTGCTGCGTTTTCCACTGGAGTGGTCCCTACATGTAAGACCTTTTCTTCCAACAACACAAGTCTGTTATTATGATGATATATGCACCCTTTTGGAGGATTTTATAAACTGCTCAGCCACTAATGGCTTTTCTAGTTAGGTTCCAAACAAAATTGGAGTCCTAATTTCAATTGGAGTCCTAATTTCAAATGAAGTGGCATACACAGCTTTGTCTCAGGAAGGCTTATTCCCCCTGCAGTACTCTTGTCAAAGTCTTTGTTCCACCAAGATGGGTCTGTGCTTGGAATCTTGTCTCTCCTGTATATATTATTATGTCTGCCTCACCCGTTTGGGCAGCGGAAGCCATGGGCTCTCTGTACTATCCTGGAAAGAACTGCATATCCCCTCTAGATACTTAATCTAACCTGGTATCTGCTCATGACAGGGTTACACAGTCAAGGCAGTATAAGCCTATGTAATTAGAAAGGAACCCAGTATTTAGTAGATAAAGAAGTATAGTTTATTAGCATTGATATCTCACCCAAATGTAGTACAAGCAGTTCAGGCATTCACATGGTAGTACAGCACTTCACGACAGATGACATGTGCCTTCAAAGGTTGCTGGCTTCTTCTCTGTCTCTCCAAAGCACTGCTTAGGTAGCAGACCTTTTATACTTTTTTGATCCCATAGATCCCTATGAGCATTTCACTTTCACACCTGCACTTTCGTCATAATTGGCACATATATATCCAATTATGCCCAAGTTCTAACTTTTCTTATCTTTCATCCAATTAGGACCGAGTTTCAACCTTAACAAGTTTGCTTATCTCTTATCCAATTAGGACCAAGTTTCAGATTTCTTATCTCTTATCCAATTAGGACCAAGTTTCAACTCTCCTATCTCCAAACTTCGCTCATCCTTAAATTTAACTTTTCTGCACCTGGCCCAATTATTTCTTATAGTTTCTCAGCATGCCTATGTCCAGCTATACATAACCCTTGCCAACTTTGTAACTTTGCCAAGGTTAAGCAGGCTGTCACATTTCTTTAGTGAAATATCAGGACTGTGAGATGCTATGATTTTAGAGGCCTAGTTTGCTTTAGGAAGCCTGAACCACCTGTTTTTCACTGCATTCAATTTGTGACAATTATTTACACTCTCCCATGCCCACTTCAAAGCTGTGGGTAGGTCAAGGCCCTTCCCCTTTCAAGGGAGTCCCCGTAACTAGGGGTGGGAAGCCCCTCCCATTTTGAGGCCTTCAATTTCATTTCTCTCTTTTTTATTCTTGAGGTTTCAATTTCAGCTCTTTCTCTCTCTCTCTCTCTCTCTCTCTCTCTTTTATTCTTGAGGTCTGTTTAATTAGTCTTTCTTAACAAAGGTCTATAGTTCCCATGACTTGCAATATAATATCAAAAACCAAAAGGAAAGTACAGCCTTGGCTTCAGTCCACTTCCACCAGGGCTGGGGCAGCCACCTCCCTTGTATTTTTACTGTCTAATACAGGCCCGCCCACTGCTGCTGTAGAAAAAAATCAAAAGAGGTTCCCCAAAATCTTGGGTACAAAGTAAAGAAAGGGAAAAACTCAAGAGTCCTTTTACAAAGGTGCGCTGAAAAATGGCCTGCAGTAGTGTAGACGCGTGTTTTGGTAGCGCGCAGAATCATTTTTCAGCACACCTATAAAAAATGCCTTTTTAAACTTTTTGCTGAAAATGGACATACGGCAAAATGAAAATTGCCACGTGTCCATTTTGGGTCTGACTGAGACCTTTCCGCCAGCCAATGACCTAGCAGTAAAGACTCATGCGGTAATGACCTACGCATGTCAAATACCACTTGGAGTCAATACCTGGGTGTCTAAAAGACAGGGCCAGACTAAGGTTAAGAGGGCCCAGGAAAGGAAGAACTGAAGCCCAAGCCTATGACTTTATAGAATAAGTTTAGCAGCTGTGACTTTGCTTGTTGTTGAGGCTTACAAGCCATGCTGAGGTCTGGTTGGAGCCAGACCCAAAGTTTTCAGAACACCTGAGAAATAACAGGCTGTGTTTGGGGCAGGGCAGCCCCACCAGCCACAGACTGCTTGGTCTGCTAATAAGAGAAACTGTTGCACCTGATGCTCCTGACCTGTGAAGCAACAAGTCCCAGGGATCAGGTGAATAAAACATTTATTTTCACATTTATATCCCTTGTCTGGCTAAGTTATTCACAGGGCTACCCCATAACCCTGCCCAGAGTCTCACATGTATTTATAGTAACTTCCAGCAGTCTGTTCACGCTTTCCAAAAATACTAGGACTAGGGGGCATGCGATTAAACTACAGTGTAGTAAATTTAAAACAAATCGGAGAAAATGTTTCTTCACCCAACGTGTAATTAAACTCTGGAATTCATTGTTGGAAAATGTGGTGAAGGCGGTTAGCTTAGCAGAGTTTAAAAAGGGGTTGGACGGTTTCCTAAAGGACAAGTCCATAAACCGCTACTAAACGGACTTGGAAAAATCCAAAATCCCAGGAATAACATGTATAGAATGTTTGTACGTTTGGGAAGCTTGCCAGGTGCCCTTGGCCTGGATTGGCCGCTGTCGTGGACAAGATGCTGGGCTCGATGGACCCTTGGTCTTTTCCCAGTATGGCATTACTTATGTACTTATGGTATACGTCAGACCACCACAGTTTCTATATGTTTTACCATGACAAATCCCCCAGTATCCTTTGTATTGCTTATTTATTTTTTTTATTACATCTATTCTTTTGGGCTGCCAGTTTTTCCAATGAGTATTTATAAACACTGTCCCTGTGTACTTTAAAAATAACCTACGCTATGTGTATGTTTATTACGATTTGATAAAATCACCCTTTTACAAAGCAAATCAGAGTGATGTACAATCCAATTTAAAAAAAAAATTAAAAGCAAGCAATAGATTTTGCCACCTGAACTGGAAAAGAAAAACTTTGGCCAGTCAATTTTCCATAGCTTTGGGCCCATCATGGTATAGTGCTCCTGAATTTTGTGGCTTTTTTTGAAAATGTAGTGAAATTCTTCTCTAATTTCTTTTCCTGTGCCACTTAATAATTACAAAACTACGCGTTGTAATCCAGACTGTCACTACACTTCAGTGTAAGAGTGAATGGGCTTGGCTGCATCATCGTTATCATGTTAATATTCTGAAACTATTTTGGCTAGTCTGGAAAACTTAGTTGAAAGATTGTAGTCAAAATCATCTGTGAGGCATTCCTGCTCCTTGCCATCTAACATGCGTATCAAAAAGATATCCTTCTTTTTCCCAGTAAGACAAGATGTAAAGACAGATGCAAGAAGGTTACATTGACACCATCACTTAACTATTCAAAAAACAGGGTTAGTGAGAGATGAGACGCCAGATGGCATTGCGTGGAATCAGGAGTTGAGTAACATTTCATTTTTTTTTTAATGTTAAAAAATTCCATTTTTCTGAATTTGGAGTCATTTCCAAGTAAGAAGAGCCACATTTCCAGAGCATAAAAAAATACCAAATAAACCAACCTAATAAGTCACTGTCTCAGATTTTATGGAGTTTCTTCTTTAAAAAAATAAAAATCTTTCGAACTGGGGTTAGCAGATGTTTTGCATGAAGCTTTCATCACAGAATGGTCCAGAAGGGTCATGAAAGCAGTGCTATCTGGGAAGACTTCTGAAAATACTACACGTGGAAATCTCATTATCCAAATGGGTGCAGAGAAGCTCAAGTAAGTAGCTGAAAACTATCTCTAATAGCAGCCCAAATTTAGAGTGATGAGCAGCAGCATTATTCAAGATAGTATCTAGCAGAGTCACTACAATCACCATGTTGTACCATGCTAATCTTTTTCTGACAGCAAGTTACAGCAGGAATTGGTATTATAAAGGACAAGGCCTGTGTGTGTGTGCTTTCATTTACTGTTCTTAGAATTGCACAACTTGAGTCCCATCCTTTTGACTGGAGGATTATTTTTAAGCTAGTGAACAACTAAACTGTAGGTGACGCTTTTGCACTGGACTAAATTAGGGGCAGATGATCAAAAGCAAATGCGGGTGCCCTCGATTGCTCCTGCCTGATGATCAGAGCCGGCGACCATATGTAATAATGAGCATGTCTGCTCTGAACGCAATGAGCATGCAAATACACGCTAAACAGGGCATTACCTATTCCTCTCCAATGCTCAGCAGGCAGCACCCCAAACAAGGGCGCTACTCCCATGGCAAATCCTATGCCAGCTCAGAGCTGGCATTAGGGTTTGCCTGGGCATTGGGGAGGAATGGGGAGACCCTGTGAGCACGCATTTGCATGTTCACAGGTTCCCCCCCCCCCCCCCCACACACACATAAAAAAGGGGCTGGAGGTCCAGTGGACCTCCAGACATCTCCCCTCCCGCAAAAAAAATTAGTGTGTCCCCAGTAGCCCCCTTTCCCCAACACAGAGGGCCCCCCCCGCAAGAAAGATCAAATTCCTGGTGGTCTAGTGTGACTCTAGTAGCCTTTCTCTACCCACCCTGGTGGCCTAGTGCTCCCCCAAGCCTCCCAACCCACCTATACTTGTAACTTGGAGGAGGGAGTAGCACTCCATCCTCCAAGCGCCGCCTTCAAAATGGTGGTGCCCTGCCTTGCCCGGCGCATCCTGGGATGTGCTGAGTGGGGCTTTCCTACCACATAAGTGAGTTTCTCCCTTATATGGTAGGGAAACATCCCAGTATGCACTGGGCAGGGCAGGGCAGGGTGCCACCATTTTGAAGGTGACGCTTGCAGGAAGAGGAAATGCTACTCTCTCCTCCAGTTTAGAGGCACGGGGAGGGGGGTCCGGGGGCTTGGAGGGAGCACTAGGCTATCAGGGTGGGTGGAGGGGCAGGCTACTAGGGTCACAGTGGACCACCAGGGATTTGATCTTTATTGGGGGGGGTGGGGGTCTGGATGTCCACCAGACTTCCAGCCCTGTGTCAGGAGTAGGAGGGTCTGGGGGGGCGGGGTTTGTGTGTGTATGGGAGGGTCTGGAAGTCCACTAGACCTTCAGCCCCATTTCCGGGGGAGGGGGGGGGTCTGTTGGCTTGTTTGACAGGTCCAGGCTTTTTTTTGACAGCCCGGACCTGTGAAGCAACCCTTCTGTGGGAGGATTGTGCCTTGGTCACATGCCCAGGCACAATCTTCCTGCAGAAGTCTCCCCATGATCAAAACTAATAGTGTGCATAAATTTGCATGCAATTAGTTTTGATCATTGGGACTTTAATTCCCCACGCTGATCCAGCGCTAATTTCAGCGCTGTTCAGAACAGCGCAGGGAATTTGATCATCAGCCCTTTAATGTATCTCTTACAATCTTTTGAGAGTTATCCTGTGGGGAAGAGATGGCTGAGGGGAGATATGAAAAAAGGTATATTAAATTCTGGGTGGAGTGGAACGGGTAGAAGTAAATCGCTTGTGTACCCTTTCCAAAAGTACAAGGGCTAGGGGACACACAATGAAGCTACTAAGTAGTAAATTTAAAACAAACCAGAGAAAATATTTCTTTACTCAAGGTGTAATTAAACTCTGGAATTTGCTGCCAGATGATGTGGTAAAAGCAGTTAGCTTAGCAGGGTTTTAAAAAGTTTTGGCTAATTTCCTAAAAGAAAGGGAAAAGGGGAAGGGAAATGGGACTTGATATACCGCCTTTCTGTGGTATTTTGCAACTACATTCAAAGCGGTTTACATATATACAGGTACTTATTTTGTACCTGGGGCAATGAAAAATCCATAAGCCATTATTAAGATGGATTTGGAAAATCCACTGCTTATTTCTAGGATAAGCAGCATAAAATTTGTTTTACTGTTCTAGGATCTTGCATTGTCCACTGTTGGAGACAGGATACTGGGCTTGATGGACCTTTGGTCTGCCCCAGTATGGCAACGCTTATGCTCTTATGTTCTCTCTTTATCAAGTCAGTGAAGAACCAATGCAGTTACACTGGGTTTAAATAGTACAAACTCCTCTAGGTTTTAGGTTACATCTCTGTGAATTGGAAGATGAAAAGAGGATAACTCTCAAAAACTTGTCAAAGGTATATTAACCACCTTATAATTGAAAGAGAAAAACGCCTAGATTTCGACCCAAATCGGGAGATAGACGTTTATCTCACAAAAACGAATAAATCGGTATAATGGAAAGGCGATTTTGGACGTTTTCAACTGCACTCCATTGCGCAAGCGTACAAAGTTGATGGGGGCGTGTCGGAGGAGTGGCGAAGGTGGAACTGGGGCGTGGTTATTGGCCAAGGAGAGATGGGCGCCTTTCGCCGATAATGGAAAAAAAGTATGCGTTTGTAGCTAGAATTTAGGGCACTTTTCCTGGACCCTGTTTTTTCACGAATAAGGCCCCAAAAAATGCCCTAAATGACCAGATTACCACCAGAGGGAATCGGGGATGACCTCCGCTGACTCCCCCAGTGGTCACTAACCCCCTCCCACCACAAAACATGATGTTTCACAACTTTTTATTTTCACCATCAAATGTCATACCCACCTCCCTGGCAGCAGTATGCAGATCCCTGGAGCAGTTGTTAGGGGGTGCAATGGACTTCAGGCAGGTGGACCCAGGCCCATCCCCCCCCCTACCTGTTACAATTGTGCTGCTTAATTCTTAGTCGTCCAACCCCCCCAAACCCACTGTACCCACATGTAGGTGTCCCCCTTCACCCCTTAGGGCTATAGTAATGGTGTAGACCTGTGGGCAGTGGGTTTTGAGGGGGATTTGGGGGGCTCAACACACAAGGGAAGGGTGCTATGCACTTGGGAGCTCTTTTACCTTTTTTTTTGTTTTTGTAAAAGTGCCCCTTAGGGTGCTCGGTTGGTGTCCTGGCATGTGAGGGGGACCAGTGCACTACGACTCCTGGCCCCTCCCATGAACAAATGCCTTGGATTTATTCGTTTTTGAGCTGGGCGCTTTCATTTTCCATTATCACTGAAAAACAAAAACGCCCAGCTCACAAATTGTCGAATAAAACATGGACGTCTATTTTTTTCAAAAATACGGTTCGGTCCGCCCCTTCTCCGGTTCTCGGAGATAAACGCCCATGGAGATAGACGTTTTCGTTCAATTATGCCCCTCCACGTTCACTAAAAGGGTATCACCTGCCACTTGTTGTTCATTTTTATTTCCACTACCCAACTAGATAAATGTGGTACTGTCAATTCTCTGCTCAAGATGGAAGATGCCACATACAGCTGGATGAAGAAGCAAATGCATAAATTCATGGAGAAAGAAACCAAGCTAAACAGCCACCTCAATTTTCTTTGACAATGCAAGAGGAACAATATCATTCCAAAAGGATTTAGAATGACCAATCCTCTAGCAGCAACATATAATTCTGATTATGCAGAACAGCTCTAAATGCACTAGTCAGAAACAGAGGAATGATTTGATCTGCGAACTGTACCAGAAAAGGTATTCATAAAAACTCAAAAAGAAGAAATCTTGAGAGAGATTCGGGAAGTAAGAACCATTGGAGGAAGATCTACAAGAATTATATGCTAAGAAATAACACAGGGTCACTGGAGAAAACTGAATGCGTTCATGGGTGATCCAGGACGCTATAGACCAGTGAGACTGACATTGGTGCTGGGTAAAATGGTTGAAGCTATACTGAAAAAAACAACAACAAAATTACTATGTAGATAGACACTGCTTAATTGGAATGAGTCACCATAGGTTCAGGAAAGGGAAGTCTTGACTCACCAATTTAGATTTTTGAAGGTGTAAACAAGTAGATAATGGTGAGTGGGCTGATGTGGAGGGGCATAATCGAACGAAAACGTCTATCTCCATGGGCGTTTATCTCCGAGAACGGGTCCGTGAAGGGGCGGACCGAACTGTATTTTCGAAAAAAATAGACGTCCATGTTTTATTCGACAATTTGTGAGCTGGGCGTTTTTGTTTTTCAGTGATAATGGAAAATGAAAGCACCCAGCTCAAAAACGAATAAATCCAAGGCATTTGTTCGTGGGAGGGGCCAGGAGTCGTAGTGCACTGGTCCCCCTCACATGCCAGGACACCAACCGGGCACCCTAGGGGGCACTTTTACAAAAACAAAAAAAAAAGGTAAAAGAGCTCCCAGGTGCATAGCACCCTTCCCTTGTGTGTTGAGCCCCCCAAATCCCCCTCAAAACTCACTGCCCACAAGTCTACACCATTACTATAGCCCTAAGGGGTGAAGGGGGGGCACCTACATGTGGGTACAGTGGGTTTGGGGGGGTTGGACGACTAAGCATTAAGCAGCACAATTGTAACAGGTGGGGGGGGGGATGGGCCTGGGTCCAGCTGCCTGAAGTCCACTGCACCCCCTAACAACTGCTCCAGGGACCTGCATACTGCTGCCAGGGAGGTGGGTATGACATTTGAGGGTGAAAATAAAAAGTTGTGAAACATCATTTTTTGTGGTGGGAGGGGGTTAGTGACCACTGGGGGAGTCAGGGGAGGTCATCCCCGATTCCCTCTGGTGGTAATCTGGTCATTTAGGGCACTTTTTGGGGCCTTATTCGTGAAAAAACAGGGTCCAGGAAAAGTGCCCTAAATTCTAGCTACAAACTCATACTTTTTTTCCATTATCGGCGAAAGGCACCCATCTCTCCTCGGCCGATAACCACGCCCCAGTTCCACCTTCGCCACGCCTCCAACACGCCCCCGTCAACTTTGTACGCTTCTGCGATGGAGTGCAGTTGAAAACGTCCAAATTCGTTTTTGTGAGATAAACGTCTATCTCCCGATTTGGGTCACAATATAGGCGTTTTTCTATTTTGATTATAAGCAGGATTGTGTATTTGGATTTTCAGAAGACGTTTGACAAAGTCTCTCATGAGAGATTCCTTTAGAGCCTTGAAATAGGAGGCCATGCCTTTTTGTGGACTGCAAACTGGCTATAAAACAGAAAACAGAGGGAAGAACTAAATGATCAGTTATTCACATGGAAAAGGGTTAGTAGTGCAGTGCCTCAAGGGTTAGTACTGGGTCCTGTGTTACTTAATATATTCAAAATGATCTGGAGATAGAGTGACAAGTGAGATGATCAAATTTGTCAATGATTATTCAAAGTTGTTAAAATGGTATCGGATTGTAAGAATTTGCAGAAGGATCTAGTGAGACTAGGAGACTGTGGGGCTCATAAAGCACCACTTGGTCAAATTTCTTCTGTAAACGTCCAAATTGGTATTTTCGAAGCCTGTTTTGCAGATACTTATTTATGAATTTCGTCTGCAGTGCGTCCAAATAACAAAGGGGTGTGTTGGGGGTGGGTGTGATTAGGGCGAGCTTAGGTCATGCCTAACACTTGTATGTTTTACAGCCATAATGGAACAAAACAAAACACGTCTTGGGTGAAAGCTTCAACGTTTTGGTCTAGACCTGTTTTCAGAACAAATAAGGCACAAAAAGGTGCCCTAAATGACCAGATGACCCCCAGTGGTCATCACTGACCCCCTCCCACCCCCCAAAATGTGAATAAAAATGGTACTCATCAGCCTCTATGACATCCTCAGATGTTATAGCCAGGTCCATTAGAGCAGCATGCAGGTTCCCGGAGTAGTGTAGTGGTGGGTGCAGGGCACTGTAGACAGGTGGACCCAGGCCTATTCCTCCGCCTACCTGTTACACTTGTGGTGGAAACTGTAAGGCCTCCAAAATTCACACAGGCTGTGAGGGTGAGAGGAACTCAGGGAGAGAACGGGCTATGTGGGGGAAGGTTTGCTAATAGAAGGAGACATGATCTGGAAGAAGAGCAGGCAAAGGGGACACAAACTGCAGACAGAAGAGTAGCCGAAAGACATGGAGAGTAGATGTTTGGGATTGGGAAAAGAGCAGCTGAGAGAAAAGGTGGTCATGGTGGAGGGAACAGACATGAAGGTGAGAAAAGTGTGAGAAGTGGAGGAGAGAATAAGATTAGAATAAAGTGAGATGAGAGAAGCAAAACCATGGAGAGACAAATATGCATGAAGAGACCATGGAGAGACAAATATGCATGATCACCACTTACGGAGCTATGTAAGCCACATTGAGCCTGCAAATGGGTGGGAAAATGTGGGATATAAATGTTATAAATAAATAAATAAAATGTTTTTTGTAAAGATTTCTGTGCCAGCTGGGCTAGATCAATGGGAGGAAACAGCTGTATTTTACTCTTCTCCTCCTGCCCTGCAGCCACCAGAATTAATTAGTCATTTTACTGGATGGAGAGCAGGAGGAGATTGTGCCAGAACTTGATACCGTGATCTGAAAAATATCTTTAAAATTGGTTCTCTTTGGCAGCTCTGAAATGCAGGGGCATAGCCAGACCTCGAGATGGGAGGGGGCCAGAGCCCAAGGTGGGGGGGGGGGCACATTTTGGTCTGCTGCCTCGCCGCCCTGCCGCTCCCCACCCACTGCTGCCTCTCTACATCTTGGCTAGTGGGGGTCCCCAACCCCCACCAGCTGAAGCACCATCACCACAAATACTTTGGCTGCCGGGAGTCCCCAACCCCTTCTAGCTGAAGCCTTCATCCAGTGCTGGTCTCCAGCGCCACCACATTGCCTGTCCTGCTCTCTCTTCCCCTCATGTCCTGCATGCTCCTTCTAGTGAAATTGAGCATGCTAAAGGAGCCTGCTGAACGTGAGGGGAAGAGAGATCAGGGAAGGCAATGCGGCGGCACCGGAGACCAGAGCTGGATGAAGGATTCAGCTGGCGTGGGTTGGGGACCCCTGCCAGCCAAACCAGGGGCCCAGAGCAAATTTGGGGGGGGACCCAGGCCCCCGTGGCCCCATGTAGCTATGCCACTGGCAGAGACCTATGACTGAGTCTAAAATTGAAAGGAAAATGGAGAGTAACACCATCTTCCTTTTTTTAATACAAAAACTAAAACAGTCATTCCCTTGTTACATCTTATGGGATACAGTGGTTGTGGACTAAGTGGGCTCATTGGGGCCACTTTACTAAAGGATTGGCGTGCGGCATTTCTATTGCTGGGGTTTATCCAGTGTTAATCGGTTACTGCCGGGTTAGTGCGGGAAAATGGCTGCACGGCAATTGGTTCTCTTACCTCACGGCCATTTCTTTTAAATATAAAACCCCGGCCTTTTACCCATTGTGGTAAAAGGGGGCCACAGCGCACTTCAAACGCATTCGCCGACGCTAGCACAGGCCCCCTTTTACCGCAGCTTAATAAAAGGGCCCCTTTCTACCGTATCATCCCAAAGACATTTTTAATTTATTTTTATTTTATTTGGTGCATTTTTACCCCCCATTTTCCCACATGAGCAGGCGCAATGTGGCTTACATTAAATCAAGAGGATACAATACAATACATAGATGGCACACATTCGGAATGAATCAGGCGGGGAAGGAACATGGGACGTCAGACTCAGAAACAGAACGGAGCCTTGCGCTGGAAGAAGAGGACCTCGGCTGGCGGGGGCTGGGGTCCCCCGCCAGCAAAGGTAGGCGGCAGCGGGTTGGCGTGGGGGGTCGAGACTTGAGAGGGTCATTGGCAGGGGGGTCCAGGGTCAACTCTACGAGGGCCCAGGCCCCCGTGGCCCCACGTAGCTACGACACTGACGGTTATAGGCAGAGAATGGAGGAGAAAGAAGGGGATGTTTGGTAAAAGGAAAGAGAAAGAGGGATGTTGTGCTGGAGTCATCACTAACAAAAGGAGGGGACATTGTGCCAAAGCTGCTACCACCAAATGAGATGCCAATTTCCATTTTGCAGAAGGCACTAGAGTCAGTGCTAACTCAGCTCCCCAAGCCAACCACTTACTCTGTGACTGCTAATGCCTGCGTTTGCTTCTGATCATCGGCCCACTAGCATTCCAACTGATTCTTTTGCCAGCTTCTTGCTTCTAATATAAAAAGTTTTTACTATGTATTTTTGCATCCAATGCAATCTTTCTTTTAAAGTCTTTCTTTGCCTTCCTTATCAGCGCTTTGCATTTAACCTGCCATTCCTTTTGCTGTTTATTATTATTTTCAGTCCGATCCTTCTTCCATTTTCTGAAGGATTTTCTTTTAGCTCTAATAGCTTCCTTCACCTCACTTTTTATCCATGCTGGCTGTCATTTGGCCTTCCTGCCTCCATTTTTAATACATGGAATATAACTGACTTGGGCTTGCAGGATAGTATTTTTGAAGCCTGATGTAAATTTTTGACCTTCACAGCTGCACCTCTATGTTGTTTTTTTCACGGTTCTTCTCATTTTATCATAGTGTCCTTTTTGAAAGTTAAATGCTAACATATTGGATTTCCTGTGTTTACTTACTCCAGAGCTCATATCAAATCTGATCATATTATGATCACTGTTATCAAGCGGCCCCAGCATCATTACCTCCTGCACCAGATCATACACTCCACTATGGATAAGGTCTAGAACTTTTCTTCCTCTTGTTGGCTCCTGTACCAACTGCTCCATAAAGCAGTCCTTGATTTTATCAAGGAATTTTACCTCTCTAGCATTCACTGATGTTACATTTATCCAGTCAGTATCGAGGTGATTGAAATCATCCATTATTATCGTGTTCCCCAGTTTGTTAGCCTCTCTAATTTCTGATAAAATTTCTACATCTGTCTGTTCATCCTGGCCAGGTGGATGGTAGTACACTCCTATCACTATCCTTTTCCCCTTTACACATGGAATTTCAATCCATAGAGATTCCAAGATGTGTTTTGTGTCCCACTGGTTATCTTCATTCCACCAGGCCTCAGAGATGCCTATTATATCTAATTTTTCATTTAGTGCAATATGTTCTAACTCTCCCATCTTATTTCTTAGGCTTCTGGCATTTGCTTATAGACATTTCAAACTATCTTTAAGATTCTTATTTACGTCTTGCTCAGCAGTTGACAGTGATCATTTGCAATCTTGAAGATCTGTCTGCTTTTTATTTAAAGACACCTGGTGCACTGTTTACTAAGGCACGTTAGCATTTTAACGCACCTACAGTTAGCGCATGTGTTAACTGTGTAGGTGCCTATAGGGATATTGTAGGCAGTAACACAGTTAACTTGCCTATAGAGTTAATGCACGTTAAAGACACTAATGCACTTATAATGCTGCTTAGTAAACAGAGCCCCTGGTCTACTATGGTCTCTATTGCAACCTCACTATTGGGATGCCCTATCTTCCCTGTTTAAAGTGATATTTTTAAAGATAACCATACATTTTTGAATGACTGTTGTCCTTCCCCCCAGTTTCTAGTTTAAAAGGTGCTGTATCTCCTTTTTAAATGCCAATGCCAGCAGCCTGAATATCGGCCAAGTGCCAACTCTGCCCAGAATGCCCCCAAAATAGTTGTTTTTTTATAAAATTAAAACTTACTGTACCGCTATTTGTGAACAAACAGATTTGAACGGTGTACAATTCTAAAATAAAAAATATAACAACATTGAGGAAAAGAACTTCATTAGTAAAATAGGAAAGCAAAAACTACACACTTTCAAGACGCACTCATTCCAAAACTTAAAATAAAATACTAACAGTATTGCAGGACACCTATTCTGCCCAGATATGACCAAAGGTTCATAGGATGAGAATAAAGCAGAGGTTAAGAAATCGGTCTAAGATGGCTACTAAATAGACTATTTATATATATTGATGTAACCCTTGAGTACTTCAGGTATATTTTCTTTTGAAAATTGCCTGTTTTTCTCTTCTAGATTTGTAATCTTGGATCCAAAAATTGAGGACTTGAGTAATATTTCTTATTTCTGAGTCAATTGACACAGTTGTGATTGTTTTTCCTTGCATTTTCTATCACTTTTCTGTACAAGTATTTTTGCATGGATGTAATAAAAATGTTTTATAAATTAAAAAAAAAAAAAAAAAAAAAAAATATATATATATATATATATATATATATATATATATATATATGTAGTATACTGTGAACAGCATCACAGAACTTGAGGTAGTGAATTCCAGAAAGAGGTCATCTGGTAGGGAAGAGAGGCAGAAAAATGTCTAATCGATTTTAAAGCAGTAACCTTAGGAAATCATAAGAAATATTGATTTTGTGTCTGGGATCTGTGAAGGAGAATTATCAAATCCACCATGTACAAAGAGGCTACTCCCGACAGAATCTTTTAAATGTCGTTGTACATACTTTAAATTTGATATGTTCTTTTACTGAATCATAGCGTGTTAGGCTATAAATAAATTTGACTGCCATATTTTGCATTACCTGTAATCGATCTAATAATTTCAAGGGGCAGCCAGTTAGTGCTAAATTGCAATAATCAAATCAGGCTAACACTAATGCTTGCACAAATAATCTAAACATGTTCCTGTTCAAAACATTTCTTAATAGCTCTAAGTTTCTATAAAATATGGTACGTTTTCTGCAAGATAGTTGAAACATATGATTGCATTGTAAGTAGGGTGTCTAATTAAACCCCTAAGATTTTGGATTGGAGATCTAATAAAAAATGTATTTCCATCTATTTTAAACTGAAACATAAATCTTTCATCTTTGTCTGAACCTAACCAAAGAAACTTTGTTTTTTCTATATTTAATTTCAACCGATGGTTAGTGATCCAAGAATCTATTATAAGCAGGTAGACATAATTTTATATGTGATAATGTTTCGGCCCAAATTGAAGAACATGGGAGAAAGACAGTAATATCACCTGCATAGATATAATGTACAAAATGGAAATCATCTAATATGCCCAACGGTCTCATCGGTACATTAAATAACAACGGGGAAAGCGGTGATCCTTGGAGCACACCACTTTCAGCCTTCCATTTTTCAAACAGTACCGTATCATTCTTAACCCTATTACTTCTTGTCAGGAAGTCTTGCAACCAAGTGAGGACCAAACTGTTTGAGTCAAAAGAACGTAGGGCACATAATGGTGTGTAAGGAAATGAAAGAGCAGATAGATATGGAGGTTCACCCAAATAATAGGCTTTATGTGTCACAAGGAGTGTCTTAAATAAAATTCTATATTGAACAGGAAGCCAATGCGGATGAAAAAGTAGGGGAGTAATATGATCAAACATCTTGGCCTTTCAGAGCAATCTGGCAGGTGTATTCTGCATAGTTTGAAGACGTTTCATCTGAGAGATGGGCAAACTAGCATAGACAACATTATAGTAATCCAAGAGAGCATGACAAGCAATACATAGGGCAGAAATGTCTACAACATCATGCAAAATACAAAGAGTACATAAAATTGAAAAAACAGATTTCAGTTCAACGCTAACTGGTTATTTTCAGTGATGCTAACTGGTTTAGTGCCACTGAAAATTAGCAGTTGGCCCAGAAAAGGCTATTTAACTGGCCAGTTAAATCGTGTTGAATATCAACCCCTCAGTTACTAGAGAAGGATATTAAACTTTCATGAAAACATTCACCTACAATGGCTGCAGTCCAGATGAGCATAGCACAAAAGGTGGATGACAGCTTGTGATAACACTACAGTATCATGAACAGTTGTAAACTTGGGGTTGAATTTTCATCCGGTACAGTGATCCCCCCCATGTAACAACAACAACAACAACAATCATATCTAAAGCGCTACTAGGGTTACGCAGCGCTGTACAATTCAAACATAGAAGGACAGTCCCTGCTCAAAGAGCTTACAATCTAAAAGACAAGAGAACAAACTAAAGACAAGTGAACAATCTAGAGGACGAGTGAACAGTTAATCTGATAGGGTGGATAGATTGGGGTATTTTATATTTCTCGAGCGGTTAGGCGCCGAAGGCAGCATTGAAGAGGTGAGTTTTAAGCAGAGATTTGAAGATGGGTAGGGAGGGGGCATGGCGTATGGGTAAAGGAAGATTATTCCAGGCATAGGGTGAGGCAAGGCAGAATGAGCGGAGCCTGGAGTTGGCAGTAGTGGAGAAGGGTACTGAGAGAAGGGCTTTGTCCTGTGAGCGGAGGTTGCGGGCGGGAACATAGGGGGAGATGAGGGTGGAGAGGTAGTGAGGAGCCGCAGCCTGAGTGCATTTGTAGGTAAGGAGGAGGAGCTTGAATTGTATGCAATATCTGATCGGAAAGTGCCAGTGCTTAAGCTAGTCCGTATATTCAGTGTCAATGGTAGAATATGCTATCCTTATTGATGGTGGTGCTGAATACACATAAATGCCCAACTAAGCTGTTATATATTTCGATATGATTTTTCTATGTCTTTAAAACCAATGTTTGTCCAATGCCATGAATAAAATCAGCTGCAGGTGTTTAATGCAACATCATTAGTCTAAAAAAAGACCTCCTTACTCCCTTGAATTTTCTATTTTTTTACTTTTTTGTTTTTTTTCGTTTTTGGCCCACCATCACTCTGCCTTCACCTGCCCTCTTTTTATATGGTTAATATTGGGCCATCAATGATTCTTCATGGAAAGGGTGATGAATTCACGGAATGGCCTTCCAGTGGAAGTGGTGTAGATGAAAATAGTATCTGAATTCAAGAGAGCTTGGGACAAGTACATAGGATCTCTAAGGGAGCAACTGGGAGAGTAGATGGCATGGATGGGCAGACTGGCTAGGCTATATGGTCTTTCTTCCTACATTTTTCTACTTTTAAATGGCTTAGTATTATCCACATATGTCTTAAAAATATATGGATAGGCAACTATTCATTCACTGGCCACTGGTGAGCATATTATCTGCTTGATAGCAACACACTGTTAACTTAGTACCATCAAACAGACCCTGAAGTAAAAGACAAATGCGTAGCTACTCCTCCTGCAAAATGTGAATGCACAGCTGCTACCAATGGAAGCAGAAGGAAAGGAAAAGAAAGAAGACCACGAGTTGCCATACTGACACCTCTGTTAAGTATAAAAAGATCACATAACTGCAGCAGAGATGACACCGCAAAGTGCTGTCATCATTCTCACCACAACAATTTCACAAACTCATTCACTAAATCTGTTTACAACACTCATTCGTTTGACATGATACACTCAGAGCAAAAGGGTAGAGGGTCATGGATTTGATGTACTGCTTTTCTGTGGTACAACCAAAGCAGTTTTCATATTATATATAGGTATATTCTCTGTCCATAGTGGGCTCACTATCTAAGTTTTTGTACCTGGGGCAACAGAGGGTTAAGTGACTTGCCCAAGATCACAAGGAGCTACAATGGGAGTTAAACCCAGTTCCCCTGGTTCTCAGCTCACTCCACTAACCATTAGGCTACTCCTCCACTCAAAACAATGGTCTGAAAATAAAATAACATCTCCACATACACAGAGCCATGAAAGCAGTCAAGAAAAAATCCAGAAAAACATTCAAATGAGAAATTAGAGGATCTGTCACATGCACCCACTCAGATCATAGTCCCCTCAATATTCAAAACAATTTAACCAGCTAGGAACAGTTCCTGGTGGTGTTAAATAGTATTTAAGTGTTAAACCATGGATATTCATTGGGAGATAACTGGTTATATTACTTGACATAGTGTGGATATTCAGCACGAAACCAGCTTTGTTAAGTGGTCAAAATAGGCCACTTAAATAGGAGGCCTATCTTTGACCACTAAAACATTAACCGGTTAGTGCTGAATATCTGCACAGCCGGTTAACTTTTTAGTGGCCAAAATAAATCCGGATATTCAATGCTGGTCCACAGATAAGGCCCGGCATTGAATATCCAGCGTTAACGTCAGCAGCGGACAGCAAACGCGTTGCCTGCCACTGGCTGAATATCAGGTTCAGTATCTTCTCAACAAGCCTGTAGACATGGAGGCACCTTGCCAAGCTGAAGTCAGTCCTTCCCATCCTGAATAAGAACAGAGCCTCTGTGTCATGGTCTTACCGTGAGTCTCTGCCACTGCGACACCTCTGTGAATGGCTGCGACTGGACTCACTCTGCCTCTCTTCATCAGCTGAGTGCCACCCTCCTAGGGTGTGTGCATGTGCCAGGTCACATTTATTGGGGCCATGACGGGAACTTCCGGAGAGGCGCCCCTGGATGATGTCATTTAACTGAGGTACCAGGTTCTGTTCCAATGATTCGCTTGCTTGAAGGCCGCCATGCTTCCTGTGTGTTTCAGTATCTCTCCCTGAGGCTAAGCCTTGTTCCTGGTTCCTGCTAGTCTTGTTCCTGGTTCCTATCGAGTCTTGTTCCTGGTTCCTTCCATCTGTGCCAAACTCCTGAGTTCCAGCCATGCCAAGCTCCTGAGTCCAGCTGTGCAAAACTCCTGAGTTCCAGCCATGCCAAGCTCCAGCCATGCCCAGCTCCTGAGGTCCAGCCATGCCCAGCTCCTGAATTCTAGCTGTGCTAGCTCTCGGGTTCCTTTCTCTCCTGGCTTCTGTTTCCTGCGTTGTCCTCTCTCCTTGGGCCTTGGAGGTGATCTGTCTGCCACAGTCAGGCCTTCAACTGGGATCCAAAGGCTCACTACCATGGAACATAACACCCTGAAACCCTCACCATCATGTATCTGCCAACCTTGTAAAGAAAGGAAAAAATGAGCATATCACTACAGCTATGACCACATAATAAACACCCCTTTGGCTGAACGGTCATGTTACACTTTGAAAGGCAAGGCGAGTCAACCAAGCATAAACTAGGAATGTGCACAGAGGGGAAAATGTGGATCATTTTTTGATTTTCTGGATATTTTTCCAATTTTTGAGCATTTTTCCCTGTGGTTTCACACATTTATTATTAAACATTTCTAAATGAGAGTTAGAACTTTTTAACATGCACAAATTGTCTAGATGCTTGTTAATTTGTAGGTTAACGCATGTTAATTTGATTTTGCATGCACTAAATTTTTTAAGGCGTGCAAATGAACCAAATGTGGGTTAACGAATGCATTATCCCTACCACAAACTATTACCATCCTGTAAAATGTTTTACACATGAAAGTAATAGAAAGATGTTACTTGTTGATGTGGGTACTCGCGGCCTCCAGGAAAATTATTCCGCATCACAGTTCTGTCCCAGATAAATGAGCTGTCCAAAGTGTAGAAGACATTGCAGTGCAGCTGCTGCATTCTCTGCCATGTTCATTCAGGCTATGTGGAAAGCCACATTTATATTGTGGCTGAATGGTTGCAGTCTAGTAGCTGACTACAAGGTCGGAGAAAGGAGTCAGTGACTGTGGCCTCACAAAATGCACAGAGGGGCAAGAAAACAACTATTTCAACAAATCATATTGACCTATATGCTTGCAAGAGCAACACTTGGGACTTAGAACACAGCAAAAAAACACAAAGAAACCATTTTACTGAAGTGCATCAAGCAAATTTGTTTAAATTAGTGCCTGGTTGTGCTGACTTGACATTTACCAGGTGCTAATTCATATATTAAAAGGGTAATTCTAGCACAGGGTGCTCAGGTTAATAGGACAGGAAGATGCCTATTTTTAGCCTATTTTTTAAAGATACATATGGGAGAATTCTACAATTTGGTGCTTCAATCTAGGTGCCCCAATGCCATGCACTTAAGGCCAATTCTAGAACGGCATCTTGGCGCCAAGATTCTGTTCTAGAATGTGAGCATTGGTTCGCCCATGAGTAGACATGCCTTCTCACACCAAGTCAATGGCAGATAGAAATTGGCATGCCTAAGAGCACCGGAGACCGACCAAAACCATTTTTTTTTCATTTCGGCCACAATTGAACCTGCTCAGTTTCAGCCAAAATGGAAACCATAAATGAAACCACACTGCATCCCCTCCCTCCCTCCCCCTGAACAGGAGCAGCTCACTTTTGAGGCTTAATTTGATCCTTTGTCGGTTTCAGTCAAAAATACAAGCGTATTTTCGACTGAAACTGAAACTCTGGTGTAGCCTCTGGTCCCTCCCTCCCATCGCTGTTTAAGGTCTAAGGCCCTCTAGAAGATAAACAAAGCCCCCCTGGATCCTTCCATGGGATGACCCCTCTTATCCCTGGGCTTACCTTAAAATCATTGGTGATGCAGTGGGGGCAGGAGCTATCTGTGCTCGTCCTGCCCCTGCTGGCTCTGTTGTCATATGACTGCTGGGACTTCAAGCGACAGTCTTGTGAGACCGCCACCAGAGATTGTGGCAGCCATGTCGAGATCGGAGCCAGCATGGATACGCAATCAGTCCTACTCTTTCAGGCTCCAGCCTCAACATGGCTCCTGTTACTTCTGGTGGAAGTCTCGTGAGACTGCCACTTGAAGTCCCAGCTACCATGTGACAATGGAGCCAGCAGAGGCAAGTGTGTATAGCTCCTTCCCCCTCCACACTACCAATGTTTTTAAGGTAAGCCCAGGGGTGAGAGGTCCGGGGGACCCTGTCTTTGTTCTGGGGTCTTTGGTCCTCAAGTGGTGGGGAAGAGGGAGGGAGCAGAGGTTGCACCAGCATTTCTGTTTCAGCTGAAAATACACATGTATTTTTGGCCAGAACCAACAAAGGACCAAATTAGGGTTTTGGTTCGGTTTCAGCACCAAAACCAAAACTGAAACTGAAATTCGGTCAGCTTCTAAAGTGTGCCATGTGATGCGTGTAATTTATACAATTCTATAGACTACATGCATAACTTGGAGACATGACAATGGACCACTTATGCTCTACCCATATGTACGCCCCCCCCCTTGCAGTTAGGCGCTGCCTTATAGAATAGCAGCTAGTGCACACAGACACCTTACTGTCAATTAATGGCGTCTTTGAAATGCATAAGTGGTTTATACCTCTAGGCACCAATTTATAGAATTGCTCCAATAGATACCTCTGTGTCTATAAAATACTTCAAAAATATAAAAAAATTCTCCAGGATAAACACACTTCACATCACGTGTCTTAATTAAATTTCTAAATATTTTTTGTGTTTTCATAAAGCTTGAGAGACTAACACCGACCTACAAAGGGTCTTTTCCTTTTTTTTCAGGCCTCAATTGTCTAATCATTGCACACTTTTTTCAGTTTTTAATGTTAATGTCCAAATTTTTCAAATGTATATAAATCTTCAAAATTTCAATTCACTTATCTTTACATTTTTTTCTGGGTCCTGACATGCCAGCTGTTTCAAGGCACCCAATACATATCTCTGTCTGTGTCGGCCACTCACTTTCTTCCATTTCAATGTGTGAGAGACCTGCAGTTTGAAGGCACAGACATTACGTCTCCTTGAGAGCAGGTGTAAATGTTAACATGTATTTTATGCACGTATATGTATATTTGATAAAATACAGCTGAAAATCAGGACCCCTTTTTCTGTGCCTAACTCTGCTCTTGTGCATGCTTGCTGTAGAAGCATGCACCGGCTTGCATTGCGTGTACTGTTAGTCATGATATCATTTTATGAGGCCTTTTCAGTGTGTATAACAGCATTTTATGCACATATGCTTAGGGGTAATTCTCTAGAGATCACCTAAAGTTAGGCTCCGGGATAAAATGCGCTAAGTGCAAATTCTATATTGGCGGATTAGGTGCACAATTTCTGTAATAGAATACTAGTCTAAATTGGGATTTATGCACCTAACTGTAGGCATGAGCACTGTACCAGCTCAATGGCTGTTGTAAATGCTCACTTTTAACTGTATAAATGCTGAATCGTAAAACCTTTGTGGAAGCAAACAGACGCGGATCAATCAAGGTATGGTGTACAACTTTATTCTAAAAAAACACCCGACACAGGCTGTGTTTTGCCCACTAATTGATGCGGTCACATGATGCCCGTCCACCGGGTGCATGGATTAAGTTAGTTTTGAAGGAACGCATTGTGCTGTTTTTTCGCTCCGTTGTGAACCTGCTTTCGTTTTCAAGCCCCTGACGCAGCCCTAGTGGGCAAAACACAGCCTGTGTCGAGCGTTTTTTTTAGAATAAAGTTGTATACCATACCTTGATTGATCTGCGTCTGTTTGCTTCCACGTTGAATTTTGCGGATCGACTGCCTTCTTGTTTTCTTGGACCATTATTGTAAAACCTGTGTGCATAAGTGCTAGGCCTGCCCCTGACCTACCCATGCCCCTCCCTTGCAAATGCATGCTCTGAATTTTGTGCACACAATTTATAGAACACCAACTAATTGCAATTATATGTAAAACAGCTAATTAGTTCCAACTATGAACAATTATAGTCACTAACTGGCCATTAATGCCATTTAGCAGCTAATTTTCTATTAAGTTACATACGAACATAAGGATAGCCGCATCGGGTCAGACCAATGGTCCATCCAGCCCAGTATCCTGTTTCCAAAAGTTGCCAATCCAGGTCACAAGTACCTGGCAGAAACCCAAATAGTAGCAACATTCCATGCTACCAATCCTAGGGTAAGCAGTGGCTTCCCCATGTCTATCTCAACAGCAGACTATGGATTTTCCTCCAGGAACTTATCCCAACCTTTTTTTAAACCCAGATATGTTAACCACTGTTACATTCTCCACCATTGCATTCCAGAGATTCTTTGAGGGGTCCTTTTACCAAGCTTTGGTAAAAAGGGCCCTGCAGTCATGATGGGGGCCATTTTTGCTGCGTACCAGGGCTCTTTTTACCACAGTGGGTAAAAAACACCAAAAATCGACATGGCCATGTGGTATAATTGCATTTACTACGTGGCCATGCGGGGGGAGGGAGCACTTACCGCCAACCATTGAGTTGGTAGTAAAAGCTCCCACGGTAACCCAGTGGTAATCGGGCAGCGCCATACTGTTACCGGGAATAATTTAAATGTTCTTAATATCCATTAAAAATGTTACAAAATTGTCACAGTCCTAATATGATATTTAAGAACAAAGAGCAGGGGAATATTTTAAGAGCACTCGCTAAAATTTCTCCACCAGTTGCTGATTAAAGCAACAATAATCACAATTGCAATGAATTAAATATTATCTCTGTTGAAATGCAGTGTCCTGCGTTTCCAGATTTAAAGTTATGCACCCAGGACACAAAGAGACTATATTTTTAGCTTCAAAAGGGTTTATTTAATATACAAATAATATTGCAAATGAGAGATAGCTTTTAAAAGGATCTTAGAACAGAGAATTTGTGCATAAAATAGAACAAAGTAACAGGTCCAAATTTTAAGGTTATAGGTTAACTTACAGTCCTTGTTACAAGCATGCTGTGGTCCAGCTGATTGATGAGCACATGGTCAGGAGCAAGGCATCAGCAGATCCCAAAGAGAGCAGCAGGTCCCAAGAGGAGGCAGGTCCCAAGAGAGAGAGCTGGGCTGTTTCCAGGCCTTTTATAATGTTCCCTGAGTTGTAGTTTGCAGGGGATCTTGGGTATTGTAGTTTGCAAGGGGTCACATGCCATCAGCCCTTTGTCTTTACATGTGCTGAAGTCTTATCTGAAGGGGGGGGGGGGAGCACTGAGTCCTCCGTGGCAAGTGGTTTATGGCTTCCTGTTTATTCTTTCATTCTGAGTCAATAGCTGGAGTTATACCTTCCAAGACTCTCTGTCTGCTTCAGTTTTTTGTTCTCTAGAGATGTCTTGGTGACCCTCCCAGCCAGCTTTTGTCTCTGTTGTTTGTAATTGACTAGCCCTGCTATCAGAGGGTCCCAGGAAAAAGGGAGGGGAAAGAAGGTCTTGAAATGCAGTTTCAATATATCTTTTAAAAGCTGCATTTTTATATTGGTATATCTGATTCAGCATAATCAATAATCCTGATAATTTAAACTGATACCATTACATTCCAGGTTAGCACTGTGCCAATAATTACGCAAAAAATTTCCATAGCACCTGAAATGGTGTGTGGTCGTGGCAGAAGTACCACCAGCAGCCGCTTTGGACCGGCAGTAGTTTTAGGTTGCCGTGTGGCAAACCCTTTGCTGCGCAGGAACCCTTTAGTAAAAGGGCCCCTGAGTGAAAAATATTTCCTCCTATTTGTTTTAAGAGCATTTCTTGAGTGTCCCCTGGTCTTTGTACTTTTTGAATGAGTGAAAAATCGATTCACCTCCACCCGCTCCACACCACTCAAGATTTTGTAAACCTCAGTCATATACCCCCTGAGCCATCTCTTTTCCAAGTTGAAGAGCCCTAACCTCTTTAGCCTTTCCTCATACTGTATGAGAGGAGTTCTATCCCCTCTATCATTTTGGTCGCTCTTCTTTGAACCTTTTCTATTTCCTCTATATCTATCTTTTTTGAGATACAGTGACCAGAATTGAATGCAGTACTCAAGTTGAGGCCGTATCACGGAGCGATACAGAACCATTATAGTATTCTTGGTCTTATTTTCCATCATTTTCCTAAGAATTCCTACCATCCTGTGTGCTTTTTTGGCCACTGCCGCACACTGTGCATGCAAGTGGCACTATTCTATAACTTGCACGTGCAACTTTGCACACCAAGGGCCAGATTCTATGAATGGTGCCGAACATTCTGCGCTGATAAAATTTGGTGCTCGGTGCTATTCTATAAAGGGCACTCAACTTTAGGTATGAAGACTTATGCCAGCTGAAATCTGGTGTAAATCCTGGCATGCAAATTGGGCGCAGATCCCCACTATTCTGTAACACTGCACGTGTATTTTGTGAATCCCAATGAGCCACCCATGCCTCTCCTATAGCTACGCCCCCTTTTGAGTTGTGCGCAATCCAATTTAGGCGCCCAATGTTACAGAATAGTGTATATACAGAAAAACAAAGTGGGAAGTGGACCAATGATTTGAGGACGCCGAGACTATGGTGGTATAAAGAAGAATAAACTTTATTGTAGACTCGACACAGTACTGTCTCAGGAGTCAGGCCTGCCTCAGGAGTCTAAAAAATCATTTAAAAGAAAAAATATTTTATAAAATAATCATGACATAAATACACAAAAAATATTTGAAAATAGATGTATTGTCCATAATAGAGAAAATCATAAGTAGATAAGTAACGCCACACTGGGAAAAGACCAAGGGTCCATCAAGCCCAGCATCCTGTCCATGACAGCAGCCAATCCAGGCCAAGGGCACCTGGCAAGCTTCCCAAACGTACAAACATTCTATACGTTATTCCTGGAATTGTGGATTTTTCCCAAGTCCATTTAGTAGTGGTTTATGGACATGTCCTTTAGGAAACCGTCTAACCCCTTTTTAAACTCTGCCAAGTTTAATTATGCATTGGGTGAAGAAAAATTTTCTCTGATTTGTTTTAAATTTACTACACTGTAGTTTCATCACATGCCCCATAGTCCTAGTATTTTTGGAAAGCATGAACAGACACTTCACATCTACCTGTTCCACTCCACTCATTATTTTATATACCTCTATCATGTCTCCCCTCAGCCATCTCTTCTCCAAGCTGAAAAGCCCTAGCCTCCTTAGCCTTTCTTCATAGGGAAGTCGTCCCATCATAAATAAAACTGACATAAAATAATCTGTGAATTTATATTTAAATCTAAAATTATGTTTAACTTAAAAGTTTGAATTTGAAATAAGTAAAATTATGTCTGAAAAGGACCTTTCATATACTCCAAGGGAGACTCAAGAGATGTAAATTTATGAAGTGCATCGAAAAAAACAGTAAAAGAATATATATATTTTTCTTACCCTATTATTGGAATGAAAATGAAAAATTAATAATAAAACATGAATAAACTGTCAAAAAAATAAAAATAAAAGAAATAATAAAATATTCATAATGAAAATGGAAGACGAGTGTAAATCATTGGTTGTATAATAAATCATGAGATTTTACGGAAAATTCCATATACCATTGTATGACAAAAAATTAAAGGAAGAATTCTATAAAATTCTATAAAGGCCTGAGTTAAGTACGCAACTTGCCCATTGCACCTATTTTTCCTTGCTGAAAAAAGAGGCAGAGAGTGGGAGGAGCAGGGGAGTGCTGTAAAAATCGGCTGAGTGCCACCCTCCTAGGATTGTGCTGAGCGCATGCTCAGGCACAATTCTCCCGCACTTCTACCCCATGATCAGAGATAATTGCGTGCTTAAATGGCTCATTGGTGAGGTAAAGCCCTGCGCTGTTCCAGTGCAATTTTAGAGCGCTGTTTGGAACGCGCGGGGCTTTTGATCATCTGCTTGTCAGTGTTAATGGCCCAGTGGGGATGTATTGTTATCTGTCTCATAACATTTGCTGAACTTCACAGAGTCTGTTATCCTGTATCAATGCATGTTGTCCCGTTCCCCGGTCCTACCTGCGCTCCGGTTGTAGGGGGCGATGATCGGCGGCCCTCGCGACGCCCGGGGCTGCGAGGGTGGACCTCCGGAGAGGCCGACGCTGCCGCGGGTCGGGCTGGGACCGGCGACCCGTTGGAGCGAGCGCCGGCCTCGGAGAGCGGGGCGTTGCGCCGGCCAAGATGGCGGCGCCAGCATCGACGCCTCCCGGGGCGGACCAGCGCGGAGGCTCCGCCCACCTCACGCCGGATTGGCGCGCCGGACCTAAAACCCCGCCTGGAGGGCGGGCCGGCCAATCCCGAGGCTCCATCGCCTCCTGGGGCCGGGTTGGTTGCTTCCTCTCCCGGGGAGGGGGCGGGACGGCGCGATATTTAAACCCGAGGACAAGGGGAACTCACTGCTTCCGTTTCTATGTTTGCTGAAGCCGTCACATTGGTTTTCCCTGTGCTATTTGCTGGCCGTCCTTGCCAGCCATCATTCAGAGACTGTGCCACTTGCTAGCCGTCCTGCCAGCCATCATTCAGAGACTGTGCCACTTGCTAGCCGTCCTGCTAGCCATCATTCTGAGACTGTGCTACTTGCTGGCCGCCCTTGCCAGCCATCCTTCTAAGACTGTGCTATTTGCTGGCCGTCCTTGCCAGCCATCATTCTGAGACTGTGCTACTTGCTGGCCGCCCTTGCCAGCCATCCTTCAGAGACTGTGCTATTTGCTGGCCGTCCTTGCCAGCCATCATCCAGAGACAGTGCCTCTTACCCTTTCGGAGTGCTAGCCGCCCTCGCTAGCTGCCCTCTAGAGACTGCGTTACTGACTACCAGCCAGGTCAGCCGTCACCCCGCGTTTCCAGCAGTCCTGCTGGCCGCCTGCAGCTGAGGGCTCAACCCTTGGTGAACGGCGGCCGCCGCGGGTGAAGATTCGGGGTGCTCGGCTGTCCTCTGAGGCCTTGCGGGGCCTTAGGGAACCTAAGGGCTCACCACTAGAAACAGGACACATGTTCTGTTCAATGTGATTGTGGAAGGCCAATAAAGGGATCACAACTTCTTACTCAGGGCCCCATACACAAAGCTTACCGTGCTTGCAATGTTTGCTTTAGACCGGTTGTAGCTGGTATAAAGGGATTCTGCATGGTTTTTAACCGTTTGCCTTAGCAGCTGCCAATAATCCAATGCAAATGTATAACAATGAGCTCCTTAGTATTAAAATGAGCATTCTGTGCAATGCACAGAAAGGAACACCTACCTTTAACATCTTCCATCAGGTCTGGAACTGTGGTTATGTGAGGGTGACCTCTGGGAGGAGCAGTCTGCTTGTATTTTTCAATAGCATTGGAATAGAACAGGAGGAGCAAAACAGTGTCAGAGAGCAGAAAACAGCTTAGAGGAGCAGAGAAACAAAAGCAGACAGCCAATTGGCTAGGGGAAAGCCCCTATGATGTCAGCTGGGGGGCTTTCAGCAAGGAGGAGATTCCCAAGTGAGCTGGCAAAATTAATTGGGGGCAGCCTGAGGGAGAGCAGTAAGCTATAGGAGGAAGGTGCAAGAGAAAGGTGGAACCAGCAACAGAGTACTGCAGGGGAAAGGAGACAGTGCAGCAGACAGTGGAACTGGCATCAGAGCACTGCAGGGGAAAGGAGACAGTGCAGCAGACAGTGGAGCCAGCATCAGAGCACTGCAGGGGAAAGGAAACAGTGCAACAGACAGTGGAGCTGGCATCAGAGCACTGCAGGGGAAAGGAGAGAATGCAGTAGCAGACAGTGGAGCAGACATCAGAGCGCAGCAGTGGGACAAAATGATTCCTGGGCATGTGTGGAACATAGACACTTACCAAGATACTGTTCTGCATATGTTCTAGGCGCTTTCCCTACCGAGCTGCATCTCATTTGCATGCAATTTCCTTTGAGCATCAGTCACTGTTTCAAAATTGCTAAGTTCAACCATGGATATAAGCATGAATGATGTTTAACAGCAGCTTTTGTGCATCGGGGCCTCAGTGTCTGCGCTATCATTTTGTGGGAATATGCTACAGGGATGAGACTTGATATACCACCTTTCTGTGATTACAATCAAAGTGGTTTACATATTATATACAGGTACTTATTTTGTACCAGGGGCAATGGAGGGTTAAGTGACTTGCCCAGAGTCACAAGGAGCTGCAGTGGGAATCAAACCCTGTTCCCCAGGATCAAAATCTGCTGCACTAACCACTAGGCTACTCCTCTACTCTACATTATAGAAGGGTGAGAGCCAATTGTGATCAGGTATTGTGGCTCTTGGGTGATAAGGGTCACAGCAGCCCTCGGAATAGCAGGTGTTGCAAATAAGCCCCCAACTGATAGCCTTGCAGGTGACACATGCATCAGACACAACATTGTAACAGTACTCATCCCTCTCTTCCTCCCTCCCTCCCTCCCTCCCTCGCAGTGGGCAAGAAACTTGTGTAGTAGCCTCAGAACCTTCTATCTATCTATCTACTTATCATTTCTTGATATGATTTAGGGCAACCAAGGGCATTGAAAGGAGAACACAGGACACCCATGTTAAAAAAGAACTCTTTTATATAAAATATGTATAATAAAAATGTAAAAACTATAATAAACAATAGAATATAATAAAAAAGTATGATTAAAACAATAAAAATGAAAGTTCAAAAATGTGTAAAAATAAGATTTGCAAAAAATAATCTGGCCATTATTTAAAGTGATTTAGCCAGCTGCTGACTAGTTAAATCACTTGGTTGGGGTTAGCCGCTAATTTTCAGTGGTACTTAAATGGCTAAGTGCTGCTGAAATTCGCAGTTAGCGCCTAACTCAAAGTCAGCTATGTTGGGGGCATTCCAGGGACGGAGTCGGCACTTGGCCACTTAACCCACAGATTCTATATAGCAGGCCTAGAGATCCACGCTGAAGTCGGTGCAGATTTTATAACAATGAACATGACTTAATTGGCTTAATACGCTAATGAGCGCTGATAACAGCACTTAAGAAGCAATAACGAGCACTAATTGGCATTGATTAGAATTTAGGAACACAACTCGCTAAGCATATTCTAAAATGATGTGTGCTGAACTTCTAACGCGTGCAGTCAAAAAGGGGCGTGGTTATGGGTGGGGAAATGGGCGTTTTGTGGGCGTTCTGAAATTTATGCGCCTAGTTATAGAATATGGCCCAACGTACCTAAATCTGTGCACTGAGATTAATGCCACATTTTCATTGGTGTAAATGGATGCACGTAGATTTAGGCACTGAAATATCCACTAAGCATATAATCTATTCACTGATTATAGAATATGCTTAGTCAGCACTGATTTCAGCACATATTTTTTAGGCGCCATATATAGACTATCCCCCTAAGCAGCCAGGTTTAGTGTATAAATGGGATCATATAAAAGTCTGTCCTATTTTTTGTGCTAATCCATAGCCGCTTAAGTGCTGAATATCGACTTAAACGGCTCAAAAATAAACAGATATTCAAAGCTGAAGCCTGGACAGGGCCCGGATTTGAATATCTGGGAATAAATCCATCTCTGCTGGAAGAATATCAGGCTCAATATATATCAGTGAACAAAAAGAGTCAGGGAAGGGGGATGGACTACTGTGGGCAAGGGGAGGGAGGAGAGGGGAGGAAGGCCACCCCAAGAGCTGCAGGAGATACATCAGGAAGTAGGGAAGACTAAGGGTCCTGGGAGGGGTGAGGTCACAGGATTCCAGCATGCTCCAGGGCAGATAATATGCACCTTAGATCATGCTCGATCCTGGTCTGATCAGCTTCCAGGGTCCTCAGCTGTCTGTCAATGGCTTTGAGCAGTGACCCTATCCCCTCCGGCACAGATTCAGTGCCAGTGGCTGGTGCAGGGCAAGGTGCTGTTGTACCTGTACCTGTCCCTACCCCTACCAGAGACTCAGATCTCTGTGTTGGGAGAGATAGGGGCAGAAACAGGAGGCCATTGTCTTCTTGCTCCTGAGGCTGGTCCTGCTGCTCCTGCCTTCTGTGGTAGGCAGGAGGAGGGGCATGATGTGCTGGGGGGTGCTGCTGCTGTGGTGGTTCCTCCTCCTTCTTGGCACTCTCATCCTCGCTGCTCTCTTCCTCCTTCTCGCCACTTTCAACCTGGCTATCCTTTTCCTGTCTGTGCCAGAGAAGTTTGCCTGCAAGTTTGCTGTACCATCTGGCAGTGATATCAGTTTGTGCTTTCAGAGACTGAGTCCCATTTTTTTCATCCAGGCTTCTCTCCCAGAACTCTGCTAAGCTCCGCACTCAGTGACGTTGCTGGGTCATGTTGAGTATTTTAGGAGAGGGCCTGTGCCAGAGAACTTTGCCTGCGTTTACTGTACCTTCTGGCAATGACATCAGTTTCTGCTCTCAGAGACTGAGTCCCGGTTTTTTCATCCAGGCTTCTCTCCCGGAGCAGCACTAAGCTCTGCCCCCAGTGACATTGCTGGGTCGCGTTGAGCATTTTAGGAAAGGGCTGTGCCAGAGGCGCCGTGCACTAGAGTTGCACATGCCACCTTCGTCATGCCGACGAATGAGCGTCGTGTGCTCCTTCTTGTGGACTTTGTGTGACCTAGTGAGGGAATTTGAGACATGGCATTATTTAAGCATAGGCTTGTGCCTAGAAACCTTGCAGAACACTCAGTCCTCTTCAAGTTTCAGGCCTAGGAGGAAGTGGAGCAGTGACAGTGGTGGGCAGGCCCAGAAGGGAGAAAAGAAGAGGAGAGAGGTGCCCTCCCACATTGGAGCTATGCCACTTCCCCTCCCCCAAACTCTGATGCCCTAGGTGGACCCCTAGTTTGCCTGGTGTCATAGCTGCCCTGGTCATCTCTTCTCCAAATTGAAGATTCCTTGCTTCATAAGGGAGCCTATTCATCCCCATAATCTATAAACTGATCTTGTTTTACAGCACCTTAAGTCACGGCAGACAGTCTATATTTCTGCCTCATAGCAAACAGACTTCATGCCTTGTGTATTTTGGTTGCTTGATTTATTACTTGATCACATAGAAGTTCAAACACTGCAGTCTAAATAAATGGAACTGTATACTTTTGAAATGCCGTAGTGCACAGAGCATGTACAATGTGTTTGTAGACACCACTTGCCCTGAATCTTTCCTTTCCTTTCCTGTAAGACTGATTTGGACTATACTTTTGGTTTGGGACTAGTGTGGCATTTTAAATCAGAGAAGTTCCAGAGTGGTGACATAGTAGAGTCTGTGGTAGAGAAAAGCATCTCCATTATATGGAACATTAATCTGTGAAGGAAAAGGAGATAACTTTTAGAAAGAATCTAAAGCTTGCATCCTGAGCTAAGTTTTAACAACAATGCCTTTCCTCCTTCACCACACTCCAGGAAGCAATCATGAACTGTTTATAGATGAGATATGACAGAGTGTAAAATGCCTTCCAAGTTAAAGGGGTCACTAATTTGTCCTTGGAGTCTTCATTGGAAAGTACCAAGACAGACACTTCCCACCATGCACTTTCAGAAGTGCAGGCCCTAGTCTTATGTGGCAGCATTCAAAATATAAAGAAGTGCAATAACAATCTGAATTTAAAAACAAACACACAAAAAAATTAAAATTCAGACTCTACAAGATAATTGTACAACAGAGTTCCTACCAAAAGAGCTATTTAAGGCGAAAGGTAGGTTCCTACTTCTCTTCATAAAATACTGGCGTTAACTGGATTTGCTGGAGAACCCTTAGAAAATTTGCTGCAAGGCTAATTCATCTTCACTGTTATTCTAGAGAGAAGCGTGCTTTTTGATTTAACCTCTCTAGTTTTGCCTCTGACGCAGCCGTCTGGCAAAATGTGGCCATGTCAGTTACATTTGATTGTTTGAATTAAATCCTTGCTTTTTGATCCTCTATATTTGGGGGTCTGCTGTTTGGTCTGCTGTAACTGGCCAAAAACATGCCTTGATTTAAGGTGTGATCATGTGACCGGCAATTCTATCTCAGGGTGGTTTGAATAACACTCCAGTTGTGCATGAATGGTACATGTACAGAATACTGGCATGTGCATGGATCAGTATATGCTTCTGTGTATAAGCGGCAGGAGAGCAGCTAAGTGCTATTCTGTAAGGATGCACGTAAATGGTGAGGGGTGGGAGGGGGTATGGTCTGAGTGATGCTATGGATGTTGATCAAGTGATACTGAGGATAAGATTTGGCAGGGTGTATGTTCACTTTATTAATCTATCGGATAAGAGTCAACTGATGGGTTTATTACATTGCACTTCTTGCTGTGAAGGTTGTTACATTGGTTATTGATTTTATTGTTTATGGTATACTTGGTTATTTTGAGGTGGATTTTCAGACCACAGGAGTTAGACCAGAAAACTTCTGTGGTCAGAGCTGAGCCTGGATATTCAATGCTGGGCCGTTTCCGGAGACCAGCATTGAATATCCGGTTTATTTTTAGCAGGTTTCAAGATAACCGGCTAAGTCGATATTCAGACTTAGTCGGTTATCTTGAAACTGGCCAAAGATATTCTATGGTTTCACATAGCCAAATATGGCCGCTAAACTCGCTTCAAAAATCGGTGGATAGCTGATTATATCGTGCGATATAACCAGCTAGTCGCTAGCTGCTAACCGTGGATATTCAGTGGCGGATAGCCGGTTAAGCACTATTTAACAGATCAGCAGCCATTCTGGACAGTTAAATAGCACTGAACATCAGGAACTTGTGTATAGTGTCTAGCTGTTGCCATATAGGCATCAGATTTTGTTCAGTTTTCATGCAATATCATGTGGTTTGCCAAATGATAAAGTACAAAAAAAAAGGATGCATGCAAACGGCATAGTGTGTAAATGCAGAAGGGCATTCACATGGGAGGGGCATGTGCAGAGAATGGGAGGTGCATGAGTGAGGCTGACACTTCTGCAGGCAACACATAATATAGTAAGTTACATTCACCCTGCCACATTTAACCGCTGCGGTTACAACAGGTCTATGGCTGGTGTAACTGTAGGTGACTAACAATGTTAGGTATACCGATACCGGGTTATGCCTAAATGATAAATTATACCAAAATGATAAAGGGGATGGAACTGTTCCTATATGAGGAAAGGCTAAAGAGGTTAGGGATCACCAGCTTGGAAAGGGGACGGATGAAGGGGGATATGATTGAGGTCTATAAAATCCTGAGTGGAGTAGAATGGGTAAAAGTGAATTGATTTTTCACTCATTCAAAAAGTACAAAGACCCGGGGACACTCAATGAAATTGTATGGAAATACTTTAAAATCAAATAGGAAGAAATATTTTTCACTCACAGTATTGTTAAGCTCTGGAACTCATTGTCAGAGAATGTGGTAATGGTGGTTAGTGTATCTGGGTTTTTAAAAGGTTTGGATGAATTTCTGGAGGAAAAGTCCACAGTCTGTTATTGAGCTAGACAAGGGGGAAGCCACTGCTTGCTCTGGGTTTGGTGGCATGGAATGTTGCTACTATTTGGGTTTCTGCCAAGTACTTGTGATCTGGATTGGACACTGCTGGAAGCAGGATACTGGGCTAGATAAAACATCGGTCTGACCCAGTATGGCTGTTCTTACGTTCTTATGCTAATATTCTATAATGGGTGTGCAGATGCTGTTATAGGAAAGCAAGAGGTTCTCATCATGCAGCATCACGGTGGCTAAAAGGAGGTGGCCACTTATAGGTTAGTATAAATGCCTGCGCCTAGGTGTAAGCAAGAATGTGCATAAATCATTTTAGAAAGTACGCATGTACTTGTATGCTCCACCTACACCCCATCCAAACTCCGCCCAGGTACCCACCCACCATTAAAGTATGCACCATCCAAACAACATGTTTTCTATTTTGCTGATCAGTACTTTATAAGAGGCCATTTACACACATAAGTGGTTAATATGGTATGGAGTAAATGACTAAAATGACAACATTTACATGCATTATTAATTGCTAAAATGAGGTATTACCTTATACAATTACCCCCTACTAGTCCAAAGGGCTGGGCAGTATTGTATCTGTGTTTTGCATGTGCCTGTATGAAGATAAAAGGTCAGCAAATCCTAATAAATCTTTATTGAATTGATTTTTCTAAACTCACTAGCAGAAAGAATTATACTGTGTCTTTGCTAGTTTCTTATCTCTCTAAAATATCAGACCGCTTTTCTTCCCTCTTCCTGCTTCTCCAGTCACACTATCATGTAATGTCTTTTATGGTCCCCTCTGGAATTTTCTGGCAATCTCTCTCCCTCTGATCTGCTTATTATTTTTGGCCCTGAGGAAGGGAGCATTAGCTCCTGAAAGCTAACAAGAAATAAACTGTTAGTTCAATAAAATCACCCTATATTACTTTTTAAATTTGTTACCCTTTATGTCTGTGCATTTGTCTTTAAAGGTATGTGTAAGTTATTTATATACTGGGTACTTTACTTTTTGTCTATTAGATTGTAAGCTCTTTGAGCAGGGACTGTCTTTCTTCTGTGTTTGTACAGCGCTGCGTACACTTTGTAGCGCTCTAGAAATGTTAAATAGTAGTAGTAGTAGTACTAGCAGGTGTATTTATCTATTCTGTTTGCAGGTAATTTTATAAACAATTTTTCACCTACAACATTGATTTGGGCTCTGATAAAGTTATGTTACATCTAAAAGTACGTGCAGTGTAAGCTAGAGATGAACCATAGTGGTAGTACCGTAGAGGTTATGGAACCATTTTTCTGCTAGAGCTGCCAGGGGCAGGAATGAGTAGGATTCGCTTTTTCCAGATGACTCACTGGACCACCAGGGATGTTGAGGTAGGCCCGGGGGGCCTTCTAGGATGTATGGGGTGGGCCTTCCTTATGTTGGGGTGGTCCAGGTGGGGGACTTCTCTAGGGGGGAGTGGGGCCTCTTGGGGTAGGAAAGGAGGCCCACATATAATGACCTGTTTACTAAAGTGCAGTAAGATTTTACACTTACAGTATCTTAAATGCAAAACCTAAGGTGCGGTAAGTGCAAAGCTTGTGTAGTAAATGCAAATATCAAGTTTTATTTTTATGCGATGCTTCTTCTCCCAAGTCCCCCTCCCCCTCGAAAGGAGCATTCCTCCCCTCCTGAACAGCCTCACAGGAGCTTATCCCCTTCCTCAACCCAACCAAAGAGCAGCCCCCCTCCTAGACCTCTCCCCATGGGTTTCCCCCTCTCCTGAAGACCCCCCACAAGAGCTCATCCTTCCTCCTCAACTCCCCAAGATCAGCTCCCTGTCCCGATCCCACCCACAAACCTCCCCCTCCTAAAGATCCCTCCACCAACCTGTAGGCCTCCCCAGGCCTATCTTAGAATCTCTGGTGGTCTGTTGAGGTAGGCCAGACAGGCGCGAACAACAGTCATTCCTGCCCATGCCAACTTCAGACAGTAGTCTTGTGGTATTTCTTCTAATTGAATATGCAGGAACCAATAGAGAACCAAATAAATAAGGAATGCATTTGATTGGTTGATCTTCTATCTGCATCCCGTTTAAGCAAGGTTTTTTTCATACTAAGTAGAATGCTCTAAATGAAGGTTGTGCGTATACACAGCCTTTATATTAAGCTGACAGAATTTAACAATATTTGAAACATAGAACTGTTTATCCTTGCATAAAATTTAAGGTCCATGCACTCCCTGAAGCAGTCCCTGTTTAAGTGACCACAAAATGTAGCTGTCACTGGAGGGGGACCAAAGTCCTGCAAGTTAAGTGCTTATTGATATTTTTTTAGATATCTTTTGAGAAATAGTGGAGGAGTGGCCTAGTGGTTAGGGTGGTGGACTTTGGTCCTGAGGAACTGAGTTCAATTCCCAGCACAGGCAGCTCCTTGTGACTCTGGTCAAGTCACTTAACCCTCTATTGCCCCTTGTAAGCTGCATTGAGCCTGCCATGAGTGGGAAAGTGCAGGGTACAAATGTAACAAAAAAAAATATAAAGATTGAGTTTTGTATTATTAGGAAGGGTTTGCCAATGTTTCAATGTGAAGAGCACATCACATACTAAATTATCTCTGAGGCTTTTCCTTCCTCTTAGATACTTTATTTTGCAACATATATGGACTGTGGCATAAGGTTTTGTGGGGTATTTCATTTTCATTAGATGTTCTCCTTTACTCCAATTCCCATTCCCAATAGCATTGGTTGCATGTTGCATGTCATAAAAGGGATATGACAGACTGGATCACGATTCTGGCAAATTGCTTTAGCTTTACATCAGATTATGTATCTGATATATTAAAAGGACCTTCTTTGAAAGAGATCTGGGCAAGAACGTGATAACTAGAAGTTCTTGGTAAAATTATGTTCAACTGTCTAAAGAAGTTAATTAGAACTGAACTCCATGGTGTAACGTTAATAGGATATTGTAAGAATGATTAAAGGACCATGGTTGTTTACTGAAGATGAAAGAAATTGTTAGCTCACCAGCTTGTACTACATACATACATGTACCTTACACTACTGAAATCTCTGACAGAGATCTGAGTAATTTTAAATAAATTCATAAGTTGAGATCTCAGTAATTTACTGGTCAATATTCAGCCAGCAGCAGTCATATTATCTAAACCAGGGTTTCTCAACCCAGTCCTTGGAGAACTCAAGCCAGTCTGGGTTTCAAAATACCCACAAAAAATATGCATGAGATCTATTTGCATACAATGAAGGTGGTGAATGCAGATCTTACGCATATTCATTGTGGCTCTTTTGAAAACCAGAGTGGCTTGGGGTTCCCACAGAACTGTATTGAGAAATCCTGACCTAATTCTTCAACTTGTTTGAAGGTATATAACCTTCTAGCCCTTCCTCTCTACCTCCAGGAGACCCATTGATGGGGTGGGATTACTTAAGTGATCCTGTAGAGAGATAGGATTGTGGTGAAGAGCAGTAGGGTCCTCCCCCTTAATCTGTGTGCACTTTAGGTGATGTGGAGATAATCAATACACCTGACCTCTGAAAGAGATTCCTGGAGACCTGAATTGAAATTCTTCTGCAGTGGCGTAGCTATAGGTGGGCCTGGGTGGGCACAGGTCCACCCATTCTTGGCTCAGGCCCACCCAGCGGCAGCACCCCACATCAACATCTCTCTTCTTCTGTGGCGTCCTGGCATCTGCCCGCCTGTCGCTGAACCCCATCCCTCCCTGGTATACTTTATAGGCATCCCCGGCACCTGCAGTGATTCATTATTGCTGCCTGCGCCGGCCCTGAAGGTTTCCATCGGCCTGGTTCTGTCTTCGCTTTCATCATTTCCTGTCTGGTGGGACCCGGACGACGGAAGCCTGTGGAGCCGGCACAGACCTCAATAATGAATCATTGCAGGGACGTCTGTAAGGTACACCAGGGAGGGACGGGGTTCAGCGACATGCAGTCAGATGCCGTGATGCCGTGCAGGAGGAGAGATGTTGATGTGGGGTGGGTGAAAAAAAATCTATAATATCTCGGGGGGTGTACTAAGGAGTGCCGTGCCAGGGTCCATCTAAGGTAGCTCTGGGCCCATCCAAAATACTGGGTCTGGCTACGCCATTGTTCTCCTGCATCCCTCTGCTGTTGCATTATTAAACCATTTTTGTTACACTTTGGAGTACCTGGTTATTTTTGTTGTGCTGTGAACTGTGATTGTGTTTTGCTCCCTGTTGTTTGGTTGGTACATCTGTTTTACTTTGCATTTTGTTTTCTTTTTATTTTAACTTACAGTTCCATAATTATACTGGGGGTTTTTTTTAAAGGTTTTTTTGCCACAGATTATCTCACTCCCAGCTTCCTCACTATAGCAGATACTCCTTAAAAGCTGCTAATTTTCAAGGGCTGAACACAGATTCCTAACATATCCGCAATATTTAAGCAGTGTGTGCTACTTACCTTACTGGTAGAACAGCCTAGTAAATGCAGTGTGATTTTCTGACAGACAGTGAGATCTGATCTGATACATCTCTAGAGTTAGTGAAGAAAAATAAAATCAAGGTTGTAGCTCTATGTGAGAAATACACTGCAGACTCTCTATGTTCTTTGCAAATTGACTTGACAAAGTGCTAAACTGGATCAGATGAATGGTCTATTAAACTCAGCATGTTGTTTCTGACACTGAACAGTCCAGTTCATTTACTGAGAAATATCTTTATTGTCATTTCATGCAGAAAGATCCAAACATTTCACCTCAGAGAACAGTAAAGAAACATTTCTTACAACTGAGTATACTCTAAAGCAATGACAAAGAACAATTTAAACCCTTGGAGAATACACAGCCGACCGAACCTGGTCAAATTTCGCTCTCCTCACTGCCAAAACAGTTACCCAGGCGATTAATAGATTCTCCAACACTCACTGTAAATTGGATACCTGCCCCAGCTACCTAATAAAATCCGCCCCCGACCGCTTCATAGCAGACCTCACATCCCACCTAAACTACATGCTTCAGCAAGGCCTCTTCCCTAAAGAAAATGGCAACATCCTACTCACCCCAATACCAAAAGATACCAAGAAAAAAACAAACAAAATCACTAACTACCGCCCAGTAACATCTATCCCACTGGTAGTCAAACTGATGGAAAGCATGGTAACCAAACAACTCACTGATTATATAAATAAATTCTCAATATTACATGAATCACAATCAGGATTTTGTCCCTTCCATAGCACTGAAACAGTACTAATTACTCTCCTAGCCAAATTCAAGCAGGAAATAGCAACAGGTAAAAGCATACTTCTCCTCCAATTTGACATGTCTAGTGCATTCGACATGGTAAACCATAATATACTACTAAGACTCCTAGATTACTTCGGGATTGGTGGAAATATACTTAGTTGGATCAAGGGTTTCCTAACCACTAGAACATATCAAGTGAAATTAAATTCAATCATATCATCACCATGGGAAGCAGACTGCGGAGTACCTCAAGGATCACCACTATCACCGATCCTTTTCAACCTAATGATGACCCCACTAGCCAATTCCTTATCCAACCAAGGCCTTAACCCTTTCATCTATGCAGACGATGTCACAATATACATTCCTTACAAACATGATCTGACAGAAATCACCAACGAAATCAAGCTCAGCTTGAACATCATGGACTCATGGGCAAATGCATTTCAACTAAAACTAAATACAGAAAAAACACACTGTCTCATCCTCTCATCCCAATACAATGCGAACAACCCCACAAATATAAATACCACAGATTACACCTTCCCTATCTCAGACAGCCTGAAAATCGTCGGCATTACAATCGACTGTAACCCAGTGGCGTAGCAAGGGCGGGGCGGTGGGGGCGGTCCGCCCCGGGTGTCATCGGGTGGGGGGGTGCTCCGCTCCCGCTGCTCCGCCTTTAACATTTTTTTTTCAAAGCGCCGGAGAGTGGCAGGCAGCACGCCTCGCGTCTGCCCTGCTAGTACAGAAGATCTCGCTGACATCGTCGTCCTTCCCCGAGTCCCGCCCGCCCTCGCGGTAATAGGAAGTTGCCTCAGAGGGGGGCAGGATTCAATGTGGGAAGGGCGACGACGTAAGCGAGATCTTCTTTACTAGCAGGGCAGGCGCGCTGCCTGCCACTCTCGGTGCTTTGAAAAAAAAATGTTAAAGGCAGGACAGGGTAGGAGCAGCAGGAGAACGGATCTCGGGGGGGGGGGGACTCAGAGGGGAGAAGGGGATTGGGGAGAGGTGGGGGACCTCAGAGGGGTGCTTAAAGGGGATTAGGGAGGGTGGGGGAGCTCAGAGAGGGGAGAAGGGGATTGGGGAAGGGTGGGGGAGCTCAGAGGGGTGCTTAACGGGGGTTAGGGAGGGTGGGGAGCTCAGAGGGGAGAAGGGGATTGGGGAGGGGTGGGGGAGCTCAGAGGGGTGCTTAGAGGGGATTAGGGAGGGTGGGAGAGCATCAAGGAGGGGAGAAGGGGATTGGGGAGGGGGTGGGGGAGCTCAGAGGGGTGCTTAAAGGGGATTAGGGAGGGTGGGGGAGCTCAGATGGGTGCTCAGAGAGGGGAGAAAGGGATTGGGGGGAGGGGAGGGGAGTGCTCAGGGGAGAAGGGGTCTGAAGCTGGAACTGGGGTCTGACATGGGGGCAGTAGGGAAAATGGGTCCATGCCTGGGGCAGGTGGGAGAATGGGTCTGGGGCTGAAAGGGGAGGATGCAAGGCATGTGGTGGATGAAGGGGACTGGAACTGGGGGCAGAGAGAGAGGGGACAGATCCTGGATGGAAGGGGGGCACTGAGGGAGGGCAGACCCTGCACGGATGGGAGAGGGAGGGCAGATGGATTGAAGGGGCAGAGAGAAAGGGCAGATGGTGGGTGGAAGGGGCAGAGATAGAGGGCAGATGTTGATGGAAGGGGGAGAGAGAGATGGCAGACTGGGGCAGATGGTGCATGGAAGGAGCAGAAGTGGATGGAAGGGAGAGAGGGCAGACAGTGGATGGAAGGGGCAGAGAGAGAGAGAGGGCAGACACTGGATGGCAGAGAGAGAGCGAAGACAGTTGCCGGATAGAAGGAAGACAGTGAAAAGATGAGGAAAGCAGAAACCAGAGACAGCGAACTGTAAATATATATTTTTATTTTTTTGCTTTAGGACAAAGTAGTATTGTAGCTGTGTTAATAAATGTTTATAATAGAACATGTAAATAAGGTAATCTTTTTATTGGACTAATTTTAATACATTTTACTTTCGGAGAACAAAACCCCCTTCCTCAGGTCAGGATAGGACACTGTAACAGTACTATACTGAATTGACCTGAGGAAGGAGGTTTTGGCCTCTGAAAGCTAAATGTATTAGTCCAATAAAATGATATTATTTGTTTTATTTCTATTTGTTAATTTGTAAAGTGGTGATTGGTATTTGTTAGTTTTTTTCAAATTTACATCTGCTGTCTTTATATTTTGCACAGTACTAGAGGACATTTTCTGTTTCTGTGGTGTTGCATTGTATGCAGAGTCTGGCATCTTGGGGGGTTCAGTTTAATTTTTGTCTAAATAGAAAGTTTATGATTACTTATTCTATAGTGGATTAGGGTGTATCTATTTGTGAAAAAGACATGGCTTTCGGTTGGCATTGACTGTGCAGGATCGATGATGTACTAATCTGTCTGTTTTCGTTTTACAATAGGTGAACTGATGTTCTAGTGCTCACTGTAGTGTTTAAGATGCTTTCCTTTTCCTTGTGTGACTCGTACAAATTACTGCTTATGGTATGGTAGAATTGCTCTATAGGTCCTGAGTGTTTTGTATTCTCGGTATGCCTAGTACTGGATTTCGGGGGGGGGGGGGGGGTGTTAAAAAATGACCGGCCCCGGGTGTCAACTACCCTAGCTATGCCACTGCTGTAACCTTACATTAGAGAGCCAAGTGAAATCCACAACAAAGAAAATGTTCCACTCAATGTGGAAACTCAAACGCGTGAAACCATTCTTCCCAAAGGAAACATTTCGCAACTTCCGCTACTAAATGGACTTGGGAAAAATCCACAATTCCAGGAATAACATGTATAGAATGTTTGTACGTTTGGGAAGCTTGCCAGGTGCCCTTGGCCTGGATTGGCCGCTGTTGTGGACAGGATGCTGGGCTCGATGGACCCTTGGTCTTTTCCCAGTATGGCATTACTTATGTAACTTAATACAATCAATGATACTAAGACATGTAGACTACTGCAACGGAATTTATGCGGTATGCAAAGAACAAATCATAAAGAAACTTCAGACCACTCAAAACATGGCAGCCAGGCTTATATTTGGAAAAACGCGATTCGAAAGCACCAAACTCCTCCGTGAAAAACTGCACTGGCTCCCAATCAAAGAACATATTGCTTTCAAAATCTGCACCTTGGTTCATAAAATTATCTACGGCGAAGCCTCAGGATATATGACAGACCTCATAAACCTACCAACCAGAAACACGTCCGGATCAACATGAACATATCTAAATCTCTACTACCCAAGCTGCAAAGGACTCAAATACAAATCAACATATGCATCCAGCTTTTCCTACATAAGCACACAACTGTGGAATGCATTACCAAAAGCCATGAAAACAACATATGACCTAAATTTCCGGAAATCACTAAAAACTAACCTGTTCAAAAAGGCATACCCTACCAACCCAACTTAAATGCCTGAACCCCGCAACACAACGAAACCAAAGCATGTAATGGACTTAACATAACACTTCCGCTCTACGATTCCCTAATGTGTCTGTTCCACATGAACCTTATTCTACCACAACATCACTTTGTATTTGTTCATACTGGAGTTGGTGAACGCCTCTCCGGTACTATGTAAGCCACATAGAGCCTGCAAATAGGTGGGAAAATGTGGGATACAAATGTAATAAATAAAAAGTCCCCCCTCCTACACCCTGCAGGAACTGTTCCCTCTATTCCAGCCCCCTCCCCTTCCCTGATCAAGTAACACAGGCAATTTAGGCCACAAGGGTCCTCTAGGTCTCCTTATAGTTGTGAAAAAAGAGTTCAAAAGTCCAGTGTATTCAAAACGGTTGAGCGAATCTGAATAGTAAGAGTGTTCAAGTATGGAGTCCTTAACTTTAAAAAATGCTTCTTTGCTTTCCGGCCCCGAGTGTCCACCAAAAGTCTCTCCATAGCTAGAAGGTCGTGTCAAAATTGGGAGAGTATCTTTTATCCACTGCAATAAAAAAAACACTGTTTACTATTAAAGATGCTTTTCAAAGAAGCACACTACGCACTGGAATACCCTTAACAATATTCAATACATTCTCCAGAATACAATTCTGATGGGTGGCAGTCCATCGCCTTTTAAACGGGTGTCCCACATGGAACCAGACATCAGGCCAAAAATGAATTGGAGAAAATATTTCTTCACTCAACATGTAATTAAACTCTGGAATTCGTTGCCAGAGAATGCAGTAAACGCAGTTAGCTTAGCAGGGTTCTAAAAAGGTTTGGACAGCTTCCTAAAAGAAAAGTCCATAAGCCATTATTAAAATGGACTCGGGGAAAATCCATTGCTTATTTCTAGGATAAGCAGCATAAAATGTATTGTACTGTTTTGGGATCTTGCCAGGTACTTGTAACCTGGATTGGCCACTGTTGGAAACAGGATGCTGGGCTTGATGGACCTTCGGTCTATCCCAATATGGCAATACTTATGTTCTTGTGGATAGGTTTACAATCCCAGATGCAATGTTCATAAGAAGCATCTCATTGGCTATACTTAGGACAGGTTTCATCTGTGAGGAGACCCATCTTTTTAGCTCTGGAAGGGTAAGTATACATTTGCATGAGAAATTTGTAATGTAACTCCTGTAACTGTGTACTTTCTGCAAGACTAGGTCCATTTCATAAGCTTTTTTGTAGGCTTTCAACAGAGTTGGAGTCAAAATCTCTGTTCCAGAGATCCACCATCAGGCTTATTTTCGAAAGAGAAGGGCGCTCCTCTTTTGACACAAATCGGGAGATGGGCATCCTTCTCTCAGGGTCGCCCAAATCGGCATAATTGAAAGCTGATTTTGGGCATCCCCAACTGCTTCCCGTTGTGGGGACGACCAAAGTTCCTGGGGGCGTGTCGGAGGCGTAGCGAAGGTGGGACTGGGGCGTGCCTAACAGATGGGCATCCTCAAGTGATAATGGAAAAAAGAAGGGCATCCCTGACGAACACTTGGCCGACTTTACTTGGTCCTTTTTTTTTTACGACCAAGCCACAAAAATGTGCCCTAAATGACCAGATGACCACCGGAGGGAATCGGGGATGATCTCCCCTGACTCCCCCAGTGGTCACTAACCACCTCCCACCCCGAAAAAAACAACTTTAAAAACTTTTGTCTTTTTTTTTTAGAGTATGGGTGAAGGACCTCCTTTGCTATGCCTCCATCCTTGCGACGGCAGTTGAGGACGTCCTTCGCTATTTATTTATTTTGAGTTTGCTCACACCTTTTTCAGTAGTAGCTCAAGGTGAGTTATATTCAGGTACACTGGATATTTCTATGCCTCCGTCCCTGCAACGGCAGTTGAGGACGTCCTTCGATATGCCTCCTTATTTATTTATTTAGATTTTGCTCACACCTTTTTCAGTAGTAGCTCAAGGTGAGTTACATTCAGGTACACTGGATATTTCTATGCCTCCATCCCTGCGACGGTGATGGCAGTTGAAGCATAGGCCCGTGGGTGCTGTGGGTGCTTGAGCACCCCCAATAATGAGAAAATTCCTTGTATGGGTCTAGGGAGGGGTGATTTCCATTGGGCTTAGCACCCCCAATAATTTTTAAAAGTTGGCTCCTATGAGTTGAAGATGTCCAAAATGTGGATGTTTGTGAGAATGAAGGTCAGCAGGGGCAGAGAAAGCTAATCTATGTCATTCTGGGGTGAGGACAATATATTTTGGCTGTCCCCAGCCCCGCTAAACTGACATCTCTACCTCCTGCCCAACAAACAAATCATAAATCAAGTGGCTGGGGTCTTATGAATGCTGCCCATTCATGGACAAGATAGTTGTGAGTGAAGAATGTAAAATAAAAGAATGTGAAAAAGTTGAGAAGAGGGTCCCTTTTTTACATTTGGATGCATCCTGGACTTTCATTCTAGCTGTTCTTCATGCCTTACTAAGTTTACTAAGGCATTGGTGGTCTTTTTTGTTTTCTGTCTATGAGTGCTGAGGTTTCCCCCCATTGATTCCTACAGAGCTGGGATGAATAAATGCTACATGAAGAATGCAAATGAAATGGTTAGAAGATAGAAGTATGGTCAAGCACATTTGGTTTCTTGACCTTAGTTCACATTGACATCCCAAGGCACAAACATGCTGAGCACAGTTTCTCCACTTTTTTTTTTTATCGCAAACTGACATTCCACGAATGACTTTGCATGTCTGAAAAGGTATAATCAGGTTCATGCATAGGGAAATGAAATAGCTAATGCATTCTGTGCTTTGGAGCAGGGCATACACAAAATATGATAGCTGGATGAAAAGTAATAGTCTCCTTTAAATTCAGATATTGTAATGAATAATTGAGACAACAATTGCTGACAGATTTCAAATCTTGCAGCTTTCTTTCCTGCAATCAACGTGCGAGGAATTTCTTCACAAAGTCATGATGGCCAATGAAATGTTGGCTCATCGTTATGAGCCAGAAACAAAGCTGCAGTCAATGGAGTATCATCACAAGCCTTCTTCAGGAAAATCATAGTTACAGTTTTTTGGGCTATTGATGGTGTTGTTCACATGGACTTCCTTCAATCTGGTACAACCATCAACTCAGTGTTAGATTGCAACCCTGAAAATTTTGAAAGAAAGATTGAGAAGAGTTCAGAAGCACAAGAAGGAAATATTGTTGGAATATGACAATGCTAGGCTTCACACAGCATGAAAAACCATGAGGCAATTGCAAAGATGGATCCCACAGTCTTTCCCTACTATACAGGCCAGACTTAGCACCATGCGATTTCCTTCTTTTTCCAAATTTGAAGGAAAACCTTTGGGAGCATCTCTTTGACTCAATGAATAGGTGGAAAGGACTGTGAGCAGCTGATTGAAGAAATGAGATGTGCAGTTTTTTCATGATGGTTTCTAAAATGTTGGCCAGTTGGAGCTGGTAGCAGCAGTGAGCATTGTGGGTAATTGTGAAGCAGAAAGGACAGTTGTGTGGATTTCAAATCCCTGATCTGCTCTCCCCAGTCCACAGACACAAATAGTTGTTATGGAAAGCAAGGGCTTGCTGTCTGCCACATTTTTGGTCACACACCTCTCAGCTCTTGGTGACACAAAATTGTTTCCTGATACACTGGTTGAGAACCACTGCTGTAAGCTAACACATGTCCCTGCCACATTTAGCCACTGGCACTTACACCAGATCTAGGGCTGATGTAACTGTGGGCACCTAAATGGGTTATGCCACTATTCTATAATGCAATCTGTATGCCCTGGTGCCCTTATCTTGTCTTATTTGACCTGACTTTTGTTTTTCTTAAATTCTTTCTCTCTTTCCTGTTGAGTCGGAGAAACTTAATGAATTCTCTGTAAACCTGGAGGATGGGGCAGTTCTACAAACTGAAGAGTAGCAAATCTCCTGGACCGGATGGTATTCATCTCAGAGTACTTATAGAACTGAAAAATGAGCTTGCAGAGCTATTCTTAGAAATATGTAATTTATCCTTAAAATCGAGCGTGGTACTGGAAGACTTAAAAAAGGTTCCAGGGGAGATCCGGTAAATTATAGACCGGTGAGTCTGACGTCAGTGCCGGGCAAAATGATAGAGACTATTATTAAGAACAAAATTACAGAGCATATTCAAAAGCATGGATTAATGAGATTATAGTCAACATGGATTTAGTGAAGGGAAATCTTGCCTCACCAATCTACTACATTTCTTTGAAGGGGTGAACAAACTCGTGGATAAAGGTGAACCGGTTGATATTGTGTATCTGGATTTTCAGAAGGCATTTGACAAAGTACCTCATGAAAGACTCCAGAGGAAATTGGAGAGTCATGGATAGGAGGTAGAGTTCAATTGTGGATTAAAAACTGGTTAAAAGATAGAAAACAGAGAGTAGTGTTAAATGGTCAGTATTCTCAATGGAGAAGGGTAGTTAGTGGGGTTCCCCAGGGGTCTGTGCTGGGACTGCTGCTTTTTAACATATTTATAAATGACCTAGAGATGGGAATAACTAGTGAGGTAATTACATTTGTTGATGACAAAGTTATTCAAAGTAGTTAAATCGCGGGAGGATTGTGAAAAATTACAAGAGGACCTTACGAGACTGGGAGACTGGGCGTCTAAATGGGTGATGACGTTTAATGTGAGCAAGTGCAAAGTGATGCATGTGGGAAAGAGGAACCCAAATTATAGCTATGTTGCAAGGTTCCACGTTAGGAGTCACGGACCAAGAAAGGGATCTAAGTGTCGTCGTTGATGATACATTGAAACCTTCTGCTCAGTGTGCTGCTGCGGCTAAGAAAGCAAATAGAATGTTAGGTATTATTAGGAAAGGAATGGAAGACAAAAATGAGGATGTTATAATGCCTTTGTATCGCTCCATGGTGCGACCGCACCTTGAATATTGTGTTCAATTCTGGTCGCCGTATCTCAAAAAAGATATAGTGGAATTAGAAAAGGTGCAGAGAAGGACGACTACTACTACTACTACTTAACATTTCTAAAGCGCTACTAGGGTTACACGGCACTGTACAATTTAACATAGAAGGTCAGTCCCTGCTCAAAGAGCTTACAATCTAAAGGACACGTGAACAGTCAGTCTGATAGGGGCAGTCAAATTGGGGAAGTCTGGATTTCCTGAAAGGTAAGAGTTAGGTGCCGAATGCAGCATTGAAGAGGTGGGCTTTAAGCAAAGACTTGAAGATGGGCAGGGAGGGGGCTTGGCGTAACCAACTAGCTCTCGGGGTAAGGGCTCGGGAAGGCTGTTCCAAGCATAGGGTGAGGCGAGGTAGAATGAGCGGAGCCTGGAGTTGGCGGTGGTGGAGAAGGGTAATGAGAGGAGGGATTTGTCCTGTGAACGGAGGTTTCGGGCGATGAGGGTAGAGAGGTAGTATCTCAAAAAAGATATAGTGGAATTAGAAAAGGTGCAGAGAAGGGTGACGAAAATGTTAAAGGGGATGGGACGACTTCCCAATGAGGAAAGGCTAAAGCAGCTAGAGTTCTTTAGCTTGGCGAAAAGGCAGCTGAGGGGAGATATGATAGAGGTCTATAAAATAATGAGTGGAGTTGAACGGGTAGATGTGAAGCGTCTGTTCACGCTTTCCAAAAATACTAGGACTAGGGGGCATGCAATGAAGCTACAATGTAGTAAATTTAAAACAAATCAGAGAAAATATTTCTTCACTCAACGTGTAATTAAACTCTGGAATTCGTTGCCAGAGAATGTGGTAAAGGCGGTTAGCTTAGCGGAGTTTAAAAAAGGTTTGCCCGGCTTCCTAAAGGAAAAGTCCATAGACCGTTATTAAATGGACTTGGGGAAAATCCACTATTTCTGGGATAAGCAGTATAAAATGTTTTATACTTTTTTGGGATCTTGCCAGATATTTGTGATCTGGATTTGCCACTGTTGGAAACAGGATTCTGGGCTTGATGGACCTTTGGTCTTTCCCAGTATGGCAAAGTACTTATGTACTTATGCACTTCCTATTTTTGAGTTTGAGTTCCTTTCTTTTCACATATGTTTTTATATCATGACTGTAAACTGCTCTGATTTTAAGAAGGGCAGTATATCAAGATTAAATAAACTAAACTATAGAAGGCATCAGGGCATCTAAACAGAGGTGCCCAGTTGTTCAGTTTCCCTCTTGATGTCCAGCTTTGCCATCACCTCCTTTTACTAAAGGTCCTTTGGGCCCGATATTCAGCCAGCAGCGATCAACATTTTGCTGACCACCGCCGGCATTAAACCTAAAATTTGAATGCTGGTCCATGTATAGACTCCGACATTGAATTTCCAGGTATAGGGGGCTGGTTAAAACATAGCCGGTTAAGTGCAATATTCAGCACGTAACTGGCTATGACAAAAGCACATAAAGATTTTAAGTGGTCCTATTTATGCAGTTATCTTGACCGGTTAAGTTCCAAATATCGGCACTTAACCGTCTTAAATGCTGACTCCACCCTGGAATGTCCCCAAAATAGCCAGTTTCGGCTTGAGTGCTACAGGGCATTTTCAGTGGCCCTCTCCCATTAAGTGCTGCTGAAAATGCTCCCTTAGCCCTGGACAGGTGATTTAAACAGCCAAGAGCTTCTCCTGGCCATTTAAATTGTTTTGAATATGGAGTCCTTTGTGTTTATCTTCTCATGAGAAACCTCCTATCCAGGTAATTCCTTATTTGGTCTTTTGAGATATTATGGTCCGAGAAGAATCCAGTTTCAAAGCTGTAAATTGGTTTAATGAAAGAATGAAGGCTAAAGACAGATCTGGGCTGGATGCACTTGGGAATCCATGTGGCTTTCACTTTTGTTTGCTTTAGCATGTGAAGAATTGGAGGAGGAGTGAGAGGGGTCAGAACAGGGAACAAAGAACAGCTGGCTATCTGCAGCGCAAAGAGCTGTAAGACTGCTCTGTAATATTTTAAGAGTAGAAAGTAATTTTAAAGATTCTTTTGTGTTTTTCAAAATATTGTTAAGGGACTGAGGAAATAAACTATTACACAGCTAAAGATATTAAATCCTGTGCTTCGTGTGCATTTTAAACATAATTGGCCCTCTATGCATGCCAAGTTAAACCACTGTGGCATTATTGCTGGAAACTGAAAGTATAGAGTTAGTACAAAGGATAATAAAGAGGTCTTTTTATAAGTTGTTTTGAGTAATTTTATGCTGTGAGGGGCAGAGAGTTCTATGATCTCAGTATTTAATATCTAACATGTAAGGAAGGATACAAAATCTGTAGTTATCCAATTCAGTCAGAAATGTCTATCTTTGCACAGGATGGAAAGCCCCCTGCACAGCAGGAAATGTCTACCTTGAGCACTTAATGAAAACAGAACTCCGTATGCCACTCATTTTTATAAACCACGTTGCCTGTTAACTGCTCTGAATTGGGACAGTGTAGCAGCACTCTCTAATATTCCAGGCGAGTTTTACACTGAGATGCACAACTCTACCTGCTTAGGAGACTGCAGTGGCATAGCCAGAACTGATGTTTTGGTGGGGCCTCAGGTTAACTTGAGTGAGCATAGTGCATATATTGACATCACCTCCAGTTGTCTCTCATTGCTGCTGATAAGGTGGGACTAGGGTTACCATATTTTGTCTCCCAAAAAAGAGGACACATGCCCCACCCCCACCACACACCCCACCCCCTGTCGCACCCTCGCTCTGTCCCCTGTCACGTCCTTGCTCCACCCCTGTCACATTTCCCCTCCCCCTGTCACAGACCCCGTCACCCCCTTCCCCTTACCTTACTACTGCCCTGGTGGTCTAGTGACCTCTTCGGGACAGGAAAGAGCCCTCTCTTTCCTGCCCAGAGTGCTGCCCTGCATGCATCCTTCGTGTTGCTGATCTCAGTGCCGATTCAAAATGGCCGCCGAGAGTTGGTCTCGCAAGGTCACTTCAACTCTCGGCAGCCATTTTGAATTGGCGCCGAGATCAGGAACACGAAGGATGCATGCAGGGCAGCACTCCGGGCAGGAAAGAGGGGGCTCTTTCCTGCCCTGAAGGCAGAAGAGGTCACTAGACCACCAGGGCAGTAGTAAGTAAGGGGAGGGGAGGCTAGCAATCTGCCCATTTGTCCGGATTTCTGGCCAGGTGTCTTATCTCTCAAGTCAGACATGCCTCAATTTCCCACACATACCAAATCATTGTCACATTAACAGAATTATTATAAAAAAGAAAATTACTTTTAATCAGAAACATAGGTTTAGAGTGTACTATCGGTCATACAGGCAGAGCTGAAAAACAATCTCCAAAACATTTCCATTTCAGCACTGAGCAGTAAGTTCTGTATGGAAATACTAGCGTAAGTTCACAGTTTTGGCGGTCTTTTACAAAGCCACACTAGTGTTTTTACCTCACGGTAAAAATCAGCTGATGGTAGACGCTGAGATGCTCATTTGGCATCTCAACGTTTACTGCCAGCTGATTTTTACCATGAGGCTAAAAACACTAGCATGGCTTTGTAAAAGGCTCCCTTTGTACCTAACCTTATACCATGTCAAAGACTGGTATAAATTCTTGTGTCTAACTGCTGGCAGTTAGGCACATAACCCCTAGTCCTATATAATAATTCTCACCTCCAACGTTCTATCTTGCTGCCTATGTCCGTGGCTTTCTTCGCAGTTGGTCTGCTAGGCTCCGTAGATAAGGTTGATGTCATGTAGAATGCCAGAGCCGGAGGAGGAGGGGCGAAAGGGGCAGGGCACAGGGGTGGAGGCAGAGCTTGAAAGAAACAGAAGCGTTGAGGGGGCGGAGTAGCCAACAGCATCACGACCAATGGCAGGGAAAGAAAGGTTGGAGTCCTCCTTGGGCGTCAGCGGAGGGGGCAGAACCATGGAGAGCATGCCGCGGGTGTGCTCATGCATTCCTGCGCTAGACGCGGGGGAGGGGGACCTCAGGAGTTGGAGCGGCGCACCTCAGGAGTCGGAGCGGCGTGAAAGAGGAGGAAAGCAGGCGACGGCCGCGGCAGCCCCTCCGGGCCCCACGGGAAGGTGTTTGGGCAGCCGCAAAGACTCCTTGGGAGGGAGGGAGCTTGAAACTCAGAGGGAGAGACCCTGAAACTCGGGGGGAGGGAGGGAGGGGACCCTGACATTTGGAGGGAGGGAGGGAGGGAGGGGGGACCATGAAAGTCGGAGGCAGGGAGGGAGAGAGGAAGGGAGGGGACAACCCTGAAAGTTGGAGGCAGGGAGGGAGAGAGGGAGGGAGGGGACGACCCTAAAAGTCAGGGGGAGGGGACGTCCCTGAAAGTCTGAGAGAGGGAGGGAGGAAGGGAACGACCCTGGAACTGGGAGGAAGGGAGGGGGAGGGAAGAAAGGGATGGGGAGGGAAGGGAGGGAAGGGGGGGGGGGCCCTGGCACACACTCTCATTCTCACACACACACACTCTCTCTCACAGACACACTCGCACCCAGTCTCACTCTCTCACAGACACACTCGCACCCAGTCTCACTCTCTCTCTATCTCACACACACACACACACACACACTCGCACATTCACTCTCTCTCTCTCTCTCACACAGTCACTCTCACACACACTCTCTCAAACATACACACTCCAAGGAAAACCTTGCTAGCGCCCATTTCATTTGTGTCAGAAACGGGCCTTTTTTACTAGTATTCTATAACTTCCACTTGTAACTCATAGCTATACCCCTGACCTTCTCATGGCCACCCCCCCCCCCCCCCACAAAAAAAGTCGGATGTGACACATATTGTGCATACAGCTTCTAGAATAACAACTAAGGTCAGTTGCACGTACAATTTCCACTTGGTGCCAATTAACATCAATTAACATCAATTTAAATAAATAATTGCTAACTCCAATTAACAGCCAAGTATTAAATTAAGCTGTGCTGCGCATGCAACTGTTGACATTGTGAGTAGTATGCTATGCCATACTTTGTATTGTATTTTGAAAATTTTTACTGCTGTAATTGTCTATTGCTTATGTTTGATTTATTCTTACTGTATACCACCTTGAATGCATTCCTTCAAAAAGGCGGTAAATAAATCCTAATAAATAAATAAACGGACCTCATGCTAGAAATTGGACACCCAACTTTGCGCACTAAAGCATAAGTTGGGCATCCAATTTTATTGAACTAGGGGGATAGCGTGTAACTGCTGAGTACTTTCAAAATCTATAGTAGATCTTATGGTTGGAAAGAAAAAGAAGAATATACTGGCCACACATTACCCAGGATAGAAAAGTGCCTACCCATAGCTTATGTACTAGGGCTAAAGATGGTGGTAGCAATAGACCAAAACCTTCAGGAGAAGATAACACTCCTGATGGAGCCATAGACCATGGTGAACTTGTTCATGGACTCACAGCAGCAGGAGATAAACCACGGAAAGCAATGAAAAAATTAGAGAACTCAAAACTGTTAGGTAGACTGCTGAAGATTAAAAGGAGAAAATATACAGCTACTATTATGCCACAAACCTTGTATTCGATTACAGAGGGTGCACAAAGAGAGCTCACCAAAATATGGAAGTAAGAGGGAAAAGCTCCAGAATTAAGCAAGTACTATGGTGGGAGTTAGCAGTAAATTTGAAATCTTACTCCACATACGCCGGAGGGAGTGAGGCTCATTACTTTCATTGTATGTGGAAAAACTAACCCATTAGTAAAGACTCACCTTGAGAAATTCTCATAAAACGAAACTTACAGACCCACAAGCTGCAAGCCAAAAGAAATATACATGGAGCAGAATTTTAGAAAGGACATCCGACTCAGAAGATAGACATCCAGAAGGAGGGACAGCTTAATGGTTAGAGTAGCCAGCTGTGAACCAGAGCAGAGATTCAGTGGTTGAAGGTTCAAGTCCTGCTGTAGCTGCTAGCAATTTTCTTTTCCTTTTTTTTCTCCATTGTGAGCACCCCTCTCCCACCCCCACAAACACTGGGGACAGAAAAATTGCTGAAAAAAAACATTTTTATTCAGGAAATATTTGTCTGTGGTTCCTGCATTTGTACCTTAAGACCCATTATCTGAGTCTAGATCTTATTTCTATCTTTTCTGATTTGTGTAAATTCATTTTGTTTGATGTAAGCTTTCCTGGGAATGCCTAGCCTCTTGAATATGAAAGCCACACTGAACTGGATAGGTAGGTGTGGGGTATAAATGACCTGTAATGTAATGTAAATACATATTGGAGCCCTTTTACTAAGCCACGTAGGCACCTACGCGTGCCCAACATGTGCCAATTTAGAGTTACCGCCCGGCTACCGCGTGGCCCATGCGGTAATTTCATTTTTATGCGTGTCTGCTACATGCTCCGGAAAATAATTTTGATTTTCTGGCGCGCGGCGAAAATGAGGCGGTAACTCTGACTTGCCGCGCACCACACGGTTAATGTGAGAGACCTTACCACTAAGTCAATGGCTGGCGGTGAGGTCTCAGACCCAAAACGGACGCATGGCAATTTTTATTTTGCCGCACGTCCATTTTTGGCAAAAATTTTAAAAAGACATTTTTTGCAGGCGCGCTGAAAAATGGATCTGCGTGCACCCAAAACCTGCGCCTACACTACCGCAGGCCATTTTTCAGCGCACCTTAGTACAAGGACCCCAGAGTGACTTCCTATATTCCACTCAGTGAAGAGCTGCTCAATTGGAGCACCTTTCTGTCATATGGTCGTGCCAAATACCAGGTCTAAATATGGCCATCCATCTTTTTTGACTTGGGCTTCCCTTCCCCTTTTGCAATTGGAGTTGGATGTCCATATTTTAATCTCTCCCTAGTCTGGTCCAAAACACACCCAGACCATGCCCTGATATGC